>NC_064920.1:766145498-766751898 GCF_023897955.1 Schistocerca gregaria
TACGGTCGCAGGTTCGAATCCTGCCTCGGGCATGGATGTGTGTGATGTTCCTAGGTTAGTTAGGTTTAAGTAGTTCTAAGTTCTAGGGGACTAATGACCACAGCAGTTGAGTCCCATAGTGCTCAGAGCCATTTTAACCATTTTTTTCCAAGCTTTTATTGTCGAATTTCTTCCTTGAGGCTTATTTAAACTAGCAAGTTGTTTAATAATATTAAAATTTTTTGTTGTTGGTAAGAGCAGTTGTTTTAAAGCGTAAAAGGTTAACATGAGTGCAGAGCAAAAACATTGGCCCCCCCTTAAGGTGCCGCTCCTAGGCCCGTACCTAGTGGGCCTGTATGCAAATCCGCCAGTCTTTATTGCCAGTGTTTCTTCAGCAACAAAATTTCATTCGCAAAACTGACGGAAATTGTGGAGCAACAAGCTTCAAAAAATGGTTCAAATGGCTCTGAGTACTATGCGACTTAACTTTTGAGGTCATCAGTCGCCTAGAACTTAGAACTAATTAAACCTAACTAACCTAAGGACATCACACACATCCGTGCTCGAGGCAAGATTCAGCAACAAGCTTCCAAAATCTGTGTACAAGTATGGCTAAAATTAAAATTTAAATCGAGTATTCTTCTAAACACATCTCTAAACGGTCTGAATGTTTATTTACGTCTGCAGAAAACGTGAGAAGTTCCTGAAGACAGATTCTCAGTGCATTATTGTTTCATGTTGTTCTTATCAAGCGGTAACAATACAGAAACGATTTCCTTTGTTTATCATTTCACCTCAATCAAGTATGGCTCTCCCCTTCAACTGTCAATATGTATCTACGGACGATTGCGTGAATTTAATTGGTTTGGTCAGCAAATCTGAATAAGCCTTAAGTTGTGCTTAGGCCTAAGTTTTGTTAATTAATTCTTTTTACTAGGCTTTCTCTAAGCTTAAAATGGTTAAATATATGTCTATTATTTTGGATTTGCTGTAGGTTTTCTAATTCCACACTTTGGTGCGATGATTGTTGCAGATTCTTCTGTTGGAGTTAATGTAGTGATGTGTCAGTGGAGTAAATGAGACTTTTCAGTAGTGTTTAAGCGTATGCAGTAGGGATGAGAAGATAGTGAAACAGATGTGGAAGACTGCTGCCTTTCAGACTGAATTGGACGAGACTTGAAAAGATCAAAGCGATTTAAGAAAGGAGAGAGGGACAAGATAAAATACAATTAGGAAGGGGGGGACAGAATCAATAACTTCAGATAAAAACGATAAGCATCGCGCTGGTGCAGGTGTAGACACGCCACAGAAAGAGGTGGTACAAAGACGGAAAGTAAAAATGTAGGAAGACCAGCAGAGAGAAATAAAGTTTGTTGTTAGATCATTCAAATACAAGCGGAGCAGGCCAACTTTTGTAGAATGAACCGGAATCAGAATTCTAGATCACCATTTTTTAACCTAATCTGGTTCAGGCACTGTACAGGGTGTTACAAAACGGTACGGCCAAACTTTCAGGAAACATTCCTCACACACAAATAAAGAAAAGATCTTATGTGGACATGTGTCCGGAAACGCTTAATATCCATGTTAGAGCTCATTTTAGTTTCGTCAGAATGTACTGTACTTCCTCGATTCACCACCAGTTCGCCCAATTGAAGGAAGGTAATGTTGACTTCGGTGCATGTATTGACATGCGACTCATTGCTCTACAGTACTAGCATCAAGCACATCAGTACGTAGCATCAACACATTAGTGTTCATCAAGAACGTGTTTTTGCAGTCAGTGCAATGTTTACAAATGCGGAGTTGGCAGAGGCCCATTTGATGTAAGGATTAGCACGGGGCAATAGTCGTGGCGCGGTACGTTTGTATTGAGTTAGATTTCCAGAACGAAGGTGTCCCTACAGGTAGACGTTCGAAGCAAGTGATCTGCGTCTTAGGGAGCACGGAACATTCCAGCCTATGACTCGCGACTGGGGAAGACCTAGAACGACGAGGACACCTGCAATGGACGAGGCAATTCTTCGTGCAGTTGACGATAACCCTAATGTCAGAGTCAGAGAAGTTGCTGCTGTACAAGGTAGCGTTGACGACGTCACTGTATGGAGAGAGCTACGGGAGAACCAGTTGTTTCCGTACCATGTACAGCGTGTCCAGGCACTATCAGCAGCTGTTTGGCCTCCACGGGTACACTTCTGCGAATGGCTCATCCAACAATGTGTCAGTCCTCATTTCAGTGCAAATGTTCTCTTTACGGATGAGGCTTCATTCCAACGTGACCAAATTGCAAATTTTCACAATCAACATGTGTGGGTTGACGAGAATCTGCACGCAATTGTGCAATCATGTCATCAACACAGATTTTCTGTGAGCGTTTGGGCAGGCATTGTTGGTAATGTCTGGATTGGGCCCCATGTTCTTCCTCCTACGCTCAATGGAGCACGTTATCATGATTTCATACGAGACACTCTACCTGTGCTGCTAGAACATGTGCTTTTACAAGTACGACACAACATGTGGTTCATGCACGATGGAGCTCCTGCACATTTCAGTCGAAGTGTTAGTACGCTTCTCAACAACAGATTCGGTGACCGATGGATTGGTAGAGGCGGACCAATTCCATGGCCTCCACGCTCTCCTGACCTCAACCCTCTTAACTTTCATTTATGGAGGCATTTGAAAGCTCTTGTCTACGCAACCCCGCTACCAAATGTAGAGACTCTTCGTGCTCGTATTGTGGACGGCTGTGATACAATACGCCAGTCTCCAAGGCTGCATCAGCGCATCAGGGGCTGCATGCGACGGAGGGTGGATGCATGTATCCTCGCTAACGGAGAACATTTTGAACATTTCCTGTAACAAAGTGTTTGAAGTCTCGCTGGTACGTTCTATTGCTGTGTGTTTCCATTCCATGATTAATGTGATTTGAAGAGGAGTAATAAAATGAGCTCTAACATGTAAAGTAAGCGCTTCCGGACACATGTCCACATAACATATTTTCTTTCTTTGTGTGTGAGGAATGTTTTCTGAAAGTTTGGTCGTACCTTTTTGTAACACCCTGTACATATACATCTACATCTACATGATACTCCGCAAGCCACCTGACGGTGTGTGGCGGAGGGTACCTTGAGTACCTCTATCGGTTGTCTCTTCTATTCCAGTCTCGTATTGTTCGTGGAAAGAAGGATTGTCGGTATGCCTCTGTGTGGGCTCTAATCTCTTTGATTTTATCCTCATGGTCTCTTGCGAGATATACGTAGGAGGGAGCAATATACTGCTTGACTCCTCGGTGAAGGTATGTTCTCGAAACTTCAACAAAAGCCCGTACAAAATGGTCAGTGCTCTCGCTGGGCCAAGAAGCCATAGGTGAGAGGACAATGACCTCTTTGGAGATGGTCACTCCTACTTAATCTCACCTCTAGGACCAGAGGGAGGATGGCCACGGTTGCCCAGCCGCTGCTTATTTTCCTGAACTTCCAGCCACTCTGTCTCCCAATAGCTTATAACTTTCTAACACCACAGCGAGGAAACGGGTCGTGAGGGTAGAGCAGTGTGTCTACAACTAACCCAGAGTTACATGCAATCACTTCTACAAACCCATGAGATTTCTACAGTCTGTAACACGCCTGCAGTTTAGATTTCATAGGGGCTGGGACTGGACAGTGGGAAGTGCCCCTCCCCCTTTCACTGCCCCCACATGTCACCCTGGTCGGCATTGACGACCTGATGAGGGCACGGTTTATTAAACGAACTGTCGCACGCTTTGTGTTCAAACATCTGCTGCTATTACTTGCAGTATGTTACACAATTTTGCGCTTTTTGCAATATACAAGGTGCCTCAAATCGTTTGGGCCAAATTGAAACAGGTGATAATGATTCCACAACTGATTGTATTGAGACAGGGAACCAATGGTCGAAAATGCATATTTATACCGTTAAGAACATACACGGCGTACGCGGCTCATAGTAATTGGTGAAGGCTATGACCGCCAATCTCAATGCATGTATTACAATGGCGCATGCAGTTCTGCCGCACTCTTACAAGGCCGCGCGCGATAAGCACCGTACATCCCTGGCAACCAACCAGAGATACTGTACACAACTAGCTCATAGCACGTGTGTCATTTGATGAGCGCGTGCATCGCACAGTGCATTAAATTTTCTCACACGCACATCACTACCCCTGGTGTCTGTTGTCCATTACATCACACAGTTTGTGATGGGTCATGGTGAGTTGTGTTACTGTGTACAGTGCACGACACGTAGTCAAAGATGGGACGTTACTCGTCATGAGAATTGACAGATAGGCATTTAATGTACGGTGCAGTAGGATATGATGTCAGTGAAACAGCATGAATGCACAGAGAAGGCTTTCCCAACAGGCGTCATGCTAACTGGAGGAGATTTTTCCTGTGTCGTTCACACCACAGAGAGCCAGCCAAGGTTGCCGCCGAAGACATTCAAAGGCGTCGGGATTTTGGACACCTTACTTGTCGGGTGCCTCAGTTTTACGTGTCGTTTATAGTGTTGCAAGACACAGGTTTTGCAGCATGGGATGGGTTTTTGTGAGTATATTTCACTTTTTAGCGATTTAATACACGTGGCATCGAGAGTGACGAGAATAACTCCCGTGCGGCTCGAGTCCTCCCTCGGGCATGAGTGTGTGTGTTTGTCCTTAGGATAATTTAGGTTAAGTAGTGTGTAAGCTTAGGGACTGATGACCTTAGCAGTTAAGTCCCGTAAGATTTCACACACACTTTTGAATAACTCCATTACGTAAATTTGCATGTTTGAGTAAGGTAGAAACAGGATTGAAGCATCAGTGAAGGGGAGCCAGTTTTAGTTAGCCATGCTGTGACACAATAGCCTGCAGAGCCGCAGCCTAGACTAGGTCAAGCGCAGGTGGCGGGCACGGCAGAGAAGTGGGGGGAAGAACAGTATATCACGTGAGAGGCGCGTGAGGACGTAGCTTACAACTCTTGTTGATTATGGAGTGTTAATAAAGAGGGTAACAGACCTGGCTGTTCACTTAAAAGCCAGCCGGTTATACGACACTGTACTTATTAAGCCATTTGGTGATTGGGCAGCTGTGGCTACTAGAAATGAAAGAGCGGCAGCCACTGATTGTTCCACCCAGTGTCGAACCCCACTGTAGAGGTAAGAGAAGCTAGGCTGATGAGACGTGCAACCGCCCAGCACGACGGGCACTTTCCCTTGAGAAGTCGTCGCATGTGGTAGGAAGGCTTCCGTCTCTGACGTGACGACAGGGAAAGCAGATATATTTGTGTGAACACTTTCTTCACCCAGCTCCAAAATTCAGTCAAGAGCTGGCTGCATTCTTTTCGTAAATCTCGTGAGCGGAGAACGAAATGAGCTACTACAGTTAAGTTCTTGTAAGAACATTGAGGGCAGAGTAACACAAGGCGTGCCAACCTTGCACGTGTGTTTTGCGATTGGAAGCAGTCTAGGGTGAAGTTAACGTTTTTCGCTTCACGAAAACCTAGGGCAAGTTTGCTGATATAGGATCAGCCAGGCTCAGTATAGGCTTTTGATGGATTTAAAGATCCGACGACACACGGCAGCAGCCAAGCCGACGACGCTGTGCAACACGAAGTAAAGAACGCTGCACATCATCAAATGTTCAAATGGTTCAAATGGCTCTAAGCACTCTGGGACTTAACATCTGAGTTCATCAGCCCCCTAGACTTAAAACTACTTAAACCTAACTAACCTAAGGACATCACACACGTCCATGTCCGAAGCAGGATTCGAACCTGCAACCGTAGAAGCAGCGCGGTTCGGGACTGAAGGACCTAGAACAGCTCGGTCACAGCGGCCGGCCATTAAATGTAAATGTCGTGTCACAAGCTCCACTGATACGAAGCTCAAAGCAGGAAGACCTGTCCTCCTTGTAGTATTTCCCGAAATTAACGTATTTCGTTCGCGCGTTCGATGCCCACGTTTGGTTAACATTTGTGGGGAAAGAATAAAAATTGTTAGGGCCAGTAACATCGTTCAGCTCGACATTAGGATAGTCTTCCACCAGAGAGTCTTTCTCTGAGTTAAAATAATTAACTCTCCTGAATTTTGTGATATTATTGATCTTTTACATTTTATGTTATTTGAGAATTTTACTGCCACCATCCCCTTGTCTGAACAGGCGATATCTGAGATTTCTCTTGTGCATTGTAATGACCCAACATGTGCAATAGTGATTCCTATAAATACAATTACAGGGTATAGCTGTTGACTGTTCTAGGATAGAGGTCCCCTTCCTACCTCATTGGAATATTTTAGGAACCTTGATGGCATCTATTCTTCTGAAATCTAAACCCTTGGTGAGCAATAGCAGGTCAGGTTCAATCTGCGTTATGCGCCATAAGTGGAATCGTGCGCACAGTGCAAACATAGCATTCACTTATTACCGACCAGAGGCGTGTTTAGAACACGTGTAAACACCAGTCTTTGAGGAGACGGTGTTGGATCGCGTGGCCGACGACCCGCCTGTCAGATTGCCCATGAAATGCACACTTCGAAGGATACGGTGTGGAGAGTACTGGTGGAAGAGGTGTTACACAACTATAATGAAGAGCATGTGCAAACACTGAGACTTCCGCGTTTCAAGTGGGTAAGTTGCCCAAAACTCTCCTTCCTGGATTTTTACGGGTCTTTCTTTCAGCTGTAAATTGTTACTAACTAGAATCGATAATCACAATAATGTTGTAAATGATTTCAACAGCTGTTGATTGACACTTTGGGCCTGTGTCATTGACAGGTGATACATCGGTTTACACAGATGCTGGTGATACTGGCTTGTGGAATCCATGCGTAGTGCTTTCAAAAACAACCTATGTTTGTGATGATAGGTCTTCTTGTGATTAGCCGACCATGACTCGCTGTGTAACAAATACTACCGGCAACTACCTGTCTTTTCCGCCTGAGTGGCGGCACGTAAACTTCCATATTTTAATATTTTAGTTTGCGGGGTAGTTACAATTAAACTTTCGCTACTTAGGCCAGTTTAGACAGAAAAATATTTACCGTATGGGTGCCGATCTTCCTATGAATGATGTTCAGACTGAGTGCTGCAGGATTTGCGTTGGTAGTAGTGTTTGTGTGTAAGGTGGCAATTTGAATGAATGTCGATGTCGCACCTTACATGAGATTTTATGCAGTGTAATAAGTAGATGAATATGTCACCTGACATACTTCGGTAGATTTGCCTATGAAAATGCGCAGTATGTAATGCAAAGTGATGACACTCGATTCGACGATATTAACACACTGAAATTAAATCCTGCATGTCAATGTGCAAAAGGTGGAAAAAGCTACTGGAATATACGTTTTAGTTTGGGGGCAGACGTGAGTTGCGCTGTCATGGCCCGCGTACAATGGAAGGCTTCTAAAACGGGTTGGTGGCCCACGGCGAGAGGGACAACGAAGGCGCCGGTCAATACATCTAAGGATGCAGAGAGACCAGTGATGCAGTTGATCGTGTGAAATGCCCGTGGTACGCTCGTGATGTACATGTGTAACTTTTAGGCGTCAGGAGCGGGCACAAAATGTCCGATTGGCTGAAATAAACTTGAAAGGAGTAAAAAGGGGAGATATTTCGATGCAGTTTAAAGGTAGGGAGAGATGTGAGACCTTAACTTTTCCCGGCGAATTGAATGTTCAAATAACTTACGGGTTTGCTGCTTGGTGACGTCCTCGACCACCGCCGATATTTCGACAGGAGCGCAGCCTGACATTGTGCCTTGAGAACGGCAGGGTGCTCTCCTGTAGAAATATCGGCGGTGGTCGACGACGTCACACGGCAACAAACCCGTAAGTTATTTGAACAGTAAGCAGAGATAGTTTCCACAAGATGAAAGGAACGCTCCCATTGGTCTGAAAAAGCCGTGACATGAAACAGGAAAGGACAAAGGTGGGGGACAGTTTGCTATGAAAGACACAAGACCGAAAACTTCAGGGACTCTCCTCTGAACCAGCGTCAATTGTAGAATGGGGCGCATCACACTCTGTACGACGCCAAAGGAAGAATTTTGTGTTAACACTTCGTTCAGTTTGGCTGACATTCAGCTAGAAATTAGCTGAAGAGTCATTGAGCTCCGATAGTGGAGAAACAAAACGGCCACGTAGTTAATTGTTCTTGCGAGAACTGAAAGGGCATTGAAGTATACACCCTGCACCATCTGTGCACGTGTATATCGCCTTGTTTTCCAGACTAGGGATGAGTGCATGTTTTCTCTCCTAACGAGAAGCATAGGACAGTTTCAGCTGATAAAATCTGTAAAGATTTTGATTAGATTTTCATAGGATTTTCAAAGGGTGAGAGCAGCCATGCAGCCGACAGCCGTTCGCAGCTAATAGGTAAATGCCGCTGGCAGAGGCGTAAACTTGTTGGTTCACCAGCTTGTGCCCGCATTCCCGGCGGGGTCAGGGATTTTCTCTGCCTCGTGATGGATGGGTGTTGTGTGCTGTCCTTAGGTTAGTTAGGTTTAAGTAGTTCTAAGTTCTAGGGGACTGATGACCATAGATGTTAAGTCCCATAGCGCTCAGAGGCAGAGCCACCAGCTTGTGTCCACTGTGAACTCGAGCAGCCTCGACTAATCTTTTGCTCTTCTTGACACAAAAACTAACCATCCTCCGTAGATTTGATTGTCATCCTAAATAGTGCCGAACTTAGAACCGGACTCGGATGATTTGTCGTAATATGGCCAACTTCAGTGTGTAGATGTAAGAAAAATCTTGTAGAGAACCTTCTATTTAAATTTGACATAGTTATGTTCAGTGTTATTTCTGCTAAACAGGAGGTAATGCGTTATGTTGACAACTGTCCTGAAATTGTCATGTCACAATCTATGTAAACTCTTGTGCTTCTTTAACAACAAAATAAGAGTAAACCAATTTTACAGCTAAACACCAATGCGCTCTGTCCTAGAATGAGTCTCCACTCCTAACCCCAGACACTGATTCTAGCGACGCTAACGCACTCGCAGGGTGTTTTTGCTGATATCTAACATACGTGAAAAGGAGTGGGGTGTCAGAAGTGTCATGACTTGTTGTTAGGCGTCGATACTGATTCGGCGACGTAGGGTTGAAACAACAAGCATCAGTGTGCATTACAATTGCAGACACTCGACACGGGAATGGACAAGGTGAGCAGGGCTGCACTCGTAAAGCTGTTTTATCAAAACAACAGCAGTAGTCTTAATGCTCTTCGCGAGTATCGACTCATTAAAGGAATACTAAGAGGTTCTCTTTCCGCATCAGGGTTGAGGAACAGCACTGGGAGGTACAAATTAACTGTCGATTTGAGAATTGTTCCTAGGAGAGGCCTGCGGCTAGCTGCGCCACAAGTTGTTGAAGGAATTTCTGTTTCCATGCCTGAGAATGCTGGGAGCAGTGTTCTATCTGTAGGCAATGCACAAGCTCTGTCACGACAGCTCAGCTCTCCACTATCCACTGTTCGAAAAGTGCTGCGAAAAATTGTGAAATGGTATCTTTAGTGTGGTTCCATGTTATCGTGGCTGCAGATGGTCTCCACACTAAGTAACGCTTATAACCTGCAATGTACGCACACGCTATCTATGCAATTAAATTAAAATTTGTTTCTTTCCGTTTTTTACTCGTTATTTCACATGTTCTCACAAACGTTCCGCCTATGTTTCGTTATCCTACTATCACTTGTTTTTTAATGGGAGGCCATCTGAAGCAGCGAAAGCTCATTTATAACCCACCTGTATTTACGTTAATCATATTTCAGTATCTTCGTACCCAAATGACTTTCCTTATTTCTTTCATGTGCATTGGAGCTGGTGTGAATCGCGACAAGCCGATATCGTCTTTTTCACTTGACACAAATCTCTGCTGGATGGGCTATCGCGATAGCCAACGACCGCGAGAAGACGATAGCTGCATTGTCAAAAGATTCTTGCGGTTCGCTAAGAATAAGCAGAAAATGACACAATAAATATCATTATAATCAAACTCTGCAACGTAATATATAAAGACTTGATGTTTGTTGTTTGTTTGTTGAAAGATATAGTTGATGGTTCATCGGAATGATGCGAATTAATGAAGACATCAGACATCTGTAACAAGAATGCGAATAAACCGTACTTCAAAAGAAACATTCAAAAGAAATTCTACATCTTCATCTACATACATATTCCGAAAGTCACCGTACAGTGCGTGGCGGAGCGTACCCATGCGTTTACTAATTATTCCTTTCCTGCTCCACTTGTAAATAGACGAAGGAAAAACGATTATATTGTCAGGAGACAATGCCCCACAGCTCTTACATACACTCCTGGAAATTGAAATAAGAACACCGTGAATTCATTGACCCAGGAAACATACACTCCTGGAAATTGAAATAAGAACACCGTGAATTCATTGACCCAGGAAGGGGAAACTTTATTGACACATTCCTGGGGTCAGATACATCACATGATCACACTGACAGAACCACAGGCACATAGACACAGGCAACAGAGCATGCACAATGTCGGCACTAGTACAGTGTATGTCTACCTTTCGCAGCAATGCAGGCTGCTATTCTCCCATGGAGACGATCGTAGAGATGCTGGATGTAGTCCTGTGGAACGGCTTGCCATGCCATTTCCATCTGACGCCTCAGTTGGACCAGCGTTCGTGCTGGACGTGCAGACCGCGTGAGACGACGCTTCATCCAGTCCCAAACATGCTCAATGGGGGACAGATCCGGAGATCTCGCTGGCCAGGTTAGTTGACTTACACCTTCTAGAGCACGTTGGGTGGCACGGGATACATGCGGACGTGCATTGTCCTGTTGGAACAGCAAGTTCCCTTGCCGGTCTAGGAATGGTAGAACGATGGGTTCGATGACGGTTTGGATGTCCGTGCACTATTCAGTGTCCCCTCGACGATCACCAGAGGTGTACGGCCAGTGTAGAAGATCGCTCCCCACACCATGATGCCGGGTGTTGGCCCTGTGTGCCTCGGTCGTATGCAGTCCTCGTTGTGGCGCTCACCTGGACGGCGCCAAACACGCATACGACCATCATTGGCACCAAGGCAGAAGCGACTCTCATCGCTGAAGACGACACGTCTCCATTCGTCCCTCCATTCACGCCTGTCGCGACACCACTGAAGGCGGGCTGCACGATGTTGGGGCGTGAGCGGAAGACGGCCTAACGGTGTGCGGGACCGTAGCCCAGCTTCATGGAGACGGTTGCGAATGGTCCTCGCCGATACCCCAGGAGCAACAGTGTCCCTAATTTGCTGGGAAGTGGCGGTGCGGTCCCCTACGGCACTGCGTAGGATCCTACGGTCTTGGTGTGCATCCGTGCGTCGCTGCGGTCCGGTCCCAGGTCGACGGGCACGTGCACCTTCCGCCGACCACTGGCGACAACATCGATGTACTGTGGAGACCTCACGCCCCACGTGTTGAGCAATTCGGCGGTACGTCCACCCGGCCTCCCGCATGCCCACTATACGCCCTCGCTCAAAGTCCGTCAACTGCACATACGGTTCACGTCCACGCTGTCGCGGCATGCTACCAGTGTTAAAGACTGCGATGGAGCTCCGTATGCCACGGCAAACTGGCTGACACTGACGGCGGCGGTGCCCAAATGCTGCGCAGCTAGCGCCATTCGACGGCCAACACCGCGGTTCCTGGTGTGTCCGCTGTGCCGTGCGTGTGATCATTGCTTGTACAGCCCTCTCGCAGTGTCCGGAGCAAGTATGGTGGGTCTGACACACCGGTGTCAATGTGTTCTTTTTTCCATTTCCAGGAGTGTATTTGAAAAACGTCATGTTATCTCATTGAGCTGTTTGTAAAATACATTATTTATACAACCTTTTTCAGTCGTCTGACCATCGTCAGGTTCCCAGTTTCCAAATAAAATAATACAAAAGTGACATTACAGGCTTAAACTGTCACGAATCTGTTAACTGACGTAAATGTTAACGGAACACACTTAATGGAATGTCACATACTCACATACAAGTATTTACAGCATCATGTTAGGTGAACTAAAAGTAAACTTCGCCCGAATAGGCCATGAAGGCCCAACGGTACCGACCCGCCGCCGTGTCATCCTCAGCCCACAGCCGTGACTGGATGTGGATATGGAGGGTCATGTGGTCAGCACACCGCTCTCCCGACCGTATGTCAGTTTCCGAGACCGGAGCCGCTACTTCTCAATCAAGTAGCTCCTCAGTTTGCCGCACAAGCGCTGAGTCCACCCCAGTTGCCAACAGCGCTCAGTCGACCAGATGGTCACCATCTAAGTGCTAGCCCAGCCAGACAGCGCTTAACTTCGTTGATCAGACGGGAACCGGTGTTACCACTGCTGCAGGGCCGCTGGTCATGTTAGGCGAAATATAACATCACTTTCGTCAGGTGATAAAACCATGAATAATACACTGAAAATAAAAGTATATCGTAACACAGTGATGTGATTCATTACGAAAAGCATATACCATAAAGATGTAGGTGGTTGACATTTGTACGGAGTTACCTGTTATCATATCGAAACATAAACTGCGTCGTCAGTCAATAAAAACTGCGCTAGGGAGAGTACACATGCATGTCAAAGCTATAATCGGCCTCAACTCTGTGAACAGAACCATAATACCACGCAGAGGCGTCTGAACAGCTGATCATTTTCTACTGGTGGAACCAGAGATGGTCATAGACTAGAATCGTGCGGTTACTATACTTTGTGTCGTGTGCTACGATAAGTAGAAGTGACAACCATAACAGGGGTTTATGTGTTGCATCTAGTAGCAATTTGCACGTGTTAGAATCACAGTCGCGGTGACAGAAAAGAAAAGGGGGAGTACCAGTGGTCCACATGTACCATAAACACTAGTGTGAAACAAGTTGTAGTCACCTTCATGTAAATACTGTTTGCATGGTACAGTAACTTTTATGGTACAAACCGTACAGACACATACAATGTACGCCTATCTAAATTGACTAATATAAGTAACGTAACTAACACGGCCAGTTTCATGGACAAATGATTATATCAACATCTCACGTAACACGCTAAAGCGCGTGTAATGCATGACCAACTGAGGATTTGTATAGTCCCAGAGACGTGTTGTATGAAGAGTTAAGCTAATGTACGTTCACTAATTGTTCGTGTTACGTCTTTATGGTATGTGGTTTCTGTAATGACTCACATCGCTGTGTTATGGTTCAAAATGGTTCAAATGCCTCTGAGCACTATGGGACTTAACATCTGAGGTCATCAGTCCCGTGGACTTAGAACTACTTAAACCTAACTAACCTAAGGACATCACACACATCCACGCCCGAGGCAGTACTCGAACCTGCAACCGTAGCAGCCGTGTGGTTCCGGACTGAAGCGCCTAGAACCGCTCGACCACAGTGGCCGGCTCTGTGTTATGGTATACTTTATTTCCCAGTATGTTATTCATGGTCCTATCACCTGATGAAAACAATTTTATATTTCACCTAATATGTTGCTGCGAATACTTTCATGTGAGTATGTGGCATTCCATTACATGTGACTTGTTAACATTTTAAACAATGGAAAAACCCGGTATAAATATTAACAATGTGGTAAAAAACAGTTTGCTACTTATCGTAAAGAAGGCACGTTACGTTGCTGACAGGCACAGTTAAAAAACATTCGGGCGCGAGGTGCTGGTGTTGGCGGTCATGTGTGCGTGAGGCATGCTTGCTTGTGTGTGTGTGTGTGTTGTGTGTGTGTGTGTTTTACTGATGAAGGCTGTCGGCGAAGGATTTATGTAAGTGTCTTTTAATTGTACCTGTCTGCGACCTGACGCGTCTTCTTTATGGTAAGGATCAATATGTCTTTTCCTACATTGTTGTTAACACTTTACTCAGTTAAAAGATTCGTGATAGCTTAATCCCGTAATATAACTTATATATTATTTTATTTGGTACATAGGAACCTGATGATGGTCAGCCGACTGAAGTTGGCTGTATAAATAAAGTATTCTCCTAGCACCTCACGGTGTTAACATGATTTTTTCGAAAAACGACTATCTACTCGTACATGCCTCCGTACAAAACTAATTTCTCATTTCTTATCTTCGCGGTCCATTCGTGGGTGTATAATCGTACTGCAGTCAGCTTCAAATGCCGTTTCTCTCAATTTTCTCAATAGTGTTCCTCGAAAAGAACGTCAGCTCTCTTCCAGGGATTTCCATTAGAGTTCACGGAGCATCTCCGTAATACGTGCGCGGTGTTCGAATATCTGACCTGATGGGGATCCCAAATACTCGAGCAGTCGCAATAGTATCCTATTATGCGGTCTCCTTTACGTATGAACCGCACTTTCGTAAAATTCTGCCAATAAACCGTGGTCGACAATTAGCTTTCCCTACTACTACAATTCTTAATGTCCGCACCCCTTCATATCGTTTAAGAACGTTACACCCAGATATTTAATGAACGTGACTATATCAAGCAACGTACTACTGATGTATTATAACATTACGGGTTTGCTTTTTCCTACTCATCTGCATTAAGTTATATTTTTCTGCATTTAGTCCTAGATACCATTCATGACAACAATTAGAAATTTTATTTAAGTCCTCTTGCATCCTCCTACGGTCTCTCAGCGACGATACCTTCCTGTACGGTACAACATCATCTGGTAACAGCCGCAGATGGCTGCCCACCCTCTGTGCTAAATCATTTGTGTATATAGAGAACAGAGGTCCTATCAGTCTGCGCTGGAGCACTCCTGAAACTTATTATTATTTTGAAACTGACAATCCTTCTTTTCTGAAACATATTTGTTTATCTAATATTTGAAGTCGTAATATCCACGTCGAGCACGAAACTAAACCACACGAAAATTGCATAAAGAGATCATTTGACATAAAAAAACCGAGGGGAAGATATCTGCAGTCTTGAGTAAAAACAAGAAGCAGTTATTTGACCGAAACACCTAACGACTACGTCGAAAATATAACTTTTGAAAAGTCTTCTATCCAATACACAAAACGAACGATCCTGCAAACCAAGAAACATAAAGAAAAAAATAAGGAATACTATAACGGATAGTGCCAGAGAAGGGACATTTTATGTTATCTTGTTTTCATTAATTTATAGCAACGAAGTCCAACATAGTCACGGTCAGTTAATCTTACGAATTTGGTTTATACATATTTATATGGAGGCATTACAAGGGAAAGAATGCGGCGACAGCGAAGGGAGCACGATAGACTGTGCAGCCTAGGCGGAGTTTGTTCTCTGCCGAGTTGTCTTGTATTTCTTCTGTGACGTATGGCCGGTGGAATGAAAATTTGTGGGCGAGGTTGTTGTGTTCCGAGTATCAGGCCTGTGTGGGTTCACTGCCGCTGTTACTGGTGGAAACTCTTCATCTTTCCGTGAATATTGTGACTGGGTTACGGCCATGATAATAAACGCCTTGTTAATTGCAGTTATTGGCCTCCTGAAATTTCACTTTGAAGTAAAAATACTTACTGTTCGTTCCTAATGCTTCAAGAAAGAGGGGTCAAGTTTGTCTGTGGCCGTATATGGTACGGACATCCTTGTGTGGATTGTTTCACGCAAGCGTTGCTACTGTATGTATCTATACAGTAATGTTCGCTTGGATGACTTCTGCATCGTTTACTAGGATGTCAGTATCGTGGGAGCAACGTATGGTTCTGCAAAGCATTTTACTTCATGTGAGACCTTAACTTTTCCCGGCGAATTGAATGTTCAAATAACTTATTGGTTTGCTGCCGGGTGACGTCGTCGACCACCGCCGATATTTCGACAGGAGCACACCCTGCCATTCTCAAGGCTGCCTTGAGAATGGCAGGGTGTGCTCCTGTCGAAATATCGGTGGTGGTCGACGACGTCACCCGGCAGCAAACCCATAAGTTATTTGAACATTTTACTTCATGAGTGACGATCCAGTCTGCTCGTTTAGTACCTTAAAGGAAGTAAGGCAAATTGCAAAGGGTCTTATTATGGCTGTAGTGTTGTTGTAGTCATCTTTATACCGAAGACTCTTCATCTCTGCAAAACTACACCGACGTACATCTACTTGCAGCTGCTTACCGTCGTCAAGCGTTTGACTACCTCTACAATTTTTATCCCTCACAAAGCCCTCCATTACCAAATTGACTATTCGTTGAAGGTTAACGATGTGTTCTTTCAATCGACCCCTTCTTTTAGTCAAGTTGTACCGTACATTTAATTTCTTCCAAACTAAACTCGTTTGCCCTCATCAGTCATCCAATACACCCAGGTAATGTCTAACATTCTTCTGTAACACCACACTTCAAAACATTCCGTTCTCCTTTTCTCTGCACTTTTTAACACCAACGTTTCATTTTTACCTATCGTTACACTCGAGATAAATTCTTTCGGAAAAGTCATCCTAACGCTTAAATTCATGTCTATGATAGTAAATTTTGCAATTTTAGAATAGGTTTCGGTCCTTTTTATTTGATCTCTGACAATTTCGGAATTTCCTAGACTATATTACACTCAATATTATCAGAAGCATTTTATAAATCTACAATCGCTATAAATGTAGGTTTCACTTATTTTAGCTACCTTCCAACGTAAGTTGTAGGGTTAATAATGTCTTACGTATTCCTACACTTTTCCAAAACTCAAGCTCTCCCGCCCGATCTTGGCTTCGAGCACACCATCCACTTTTCTGTGCATAATTTTTATTATTATTTTGTAACCGTGACATATTAAATTGATTGTTTGATGAAAGTAACGCTGTCTGCACCTTCCTACTTTGACTTTCAGATCATTTCATTCTTCTTAAAGTCTGAAGGAGGCTTTTCGCTTGTCACATATACCTCTCATAGCAACTGGAACAACAGTTTTGTCATCAGTGATTCTCCCAAGAATATCAATAGTTTCACATACTTCGTTTCAACGTTTCAGCTTAGATCTTTCAATATAGTGTGAAGTTCTTGTAGCAGTATTGCATCCGCCATCTCATGTTCGTTCACATCCTTGAATATTCCTGTGCTGACTTCATAATTTTGTCTCTCAAAGCAAACTGTTAATCTTTTGCAGTATATTTCTACCTATATTTGCTGTTTTACCCACCCTCAGCAAATGTAGTCGTATATAACGAAATAATAAGCAACCATTTGCGTAAAACAAATTTAATTTCTTTACCGGTTTCGGGCACTTAGTGCCCCTCTTCAAAATTGCAGCTCCTGTTCTGGCACGATGACTGCACTTGTTTCGCTTCTCTATACTGATTTAGCACAGGCATTATGAACCACATGATCATGGTATTGTTGACGCTCGCAAATAATGCGATAGGTGTAATCTTTTGAAGAAGAGTTTCTAAGTGCCCGAAACCGGCATAGAAATGACAAGAGTTGGCCAGAAAGTAATGCACCGCACTTTTTTTTCTGAGCCGAAAAGAATGCTACGAATGCTAAACGTCACGTATTTGTTGTTTGAAGTTTCCTGAATGAGCGCGCGAAGTTTCCGTCAGTTTCGACAGATAACGTAGCTGCAGGACAGTTTCAGAATGGCGTCTGTAGGTGATGTACATTACAAGAAATGTGTCGTCATTGAACTTCTCACTGCAGAGAAAGAAACTGTGGGGAATATTTACAAACGCTTGTGCACAGTCTATGGAGCACCTGCTGTCGACGGAAGTACAGTTAATCAATGGGCACGGAGGGTGAGGTCATCAGAAGGTGGTTCGGCGGAGTTAAACTATTTGCAGCGGTCGGTGATACTATCAACGGCTGTCACACCGTACGTGTTGCAGCTAGCTGATGTTGTCATTCACTAAAGAATTGCATTCGTGGAAGACATTTTGAAGACAATGAGGAGGTGATTCACACAGTGAAGACAAAGATTGGTACCGGCATGGCATACACGCCCTTGTTTCGTGCTGGAAGAAGGCCATAGAACGGGTTGGAGATTACGTGGAGAAATAGGGTATGTATATAAATCACGATTGTTTCGTTTATGTAATTCTCATTATGTTCTACATCTACATCTACATTCATACTCCGCAAGCCACCAGACGGTGTGTGGCGGAGGGTACCTTGAGTACCTCTATCGGTTCTCCCTTCTATTCAAGTCTCGTACTGTTCGTGGAAAGAAGGATTGTCGGTATGCTTCTGTGTGGGCTCTAATCTCTCTGATTTTATCCTCATGGTCTCTTCGCGAGATATACGTAGGAGGGAGCAATATACTGCTTGACTCTTCGGTGAAGGTATGTTCTCGAAACTTCAACAAAAGCTCGTACCGAGCTACTAAGCGTCTCTTCTGCAGAGTCTCCCACTGGAGTTTATCTATCATCTCCGTAACGCTTTCGCGATTACTAAATGATCCTGTAACGAAACGCGCTGCTCTCCGTTGGATCTTCTCTATCTTTTCTATCAACCCTATCTGGCACGGATCCCACACTGCTGAGCAATATACAAGCACTGTGCGAACAAGCGTACTGTAACCTACTTCCTTTGTTTTTGGATTGCATTTCCTTAGGATTCTTCCAGTGAAACTCGATCTGGCATCTACTTTACCAACGATCAACCTTATATGATCATTCCATTTCAAATTACTCTTAATGCGTACTCCTAGATAATTTATGGAATTAGCTGCTTCCAGTTGCTGACCTGCTATATTGTAGCTAAATGATAAGGGATCTTTGTTTCTATGTATTCGCAGCACATTACACTTGTCTACATTGAGATTCAATTGCCATTCCCTGCACCATGCGTCAATTCGCTGCAAATCCTCCTGCATTTCAGTACAATTTTCCATTGTTACAACCTCTCGATACACCACAGCATTATCCGCATCATCATCAATAAAGAATTGTTGAAGGAAAAGATGCAGTACATTGCTTTCCGGGCAACCCTCTTAAATTTCTTGTAAGCAGCTGGTAGCTTATTATTTCTTTATATTTCTATCTATTTTTACTTTGAAAGATCGAATTACTTATCAGGCACATTTGTAGACGTCTATGTTCACTTTCGCCTACTTCATTTTCTGAACTTTTGGGCTATCTCCTTGTACCACTTAAATCTAATATTTAATGAGTTATCCGAGGATTCTTAATAGTACTTGCCTTTATGTCTAATTTTTCCTCTGCTGAATTCACAATTTTGTCTCTCAAAGCAAACTGTTAGTCTCATACAGCATATTACCATCCATTTCAGTCGGTATTCTTCTCTCTGTTTCCATTATAAAATCTGTCTGAAACTTTCTGGTGTCTCTTGGTCGTTTCCATGTGTAAAATATTCTTTGATGATCCTTCAACCAAGTGTTACAACGATTAAATTATACCCAAAGCAAAGTTCCAGAAAGCATAGTTGCGTTTCATTCCTTATCCCCAGTTTTTATTAATCCACTATTATTCCTTCTCTTCCTTTTCCTACTACTGAATTCCAGTTCCTTATAAAATTTCTAGTCTCCCATTAGAATGAAATTTTTACCTTCATTAACAAACTAAATAATTTCTTTTACTTCATCAAACATGTTTTTCCAATCTCTTCATCATTTACAGAGCTATAGTCACACATACTTGTACTGCTGTGGCAAATCATGGGCTATGATAATGCGTTCACTATGTTGTTCACATTAATTTATGCGTATTCATCATTATTTATACTCTTTCCTAACTATGTTTTCTATTTTATGTTAATAAACCGACATTCACTATACCCTGAATCCTGTTCTTCCTCGTGTCACACTTCATTAATTCATACTATATCCACCTTCAACCTATCCGATTCGGTTTCCAAGTTCTATAGTCTACCTACCTGTTCTGCAGATCTAACACTCCACAGGTCAGCCAGCAGCACACCAGATCTGTTTTTCTCATGACAACAATATCCTCAATTGTCCCTGTCCGGAGATGAGAATGGGGGGCTACTTTAGCTCCAGATATCTTACCGAAGAGTAAGCCTTTTTCATTAAGCCTTACAGTACAACTGCATGTTCTCGGAGAAATATAACGGGAGTGGTTTCTCCTTGCATTCAGCCATTTGCAGTACCAATATAGTAATGTCATTTTCGCTAATGTTGCAATACAAGATCAGTCAGTCATCGAGACTATTGTCACTGTTACTACTTAAAAGGTTGCTGCCCCTCTTTATCTGTTGTTATAGTATACCCATGATTTTTAGTCTTGTTAGTAGATCATCTTACTTTCACTACTTAAACTGGAAATTCGATTATAGCTATCTCCCAACAGAGCAAGATCTAAATTGTGTGTTAAATCTTGCCTTGCGATGAATAATCCAGTGATACAAACTTCTAGGCTCTCCTTCGCAAAATTGAAGTTTATATTAGCGCAATGGCGCTGGGACCAGACTTTCAGTTGGTGCAGTGACTGGCAGTTGACCGTGATCTTCAGTGTAACGTATTGCGCACAAACATGAAAAGAAATCCACTACCGTAAAATTAGCCTAGGGCAACAAATCAATGGAAGCAGCCCAGGATGAAATTCTCACTCTGCAGCGGAGTGTGCACTGATATAAAACTTCTGGCAGATTGAAACTGTGAGCCAGGCCGTGACTCGAACGCGGGACCTTTGCCTTTCGTGGGCAAGTACTCGACCAACTGAGCTACCCAAGTGCGACTCATGCCCCGTCCTCACAGCTTTACTTTCACTACTCCTAACAATGGAAACAGTAAGTACCGTAAAATAGCTCGGACCAACCATCCAGAGCGACCTAAAATGGAATAACCACATAAAACATTACGAAAAAAAGTTGACAGGCCAGAATTCATCGGAGCATATTTTTTTCCCCGTATGAAATGAAATGATCGTATGGCATTGTTGGC
The DNA here is from genome assembly GCF_023897955.1 of Schistocerca gregaria. Classification (NCBI taxonomy): domain Eukaryota; kingdom Metazoa; phylum Arthropoda; class Insecta; order Orthoptera; family Acrididae; genus Schistocerca; species Schistocerca gregaria. The sequence goes on from NC_064920.1 coordinate 766,166,272, forward strand.
CGGGATGTCCCATTCGGGTTCGGCTTCCAAGCGCAAGTCTTACTTCAGTCGGCTCCACATTGGGCGACTTGGGGGCGACGATGAGGGTGATACGATGATGAGAACAACACAATTCCCAGTCCACGAGCGGAGAAAATCTCCAACCCGGCCGGGAATCGAACCCGGGCCCAGTGCGTGGCAGGTAAGCACGTCACCATCGAGCCAAGCAGGCTGACCTTAACAACGTATGTTGAACAGTAAAGGCGAAAGACTACGCGCCTGACTTACACCCCTTTCAATCCTTAATCTTCTTTCTCGGTCTTCCACTCTTACTCGTTTCTCTTGGTTCTTGTGAATATTCTATATTACCCGTCTTTCCACGTAGCTTACTCGTATTTTTCTCAGGCTCTCTAACATCTTGCACCACTTTACAATGTCGAATGCTTTTTCCAGGTCGACTAATGCATGAACGTGTCTTGTGTTTCTTCAATCTTGCTTCCATTATCAACCGCAACGTCAGGACTGCCTCTTCAGCCCCGTTCTTTCCCAAAGCCAAACTGATCGTCATATAACATATACTCAGTCTCCTTTTCAGTTCCTTCTGTCAACAACTCCGATGCATGATCTGTTAAACTGGCTGTGCGATAATTCTGGTAATTGTATGCTCTTGCAATCTTGGGAATTGTATTCGGAAGTCAGATGCTATATTGCCAGACTTATACATTCTACACACCAACGTGAATAATCTTTTTGTTGGTAGTTCTCCCAATGATTTTAGAAATCCCGATAGAATGTTATCTACGCCTTCTGCCGTATTTGATTTTAAGTCTTCCAAAGCACTTCTAAATTTTGATACTAATACTGGATCCCCTATCTGTTCCCTAACGGCTCCCGTTTCTTCTTCTGTCACATGAGAAAAGTCCTCCCTCTCATAGAGGTCCACAATGTGCTCTTTCCACCTATCGGCTCTCTCCTGTGCATTTAACAGTGGAATTCCCATTGCACTCTTAATGTTACCGCCGAAAGTTGTTTTGACTTTTCTGCATGTTGAGTTAGTCCCCCCGAAAGTCATTTCTTTTTCGATTTATTCACATATTTCTTGCAGCCATTTCATCTTAGCTCCCGTGCACTTTCTGTTTATTTCGTTCCTAAGTGACTTGGGTTTCAGTATTCTTGAATTTACTTGTCTATTTTCATACTTCCTTCTTTCGTCAAACAACTGATGTATTTCTTCTGTTACCCATCGTTTCTTCGCAGTTACCTTCCTTGTACCTACGTTTGTCTTTCCAACTTCCGAGATTGTCCTTTTTAGAGATGATCATTCCTCTTCAACTGAACTACCTACTGAGCTATCCATTATCGCAGTATCTATAGCTTTAGAGAACTTCAAACACGTGTCTTCATTCCTTAGTACTTAAGTATCACACTTCTTTGCATATTGATTCTTCGTGGCTAATCTCTTAAACTTCAGCCTACTCTTCATCATTACCAAATTGTGATCTAGACCATATCTGCCCCTTGGTACGCCTTACAATCTAGTATCTGGTTTCGGAATCTCTGTCTGACCACGATGTAATCTAATCCAAGTCTTTCCTATCGATCCTTTCCAATTACACTCCCTCCTCTTGTGATTCGTGAACACAGTATTCGCTGTAGTCATCTGAAATTTATTGAAGAACTCGATTAGTCTTTCTCTTCTTTCGTTCCTACTACCAAGCCCATATTCTCCCGTAACCCTTTCTTCTTCCCCTACAACCGCATTCCAGTTCCCCTTGAGTATTAGATTTTTACCTCCGTTTACGTGCCGAGTTACCCGTTCAGTATACACTTTCTCTACCTATTCATCGTCTCCTCGCAACATTCGCATATACACCTGAACTATTCCTGTCGGTGTTGGTTTGCTGTCAGTTCTGATTAGAACAATCCTGTTACTGAACTGTTCACAGTAACACACTCCCTACCCTACATTCCTATTCATAACGAATCCTACTCCAGTTATACCATTTTCTGCTGCTGTTGGTACAATCTTATACTCATCTGAACTGGAATCTTTGATTTCTTTCCAGTTCACTTCACTGACCCCTGCTATATCTAGATCCAGTTTTAGCATTTCCCTTCTTAGATTTTCTAGCTTCCGTTCCACGTTCAAACTTCTGACAGTCCACGTCCCGACTCGTAGAACGTTATCCTTTCGTTGGTTATTCAGTCTATTTCTCATGGTCACCTGCCCCTTGACAGTCCTCTCCTGGACATCCTAATGGGAGACTAGTCCGGCATCTTTTGTCGATTGAGTGAGTTTCCATTGCCTTCTGCATCCTCAAGTCGTTGATCATTGCTGATTCTTCTACATTTCAGGGGCAGTTTCTCATAGCAAGGCCAAGAGAGTGCCCTGAAAGTCGGTCCGCTACTATGCCCTCTTTGACAAGACCGTTGGCAGAAAACCTTGTGATTTTTGTTCAGAATTTAAGCAGTGACGGGGTTCGAAGCCAGACCGAGTACGTTTTGATTACTAATCAAAGACGCTACCCATAGATCACGAGTGCATAGAATCTTAACAAAAGGTATATCGTCCACTAAAGAAGTGGCTTGGAAAACACTTGCTCGCCCGAATTTTGAGCATTGTCCTTCACTCTGGGAGCATTAATAGTTTGGATCAGTAGAAGATATACACAATATCCAACGAAAAGCAGCATTCTGCGACACCTGATCGTTTAGGCGACTCGGCAGCTCGCTCACTGTGTTTTCCTCGATTGTGCGCACGCCGATGACGTGGGACGGGCGATTCCATTTGCTCGGAGGTAAGGTAGGTACCCCGTATGTCAACAACGTGTGCTATCAGCTACAATAGTAGATTCCATTGCATAGTGTCTTCGCAGCAGTGTTGCCAATATTTAAGTTCCAACCTACGTACTAAGGACTACAGCTCCTTGGCGGTGTAAAAAGTTTAAGCTTCTAAGTCAACACAGTGAAAATATAAAGCCATTTTTGTGACATATTTTGATACTCGCAAATTCACTCATCAAAACCTTCAGATGAGCTATCTGTATACATAACTAAGTTTCTACGGAACACTCAAAGCGCGAGTCCTACTCAGACTTGTCCGTTTTTTTTTTCTTTCAAAGTACCAAGTAAAGTAAAAAAACATGTTTGGACCACATATACAGATTGACAGCAGTTGCAAGTACGTTGGTATATACTGGACTGGCTGTATTTGTCGGTGGTATTTCTTCCAAGTTTACTTTGTATTGTGTTTTTGGTTCTGTATGCGATGTTGAGTTGTTGTTTGGTTCAATGGCTCTGAGCACTATGGGACTTAACTACCGTGGTCATCAGTCCCCTAGAACTTAGAACTACTTAAGCCCAACTAACCTAAGGACATCACACACATCCATGCCCGAGGCAGGATTCGAACCTGCGACCGTAGCAGTCGCGCGGTTCCGGACTACGCTCCTAGAACCGCTAGACCACCGCGGCCTGATAGCTCACAAACACCACCCAACAAACACTGAAACTGACTTACACATCCTAAAAACTGGTAGCAGCTTATGCAATAAATTAACCATAGAAGAAAACTATCACATCCAAAAATCAATAGCCCAAGGAAAGAAAGTTCTCAATGAATACACATCACTGTGCAAAAAAACCCTCTTCGCCACAATAGAAGACCTATATAAATAACACACACACCAAAACTACTCACGGAGAAAAAAATAAAAGTCTTTCTACCTCTCTCTCCCTCCCTCTCCCCTCTCTCTTTCTCTCTCTCTATCTCTCACTCTCTCGCCGGCCGGAGTGGCCGAGTGGTTCTAGGCGCTACAGTCTGGAATCGCGCGACCGCTACAGTCGCAGGTTTGAATCCTGCCTCGGGCATGGATGTGTGTGATGCCCTTAGGTTGGTTACGTTTAAGTAGTTCTAAATTCTAGGGGACTGATGACCTCAGCAGTTAAGTCCCATAGTGCTCAGAGCCATTTTCTCACTTTCTCTCTCTCTCTCTCTCTCTCTCTCTCTCTCTGTACTCAACTCACACACACACAAACCATACACTACTGATGCCAAATACTATTCAAACCGGCGCTCCTCACCCAGCCAAACACGCTACGAAACGAATGAACACCACATAACCACACAAACATGTAATGGCAGCAAAAATTCCGCCTAAGTTTTGAGAAATCGAAAAGGTGCAGTGCCAAGCGACCATAGTGTCACGAAGTAAACCTATTTAAAAAACTTCCTGGCAGATTAAAACTGTGTGCCCGACCGAGACTCGAACTCGGGACCTTTGCCTTTCGCGGGCAAGTGCTCTACCATCTGAGCTACCGAAGCACGACTCACGCCCGGTACTCACAGCTTTACTTCTGCCAGTATCCGTCTCCTACCTTCCAAACTTTACAGAAGCTCTCCTGCGAACCTTGCAGAACTAGCACTCCTGAAAGAAAGGATATTGCGGAGACATGGCTTAGCCACAGCCTGGGGGATGTTTCCAGAATGAGATTTTCACTCTGCAGCGGAGTGTGCGCTGATATGAAACTTCCTGGCAGATTAAAACTGTGTGCCCGACCGAGACTCGAACTCGGGACCTTTGCCTTTCGCGGGCAAGTGCTCTACCATCTGAGCTACCGAAGCACGACTCACGCCCGGTACTCACAGCTTTACTTCTGCCAGTATCCGTCTCCTACCTTCCAAACTTTACAGAAGCTCTCCTGCGAACCTTGCAGAACTAGCACTCCTGAAAGAAAGGATATTGCGGAGACATGGCTTAGCCACAGCCTGGGGGATGTTTCCAGAATGAGATTTTCACTCTGCAGCGGAGTGTGCGCTGATATGAAACTTCCTGGCAGATTAAAACTGTGTGCCCGACCGAGACTCGAACTCGGGACCTTTGCCTTTCGCGGGCAAGTGCTCTACCATCTGAGCTACCGAAGCACGACTCACGCCCGGTACTCACAGCTTTACTTCTGCCAGTATCCGTCTCCTACCTTCCAAACTTTACAGAAGCTCTCCTGCGAACCTTGCAGAACTAGCACTCCTGAAAGAAAGGATATTGCGGAGACATGGCTTAGCCACAGCCTGGGGGATGTTTCCAGAATGAGATTTTCACTCTGCAGCGGAGTGTGCGCTGATATGAAACATCTTGGCAGATTAAAACTGTGTGCCCGACCGAGACTCGAACTCGGGACCTTTGCCTTTCGCGGGCAAGTGCTCTACCATCTTTTTTTTTTTCAAAAAAATGTCTATTTGCCACCGCCACTTGTATTCTAACAAAAAAATAAAATTAAATGCACCTCTTCAGGCGTTGGCACCTATCTACACCTATTCCAAAACAACTAACCTATTACTGCAAAGGTGTAGGAAAGGAAGAAAGTAGGGGGGAAGAGACATAGAGAGTAGCGATAAAAAAATGAAATTTGTTGTGAACAGGAACTTTTTTTTGTTTTTAGTTTATTGTATTGCATTTTTGTTTGCTTTATTTTTCTTTGTTTTTTTTTTGTATGTATGTTTTTATTTATTCATTTTTTTTTGTATTATGGCAGTCGTTGCACCAGAATTCTAGGAGTCGCTTGCGCCGTCTGATTGGCGGAACATCCAAACGTGTCTTCTCGAAATTTTAGTGGGGATTCCGTGTGTAGTACGTTCAGAACATCATATCGGCAAAAAAGCATCAGCATCTCATGGCTTGGACGTTCCAGCTGGAAGGCGGGTCATGAAAGGCGCTCCGTAGAAAATTGGAAAAGAACTGCTTGTATCTGGGGTTGCGAACAAGTGCACAATGTCGATCGTTAAGGTACGTCCAATAACCTAGTTCTGATTTCTCATCGGGCCCAAAAAGGTAGCGGACTGTATGACCGCGTATCCAATTCACGGCATTAGTTTTTGTTGTGGGGTAATGAATCACATCCGGGAATAGAAGCGTCAGGAAAATAATCTGAGCAGGCGGCTGTCGGGTGAGAAAAGCCAGGAAACGCTGCGCGAGCCTCCAGACGTCAGCAGACGGACCACATGAGAACCGATGAGCGTCCGTATCCTCTACATCACAGTGAACACAGAGTGGTGTGTCAGCAAGGCGGATGCGGTGCAAACGAGACTGGTTGACCTGTTTGCCATTGACGGTGATATACCAGGTGGACTGAACGCTGGTGTCGAGGTAACCAGCATGCACTGCTTTCCACACACGGCGCCATATGATCTGGGGAAACTTGTGTTCAATGGGGTTGGGGGTTTGACACATTTGTAAGGTGTCGTATACAGTCTTTGTCTGGAGTATACGGAGAAGGGGTAAGGAGTGCAGAATGTAACTGATTTCAAAGAAGAAGTACCGAAAGTGATAAAAGGGGGGTGGAATGTCGGATAACATGACCGGGGCTGACATGGAGACTGGTGCGTATTCACGCAAAAGCAGTCCGGTCAGGCTCGTCGGGCAGCGACGCCAGACTTTCAGTTGGGAGCTAACAAAAAGTGCGGTAACTCTGTCTGGCACATGGAATAAGCCCACTCCACCACGCTCCCGCGGGAGGGCAAGGGAGGAATATTGAACTTTAAATAACATCCCGGCACAGACAAAGGATCCCATCGCCATCAACATACGACGTGCGAGGGTAATCGGAACCGGGAACACTTGTGCCACATGGGGGATGCGTGAGGCGTGATAAACATTCACGTATTGCGCGCGCTGTATAATGTCGAGGGATCGAAGCCGGTGGTCCACAAGGCCAGCCCTGATCGTTTGTAGGAGACGTCGACCGTTGGTTGCCGCTGAGCGACGGAGGTCATTCATAAAATCAATGCCCAAACAGCGGACGCTGGTGGCCACACTTAGAGGAGCGACAGATCTTTCTGGTAGACCCTCACCAATGAGCAGAACCTTCGATTTGGAAATGTTAAGAGAACTGCCCGATGCCTCCCCATAAGTCGTCACCCAAGTCAGAGCAGCGCGAACATCGTCTTCATTGCGGAGGTAGAGGACTAGATCGTCAGCATAGGCTGTACAACAGAAGCGGTGCCCATGCAATGTCAGGCCCACCAGGCGTTGGCGAAGCCCCTGTAGGAGGGGCTCTAATGCCAAAGCATACAGTATCGTGGAAAGTGGGCATCCCTGTCGGACAGAGCGCTCGATCGCTAGAGGCGCGGTGAGGCGACCATTACAGAGTATTCTTGAAGTTGCGCCGCTCAAGAGCCGCATTACCACGGTGATTGTACGAACCGGAAAACCCATGTGTTGGAGGACCGATTTCAGAAAAGTATGGTCGACACGGTCGAAAGCTTGACGGAAGTCAAGCGATGCCAATGCGCCAGGTAAATGTCGCGAGCGCGCGAGCGCAATCATGTCCCTATAACGGCAAAGGGCCGTATGGATGTTGTTGTCACCGCCCAACGAAGTCTGATCAAGGGAGGTGACGGATCTTGCTGCCTTCTTGAGGCGTGAGGCCAACAAACGGGTGAAAATTTTCATGTCACTGTTGAGTAGAGTGATGGGCCGGTAATCACAGATCCGTGATCACCCATGTGGCTTAGGGACCAGGATGATGACCCCATCAAGGAAGGTGGCTGGGATCATCGTTGTGGGTGACATCAATTCACGACAGATGGACGTCCAAGCAGGTAACAAAAGGTAGCTAAAATACTTGTAAAAGTCGAGGGGGAGGCCGTCAGGTCCAGGGGACTTGTTGGCAGCCCCCACCTTGATAGCATCTAGGACTTCATCAGAGGTCACTTGTTCCTGAAGTTCTTGAGCCACATCCTCTGGCATGGTGTTGACAGTCATTGCTGCCACCTCCTCAATTAAGGTCGGGGGATGAGGGACGGCAGCGAACAGTTGACGGAAATGAGAATAGAAAGCGTGACCAATGTCGCATTGCGTAGTGTGTCGTCGTCCTTCCGCATCTGTGAGATCGTGGATGAGGGTTCGACGACGACGTCGGCGTTCCCTGAGAAGGTGGTACATCGATGGCGTTTCATGAGGCATATGGTCACGGGTGCAGGATCTGACAAGAGTCCCTTCTAAGCGCCGTCGCGTGAGGGAAGTGATCTGCGCTTTAGCACGATGCACCATCATCTGACGATCAGGAGAGAAGGCCATCGAAGTGCAGTCACGAAGGACTGCATAATAAAAGTCCATGGTGCTCGCTTGCCAGGCTTTGAAGTCTTTGCCATATCCTATCAGCGCCCTGCGCAGAGCTGGTTTCGCGCATGATACCCACCACGATAAGGTGGATGCGTAGGCGGGGCGACGACGATGACAGAGGGCCCACGCATCCTCAACGATTCGTCGGCAGTCAGGGACAGTCAGGTGGGAAACGTTGAATTTCCACAAGCCGCGGCTGTGCCACACTTGTTGGCGGGCGAGGACGACATCGCAGATGTAGGCGTCATGGTCAGAGAAAGCCAGAGGCCATACTTCGGCATGTCGAGTGTCGGCAGCAAGGGAACGTGTGAGGTATATACGATCGAGACGACTAGATGAATGCGCCGTATAATATGTGAAACCTGCACGGGTGCCATGCACCTTTGTCCATGTGTCAACAAGCTGGAGTCTGTCGATGATGACGGAGAGGGCCGCACAAGGGGAATGATGCGGTAATTGATCTTCAGGCCTTTGCGTGGAGTTGAAATCGTCACCGAGGACAATATCATCTAGGGGACCCTCAAACAGCGGCGTTACCTCGTCAGCAAAGAAAGTGTGTCGATCACGACGTCGACTGGAGCCGGACGGCGCATATACATTGAGGATACGGACGCCGAACAGCGTGAGAGCCATACCCCTAGCATTAGCAAGGTACACTACATCTTCAGCAGGGAGTCCAGAACGGAGGAGGATGGCAACTCCACTACCGTTGTCAGAAGCATGGGAGATGTGTGCCACGTAGCCAGTGGGGGCATGGAAATCGGCGACAAACACTTCTTGGAGGAGGGCAATGTCGACATCAGCAGCATAAATGGTCTCACGGAACATTGCCAGTTTATGGGGGGCCCGAATGGTGGCCAGATTCATCGTCACTATGCGGTAATGTTGGGGGCGTGCTCCCACCATTGGCACAGATGTTCCGGCAGAGATGTCTGGCTGGCGTGTAACATCTGACGTAGTCACCGTTGTCGTAATCACTGGCTGGAAGGTGGGTCAGGCACCTCCATGGGGCACTGCCTGATGGGAGGACCACCATCTCGAACTGCTCCTTCGTCGATATCATCAGCCCAGGAGACTGGAACAGACGGTGAGCGACTGTCACACTCCTCGAGGGCGAGTTGTAGCGACGCTGCTGTAGTGGGGTCCAGGGAGGCACCCTCCTTGGAATCCGTCATATTCGTGTGAGATCGTTCTTCAGATGGGACATCAGGAGCAGCCTCTCCTGTCGTCAGAACGCTCGAAGGGAGATCACTGTCGTGTATCAGCTCCACTGCCTGTGATGCCACATGAAGAAGTGTGTCGTCAGATGGCGTTTGACTCCTCTTCTTCCGTTTTCTAGGCGACCGTTACTTTCGGAGGTGCTGTTCTGAATCAGAATGTGGATGTTCGATGTCCGAGGTCGTGCCAGTCTGAAGAAAGGCAGAGGTAGGCACCGCATTCGCGTCGATGTCCATCGAGCTCTGGAGAGTTGGTGGTGTCGTAGCCGTCAGAGGAGATGGTGCCGGTGAGGCCATGGCAGCACCGTCATTTCCAGTGGGGAGTGCCGGGTGGAGAAGAGGTGCTTCCTGAAGTGACGCATCGGGGCTGCGTACGGCTGTGGCGTAGCTATCTGGTAAAGAAGCGGCCGTCACTTTGGGAGCTGAGTCACTGGTCGGGACCTGGAGCAAACGTCGGCGGAGACATTCTGACCGAACATGGCCCTCCTGTCCGCAACCGGCACACGTCCGCGGCTGGCCATCATACATAACGATGGCTCGCACGCCACCTATCAGCAGATAGGATGGTACATGTTTGGAGAGTTCGATTTTGATTTGGCGGACACCATTCAACACGTTGTATGTCGTAAATGTCTGCCATTTCTCCGCGATGTGCCCCACAACATTGCCATAGGGTCGGAAAGCTTCGACGACCACATCTTGCGGAACTTCGAAAGGGAGCTCAAAAACCCGGATTGTTCGAAGTCCGAAACCAGCGTGATCGACCGTCACCTCTCCAATATGCCCGTCAGAATGTTTGAACTTGAGTCCGCGTGCGTGTTGTCGAACTACGTTAGCACACGCTTCCTCCGTCGTCATCTTAATATAGACGATGCTGCTAGTGATAGAGAAATGAATACCTATCACTTCCTGAGGGTCCAGACGTAGCTCTTCGCGAATGAATTGCTCAATTTCAAAAGCGCGTGGTCTAGCATGTTCGGCTTGGAATGTTACTTTAACTGTCGCTCGGCGGTAACAGTGCGCCATGAGGTGCAATAGAAATGGACGCTACACAACACGAAATACCGCGACGCGGAAGTAAACAAACTACGGTGCGCTGTCCGGCGCGCGGAGCCGGTCCGCACGCGACCACGGCCGAAAGCCGACTGACCATCTGAGCTACCGAAGCACGACTCACGCCCGGTACTCACAGTTTTTATCTGCCAGGAAGTTTCATATCAGCGCACACTCCGCTGCAGAGTGAAAATCTCATTCTGGAAACATCCCCCAGGCTGTGGCTAAGCCATGTCTCCGCAATATCCTTTCTTTCAGGAGCGCTAGTTCTGCAAGGTTCGCAGGAGAGCTTCTGTAAAGTTTGGAAGGTAGGAGACGGATACTGGCAGAAGTAAAGCTGTGAGTACCGGGCGTGAGTCGTGCTTCGGTAGCTCAGATGGTAGAGCACTTGCCCGCGAAAGGCAAAGGTCCCGAGTTCGAGTCTCGGTCGGGCACACAGTTTTAATCTGCCAGGAAGTTTCATATCAGCGCACACTCCGCTGCAGAGTGAAAATCTCATTCTGGAAACATCCCCCAGGCTGTGGCTAAGCCATGTCTCCGCAATATCCTTTCTTTCAGGAGTGCTAGTTCTGCAAGGTTCGCAGGAGAGCTTCTGTAAAGTTTGGAAGGTAGGAGACGGATACTGGCAGAAGTAAAGCTGTGAGTACCGGGCGTGAGTCGTGCTTCGGTAGCTCAGATGGTAGAGCACTTGCCCGCGAAAGGCAAAGGTCCCGAGTTCGAGTCTCGGTCGGGCACACAGTTTTAATCTGCCAGGAAGTTTCATATCAGCGCACACTCCGCTGCAGAGTGAAAATCTCATTCTGGAAACATCCCCCAGGCTGTGGCTAAGCCATGTCTCCGCAATATCCTTTCTTTCAGGAGTGCTAGTTCTGCAAGGTTCGCAGGAGAGCTTCTGTAAAGTTTGGAAGGTAGGAGACGGATACTGGCAGAAGTAAAGCTGTGAGTACCGGGCGTGAGTCGTGCTTCGGTAGCTCAGATGGTAGAGCACTTGCCCGCGAAAGGCAAAGGTCCCGAGTTCGAGTCTCGGTCGGGCACACAGTTTTAATCTGCCAGGAAGTTTCATATCAGCGCACACTCCGCTGCAGAGTGAAAATCTCATTCTGGAAACATCCCCCAGGCTGTGGCTAAGCCATGTCTCCGCAATATCCTTTCTTTCAGGAGTGCTAGTTCTGCAAGGTTCGCAGGAGAGCTTCTGTAAAGTTTGGAAGGTAGGAGACGGATACTGGCAGAAGTAAAGCTGTGAGTACCGGGCGTGAGTCGTGCTTCGGTAGCTCAGATGGTAGAGCACTTGCCCGCGAAAGGCAAAGGTCCCGAGTTCGAGTCTCGGTCGGGCACACAGTTTTAATCTGCCAGGAAGTTTCATATCAGCGCACACTCCGCTGCAGAGTGAAAATCTCATTCTGGAAACATCCCCCAGGCTGTGGCTAAGCCATGTCTCCGCAATATCCTTTCTTTCAGGAGTGCTAGTTCTGCAAGGTTCGCAGGAGAGCTTCTGTAAAGTTTGGAAGGTAGGAGACGGATACTGGCAGAAGTAAAGCTGTGAGTACCGGGCGTGAGTCGTGCTTCGGTAGCTCAGATGGTAGAGCACTTGCCCGCGAAAGGCAAAGGTCCCGAGTTCGAGTCTCGGTCGGGCACACAGTTTTAATCTGCCAGGAAGTTTCATATCAGCGCACACTCCGCTGCAGAGTGAAAATCTCATTCTGTAAACCTATTTACTTCGTCAACAACACAGGAGAACGCACCTCAACTTCAAAACTGTAAGTTACACACAAAAAACGTGATACAGAGTCATTTCCGTTCGTAAATGCATAACAAACAGAACAATAAATTACTTTTCTCTGTTTGCAGATGACAAGTTGTATATTGTATAGCAGAATAGCTACCAAAATAAATGGACAATAAAATCATGTATGTTAACTAATGCATACATCCGCTTTTTGCCAATTAAGTTATAAATGAACTATGATATAATGTTATAAACAACACAAACGTTAATATGTTCAACAATTTACAGTTAAAAATAAAAATTAAACCTACTGATGATAGCACAAAAGTGCTGAAACATACACTCCTGGAAATGGAAAGAAAAACACACTGACACCGGTGTGTCAGACCCACCATACTTGCTCCGGACACTGCAAGAGGGCTGTACAAGCAATGATCACACGCACGGCACAGCGGACACACCAGGAACCGCGGTGTTGGCCGTCGAATGGCGCTAGCTGTGCAGCATTTGTGCACCGCCGCCGTCAGTGTCAGCCAGTTTGCCGTGGCATACGGAGCTCCATCGCAGTTTTTAACACTGGTAGCATGCCGCGACAGCGTGGACGTGAACCGTATGTGCAGTTGACGGACTTTGAGCGAGGGCGTGTAGTGGGCATGCGGGAGGCCGGGTGGACGTACAGCCGAATTGCTCAACACGTGGGGCGTGAGGTCTCCACAGTACATCGATGTTGTCGCCAGTGGTCGACGGAAGGTGCAGGTGCCCGTCGACCTGGGACCGGACCGCAGCGACGCACGGATGCACGCCAAGACCGTAGGATCCTACGCAGTGCCGTAGGGGACCGCACCGCCACTTCCCAGCAAATTAGGGACACTGTTGCTCCTGGGGTATCGGCGAGGACCATTCGCAACTGTCTCCATGAAGCTGGGCTACGGTCCCGCACACCGTTAGGCCGTCTTCCGCTCACGCCCCAACATCGTGCAGCCCGCCTCCAGTGGTGTTGCGACAGGCGTGAATGGAGGGACAAATGGAGACGTGTCGTCTTCAGCGATGAGAGTCGCTTCTGCCTTGGTGCCAATGATGGTCGTAAGCGTGTTTGGCGCCGTGCAGGTGAGCGCCACAATCAGGACAGCATACGACCGAGGCACACAGGGCCAACACCCGGCATCATGGTGTGGGGAGCGATCTCCTACACTGGCCGTACACCTCTGGTGATCGTCGAGGGGACACTGAATAGTGCACGGTACATCCAAACCGTCATCGAACCCATCGTTCTACCATTCCTAGACCGGCAAGGGAACTTGCTGTTCCAACAGGACAATGCACGTCCGCATGTATCCCGTGCCACCCAACGTGCTCTAGAAGGTGTAAGTCAACTACCCTGGCCAGCGAGATCTCCGGATCTGTCCCCCATTGAGCATGTTTGGGAAGGGATGAAGCGTCGTCTGGTCTGCACGTCCAGCACGAACGCTGGTCCAACTGAGGCTCCAAGGTGGAAATGGCATGGCAAGCCGTTCCACAGGACTACATCCAGCATCTCTACGATCGTCTCCATGGGAGAATAGCAGCCTGCATTGCTGCGAAAGGTGGATATGCACTGTACTAGTGCCGACATTGTGCATGCTCTGTTGCCTGTGTCTGTGTGCCTGTGGTTCTGTCAGTGTGATCATGTGATGTATCTGACCCCAGGAATGTGTCAATAAAGTTTCCCCTTCCTGGGACAATGAATTCACGGTGTTCTTATTTCAATTTCCAGGAGTGTATAAAGTATCCAAAAGAAGAGCAAAGCATTTCATTACAGGTTCATTTAGCAAGCGCGGAAACGTCACGGATATGATCAGCCAACTTCAGTGGCAGAAGCTGCAAGAGAGGAGCTACACATCACGACGTGGTTTACTGATAAAGTTCCGGGAGCCTAGGTATCTAGAAGAGCCAACCAATATATTGCTTCCCCCTACGTATACTTCGCGAACAGACCACGAAGATAATATTAGAGAGATACGAGCTCACGCGGAGGCTTTCCAGCAATCTTCCTTTCGGGAACCATTCGGGTTTGGAACAGGAAGGGGGGAATTAACGGTAGTATACAAAGTACCCCCTGCCACACACCGGTATATGGCTCGCGATGTGCAGATGTAGATGTAGTCATTCTCCACCTGCTGCAGGCAACGAGGTACGGCGTGCTGTAGGGGTGTAGGTTAAGGGAGCCTATATAAATAATTTTATTTTATTTATTATTTTGTTTCAGTCATTACATACAATAAAGTAATACCACCAAGTGAATATAAGTTTTCAATGTATTTCAATGTATGTCTCCTATAATAAGAGAGCCAATTTTCGACTATCGAGACTGAACAATCGGGTGGAAGAGCAGTGGCGTGTAAGAACAACTAGTCCTCAACGTGGCGGCGTGGGCGATGTGGTTGCCTTCGGAAGCGAGGACAAAGGTAAGTAAACCACGTAAATCAATGTGGGCATCGTTTCGTATGAACTGCAGAAAGACAGTCATTAATGCCAAGAAAACTTTTAACTGTCTGCTCTGCTCTTAAGCGTTGATGAATAAGAAAGTTTTCACGTGTGCAACAGACACAACGTGTGGTTCTCTGGTGAAACAAAAGGTGTGCCCGATATCACGTTTGAACGTTTCCAGGACTGTGCTTTGATAGGAATAAGCTTTTAACTGTGTCGCATGAATCTTTGAACTGAAACAGTTTCGTGTGTGCCACGGAGTAAGACATTATGAACAGAAATATGCTCCGCAAAAATCGTCTGTGTCCAGTCTTTCAAAGAATGCTCACTCACAAACGGTAACCCCACGACAACAGGCTCAAGACGACAGCTGCGCCACTACAGCTTATAATCGTTGCCTCCAACAGATATGTAACGGATCTGGAAGCAATATTTTCACGCATAATTGTCAGTCTCAGCTTCGTGCTTCATAATCGCCACATTATCTCGGAATTTTAGTCGTATATAAAATCAGTAAGTGCATCAAATTCATCTGTTCATTCTCTCAGCGACCACACCGGCAACGAAACGGAAGATAACAGACAGAAGGTCGAAATACTGAATTCGGTCTTCCGATGTTGTTTCCCCGCGGAAGATCGTGACACTGTCCCCCCTTTCAACTGTCGTACGAACGTCGAAATGGAATTGAAAAGCAGCTACAATCGCTTGGTAGTGGAAAGGCGCCAGGACCAGATGAGATACCTTAAGATTCGATAAATATTATGCGAAAAAACTTGCTCCCCTTCTAGCAGTAGATCGCTTGAACAACGAAAGGAAACCTAACAACTGCAAAAAAGGGTAGGTCTTTCCCGTTTTTAAGAAAGGCCGTAAGGCAGATCCTCAAAATTATAGATCTATATCATTGACGTCAATCTGTTGTAGAATTATGGAACATGTTTTAAGCTCAAGAATAATTAAGTTTTTGGAAAATTAACATCTCCTCTATAAAAATCAACATGGATTTCGCAAACAGAGATCCTGCGAAACTCAACTCGCTCTGTTCCTCCATATGATCCACAGCATAGTGGTCAACGGCGCTCAGATTGATGCCGTGTTCCTTGATTTCAGTAAGGCATTTGACACCGTCTCGCATTGCCGTTTAATGAAAAAAAAATACGAACTTAATGGAGCATCGGAGCGGACTTTCGATTGGATTAAAGACTTTCTAGCACATAGCACACAACATGTCGCTCTTAACGGGAAAAAATCGACAGATGTAAAGGAAATATCGGAAGTACCATAGGGAAGTGTGCTAGGTCTGTTGATGTTTAGAGTGTATATAAATGATCTAGTAGAAAGCGTCGGATGCTCTTTAACGCTGTTCGCAGATGATGCAGTTGTCTAAACCAAAGTAACAATGCCAGAAGAGAGTGAGATTCTGCAGAACGATCTGCATAGAATTGATGAATGGTGCAGGCTCTGGCAGTTAACCCTAAACATAAATAAATGTAGCATATTGCGCATAGATAGGAAAAGGAATCCACTACTATACAGCTACACCATTTATGTCAAACAGCTGGAGACAGCGTCTGCTGTAAAATATCTAGGCGGAACTATCCAGAACGACGTTAAGTGGAATGACCACATAAAACAGATAGTGGGAGAAAGCACATAACAGACTCAGATTCATCGGAAGAATTTTAAGGAAATATAACTCATCCACGAAAGAAGTGGCTTATAAGGCGATTGTTGGCCCGATTCTTGAGTATTGTTGATCTATCTGAGATCCCTATCACTATCAGGTAGGACTGATAGAGGAGATAGAGAAGATCCAACGCAGAACGGCGCGTTTCGTCGCGGTATCGTTACGGGATGACGAGAAAGCGTTACAGAAATGCTAAACAAACTCCACTGCCAGAGGTTACAAGAGAGGCGTTGTGCATCACAGAGAGATTTAGTATTGAAATTTCTGGACAGTGCTTTTCAGTACGAGTCAGACAACATATTACTTCCCCCCACATACATGTCGCGTATTGACCACGAGGAGATAATTCGAGACATTAAAGCCAGTACAGAGGCTTACCGACAATCATTCTTCCCACGCACTATTCGCGAGTGGAACAGGGCCGGAGAAATCAGATAGTAGTGCCGAAAGTACCCTCCGCCACACCCTTAGTTGGTTTGCAGAATATGATGTAGATGGTCAGACCGTAGAAAAGTGAACACAGATCAAGCATGAAAACAGGGAGAAGGCGTACTGAAGTGCAATATAGCGCAGCTCGTAACACCAAAGGCGTCGTGGTTAGATGGTCTCGGTGTTGTACTGGCACGTGGATGGGTCGTGTACAAGCCTCACTTTGCCTTTTCTGCACAACTACTCCACTATCAGCCGAAAGGAAGTGGCTTTCGAGTGGGAACCGCAAACGTTTGATGACAGCGCGACAAGTCAACCGAAACCTCCATCGGAAAACACGTCTCGTGCGTCATAAACAGCGTTAGTGACAGTACGTGCATCATGTGATAGGAATCTCTTATCGGAGCACCTAATTTGTATGCTTGGTAAGTGAGTGAGATTTGCCTCGTTTCCCGATTTAGATGTTCATATGAATATGAATGAGATCACTCCCAAGGAAATGGTGAGAACACAATAGTTTATCACATAAGGTGCAACAAATGAATGCAACAGTTTCACAATCACACAGTTTCTCTGTGCTCTGACAAAACATAACTTTTTAACGTTTTTGCCGTTTTATTCCGTTTCGGAAGTTTTGACTTTTGAATTCCTTTGTTGTAACATGGTACACACCCGTTTATCTGTTGTTTTCATTTCTGTGTGACGTCTATGTGACATATCGCCTGCTCTCGCTACTCATCACGTTTACTTGCAACGGTAACGTACTCTTACCACGTGACTCATACTCTATAACCAATGTATAATATATCAGCTGCCAAGACTACAGAAGGAGAACAAACATTTCAGTGACCGGTCGGACGGTTCACAATGTCGTGAAAAAATAAAATAAAAATAAATAGCACGAGGGAGTTTTGAACACGGCTCGTCCGCATGACAGTGCAACACCATGACCAAGCGTTTTTTTCTTTTTATTTGGTTTAAGAATCATGAAAGAAGGTTTTATACATGGAAGAACCCTGGAGATACTAAAAGGTATCAGATACATTATATAATGGTAAGACAGAGATTTAGGAACCAGGTTTTAAACTGTAAGACATTTCCAGGGGCAGACCACAATCTATTGGTTATGACCTGTAGATTAAAACTGAAGAAACTGCAAAAAGGTGGGAATTTAAGGAAATGGGACCTGGATGAACTGAAAGAACCAGAGGCTGTACAGAGTTTCAGGGAGAGCATAAGGGAACAATTGTCAGGAATGGGGGAAATAAATACAATAGAAGAAGAATGGGTAGCTTTGAGGGATGAAGTAGTGAAGGCAGCAGAGGATCAAGTAGGTAAAAAAACGAGGGCTAGTAGAAATCCTTGGGTAACAGAAGAAATATTGAATTTAATTGATGAAAGGAGAAAATATAAAAATGCAATAAATGAATCAGGCAAAAGGGAATACAAACGTCTCAAAAATGAGATCGACAGGAAATGTAAAATGGCTAAGCAGGGATGGCTAGAGGACAAATGTAAGGATGTAGAGGCTTTTCTCACTAGGGGTAAGATAGATACTGCCTACAGGAAAATTAAAGAGACCTTTGGAGATAAGAGAACCACTTGTATGAACATCAAGAGCTCAGATGGAAACCCAGTTCTAACCAAACAAGGGAAAGCAGAAAGGTGGAAGGAGTATATAGAGGGTCTATACAAGGGCGATGTACTTGAGGACAACATTATAGAAATGGAAGAGGATGTAGATGAAGATGAAATGGGAGATACGATACTGCGTGAAGAGTTTGACAGAGCACTGAAAGACCTGAGTTGAAACAAGGCCCCGGGAGTAGACAACATTCCATTAGAGCTACTGACGGCCTTGGGAGAGCCAGTCCTGACAAAACTCTACCATATGGTGAGCAAGATGTATGAAACAGGCGAAATACCCTCAGACTTCAAGAAGAATATAATAATTCCAATCTCAAAGAAAGCAGGTTTTGACAGATGTGAAAATTACCGAACAATCAGTTTAATAAGCCATAGCTGCAAAATACTAACACGAATTCTTTACAGACGAATGGAAAAACTAGTAGAAGCCGACCTCGGGGAAGATCAGTTTGGATTCCGTAGGAATGTTGAAACACGTGAGGCAATACTGACCTTACGACTTATATTAGAAGAAAGATTAAGGAAAGGCAAACCTACGTTTCAAGCATTTGTAGACTAAGAGAAAGCTTTTGACAATGTTGACTGGAATACTCTCCTTCAAATTCTAAAGGTGGCAGGGGTAAAATACAGGGAGCGAAAGGCTATTTACAATTTGTACAGAAACCAGATGGCAGTTATAAGAGTCGAGGGACACGAAAGGGAAACAGTGGTGGAGAAGGGAGTAAGACAGGGTTGTAGCCTCTCCCCGATGTTATTCAATCTGTATATTGAGCAAGCAGTAAAGGAAACAAAAGAAAAATTCGGAGTAGGTTCAAATGGTTCAAATGGCTCTGCGCACTATGGGACTTAACATCTATGGTCATCAGTCCCCTAGAACTTAGAACTACTTAAACCTAACTAACCTAAGGACATCACACAACACCCAGCCATCACGAGGCAGAGAAAATCCCTGACCCGCCGGGAATCGAACCCGGGCTTGGGAAGCGAGAACACTTCGGAGTAGGTATTAAAATCCATGGAGAAGAAATAAAAACTTTGAGGTTCGCTGATGACATTGTCATTCTGTCAGAGACAGCAAGGGACTTGGAAGAGCAGTTGAATGGAATGGACAGCGTCTTGAGAGGAGCATATAAGATGAACATCAACAAAAGCAAAACGAGGATAATGGAATGTAGTCGAATTAAGTCGGGTGATGCTGAGGGAATTAGATTAGGAAATGAGACACTTAACGTAGTAAAGGACTTTTGCTATTTAGGGAGCAAAATAACTGATGGTGGTCTAAGTAGAGAGGATATAAAATTTAGACTGGCAATGGCAAGGAAAGCTTTTCTGAAGAAGAGAAATTTGTTAACATCGAGTATACATTTAAGTGTCAGGAAGTCATTTCTGAAAGTATTTGTATGGAGTGTAGCCATGTATGGAAGTGAAACAGGGACGATCAATAGCTTCGACAAGACGAGAATAGAAGCTTTCGAAATGTGGTGCTACAGATGAATGCTGAAGATTAGATGGATAGATTACATAACTAATGAGGAGGTATTGAATAGAATTGGGGAGAAGAGAAGTTTGTGGCACAACTTGACCAGAAGAAGGGATCGGTTGGTAGGAAATGTTCTGAGACATCCAGGGATCACCAATTTAGTATTGGAGGGCAGCGTGGAGGGCAAGAATCGAAGAGGGAGACCAAGAGATGAATACACTAAGCACATTCAGAAGGATGTAGGTTGCAATAAGTACTGGGAGATGAAAAAGCTTGCACAGGATAGCGTAGCATGGAGAGCTGCATCAAACCAGTCTCAGGACTGAAGACCACAACAACAACAAGAACAACTTGGTTTATTCGCACCAACGACATTACAGAGCTTGACCACGTTAAAAATGTTACAACTCATACCATTAAAATGATAGCAGTTCGAGAGTTGCCATCAGTAGACTGACTACACTATTAAAAATGTACATGACATTCATTATTCATTCCATTATTTCATTGTAAGATTTTAATCGCTGCAGAAGATGTATAGCTTCAGTCTTCTTCTTACGGAGGACAGCCGTCGATCAGGAGGTTTGCATATACGTGAAGTGTAGCCGCAACCGTCTACGCTCGCCTTCGCTGCATGAGAACTCCCAGCTGGGTGACTGCTTCAAGTTGGTCTTCTCGAAGGGTAGTTTCTTGGTTTTTCGTTTCGTGTCAGGTAAGTATCCACATTCTGGTTTCCCGAGTTTGGGTTTCTCTGAGCTCTCAGCGTCACGCTCTAAAAGATCTTTTCTCTCAGCTTGGGTGCATCAGAATATGTGGAGAGTATCACCTTCATGTACTGGGTTTCTTCTTTTAATATCCAAAAGAATGTCTCGCATGAATGCTATCCCAATGAATAAACACAAAGAAAAGGAGGGAAAGTTGCTTCTTACCATTTGTAAATAAAATTTACTTCACAGCAATATATAACAGTCAGTTTAAAGTAAATAAAATAAAATAAAATAAAAGATTTCTCCTACAAATTGCAGAACATTTCTCCTTTGATTATTCAGTTTTCTTGACTGGCTTGTGTACATGTGGCTTTGTCGCGCTTGCGCTCCTCAACTATGTTAAGTTGCTTTTCCGAACATGAAGTAATACAATGTGAAATGACTCTCAGTTTTGAGGTAAAGGGCAAACAAGAAAGTTGTGGAACAGCTGTTTGTACTTAGTATCTTTTTTTTAAATTATGTTGTTCCTGTTTATACAAAATGAATGCATTGAGGTTTGCTTGTTGTTGCGTGACAATGTAGTTCGCACATTGTTCGGAGAGCCAGATATAACTATTGTTCTTCGCGCTAGGGAACAAGTGCCAGTCTGGGTGTAACACATCGTCCACAGTGATCGCATTCTCTGTCGACCAATTCCATACCACGATGTTCTCTCTACTAACGAAGGTGTGAGCCATTGTGTCTATAAGGTGACAATGGCTGCAGTGTTATGCAGGGCGTAGTTTAATTTTATGCATCTTTTCGCCTATTGTGATCTTTTCCTTTACAGCGTCATACCTTACACCAACTATGTCCGACGTGAGAATGTTTGGTGATGTTCGCCCACGCATCTTTCAATGTTTTATCCGGGTGCTTCTTTTCGATCGGATTTCGTTGCTGTCTCTTTGTCAATTCACAGTAAAGTGTAGAGGTATGAAAATGTTGAGGCCACTGGTGCACGTAGATGGTTTCTGTGAAATAGACGCGGACGTATCCCAGCTGTTCGTTGACGTGTCCAACGCTGATTGACGATCTCATATCATGAGGTATTAAGGAGATGAACAGACTCTTGTATATCTCAGTGTGGTTGATTATTTTGGATGTTCTATTTATGAAGACCGCGAGACACTGAGTGCGTACATCCCTTATACCTAACCCGCCTACATGGTGAGTTAGTGTTATCGTGTGAACTGAAGTTTTGAAGATATTTCCTCCTCAAGCAAACCAACATATGGTAACAAGAACTTTGTAAGCAATGTCAGTGGATATCGGTAATACGTGGGCGATATGATAGATTCTATTAAGAACACACATATTTGTAAACTACACTTCTTGGAATCAGTTGAGGAATCTAGTCTTGTGTTCTTGGAGTGTTGCTTTGACTGCGTTGAGTGTAAGTTGCCAATTCGTCTTGGTCATCTCGCACGGGTCCGGTAGCAAAAAAATGGTTCAAATGGCTCTGAACACTATTCGACTCAACTGCTGTGGTCATTAGTCCCCTAGAACTTAGAACTACTTAAACCTAACTAACCTAAGGACATCACACACATCCATGCCCGAAGCAGGATTCGAACCTGCGACCGTAGCAGTCGCACGGTTCCTGACTGCGCGCCTAGAACCGCGAGACCACCGCGGCCGGCGGTCCGGTAGCAAAATCATTCCTAGTTGCTTAATCTTGTCAGCACCTTGCACCCAGATTATAGCATGCTTTCATCAAGTGATCTGAGAGTAAGAATTTTGGATTTCTGTTCATCTATCATCACAGCTGAGGATCGTGCATACATTGTGGTCATGCAGCTTACTTCTTTGATATCATCTTTCGTATTTACGATGACGCTACTGTCATCGACATATGCATGGCAATCTGTTTTGACATCAAACACTTTTAGGCCTGCTAGTTGCACATACAGATTACGCAGTAGCGATTCAACTGTGATAGCAAACGACATTTATAAGTAGTGGGGTTACCTTCGTACAGGTGCATTTAGTTAGCGCGGGTTGCCTACATCAGGGGCGAGAATGCACTCAGTGGCAAACCTACTGCTCTCCTTCGATTGACAGGTACTTAACCTATTGCTCTGTTAAGTGCTTTGCCATGTCACCCCATTTCCTTTTGATTGACAGATACTTAACCTATTGTACTGTTAAGTGCTTTTCCACGTCACCCCCATTTCCTTTTCGTTGACAGTCACTTAACCTAATGCCCTCCTCCCCCACCCACTCCCCTCCCCCAATGCCCTCCCCCTCACTGTTACAGGTACACTTTGAGGCCTGAGGTTTTAGAATAGGCCCCCCTCACTCTTATCAATTTGATTGACTACTTAATTAAATTGATCAATTAGTTAACCTCTCTGGTGGGAAAGTGACACATACCCCTGCCCCCTCCCCCCCCCCCCACCCCCACTGGAAGTTCAAACTCCATCAAGACAGTGCAACCTCTACTAACCTAAGAAAATGGTGGGAAGATAATTTAGGTCATATTGACTACTTAATTAAATTTACCAATTAATTAACCTTTGCCAGCCGCGGTGGTCTCGCCGTTCTAGGCGCGCAGTCCGGAACCGTGCGGCTGCTACGGTCGCAGATTCGAATCCTGCCTCGGGCATGGATGTGTGTGATGTCCTTAGGTTAGTTAGGTTTAAGTAATTCTAAGTTCTAGGGGACTGATGACCACAGCAGTAGAGTCCCATAGTACTCAGAGCCATTAATTAACCTTTCTGGTGGGAAAATGCCACATTCCCCTGGAGGAAAATTAAAATTCCATCAGGATAATGCAAACTCTACTAACCTGAGAAAATGGTGGGAGAAAAGGCCACCTCCACTAACCTAAGTCATCCGACTGCCACCTCTTCCTAGGAATTGGCGGGAAAAAGAATAAGCTGATCAATCATTTGGAGGGTATTCGATTGTAGTGTGTGGAATATTGTTTAAAAATTTTTGAAACTGTGTGGAATATTGTTTATTTAAACACTTTAGGGGATTCGAGGCATTGTATGCAATATATGGAAATTGGTGGAGAGGAAGTATCTCATAACAGGAAATTCAAGGGTATGTTGTTTATTCACAAAAAAAAAAAAATCTGTCGTAGGGGTTTGATGTCTCTTGCTCATCATTCCCTGCTGTATGGAAACACGTAGGTCTTGTAAGAAGTAATTACATGGACCAACCATGATGCATAACCTAATGTTCGGCACTGTACTCTGGGTGTGTTAGCCTAATGTTTGGGCCTTTGTCGGCACTTAACTTATTGGTCTGTTAAGTGGTTTTACATGTCACCCCCCATTTCCTTAAATAAATAAATAAATAATTAAATAATTAGTTACGTCCTCCCACAATTACCTGATACACTTTTCCAATTTCACGTCTTTTCAACGCTATTTCTGGCGCATTCTTCTTTGCCATACACCCCCTTAAATTTTTGTACTGCGTTTTACATAAAAATTTTACAAATTAACCTAGTGCTCTGCACTTACCGTGCTATTCTGTTCCACTCACGCACCCCCTCCCATTAACTACTGTACCGCTAACACCACATTGATATAAAAAAATATGCAAATTAATTAAATCTGTATTCTTCACGTGTATGGGGTAGTATTCATTATGACGCGATACCATTACCCAGAAAACTTTTATGTCGACTGACTCTGGCCGCGGAAGCCTACGCCATTATATGTTTGCACCTGTTACTGTTCTTCAAAGTAGTTACCAGCATTGTGTAGTATCCGTTGCCAGCGAGGTGGAAGGCGTAGTATATCGTTAGCAGAGCCTGTTCTGTTGATGGTGCGAATGGAGCGGTCTATTGCCTGTCGAATTTCTGGAACAGTTCTGAAGCGAATGCCACGAAGTGGTTCCTTCATTTTCAGAATCAGATCAAAGTCACAAGGACTTAAGTACGGTGGATGATACAATACTTCCCAGTGCCATCACTTGAACAGAGCAGCCACAGCTTGCGCTGTATGCGCCCACGCATTGTCCTGCAAAATGATGGGTGGGTTGCACAGAAAGTATCACTGCTTCTTTCGCAAAGCTGGTCGCAGGTGATGCTCCAAAAACGAACAGTAATATTGTCCACTGACTGTCTGCCGTAGAGGAACGTAATGCGTTAGGATAACACCAACACAGTCGTGCACGAGAATCACCGTAACTTTCACCAAACTGGGCTCTGACGCACTTTCGTCTTTCGCGGCGACCCATAATGACACCATTCGTTGGATTGGCGTTTCAGTTTTGACCCGTACAATGTGGCCCGTGTCTCATCCAGTATTACGATACGGCGTAAGATAGCCTCTCCTTCGCGCTCAGCGCTCCAAGTGCGTCTGAGCAGCGTCGTAATGCATCCATTTCTGCATTTCCGCCATGTCATGCGGAACCTATCGTGATACAATTTTTCGCATGCCCAGATGTTCCTTCAGGATGCGAAGCACAGTCGTATGCGCTAATTCGGTTTCGTGAGCGAGCTCACGAATCGCATGGCCTCGATCACTGTCCACTAACGCGGCAACAGCGTGCACTTCTTTTTCAGAGACTCAGGACGACCTGCGCGATATATGTCTGCCACAGTTTTCCGACCTTCGTTGAAGGCTTTTACCCAACGTGCCACTTTTCAGTACGGCAATGCCCATTCCCTGCACGCCTCTTGAAGACCTTAATGACACTGTCATGCTGTACGTCCTCTGGCACATTTAATCTTGATCCAACTCCGTTGTTCCTGTTTTGAAAACATGGTGACACTGTTACGTTAGACAGCTCGCTCACTGTGTTTTCCTCGATTGTGCGCACGCCGATGACGTGGGACGGGCGATTCCATTTGCTCTGAGGTAAGGTAGGTACCCCGTATGTCAACAACGTGTGCTATCAGCTACAATAGTAGATTCCATTGCATAGTGTCTTCGCAGCAGTGTTGCCAATATTTAAGTTCCAACCTACGTACTAAGGACTTCAGCTCCTTGGCGGTGTAAAAAGTTTAAACTTCTAAGTCAACACAGTGAAAATATAAAGCCATTTTTGTGACATATTTTGATACTCGCAAATTCACTCATCAAAACCTTCAGATGAGCTATCTGTATACATAATTAAGTTTCTACGGAACACTCAAAGCGCGAGTCCTACTCAGACTTGTCCGTTTTTTTTTTTTCAAAGTACCAAGTAAAGTAAAAAAAACATGTTTGGACCACATATACAGATTGACAGCAGTTGCAAGTACGTTGGTATATACTGGACTGGCTGTATTTGTCGGTGGTATTTCTTCCAAGTTTACTTTGTATTGTATTTTTGGTTCTGTATGCGATGTTGAGTCCTTGTTTGGTTCAATGGCTCTGAGCACTATGGGACTTAACTACCGTGGTCATCAGTCCCCTGGAACTGAGAACTACTTAAGCCCAACTAACCTAAGGACATCACACACATCCATGCCCGAGGCAGGATTCGATCCTGCGACCGTAGCAGTCGCGCGGTTCCGGACTACGCTCCTAGAACCGCTAGACCACCGCGGCCGGCGAGTCCTTGTTTGTTTACTATATTACCCACCATGTGTGTGACTTTGTGGTTGTAAGTCATTAAATGCCATTGGTTGCTTACTATCTGCTGATTTGTTGTGTGTTGTGTTGTGTTTGTGTGTGTGTTTCATTGTTGTGTGTGTTTTTTTTTTTGTATTCTGTGGTTTATTTTGTCTACTCTCTTTGCATCAATCTGTATATGTGGGCCAAACATGTAGGAATTTCAGAACCAGGTATACAGAACACCTCAGAGCACTGAAGAGCAATAGCTCACATTCAACATTTGCAGACCGCCTGATAGCTCACAAACACCACCCAACAAACACTGAAACTGACTTACACATCCTAAAAACTGGTAGCAGCTTATGCAATAAATTAACCATAGAAGAAAACTATCACATCCAAAAATCAATAGCCCAAGGAAAGAAAGTTCTCAATGAATACACATCACTGTGCAAAAAAACCCTCTTCGCCACAATAGAAGACCTATATAAATAACACACACACCAAAACTACTCATGGAGAAAAAAATAAAAGTCTTTCTACCTCTCCCTCCCTCCCTCTCCCCTCTCTCTTTCTCTCTCTCTATCTCTCACTCTCTCGCCGGCCGGAGTGGCCGAGCGGTTCTAGGCGCTACAGTCTGGAACCGCGCGACCGCTACAGTCGCAGGTTTGAATCCTGCCTCCGGCATGGATGTGTGTGATGCCCTTAGGTTGGTTAGGTTTAAGTAGTTCTAAGTTCTAGGGGACTGATGACCTCAGCAGTTAAGTCCCATAGTGCTCAGAGCCATTTTCTCACTTTCTCTCTCTCTCTCTCTCTCTCTCTCTCTCTCTCTGTACTCAACTCACACACACACACAAACCATACACTACTGATGCCAAATACTATTCAAACCGGCGCTCCTCACCCAGCCAAACACGCTACGAAACGAATGAACACCACATAGCCACACAAACACGTAATGGCAGCAAAAATTCCGCCTATGTTTTGAGAAATCGAAAAGGTGCAGTGCCAAGCGACCATAGTGTCACGAAGTAAACCTATTTACTTCGTCAACAACACAGGAGAACGCACCTCAACTTCAAAACTGTAAGTTACACACAAAAAACGTGATACAGAGTCATTTCCGTTCGTAAATGCATAACAAACAGAACAATAAATTACTTTTCTCTGTTTGCAGATGACAAGTTGTATATTGTATAGCAGAATAGCTACCAAAATAAATGGACAATAAAATCATGTATGTTAACTAATGCATACATCCGCTTTTTGCCAATTAAGCTATAAATGAACTATGATATAATGTTATAAACAACACAAACGTTAATATGTTCAACAATTTACAGTTAAAAATAAAAATTAAACCCACTGATGATAGCACAAAAGTGCTGAAACATATATGAGTGAAACAAAACAGAAACAAGGTGTCTCGCATAAGACAGAATATATCATCCCGTAGTGTGGAATGTTTTGACGGTCTGTTCCGTTCCCCCAAGTTCAAACAGACGGAAAAGTATTCCTATCGTATGCAAAAGTGTCGAATGTGGTCCTATTTAAAGGACACTGACTGACAAGTGGGGCACCATTTGCCTCATTCTACCTTCCTTAGCACCTTTAAAAGTTTTCCCAAGGATTCTGGCATGCGACCGTATTAATTCTCTTTTTAACATCAAACTCACCTCTCACTCAAGCTCCCTTCACTGTAACTGCCTCACTCCCACCGGACCACTACTATGAGTCACTCATACCCATCCACTCCCAGTTGCCCGTTGACTCAACTCACTGTCATTATCTCATTGTGTGTCTCTAATTGTTGCTGTCTCCCGTTTCACAACCACAGTCTCCTTCCTTCTGTCCTACTATTATTGTCTCCTCTCATTGTCTCTGTCTCCCTCTTGCTTGCTCTCTCTTAATACTACTATTTCATTCCTTCATTTCCACTGCTCCTGGCTCTTCTCACTATCACTATCTCTCTCTCCCTCGTTGCCATTGTCACAAACTCTGTCTCTCGTTATCACTGGTTCGCACCCACTTCCACGTCGTCCTTCTCATTATTCGTCTCTCACTAGCACTGTCTCTTTCACTCTTTTCCTAGCACTGTTTTCTACTGCGTTCCACTGCCACTGTGTCCTCTCTTTCTCTGACATTGCCAGTGTCTCCTTCGCTCTTTCCATACCACAACCACTGTCTATTGAATTCCAGTATTTATTATTTTCCGGTCTCTTTCCCAATGTTACTATCTCCTTACCCCTCAGCAAAAAAAAAGCGGTAATATGCTCACATGCCAAAATTTTTGGAAAAAGTTATATAAATGCTGAGGAAGGTAGAATGAGGCAGCTGGTTCCTCACTTTTCAATCACAGTCTTTTAAACAGGAATATAATAGCATTTTTGTGCTTCGATAGGAGCATTTTTCCGCTGGTTCCCTTCTCTTCCCTGCTACAGTGGAGCATGTTACTCATATGAAACGGTCTTTAGGGGTCAGTAAAATTTTGATAGTTTACGAATGTGAAACTGAAATAACACATAAGTAATTTTATTGCTGAGACCACATTTTATGTGCATAAAATTTTTGCATGTGCTTCAGTACTGCAACATGGGTTTTCCAGAACCCTTCTGATGATAATGGAGATACGTCACAGATATTTAGCAGTGCTATGTTACTTTATATATTACGTTTTCGCCTCACATCGGATTTTACGTGTGTAAGTAGGGTAAATTTGAACTTCTGTATATCGGAAACGGATAAAGATGACAATAACATTTTCAATATTTTTCGCGATTGAGATCTAGGAATGTATCGTTAGAAATTCAGCCATTTGCTGTGCATAGACATCTACGAAGAATTGGAACAGGTGGCTCGGTTTTGGTACTCAAAAACCATGCTTTTGGGGGTGTTTCTCGATAACGGACATGAAAACGGGAAGACAGCATCTCTAGATAAATGTCTAGAGAATATAACGTTAAAATTAGAGTGCTTGCTGCGGTTAGTTATTTACACTACTGGCCATTAAAATTGCTACACCAAGAAGAAATGCAGATGATAAACGGGTATTCATTGGACAAACATATTATACTAGAACTGACATGTGATTACATTTTCACGCAGTTTGGGTGCATAGATCCTGAGAAATCAGTACCCAGAACAACCACCTCTGACCGTAATAACGGCCTTGATACGCCTAGTCATTGAGTCAAACAGAGCTCGGATGGCGTGTACAGGTACAGCTGCCCATGCAGCTTCAACACGATACCACAGTACATCAAGAGTAGTGACTGGCGTATTGTGACAAGCCAGTAACTCGGCCACCATTGACCAGGCGTTTTCAATTGGTGAGAGATCTGGAGAATGTGCTGGCCAGGGCAGCAGTCGCACATTTTTTCTGTCCAGAAAGGCCCGTACAGGACATGCAACATGCCATCGTGCATTATATTACTGAAATTTAGGGTTTCGCAGGAATCGAATGAAGTGTAGAGCCACGGATCGTAACTCATCTGAAATGTAACGTCCACTGTTCAAAGCGCCGTCATTGCGAACAAGAGGTGACCGAGACGTGTAACAAATGGCACCCCATACCAACACAATGGGTGATACGCCAGTATGGCGATGACGAATACACGCTTCCAATGTGCGTTCACCGCGGAGTCGCCAAACACGGATGCGACCACTATGATGCTGTGAACATAACCTGGATTCATCCGAAAAAATCACGTTTTGCCATTCGTGCACCCAGGTTCGTTGTTGAGTACACCATCGCAGGCGCTCCTGTCTGTGATGCAGCGTCAAGGGTAACCGCAGCCATGGTCTCCGAGCTGATAGGCCATGCTGCTGCAAACGTCGTCGAACTGTTCGTGCAGATGGTTGTTGTCTTGCAAACATTCCAATCTGTCGACTCAGGGATCGAGACGTGGCTGCACGATCCGTTACAGCCATGCGGATAAGATGCCTGTCATCTCGCCTGCTAGTGATAAGAGGTCGTTGGGATCCAGCACGGCGTTCCGTATTACCCTCCTGAACCCACCGATTCCATATTCTGCTAACAGTCATTGGATCTCGACCAGCCGGCCGCGGTGGCCGTGCGGCTCTAGGCGCTGCAATCCGGAACCGCGGGACTGCTACGGTCGCAGGTTCGAATTCTGCCTCGGGCATGGATGTGTGTGATGTCCTTAGGTTAGTTAGGTTAAAGTAGTTCTAAGTTCTAGGGGGCTGATGACCTAAGATGTTAAGTCCCATAGTGCTCAGAGCCATTTGAACCATTTTTTATCTTGACCAACGCGAGCAGCAATGTCGCGATACTGACCCATAAAGATCATTTGATATGAGTGACATGCTCCACTGTAGCAGGGAAAAGTAGGGAACCAGCGGATAAATGCTCCTATCGAAGCACAAAAAGGCGAATATTCTCCTGTTTAAACGACTCTGACTGAAAAGTGGAGTACCAGCTGCTTCATTCTACCTTCCTCAGCATTTATACAAATGTTTCCAAAAATTTTGACATGTGAACGTTTTACCGCTTTTTTTATACTGAGGGTAAGGAAATAGTAGCATTTGGAAAGAGACGGAAAAGTAATAAATACTGGAATACAACAGACAGTGGTTGTGGTACAGGCTATAATCCGACCTATAGCTAAGTCGGAAACGTGATGGTACGCATTTCTCCTCCTTACACGTGGCATCACAAGAACGTTTCACCAGGCAACGCCGCTCAACTGCTTTTTGTGTACGAGAAATCGGTTGGAAACTTTCCTCATGTCAGTACGTTGTAGGTGTCGCCAGCGGCACCAACCTTGTGTGAATGCTCTGAAAAGCTAATCATTTGCATATCACAGCATCTTCTTCCTGTCGGTTAAATTTCGCGTCTGTAGCACGTTATCTTCATGGTGTAGCAATTTTAATGGCCAGTAGTGTATACATGCGGTGCTGACAGCGAAAAAAGGCGAAAAACGCTTTTTTCGGGATTTGTCGAGGGAACCATCCGTGGACTAAGTGGTGCCTCCAAAAATTGGCTCTGTGCACTAAGGGACTTAACTTCTGAGGTCATCAGTCGCCTAGAACTTAGAACTAATTAAACCTAACTAACCTAAGGACATCACACACATCCATGCCCGAGGCAGGAGTCGAACCTGCGACCGTAGCGGTCGCTCGGCACCAGACAGTAGCGCCCAGAACCGCACGGCCACTCCGGCCGGCGTGGTGCCTCCATAAGCTGCTTAAAGCGCACTGCGGACCACATCTAATGCAAAAAGAACCAACCGATTTGCTCCAATTCCCTAAGCTTGAGGAAGTGTGCTATTCAGAAATTGACCCTGTACTGTACAACAGTCACAGTTATACGACTCTTCTGTTAGATACACAAATGGTTCGTAGCCCAAGGACTATTCTAGAAAGCTGGCCCTACCTTTCCAGCACCAATAGAATCCGAGGTGTGAGCCCCGGAAAAATCCCGTTTTTATGGGCGGCGTTTTGGAACATACTGGTAGCGCACCACTGTAGTGTGCAGTAAACGCGGTGTCGTTAAAAGATGCGTCGGGAATGCTTAGACGGACGAGAGGAGGGAGGACGAGCCGAGACGGATTGTGAAGTGTTGTTGACAGTCCTAGTACGGAGAGACAGAGACAGAGAGACAGAGACAGAGGCGGCTCGCGTGCTCAGCAGGCCAGCGGAGCAGGTGTGACGTGCGGGCTGTGGAATGGCTCGGCTCGGCTCGGCGTGTTAAATTCCTGGGGGCGAGGCGAGCACAGCGCACGCCGGCCAGCGACCGGCGCGCCGTGTCCTGAGTCCTGAGTCCTGCGTCCTGCGTCCTGGCGCGCTGCGACGCGTCGTGTGGCCGCCTCCGGAGCGGAACGGATGCGCGCCGAGCCACGGGTACGGTACGTCCCGTCTACCTGGAACACATTAAAACAGTTAGATAGCCGTGAGGCCAGCTGCGTGAGCCGGGATGACGGCCGCGCGCACCGAATCCGTCACGGCCGCTTCTGACGGAACGCCAGCGCCTCCCAGCGCGCATTTCTCTCCCGTACCGACCTGCCTTCGGCTCGGGCGACTTACCCCTAGATTACTAAAATTAACGACTGGGGCTCGTATCTCTTTCCGGTTCCCGCTAATCAGCACACACGAGTGACACATGATCTTGAGTACCTTCGTGGCAAACATGGTTATCAACAATGGCTGCATTATTTGTCGCCCTGCTCCAGGGTTTGCCGACATTGATGTTCTTGTGGTGAAGTCACTGACAGAAAAAAATTACAGCACAAAAATATAATTAATTTAGAGTAACGAAATTTCAGGAGTACATTTGCCTAGGTAACGTATGTAAGTGATTACCATTGCACGATCACAGGTTAGTCCAAGCGTGAGATAAGCCATTGTAAATGTGAAATTCTGCTGCATTAATAATCAGTGTAACCCCCGGAATGTTGAATTTGCGAATGCAAACATTCATTGTGTTGTACAGATGAGAATGATAGCTTGTGGGATGCTTTTCCATGCTTGTTGCACTTGATCGGTCAATATAAGGACGGTCAATACTGTTTGTGGGTAAGCTGGAATTGTCGTCCAATGGTGTCCCATATGTGCTCGAGTGGAGATAGATCTGGTGATCGAACAGGCCAAGACAACATGTCGACACTGTAGAATGTGTTGGATAACAATGGCGGTATATGGGCGAGCGTCATCCTGTAAGAAAACAGCCCCTGGCGTGCTGTTCGTGAGTGGCAGCGCAACAGGTCGAATTGCCAGACTGACGAAACATTTGCGCTCAGCGTGCGTGGAATAATTACGAGAGTGCTCCTGCTGCCATACGAAATTTCATCGCAGACTCTAATTCCAGGTGTTGTTCCAGTGTGTGTAGCGAGCAGACAGGTTGGTTACAGGCCCTCAACTGTCTCCCTGCTAAGCAACACACAGCCGTCACTGGCACCGAAGCATAACCAGCTTTCATCAGAAAACACAAAGACATCCACCGTGCCCTCTACTGAGCTCTCGCTTGACACCAATGAAGTTGCAAGTTTGCGGTAGTTTGGAGTTCCTGGAATGCATCTGGTTCGGAACTGTCCTTGAAGTAACTGATTTGTAACAGTTCGTTGTGTCACTGTGGTGCCAGACGTTATGGTCGAGCGGTTCTGGGCACTTCAGTCCGGAACCGCGCGACTACTAAGGTCGCAGGTTCGAATCCTGCCTCGGGCATGGATGTGTGTGATGTCAAAAAAAAAAAAAAAGACTTAGAACTACTTAAACCTAACTAACCTAAGGAGAACACACACATCCATGCCCCTAGGCAGGATTCGAACCTGCGACCGTAGACGCAGCGCTGTTCCGGAATGAAGCGCCTACAACCGCTCGGCCACAGTGGTCGGCTGTGTGATTTTCTTAGGTTAGTTAGGTTTAAGTAGTTTTAAGTTCTAGGGGACTGATGACCTCAGATGTTAAATCCCATAGTGCTCAGAGCCATTTCAACCATTTTTGTCACTGTGGTCCCAACTGCTGCTGCAGATGTAGTATAATGCGCCAGAGCCATACGTCAAACACGATGATCTTCCCTCTCCGTAGTGACACGTGGGCGTCTGGAGCCAGGTCTTCGTACGACCGCACATTCTCGTGACCACCGCTACCACCAATAACGTACAGTGCCTACTTTCCTGCCCGTTCTTTTGCACTATCGCAGAAGGAACATCTATCTCCCCGTAGCCCTATTACAAGACCCTGTTCAAACTCAGTGAGGTGTTGGTAATGGCTTTTTCGTCGCCTTAGAGGCATTCTTGACTAACATTAACCTCGCTCGTCCAATCTCACAGGTAACTAACGCTCACGACCGTTCTAGTGTGTATTTAATGCAAATCAGATTTGCATTCTCAAAATGCATTCGTACTTGAGTTACCGAGATTTGAATACACATTATCTTTCATATGCAGAAACACGCCTACTAACTTTCGTTTATGTCCTTCTTGGTGTTGCAATTTTTTCCCGTCAGTGTATTACGAATGTTTAGTAGTGGTATGTCTGTTTGCGAACAGTCGGTAGGTTTGTTTTATCGCTTAGAATTTACGCTAGTGTGGCACCTATGGTGAAATATCAAGCAGTCGCAGTCAGAAGATAGTTACTTTACATCGCGTTGCCCACCTTCAGTGTTAATCTCCTCTTTTGCTACTGGAATTAGCACGATATGAATGGTGCTGAGTCTGATTTTAACCTTAACATATTAGAAGATATGTTTGAAGAAGCTGACAAAGACACAGACAATGGACAGTTTACTGAAGACGAAGATAATCGTGTGTGTACAGATGACAGCGATAGAGACCCACACTTTGAAGCAGCAAATGAGGAAAACAAGAAATAAGAAATAGCGTGTAAAACCGAACTAGGCTGTGCTTGGATTGTAATAATAGCGACTAAAGCAGAAGAATCTCTATTCATTTTGTGTGTAGAGTACCTTTGAATTTACAATTATAATTATTTGTAACTAATGCATAACATAAATTACGATTTCGTTTCCAATAATATATTGAGCAGAAAATTATCATTATAGTGCATAAAAACAAGATATTTTGTACTTCTTTTGTGACATACTACTGGAGATCTAATGGTTGTAGTTAACATAGCCTATAAATTATGACTCCCTCTGAATAAAATTTGGGGTTGTAAAATTTACGATGGTTTGCCAGCAATGTAACTTTCCATCCATTTAGTGCTCTAGGCTTAAAGGTGAACACGAGCCTTACTGTTAATGAACTGTGGGACCCCTACTTGGCAGTACGTACTCTCTTACGACATTCATAGTACACCTGTCGTCGTTACGTTCGAAAATATTACGTCGAATTTAGTTTCCTGCAATAAAATATTCTAGTACTAAATACACGCACATTATACTCTACTCTTACGAAAGGAATACGACCGAGATGAAAACTGGACAATGACATGCAGTATACCTTACTTTCTGATCGTATGTTAAGTTCTATTTCGTATGACGCACTTAACGAAAGGTTCCCACGGGTGACAAGCTGCACAAAATAAACCCAAGGCGTAGTCCATATTGTGATTCCCGTCAACCGGTAGAAACCCTAGAGCCTAGAACAAATACTCACCGATAGAGAAAATATTCTGATCTGGACGTCGACAAGGAAAAACTGATCATCGTCAATAGAACCTCCGAGCACAACATAACGATAAAACATGTTTTCCAGCCATATTGTACGAGGGCCGTTCAATAAGTAATAAGTAATTTTATTCGGGATTCCAATACACGTTATTATTTCCCACTCTTTTGGTTACAAAACCCTGTTTTTAAACACGATCTCCGTTCAGTGAGACGACCTTACGCCAACTTACTGCCAGAGCCTATATGCTCGCATGTCACCATTCTATTGTTCGACGTCGGGGCCTGCGTCTTGCTGCATCAATAACCTCTCCATTGTCCACGTTCTACTTCTCGCGGAGCGCATCCATCATTGGACCAAACAGATGGAAGTCGGAAGGTGCGAGATCCGAGCTGTAACGTGCATGAGGAGGAACAGTCCAATGAAGTTTTGTGAGCTCCTCTCGCATTTGCATGAAGAAGAAGGAGTTTGTGCGAAGTTTTGTGGCGACGATCGGACTGAAGTCGTTTCTTCAATTCTAACACTGCGGGTGTGACACCTGTGTGCGGGCGGTCGTCACGCGGTCGATAGGACAGGTCTGCGCGATCTTGTTGCGATGACGTTAGACGCCTCGCCTAACGAGTCACCGTGCTTTTGTTCTCTGCCAGGCCTCCGTAGACATTTCTCTAGCACCTATGAATGTCTGTGATGCTCTGGTTTTTCGCCAAACGAAGCTCAGTCACAGTTATAGACGCCATTTTTAAGGCTATGTACAGCATCGCCACCAGTCGGAGCTTTATAAAATTATAGGGGCTGAAGCGGGAATATTCCACGACGTCCTGCAACAAATTCCCCATTTTCAACCGAAACTGGCCGAGAAACGAAATGTGTTGCATTGTTTAATTGAAGCTCCTCTTAAATTATATCCACCACTAAGCATATGTCCGCCCTCGGTAGCTGAGTGGTCAGAGCGACAGAATGATAATCCTAAGGGCCCGGGTTCGAGTCCCGGCTGGGTCGGAGCTTTTCTCCGCTCAGGAACTGGGTGTTGTGTTGTCCTCGTCATCATCATTTCATCGCCATCGACGTGATCATCATTTCATCGCCATCGACGTGCAAGTCGCCGAAGTGGTGTCAAATCGAAATACTTGCACCCCGCGAATGCCCTACCCGGCGGGAGGCCCTAGTCACATGACATTCACTAAGCATATGTGTAATTGGTTCATTGAACAGTATGTATTTTATACATTTATAAAAACTAATCCATATATAGTGGCTACATACAATATGTTTTTATTTAAAGAAGCGTCCTAAATATCAACACAATTTACAACGATATTTAACTGTTGTTTTATATCAACAATTATATTCATTTTTTACCTCTTTTGCTCAATTAAAACAACATAAAACAGTTCTGCTTCCAAACTACATACATAATTTTACTTTCATTTAGCGTTCATAAGTAAATTAAAATTTTCAATTTAACTTACCAGGAAAGGATTATTGTTTGGTTCCACCAACAGGTATCTCAGCCGTTCTTTTGAGAAAAAAATGCTTAAGAAAAAAAATGGTTACGGGGTCTTTGACTAGTAACAGTAATATGCATCTTAAACCTTTTTGTGAGATGATTTAGTAAAAGTAGATGTCCTTGAATCAATTTTTAGGCTGATTCTAGAAATAACTCATCTTTTTGTCTAGCTCATCAGGTTTTTATACAATATAAGAAGTAATGTATTAACGATTTTAACTTCTGAGCCCACAGATATATTCAGACACCACTTCAAGAAAGATGAGTCTTTAATGAAAACACATCATAGTTGCATTCCAGTTGCCCTGGTACATCCTCTCCATCTCATTAACATATTGGTGACAATGTGCACCCTGCTCTTCACTGTAACGTCCCATGTTTTCTGGAAAGTTGTTGATACGTGAATGTAGAAAATCGACTTTCACACTCAAGTTACAGCCCATCTTCTTGAAATTTAGCAACATTTTTTTTCAACAATGACCTTGTAATTAGAATGTTTGTTATTCCCTATAAAGTTTATCTGCATTTTATCGGAAGCCGGTCCACACGTCTTTTTCTCTCTTCATTGTTTTATCAAAATCTTCAGCCTTCATCAATCTCTTTATTTGAGAATCAACAAAAATTTTCTCAGAAAGGTAATTGAAGCAGGGCCTTTAACAGATTGTTTCATCAACCCCAATTTTATGTTTAGTGGTGGAAGCAAGTTACTGTATTTCTTTTTTGGTTCTACTTGCGGTTCATACAGGGTGGTTTTAGTTCCAGGCTCAAAATTTCTACGCTCTGGCAGAACTCTCTCACTCCAATGTCTTTGCCTTGCCCGACTATCCCATTCACATAGAAAGCAATGTATTTTTCTTAACATAGCTCGTTATCCTAATATTATTCCGAGAACTTTGAAGTCACCGCAGATAAGCCATTTGTGTTCCTCATACTGCTTTCCTGTAAAAAGTATCTTTCTGTAGTCATACGTCTTTTTCATTTGAACTAAAAGAGCCACAGGAATGGATCCATACATGCTCTCATTATGCAGTAACACGCCTTTCAGGCTCCTCGTTGATGAGTCTGGAACAAGTCTCCACTGAATAGGATCATGGATCATATTCATTGGCACAGAGGTTCATTAACTAGTTTATATTTTTGCAGTAAACCAAGAACTCGTTCTGTGAGAATAAAGGCACTAGTTCTTTCTATGTCTGTACAATGAGCAGTGTGTTTCTGGTTCCAGAAGATTCTTACTTTTTAACCGCGAGCCAAGTTTTCAGATGTAAACAGTAATGCAATTCTAAACTCAGATTGGAATGTATACCGCAGAGACAGGCTGGACAGTGAAGGGGGAGGCGTTTTTATAGCGATAAGAATTGCAATAGTATCGAAGGAAATTGACGGAGATCCGAAATGTGAAATAATTTGAGTGAAGGTCACGGTTAAAGCAGGCTCAGACGTTGTAATTGGATGTCTCTATAGGCCCCCTGGCTCAGCAGCTGCTGTGACTGAGCATCTGAGGGATAATTTGGAAAATATTTCGAGTAAATTTCCTCACGATGTTATAGTTCTGGGTGGAGATTTTAATTTGCCGGATGTAGACTGGGAGACTCAAACGTTGATAACGGGTTGCAAGGACAAAGAATCCAGTGAATTTTTTTTAAGTGCTTTATCTGAAAACTACCTTGAGCAGTTAAACAGAGAACCGACTCGTGGCGATAACATATTAGATCTTCTGGTGAAAAATAGACCCGAACTATTTGAAACAGTTCACGCAGAACAGGGAATCAGCGACCATAAAGCGGTTACTTCTTCGATGATTTCAGCCGTAAATAGGAATATTAAAAAAGATAGGAAGATTTTTCTGTTTAGCAAAAGTGACAAAAAGCAGATTACAGAGTATGTGACGGCTCAACACAAAAATTTTGTCTCAAGTACAGATAGTGTTGAGGATCAGTGGACAAAGTTCAAAACCATCGTACAATATGCGTTAGATGAGTATGTGCCAAGCAAGATCGTAAGAGATGGAAAAGAGCCACCGTGGTACAACAACCGCGTTAGAAAACTGCTGCGGAAGCAAAGGGAACTTCACAGCAAACATAAACATAGCCAAGGCCTTGCAGGCAAACAAAAATTACGCGAAGCAAAATGCAGTGTGAGGAGGGCTATGCGAGAGGCTATCAATGAATTCGAAAGTAAAGTTCTATGTACTGACTTGGCAGAAAATCCTAAGAAAATTTGGTCTGATGTCAAAGCGGTAGGTGGATCAAAACAAAATGTCCAGACACTCTGTGACCAAAATGGTACTGAAACAGAGGATGACAGACTAAAAGCTGAAATACTAAATGTCT
Source organism: Schistocerca gregaria (assembly GCF_023897955.1). Lineage (NCBI taxonomy): Eukaryota > Metazoa > Arthropoda > Insecta > Orthoptera > Acrididae > Schistocerca > Schistocerca gregaria. Next base: position 766,205,246 of record NC_064920.1, read on the forward strand.
TTTTCCAAAGCTGTTTCACAGAGGAAGACTGCACTGTAGTTCCTTCTCTAGATTGTCGCACAGATCACAAAATGGTAGATATCGAAATAGACGACAGAGGGATAGAGAAACAATTAAAATAGCTAAAAAGAGGAAAGGACGCTGGACCTGATGGGATACCAGTTCGATTTTACTCAGAGTACGCGAAGGAACTTGCCCCCTTCTTGCAGCGATGTACCGTAGGTCTCTAAAAGAGCGTAGCGTTCCAGAGGATTGTAAAAGGGCGCAGGTCATCCCCGTTTTCAAGAAGGGACGTCGAACAGATGTGCAGAACTATAGACCTATATCTCTAACGTCGATCAGTTGTAGAATTTTGGATCACGTATTATGTTCGAGTATAATGACTTTTCTGGAGACTAGAAATCTACTCTGTAGGAATCAGCATGGGTTTTGAAAAAGACGATCGTGTGAAACCCAGCTCGTGCTATTCGTCCACGAGACTCAGAGGGCCATAGACTCGGGTTCCCAGGTAGATGCCGTGTTTCTTGACTTCCACAAGGCGTTCGATACAGTTCCTCACAGACGTTTAATGAACAGAGTGAGAGCATATGGGCTATCACACCAATTGTGTGATTAGATTGAAGAGTTCCTAGGTAACAGAACGCAGCATATCATTCTCAATGGAGAGAAGTCTTCCGAAGTAAGAGTGATTTCAGGTGTGCCATAGGGGTGTGTCACAGGACCGTTGCTATTCACAATATACATAAATGACCTTGTGGATGACATCGGAAGTTCACTGAGGCTTTTGCGGATGATGCTGTGGTATATCGAGAGGTTGTAACAATGGAAAATTGTACTGAAATGCAGGAGGATTTGCAGCGAATTGACGCATGGTGCAGGGAATGGAAATTGAATCTCAATGTAGACAAGTGTAATGTGCTACGAATACATAGAAAGAAATGTTCCATATCATTTAGCTACAATGTAGCAGGTCAGCAACTGGAAGGAGTTAATTCCATAAATTATCTAGGAGTACGCATTAGGAGTGATTTAAAACGGAATGATCATATAAAGTTGATTGTCGGTAATGCAGATGCCAGACTGAGATTCATTGGAAGAATCCTAAGGAAATGCAATCCGAAAACAAAGAAAGTAGGTTACAGTACGCTTGTTCGCCCATTGCTTGAATACTGCTCAGCAGTGTTGGATCCGTACCAGATAGGGTTGATAGAAGAGATAGAGAAGATCCAACGGAGAGCAGCGCGCTTCGTTACAGGATCATTTAGTAATCTCGAAAGCGTTACGGAGAGACAGATAAACTCCAGTGGAAGACTCTGCAGAAGAGACGCTTAGGAGCTCGCTACGGGCTTTTGTTGAAGTTTCGAGAACATACCTTCACCGAGGAGTCAAGCAGTATATTGCTCCCTCCTACATATATCTCGCGAAGAGACCATGAGGATAAAATCAGAGAGATTAGAGCCCACACAGAGGCATACCGACAATCTTTCTTTCCACGAACAATACGAGACTGGAATAGAAGGGAGAATCGATAGAGGTATTCAAGGTACCCTCCGCAACGCACCGTCAGGTGGCTGGTGGAGTGTGGGTGTGGGTGTAGATGTAGAACAGATTCCTTAGGCAAATTCAAACCTCTTTCGAGATCATTAAGTTCACTCTGAGAGAAAAGCTGTGGAGTGAACTCGCAATCCGACTGGTAGACATCACTATCCTCTTCGGTAACTGCATGGACTTCATTTTCATCACTATCTTATACCACGTTCTCTAAAATATCTGGAGGGAGAGGAGCAATCAGATTTTCTCCCTGATCAGCTAACCAAATAGCTGAATCAATGCTTGAATACGCAATTTGTTTCTTATTTTTCGAAATGTACCTCTGAAAATTTACTAAACAGAAATAATAGTCAGTCAGTAAGGCGACTTTTAGGCTCCTTCCACACCATTGGAATCGCAAATGGCGTGCATGTTTTTTTTTTTATTCAACCATTCTCTGCTTAGGTACTGCATAAGTTTCATAAATGTAACTGAAAGCATTTTAGTTGTTCATAGTCTAGCATGCTGATATTCTACATCTGCATCTACATCTACATGACTACTCTGCAATTCACATTTAAGTGCTTGGCAGAAGGTTCATCGAACCACAATCATACTATCTCTCTACTATTCCACTCCCGAACAGCGAGCGGGAAAAACGAACACCTAAACCTTTCTGTTCAAGCTCTGATTTCTCTTATTTTATTTTGATGATCATTCCTACCTATGTAGGTTGGGCTCAACAAAATATTTTCGCATTCGGAAGAGAAAGTTGGTGACTGAAATTTCGTAAAAAGCTCTCGCCGCGACGAAAAACGTCTATGCTGTAATGACTTCCATCCCAACTCGTGTATCATATCTGCCACACTCTCTCCCCTATAACGCGATAATACAAAACGAGCTGCCCTTCTTTGCACCCTCTCGATGTCCTCCGTCAATCCCACCTGGTAAGGATCCCACACTGCGCAGCAATATTCTAACAGAGGACGAACGAGTGTAGTGTAAGCTGTCTCTTTAGTGGACTTGTTGCATCTTCTAAGTGTCCTCCCAATGAAACGCAACCTTTGGCTCGCCTTCCCGACAATATTATCTATGTGGTCCTTCCAACTGAAGTTGTTCGTAATTTTAACACCCAGGTACTTAGTTGAATTGACAGCTTTGAGAATTGTACTATTTATCGAGTAATCGAATTCCAACGGATTTCTTTTGGAACTCATGTGGATCATCTCACACTTTTCGTTATTTAGCGTCAACTGCCACCTGACACACCATACAGCAATCTTTTCTAAATCGCTTTGCAGCTGATACTGGTCTTCGGATGACCTTACTAGACGGTAAATTACAGCATCATCTGCGAACACTCTAAGAGAACTGCTCAGATTGTCACCCAGGTCATTTATATAGATCAGGAACAGTAGAGGTCCCAGGACGCTTCCCTGGGGAACACCTGATATCACTTCAGTTTTACTCGATGATTTGCCGTCTATTACTACGAACTGCGACCTTCCTGACAGGAAATCACGAATCCAGTCGCACAACTGAGACGATACCCCATAGCTCCGCAGCTTGATTAGAAGTCGCTTGTGAGGAACGGTGTCAAAAGCTTTCCGGAAATCTAGAAATACGGAATCAACTTGAGATCCCCTGTCGATAGCGGCCATTACTTCGTGCGAATAAAGAGCTAGCTGCGTTGCACAAGAGCGATGTTTTCTGAAGCCATGCTGATTACGTGTCAATAGATCGTTCCCTTCGAGGTGATTCATAATGTTTGAATACAGTATATGCTCCAAAACCCTACTGCAAACCGACGTCAATGATATAGGTCTGTAGTTAAATGGATTACTCCTACTACCCTTCTTGAACACTGGTGCGCAATTTTCCAATCTGTAGGTACAGATCTATCGGTGAGCGAGCGATTGTATATGAGTGCTAAGTAGGGAGCTATAGTATCAGCGTAATCTGAAAGGAACCTAATCGGTATACAATCTGGACCTGAAGACTTGCCCGTATCAAGCGATTTGAGTTGCTTCGCAACCCCTAAGGTATCTACTTCTAAGAAACTCATGCTAGCAGATGTTCGTGTTTCAAATTCTGGAATATTCCATTCGTCTTCCCTGGTGAAGGAATTTCGGGAAAACTGCGTTCAATAACTCCGCTTTAGCGGCACAGTCGTCGATAACAGTACCATCGGCACTGCGCAGCGAAGGTATTGACTGCGTCTTGCCGCTTGTGTACTTTACATACGACCAGAATTTCTTCGGATTTTCTACCAAATTTCGAGACAATGTTTTGTTGTGGAACCTATTAAAGGCATCTCGCATCGAAGTACGTGCCAAATTTCGCGCGTCTGTAAATTTTAGCCCATCTTCAGGATTTCGCGTTCTTCTGAACTTCGCATGCTTTTTTCGTTGCCTCTGCAACAGCGTTCGGACCTTTTTTGTGTACCACGGGGGATCCGTTCCATCTCTTACCAATTTATGAGGTATGAATATCTCAATTGCTGTTGCTACTATATCTTTGAATTTGAGCCACATCTCGTCTACATTCGCATAGTCAGTTCGGAAGGAATGGAAATTGTCTTTTAGGAAGGCTTCTAGTGGCACTTTAGTAATTACAAACAATAGGCGAACTGTTTTATCAATACTGTCTTAAATATACAGAATACTCACAATGTAGCATTGGTAATGCAAGCCTGTGAGATAAATAACACCTTCAACGTCACACAATGCAACTAGCATCAAAAAATGTAACAATCTAAAGCTATACAGGACCGTATTGAGAAATTTCCCTCCTACAATGCGAGTAACCTTCTGGCACAGCAATATAGCTTTGAAACCAAATTGCGGCAAAAATTATAAGCAGATTTGAAACTAGCATTTTAGTTTTGAGTCATCTAATACCTTTCAGACTTGAGACCCGGGTTCGAATCTAGCCGTTGCTTAAATTTCAATAAAAACTACCAGCAAGTGCGGCCGGAAGTCTTTGTAATGGGGTGCTGACCCTAAAAGGCGGAAAAATCAGCGATGATCAACGGCATGTGGATGCAGATGGCAGTGGAAACTACGGCATAAAGATAACACAATGTGCGTTCACACGACCTGTGGCCTTTGACTGAAAAAGTGTCATGATGATCTCTCCATTAGCAAAGTATTACACATTAGTCCCGCTTTCTGATTTTCGGAAGGGGACTGCCAGTGGTGAGTAACCATGAGAAAAGTACTGAATAAGCAATGAAAGGGTAACATACTACAAGTCGGAACATGGAATGTCAGACGTTCGAATATGGTAAGGAAGAGGGAAAATCTGGCTATAATGACGTGAAATCGCAAGAAGATAAGGATTTCTGGTCATACGAGTGTAGGAAAGTACCAATAGCACCAAAAAATTGTATAGCGAGCGTAGGATTCGTTACGAACAAGAAAGTAGGGCACACAGAGAGTTACTGCGACAAGTCAGTGATGGGGTTGTTCTCAACAGAAATGACAGAAAACCAACGCCAATAGTAGTTCACGTATACATGCCGACGTCACAAACAGAAGATGAAGAGAGAGAGAGAGAAATAATATGAGGATGTTGGAGGATAATCCACTATTCAAAATGAAATGATAAATTAAAAATAGTGGTGGATTAGAAAGCGATAGTTGGGGAGAATATTTGCTTGATGGTAGGAATGAGAAAGAGGGACGACTGGTTCAATTCTGCAATAACTTTCGGCTAGTAATAGGCAATGCAAGGTTCAGAAATCACAAGAGTACGAGGTATATTTGTAAAAGACCAGCTATGGAATGATTACGGCTGAATTACACCATTCTGAAATCAGCTATTGGTTTTTCGACGTACCCATGAAGAGATATAGACTGGATCACAATTAAGTGCTAATCAAGAGCAGGCTGAAGTTGAAGAGACCCGACCAGAAGAATCAGTGTGAAAAGAGAGGTACTGAAGTACTGAGGAAAGATGAGATGCATTTGAAATTCTCTGAGGCTATAGAGACTGCGATAATGACTGCCGCAGTACGCAGTTCAGTTAAAGAATGGACATCTCGAAAAAGGAAAAATCACAAAAATTAGGCAAACACAGGTACAAGGAAGATAACCGCTGAAGACCTTGAGTAACACCAGAAATACTTCACCTGATCGATGAAACAAGGAAGCACATAATTTGCAGGGAAAACTAATAATACAGAAATGTGTCACTCAGGAATGAAATGAATAGAAAATGCAATGTAGCAAACCCAAAATAACTGCACGAAAAATGTGAATAAATCGAAAAAGAAATGATCCTCAAAATGATTGATTCAGCATATGGAAAAGTAAAAACAGTCTTCAGTGAAATCAGAAGCGAGAGCGTCAACATTAAGAGTGCAATGGGAAACCCACTGATAAGCGCAGAGGACGGAGTGGACAGGTCGAAAGAGTACGCTGAAGGCCTCTACCAGTGGTAGGACTTGGCTTATTGCGTGATTGAAAAAATGGTTCAAATGGCTCTGAGCACTATGGGACTTAACATCTGAGGTCATCAGTTCCCTAGAACTTAGAACTACTTAAACCTAACGAACCTAAAGACATCCATGCCCGAGGCAGGATTCGAACCTGCGACCGTAGCAGCAGCGCGGTTCCGGAAAAAAGTGCCCAGAACCGCACGGCCACATTTGCCGGCCGCGTGATCGAGAAACAGCTGAGAGTCAGTGAGTAAACCACAGAGGATCCAGTATTAGACTCAGAGTTGGTAGACTTACGATCAAATAAGGTAGAAGGGATAGATAACATTCCTTCATAATTTCTGAAATCTTTGGGGGAAGTGGTAACCAAGAAACTACTCAAGTTGGTGTGCAAAATCTATAAATCTGGAGACATACCATAAGTTTTTTGGAAGAATATCATCCACGCAGTCCCAAAGATAGCGACAGCAGTAAGTGCGGGACCTTTTGTACAGTCAGCTTAGTGGCTCTTGCATCAAATTAGCTGACAAGAAGAATATACAGAAAAAGGGGAAACGAAACTAAGCTTCTGTTCGATTACGACCAGATTTGCTTCCGGGAAACTATAGGTACCAGACTGGCAGTTCTGACGTTATGCGTGATAATAGCAACAAGACTTAAGAAAAATCGAAACACGTCTATAGGATTTATCGACAGAGAAAAAGCGTTCGACAACGTAAAATCGTGCAAAGTGATTAATACTCTGAAAAAGATAGGAGTAAGCTATAGGGGAAGGCAGATAATAGACGATGTTACAAGAAACATGAAGGGACAATAAGAATGGAAGATGAAGAACGGAATGCGCGGACTAAAAAGAATGTGAGACAGGGATGTAGTCTTTCCTCCCTAGCAATTGGTCTATACATCAGAGAAGCAATGATGGAAAGAAAAGAGAGCTTCAAAGTTAGGATTAAAATGCAAAAGGGGGGGGGGGGGATACAACAATGACATCATTTGCTAATGATATTGCTATCTTCGGTGAAAGCGATGAACGATTCCAGAGCTTGTTGAACGGAATAAACAGTCTCATATGTACAGTACATGGTCTCAGAGTAAACCGAAGAAAGACGAAATTGATGGGGAGTAGCTGAAATGACATTAGCAATAAACATTACAACAACAATGGCATCCATGAAGTAGACAAAGAGAAGGAGTTATTGTATTGACTGATTATTCCGTCAGTTCCTGGTAGAATATTTTATACATAATGAGTGAAATACACACAGTATTGGAATAACATCCTACAATATTCATTATTGATCCACAAACTGGTTTTCGGCTGTTAACACCATTATCATGTACAGAGATAAGTATATGGTGCAGTGAAATTTTGTTGGCCCAATGATTTCAAACTAGTGCACCTAGAGAGTATCTCCATTTCCAGAGACTACAAACGTTAATGTTAGAGTTAGGGATAAAACAAGAGGGATTATTTCAGTGTAAACGCGATGTAAGATTATTTAACTAAGATTAAATATGCGATCCATGAACTTATGAACTATAGACAAGCTACAACAGTTGTTCATTGAAGAAAATAGCTGAACAATAAACGCTGTTGACGTATTCTAAAGATGTGACTGAAAAAAATAATTTTGTGTTTAATAGGTCCTAAATTACAAACATCTAAGATATAATAGTGATATTAAGCAAGGGAGTGAAGCAGCTGTAATTGCACAAAGTAAAATTTGTTAACACAACGAGACAAATCATAGTACCTGGGATAAAGGAAAAATGGGGCATGTAAGTAAGCGGGGTAATTTGTAACATGGCGCGAATGGGATTATGAGTAGTATTTGTAGTTAGAAGAATGATAGCCATTGTTTGATGTTATTTGTTAGACTGCATTTAATTCCATTTAGATTTCAAGATTTATAGGAAACTCACCCCCACAGATACTGTAACTGTCTTTCATTCAATGCTACATCGCCTATAATTCTTCCCCATGGGTGATGACAACTTCCAAACGGAATTAAATGCAATTAAACAATGGCTAGCTTCCTGCCTTAGTGGACTCCATTACTCACAAATAGCAGAAACTACAGTTGTACTCTCTTCTTTATGCTGTTCTAGACCCAGTACCCTAAGAACACAATATGTGGTGCACAGTTCCATATTTAGGAAAAGTCTCACCGGCTGTAGCCGGAAAGTATAAATCTAGGAATGTATAAACATCAATTTATGTGCATAAAACTATTGGACACTTTTTGCCCAATGGTAAAGACAGCACTCTAGCTTTGGAAAAGAGTTGAATATATAAAATTACTTGTAACTGTGGAAAATCCTATATAGGTCAGTCTGGTATGGCAATATGTACACACTCGAAGATACACCACAGAATTGGAAACTTAGAAGAGAAGACTCTTCTTTTGCAGATCACCTGCTTAAGTAAGGCCATAGTTGCAAGATGAAACATGAATTGTTACATCACATCCATTACGGAAGGTAGATAAACTGCCTTGAAATAACGGAAATTAATAAACATATGTCCATCGGCCCAAACTTAGTATCAGTACCAGACACAGTTCCCTTACTCACCATCTCTAACTGCAAATACTACTCATAATTCCATCCAGGCCATGTTGCAAATTACCGCTCTTACTCAGATGCCCCATTTTCCTTTATTCCAGTTACTGTAATTTTTCTCGTTGTGTTGACAAATTTTACTTTGTGCAATCACCGCTGGTTCACTCTCTTGCTTAATATCACTATTATACCTTATATCTTTGTAATTTAGGACCCATTAAAGACAAGCTTATTTTTTTCAGTCACACCTTTGGAATACATCAGTAATGTTTAGTTTTCAGTTATTTTCTTCTTTGAACAACTGCTGTAGCTTGTCTATAGTTCATAAGTTCATGAGTCACATATTTCATCTTAGTTAAACAATCTTGCATCGCGTTTACACGGAAATAATCCCTCTTGTTTTATCACTAATTCTAACATTAACTTTTTTTTAATCTCTGGAAATGGATATACTCTGTAGGTGCACTAGTATAAAATCTTTCATCCAACAAATTTTCACTGCACCATATACTTATCTCTGTACCTGATGACGGAGTTAACAGCCGAAAACCAGTTAGTGAAACAAATAATAAATATTGCAGAATATTACGACAGTGTTGTGTATACTTCATTCACAAGGAAGTACGCTACCATGGAAGCAAGGGGTATATAAAAAGCGAACTAGCGCAGGCAAAGACGGCATCCCTGGCCAGAACATTATGACCACCTGCCTAATAGTCGGTACGTCCGCCTTCGGCGCGGATAACAGCGACCACATGTCGTGGTATGGGAGCTATCAAGTCTTGGTAGGTCGTTGGAGGGGATCGACACCACGTCTGCTCATACAATCACCTAATTCCTTCAAATTCCAGGGTGGGGGGGGGGGGGGGGACGATGAGTTCTGGCGTCAAGTTCAATCACATCCCAGATGTGTTCGACCGGGTTCGATCTGGCGAGTTGGGGATTCAGCACATCAACTGGAACTCGTCAGTCTGTTCCTCGAACAGCTCCATCACACTCCTGGCATTGTGACATGGGGCATTATCTAATTGAAAAATGCCACTGTTGTCGAGAAACATGTTCATGAAGGGCTGTTCGTGGTCTGCAACCAGTGCGTGATACTCTTCGGCCGCTATTGAACCTTGCACAATCTCCAGTTTCGCCAAGTTGCGAGCGACCGGCAACACTTTCTCGGACGCTGAACAGACGCAGCTCTTCGATCAAGCGGAGCTCCTTGAAGCTGCATTGCAAAAGGGCTTCGGCGTGCAGTAGAGGAGGACGCTGAATGGTAGCCACGCTGCCGTTCTGCACCAGCCTGATGAAGCTGCACCAAGTCCCCGACGGCAGAGGGCATAACAGCAACGCATGCGTTGCCGCGCCGAACTCTTATGTTGCAGGGAGGAAGCCACTGCAGCCGGCCTAGGAGACTACAAGCGAGCCCAGCCGCAGCACCCGGACTGACCCAGCTAACGGACACGCAGCACATAGGTAACGATGCACGATACCTCACGCTAACCGACCTCACCTTGCATGCTCTATCGCAGCTAGCAAGCCGCTACTGCCCTTACTACCCGTCCTACTATCGCAGAGGTTTTTTTCCCTTGGCGCTGGCCTTGGCACTTTTTTCCCTCTGCCCTTACAACCGCTACCCTTCGATCGCTTTCGACCACTTCTATCTCCTGATGGACCATGTAAATGAGTAATCTTACCCAGACGCATGGACAACATCACAGCCTGCATCCTGTGACGCCTGATTCAAAACTAACATGCTTACGGAGGTGACCACGTTGGTGCGGGCGTGGAGGGGCCCCATCCTATACATCCAGTGGTTCCAAGGATTCCCTTGTGAATGTTCCGCAGAGCGTAATGGAGCCGCCTTTAGCTTGTCTCTGTCCCGAAGTACAGGTGTCAAGCAGCTCTTCCCCTGGAAGACGAAAGATTCGCGCCTTCCCATCGCCATGATGAAAAAGGTATCGGCTTCCATCAGACCAGGCAGCGCTCTGCCATTGCGCCGATGTCTAGTGCCGATGGTCACGTGCCCATTTCCGTCGTAGTTGCCGGTGTCGTGGTGCTGTCATTGGCACATGCATGGGTCATCGGCTGTGGAAGTCCATCGTTAGGAGTATTCGGTGCAGTGTGTGTTCAGACACACTTGTACTCTCCCCAGTATTAAAGTCGGATGTCAGTTCTGCCACAGTTCACCGTTTGTCCTGTTTGACCAGTCTGCCTACAAGTCTGTCCAACCTACGACGTTCAACACCTGTAATGAAGGTTGGCTGCCAAACCCTGGTTGCACCACATGTTGAAGACATTCACCACAGCACTCCTCGATCTCCGGAGAAGTCGTGCAGTTTCCAAAATGCTCGCGTCGAGCCTCGATCATCAGATCGTGCGGCTCCCCCATTCTATACACGGGCAGCACACTCACTGATAGTACATACACCGTGCGTGTGTCTGACTAGTAGTCATTCCTCGCCAGGTGATGATGCTGCTATCGCGTGGACGGTTTTATATCGATAGTAGGCCATAATGTTCTGGCTTATCAGTGTATATTTGTGGGGGGTCGCTTCGACCACTCAGAAGAGTGATGTCCACAAGATAAAGAAAGTTTTCTTTCTTCAGTTCCCATCCGACATATGGAATTTTGCTATGGAGAAGCTCACCTGGATAAAAGACTGTATTTAAATCGCAAAAGAACACTATCCCATGCATTGCGGAACTAATACTAAGGAAAAAAGGTAAATATTACCTGAAGAAAATGTATATTACGACAGTCCCTAGCATGTATGTTTCTTGTTACTTAGTAAATGCTAAAGATAACCTGCATAACGTTTACCTTAGGATGTCTATACACTACCATAACACAACAAATGGCGATGAAGTTAAAAAGCCATATGCTACATCAACAAAAGTTCTAAATGTATTTAGTCATATATTTTAATTCATAATCATCATCATAATCATTTAAGACTGATTATGCCTTTCAGCGTTCAGTCTGGAGCATAGCCCCCTTATAAAATTCCTCCACGATCCCCTATTCAGTGCTAACATTGGTGCCTCTTCTGATGTTAAACCTCAAAACTTCAAAGTCATTCTTTACCGAATCCAGGTACCTTCTCCTTGGTCTGCCTCGACTCCTCCTACCTTCTACTGCTGAACCCATGAGTCTCTTGGGTAACCTTGCTTCTCCCATGCGTGTAACATGACCCCACCATCTAAGCCTTTTCGCCCTGACTGCTACATCTATAGAGTACATTCCCAGTTTTTCTTTGATTTCCTCGTTGTGGACACCCTCCTGCCATTGTTCTCATCTACTAGTACCTGCAATCATCCTAGCTACTTTCATATCCATAACCTCAACCTTGTTGATAAGGTAACCTGAATCCACCCAGCTTTCGCTCCCATACAACAAAGTTGGTCGAAAGATTGAACGGTGCACAGATAACTTAATCTCGGTACTGACTTCCTTCTTGCAGAAGAGAGTAGATCGTAGCTGAGCGCTCACTGCATTAGCTTTGCTACAACTCGCTTCCAGTTCTTTCACTATGTTGCCATCCTTACATACCTAAAAAATGCCCGCTCAGTTCCACTGAATAATTTCAAAAAGATAATAAAAAAAGGGTAAAAGCAACTTTCCTACTGCCGGTTTGCACGCTGAGCGTCCTTGTGGAAGTAACAGCAAATAATAATAAGACCATCTTAATACCAGCAATTCCTCAATGCCCTGCCCGGGTTTTGTCTACAGGCTTTTTTTAAAATTCACTGTTAAAATGATTTCTTAAATCCCGAACTGTTCTTTGAATCTTTTCCACGCTCGTAGTAAATTCTTCCACTATTTCCGTTAAGGTATTATGTTTCTTCACATTGTCTTTATAACTTTTGTACGTAGTGTCCCGTAGTTCAGTTTTACAGTGGCACGCATTAATTAATTCTTCAACTTCAACCACACCGCTCAATATGCTTTGTAATTTTGAAGCGCCAGTGGCTAATCCCGCCGCGCGGAGTGGCCGCGCGGTTAAGGCACCATGTCACGGATTGCGCGGCCCCTCCCGCCGGAGGTTCGAGTGCTCCCTCGGGCATGGGTGGGCGTGGTGCTCTTAGCATAAGTTAAAGTTACTTCAGGTAGTGGGTAAGTCTAGGGAACGATGACCTCAGCAGTTTTGTCCCTTGGGAATTCACACCCACATTTTTGGCCAATGCCCGTCTGACATCAGTTTGAGGTAGGTGGTCTAGAAGGTGGAATTTAGACAAGTGGGTGTTGTGTAACTGCTTCTGTTGTGTATGGATGGGTATTAATCTCCAAACAGGCGTGTGAGGGTCAAATTTTGCCTTTTCAAAGATGTATCAGGTGGTCTGTTGCCTAAATTTTTGATAATATCGTGGGATGAAATCTGTAATTTCTCTTGAATTTCCACTGACTCTTTATGAACGAAGGAGTTGACGAATGATAGTTTTCTGCGCTGTTATCTGTGTTGAGAATGTACGTGTCAGCAGCTGACATTATGTGGAGAGGTTTGTTCTGGAGGGTTTGGGGCAGCGAGAAATGGGTGTCTGACTTTATAATCCACATATCCAAGCCACACGGAACGAACCGAAGCATACACAAGAGCCAGAATAGCAGCTTGCGTTCAGTAGTTAGCCATTGGTATCTGAGCAGAGAGTGGGTATAATATGAAGGCGAACATTTTTAGCTCTCATTATGTGGTTGTTCCAAGTAAGACGTCTAAGTATGTTACCGAATCACGCTAAGTCAAGTCGTTGCCACCAATGAAGAGTCAGTGGTCGGAGAGTCTATGTTCGGTCGTGAAATGGACTGGACGTTTAGAAATAGTGTCAGAAATAGTGTCATGAGGTCAAAACTTGAAGAAAAGTTCCTATAAGTATATGTCTGCGAACCAACACCTCTTAAGATATGGGCCGTTTTACTTGTTATGGGTAATGTGTAGTACTCGGTGGTGTAGACAGGGTTTACAAGAGACGGCATCAGGGCAGGTTCTAGAACATTCTTCCACACAAGCCGTCTTTTGGCGACCACATCCGCCTCCTCTCCACGTTTTCCCTCATACGCTTTCACCTGTCTGTGTTAGTTGTCGCTTCTAATTGCGATACTCACCGTACATAAATCTTGCACTTGTACGGCCCTGGCGCCCCTCTCCCCTTGGAGCCTCAAGCAACAACTATTAATTGTGACACGTCCTGTATAGAAACCTTGCAGTCGTGGCTAGAGTTGTAAAATTACAGTAGTCTACTGTAGACTGTCATACGTAAGCGCAGACTCCGGAAGTTTTCTTGGTAGTCTTCATCAGTGAAGATCGTTACCTGTACATTAGGTGTGTTGCATAACTATCGGACATTACATCCTATCAATCTCTTTGTTTAGTTATGCGTTACTTGATTCCCCGAGAAGCTGGAAGCGATGAACCGTCTGGAAAGTGACTGAGGATGTACTAACGGAATGCATAACCTACATAACATTTTTGTTCTACATAGTTATCCTGCTGTCTGTCACTTAAGAATAAACAGTATTTGTAGCAGAACTGAAACTGTCAATGTTTAGTTCAGGTTTTATTCTAAAATTGTTGATTTGTGACGTGAAACAGAGGTAAGTTGTAATCAAAATAAGAACAACAATATAGTTTTATCAAATAGTGCTAGAAAACGCAATCTCAGAAAAAGAAAGACAAAATTAAAGTAACAAACACGCAAAATGTAAAAAATATTTTGTTACTCATAGACAACTTTCTCAATTTCAGTAATAACAGGAAATTGTTGCCTTTTATCATAATGAATTACGTTCTACTGAGTACAAAATAACAAAAATAATTGTATAGATTTTTTGTGTTTGTGCATGTAAACTGCACCTGCATCAAAAGTAATTGCTTTGGTTACATAAAAGCGCAGAAGCTACATGATAACTAATTTTTATTACTTACGAAATGCAATTTATATTCTGGAAGGATGTAAAATACACGATGGACTAACGCTGAGTGATGTGCGGTTCTAATTGGAGCAAAACAAACAGTCAGACAGGCAAACAAACAAGGAGAAGTCGTCGGCTCCTAGTTTCTCTTTTACACATTCATTTACGTTTATTTCCCTAACAATCTGTCGGATTTCAGGCTACGGGGCATTTAAAAGCATTGACTTATGCCCAACCCATCGAAAATGTGCAGATGTCTGAGGAGCTTGTGTCCAATGCTTGTGTTGCAATAAGAATGGAATCAGGTGTATTTGAAACAGGTCGAACTGCGAAGAAGAGCTGAAGGATGTGTCCGGATGCAACACTGCCTATACCGTCCACTTCTATGTTACAGATAAACGGCAATGAGAGGAGAGATTGGCCTATAACTGAACAGGTATCGGTTTCCAGACACGTAATTATAGAAACTTTTTTTCTGGTCTTGACCAGTACCAACTCCTGTAGTGATACGTGACACAAAAAAAAAAACCTTCCTATACAGTGTGACATATCGTATTCAATCACCTCCTATCCGCTCCTGGGTGATCGACCTCTTCACTGTCGTGGAATTCAGACCCCGTTTCCGGTAATTGCAGGACCAAAGATTTTGTCTATCGTGGAAGTTACAGGCTGGAATTTCCCTAAACCTTCTAAATGACTAGTGGTCTGAGGTTAATAGGCTGGCTTATGGCTTGTCACTTTCACTGATGGTAGGAGTTTCCTAGCAGTTTTTTGAAAGAAATATCAAGAGTCTTGATGGTAGGAGTACTTTAAAGGGCGCTGTTAGCAGGAACAGGAAACGGCGAATTAAAACAACTTCATTCTGTTCCTAAGTAAGAATAGGTGGAAGCTCAAAAATAAAAAATAAAAAAACGTGAAGCGATTAGGAGCTCCTGAAAGGAGTAGTCGCCGGCGCTGTCATGGGTTATACGTTTCAAGTGTCTTCTGGAGCTAACATGGTTTCTTCATAGTACCCGAAGGAGGGAGTGATCAACTATATTATAAGGGAGGATCAAAAAGTTTCCTTTAGAAGGCCGTACAGTACATAATCGGTATACCAAATAGTCAAAATTAGCGTGAACACTGAGGCAATCGGCCATCCGACGCACCAGGTTGAAGATACCTGTTTGGTAAAACATCTGTGGCCTGCTGCGTGAAGAAGTCTGTAACAGCCTGCTGCACACGCTCGAGCCGCAGCAATCGCCGACTCTTCAAGGCCTTTTTTAGGGGTCCGAAGATGTGATAATCGGGTGGGGAGAGATCAGGACTATAGGGCGGCTGCTCCAGCGCTTCCCACTTGAATTGGCGTACCTTCTACGTTACGACGCGTGCGATGTGGGGATGTGCGCTGTCATGAAGCAGCAGCACCCAGCACCGAACTTGGCGCTCCTTTCCATAGTCGTGGTTTTCGACAAGCGTGCTACACCATACATGTCCTTCAGCAACAGAGGAAAGAACGACAACACGTTGAGCCTGTTTGGACGCACTTCGTAATAACGCCGCCATTGTTCACGTGTCCACATTTACCGCACGCACGCCTGAAAGACACGAACGACATGCTACTACCTTGCCCACATGTCGGTGCTGATATACCGCATCAAAATCACGCTACGGTGCGTATACACTCCGGCGACGCACTCAAAAGCACACTTTTTGTGCGCCCCTTATATTTCTTGCAGTATGTTGTAAAGTGCCAAAATGTACGTGGCGTTTGTCACGAGAAAAGGAAACAGATGTAACCCAACTTTATTCGCCGATCAGCAGTACGGAAATACACTACTGGCCATTAAAATTGCTACACCAAGAAGAAATGCAGATGATAAACCGGTATTCGTTGGACAAATATATTATACTTGAACTGACATGTGATTAAATTTTCACGTAATTTGGGTGCATACATCCTAAGAAATCAGTACTCATAACAACCACCTCTGGCCGTAGCAACAGCCTTGATACGCCTGGGCACTGAGCCATACAGAGCTTGCTGCTTGCTGCTGCAAACGTCGTCGAACTGTTGGTGCAGATGGTTGTTGTCTTGCAAACATCCCCATCTGTTGACTCAGGGATCGAGACGTTGCTGCACGATCCGTTACAGCCAAGCGGATAAGATACCTGTCATCTCGACTGCTAGTGATACGAGGCCGTTGGGATCGAGTACGGCGTTCCGTATTACCCTCCTGAACCCACCGATTCCACATTCTGTTAACAGTCATTGGATCTCGACCAAAGCGAGCAGCAATGGCGCAATGCGATAAACCGCGATAGGCTACAATCCGACCTTTATCGAAGTCGGAAACGTGATGGTACGCATTTCTCCTCCTTACACGAGGCATCACAACGACGTTTCACCAGGCAACGCCGGTCAACTGCTGTTTGTGTATGAGAAATCGGTTAGAAACTTTACTCATGTCAGCACGTTGTAGGTGTCGCCACCGGCGCCAACCTTGTGTGAATGCTCTGAAAAGCTAATCATTTGCATATCACAGCATCTTCTTCCTGTCGGTTAAATTTCACGTCTGTAAACGTCATCTTCGTGGTATAGCAATTTTAATGGCCAGTACTGTAAGAATAAGAATATGAATTAATGATTCACTAATTCCTTTGTGATCTCTTGATGTAAATTTTTGTACAAAATTGTTGTAGATGGAAAATCGTTAGGTTGATTTAGAACGATTTATCTAAATCGATTTTTCGTCGGCCATAGAGCTACTGGTGTATATTGTTCATCTGTTGTTAAGTAATAAACTAAATTCGAATTACTGATTAGTTCAATCATATTAGATTGGTAAAATCTCCGATGATCGTAACACGATAAGTGTTCGATAACAATTCGAATGCAGTTTTACTAGTGAACAACAACTGGATCGACAGAAGTTCCGATTAATTCCAGCTATTAGAAGTGATCTTACGCAGGACAATTTTGAGGGAGAGTGGTTTTTATTTTGTGAGGTATGAAGGTTGTATTGAGCTGTTTTAAGTACGTGTGTGATAGGCTTACTCATGACCAGATTTGTTGTTGTAGCAGGCAGTACGTTATTATTATCGGATCTCTCGAGTTGTTAATGAACCTTATTTGGCTTGAACTTCACAAGTTTAGTTTACGGAATTCTAATATTCATTGTGGCATTAAGGAACCATTAACCGAGAAAAGCTGAATCGAGTATGTAGCCACTTCCGTAACGAATATTGTATTATAACGTTAGCCGCCAACGTGTGAAAAGGTACAGATTTGCATGAACATTAAATTTTTGGGGATCAAGTGGTGGTGGCATATTTTCCAGCTTTGTTTGGTGTGTGAGGGAGGGGGGGGGGGGAGGGGCGGTAGTGGGGGGGGGGGGGATAAAGCTCAGTTAGGTCTCATTACACTGAGGCTCGAGTTCAGCAAAGTCTACCTGACAATAATTGAAAATAAAACCAGCCGTCGTTAAAGTATTACGAAAAAATAAATTCTGACCTTGTCATTGAGTAGCTAGCGCATATATTAATAAACCTTTACGGTCCTTAAAAAAAAGAATGCTATTGAAAGAATTCAAAAAATAAAATATTATTTTTGCAAAACTGTAGCTAGAAGATAAAGAGCAAAGAAAAGAAAGATAAAATATTTTTTGTATTTAGATACGTTAAATTCAGGTCAGGTTTTTGTTCCAGTAGAATAAATCGAAGTCAGCTACTATTTGAACTTGAGTCTTAAAGATTAAGAGATATGTGTAGAAAACAAACTTAAGAATTGCGAAAGGAAAATAAAGAATAAAATTTCACTATATTTCAACGATATATATATTCCTGAAACTGAGCATTCTCAGCCGAACAGTATCTCTGACTCGTGATCAGACAGAAACTTGCTATTTTACATCGTACATAAAGAAATATGAGTCAAATGATCAAATTTCGAAAACTTTGAAAGAGAAATTAATATTTCATTGAAGTTTGGTGTAGCATTTTAGCGTGGAAAAGGGGTAGGATGTATATAATCGCTTTTTATACATCTGCGTATTAAACAGAACAGAGGTATTAATTGTGTAGGTTGCGTAGGTAAATATCAAGACGCGTCCTTTATTACGTACATAAACTTTTTTGCTAATACTTAAAGGGTATAAGCACAGTCTAATACATGCAGTCGTTACACACTCTGCTCGAAAGGTGTTACCGTTTGACGGCTGTAGCGTCACTAGCGCTCGATGCTGTGAGGAAACAGTCTCGTGCGTCGTAAGGACAATATTAGTTTTTAATTATTATCTTCTTAATTAACGGAAAAGTTATATTTTCGCATTCTGTGCATTAGTAAATTACCAAGAGACAGAAATATTATCAAATAAATGTAAAAGCAGCCGAATCTCACTGTTTCATTGATATAAGCTGCAACTTACTCATGAAGAAATACTTTCGAATATAACTGTAGCTTACTCCGCTGAAAGTAAGAGAATACAAGCACGTGTTTCATACACGAGAAACATGTATTTTTGTTGTTGTCTATTGTTACTATCACAGGCACTTTCCTTCACACGTAAAAATGAATACTCTGTTTGAAATTCCGAAGGCAGCGGCATATGTACAAGGAGTGAAAGGCTATTCAGAACTTCTACAGAAACCAGACGGCAGTTATAAGAGTAGCGGTGCATGAAAGAGGAGCAGTGGTTGAGTTGGGAGTGAGACAGGGTTGTAGCCTATCCCCAGTGTTATTCAACCTGTGCATTGAACAAGCAGTAAAGGAAACCAAAGAAATATTTGGAGTGGGAATTACAGTTCAGGGAGAAGAAATAAAAAAAACTGAGGTTTACCAGTAACATTGTAATTTTATCAGAGACAGCAAAAGACGTGGAAGAGCAGTTGAACGGAATGGACAGTGCCTTGACAGGAGGATATAAGATGAACATCAAAAAAGGCAAAACAAGGATAATGGAACATTGTTGTTGTTGTGATCTTCAGTCTAGAGACTGGTTTGATGCAGCTCTCCATGCTACCCTATCCTATACAAGCTTCTTCATCTCCCAGTACCTACTGCAACCTACACCCTTCTGAATCTGCTTAGTGTATTCATGTATTGGTCTCCCTTCACGATTTTTACCCTCCACGCTGCCCTCGAATACTAAATTGGTGATCCCTTGATGCCTCCAAAATGTTCTAACAAACGATCCATTCTTATAGTCAAGTTGTTACAGAAATTTCTCTTATCCCTAATTCTTTTCAATACCTCCTCATTAGTTATTTGATCTACCCATCTAATCTTCAGCATTCTTCTGTAGCACCACATTTCGAATGCTTCTATTCTCTTCTTGTCCAAACTACTTATCGTCAATGTTTCACTTCCATACAAGGCTACACTCCATACAAATAATTTCAGAATCGACTTCCTGACACTTAAATCTATACTCGATGTTAACAAATTTGTCTTCTTCAGAAACGCTTTCCTTGCCAGTCTGCATTTTATATCCTCTCTACTCCGACCATCATCAGTTATTTTTCTCACCAAATAGCAAAACTCCTTCACTACTTTAAGTGTCTCATTTCCTAGTCTAATTCCCTCAGCATCGTCCGACTTAATTTGACTACATTCCATTACCCTCGTTTTGCTTTTGTTGATGTTCATCTTATATCCTCCTTTCAAGACACTGACCATTCTGTTCAACTGCTCTTCCTTTGCTGTCTCTGATAGAATTACAGCGTCATTGGTGAACCTCAAATTTTTTATTTCTTCTCCATGGATTTTAATACCTACTCCGAATTTTTCTTTTGTGTCGTTTACTGCTTGCTCAATATACAGATTGAATAACATCAGGGATAGGCTACAACCGTGTCTCACTCAATTCCCAACCACAGCTTCCCTTTCATGCCCCTCGACTCTTATAACTGCCATCTGGTTTCTGTTCAGTTTTGCTATTTGGGCAGTAAAGCAATTGATGATGGCCGAAGTAGAGAGGATATAAAGTGTTGACTGGAAAAGAGAAGAACAGCGTTTCTGAACAAGAGGAATTTGTTGGTTTCGTATATAGGTTTAAATGCTAGCAAGCATTTTCTGAAGGTATTTGTCTGGAGTGTAGCCATGTATGGAAGTGAAACACGACCGATAAACAGCGTAGAGAAGAAGAGAATAGAAGCTTTTGAGACGTGGTATTACAGACGAAAGCTGGAGACTAGGTAGATAGATCGTGTAGCTAATCAGAAGGTACTGGTTAGAATTGAGTAGATAAGAAATTAGTGGCACAACTTGACTACAAGAAGGGATCGGGTAAGAGGCGCATTCTGAGACTCAAGGGATCGCCAGTTTAGTACTTAGTACTGAGCGAAGTGTACGTGCGTATGTGTGTGTGTGTGTGTGTGTGTGTGTGTGTGTGTTTGTGTGTGTGTGTGTGTGTGTGTGCGGAGGGGGAGGGGGGAGGGAGCAGTATTAAAAGTCGTAGAGGGAGACAAAGAGACGAATACAGTAAGCAGATTCAAAAGGACTTAGGTTGCACTACTTATTCTGAGATGAAGTGGCCTGCACAGGATAGAGTTGCCTGGAGTGCACCATCAAACTAGTCTTTGGGCTGAAGCCCACGACAACGATTGTTTTATTTGACGATTATTGTACCACTGCGTTCTTCAGTCTGTTACTGCAGTTTTGTATGGTTGAAAAGAATGTTGCAACAGCTCTCGTTTATCGCAGTGTTCTTGGCATAGAGTGGAGCTTCCCGCCGAACTGATAATTATTGAGGACGAACTGTTGAGTGCTGGTGTTTTTTAAGGCAGGTAGGGCAGCGCGTCCGCATTCCCGAGCGGGGGCCGGCACCCCCTTGCTGCCGTACCGTTAGGGGCGCCAGCCGCCACCCCCCAGGTAGCAGGTAGTCGCGGCAAAGATCCCGGCCCACTCATTAGCATTTATTTACGTGGGGCGCGCCCACAGGCCCTGGCGCGGTGGCTTTGTGCCACGGCAGGTGCGTCGACTCTCCAACGCAAGAGCACCTCTTTTCACGAGCACCGTTGTATTTCCTAGACGTGGACTGTTGTAAATTAGAAGCAGCGAGGAACGCTTTCTGCTGACAGTCTGAGGCTGGTTCCGGTGGAGGTTCGAGTCCTCCCTCGGGCATGGGTGTGAGTGTTTGTCCTTAGGATCATTTAGTATAAGTAGTGTGTAAGCTTAGGGACTGCTGACCTTAGCAGTTAAGTCCCATAAGATTTCACACACATTTTCATTTACATTTTGCTGACAGTCACAAGTTTTGCTTCAACAACAATAAATTTCGAGTTTCGTACGTGGAAGTGGGCAGAGGCGACAGGTTGAACTTCCACCACACAGCTTCTTTTACGATGTTTTCGGCAAACAGTAGCATGGAACAGCTTCGCTCTACGAAAGCCGTATGAAGTCTACACTGACGGTAAAAGGATCGTAACACCAAGAAGACGTTGTGCGACATCAAAGAAAGTTGGTAGAGGTGTCTCCACAACTGAAAGATGATGTCTATTGAAAGTTCGCGCCAGTCATATAAGAGTGGCGCTAGTGGCGCCACTATGAAAATGCAAATCAGGTTTGCTTTAAATACACGCTGTAACAGTCATGAGCGTTAGTTACCTTTGTGATTGGACGTGATGAGTTGACGTTAGTCAAGAATGCCTTTAAGGTGACAAAGACACCATTATCAGCACCGCACTCACTGAGTTTGAACCAGGTAGTGTAATAGGGCTGGGTGTTTCTTCTGCAATACAGCAAAAAGACTTGGCAGGAAGGTAGCCACTGTCCTGTCAAATGTGGAGGCAGGGTGAAGGTCTACTGTGTTTTCTGATGAAAGATAGTTCTGCCTCAGTGCCAGTGATACCCGTTTGTTGGAAAGAAGGAGGCCAGGTGAGGGGCAGAAACCTTCTTGTCTGTGTGCTAGACACACTGGACATACACCTGGAGTTTTGGTCTAGGGTGCGATTTCTTATCACAGCAGGATCACTCTTGTGGTTATCCCGTGCACATTGACTGCAAATTAGACTGGCGATTCGACCTTTTGTGCTGCCATTCATGAAGAGCATTTCAGGAGCTGTTTCCCAACAGGATACCGGTCACCCAGATACCGCTGTTGTTGCCCAAAATGTTCTACAGTCTCGAGATGTTCTCTTGGTCTACCCAATCACCAGATCTTTCTCCAGTTGAGCATATATGGGACATCACCAGACAACAACTCCAACATAATCCACAGACAGCATTAACTACCCCTCTATTGGCCGACCAAACGCAAAAGGCATGGAATTCCATTCCACAGGTTGACATCTGGCACCTGTACAACACAACCGAAGCACGTTTGCATGCTTGCATTTAGCGTTTTCGTGGTTACGGCGGATATTAATGTACCACCATTCAAACTAAGCTTAATACGTGAAATTTTGAACATAGTTCAGAACTGGACGGCAATGTACTATTAACTCGCTTTTTTGTCTGTCTGATCCACCTAGCTCCCACAAGGGTGTGAGTGCAGGTGAGGTGAACAGGGTTGGTAACACCTGACATCTTGGCTATCCTGCAAGACCGACATTTTGTCCATGTATTAAAATACATCCGAGGAAATACGCGTTGTACTCTATAATGGCCGCCAGATGGCACTGCCACATCTTCAAGTGCAATTATCACCTCTTTAGCACTGGCTTCCAATTGTCTTGACGCCAAATTTCTGCTCGTGGCCACACGATAAAAAAGCACCGCAGCTCTGCTTCCGATTGTGTACTCATTGTGCTGCAACTTCATTCTCATCACACACACCTAGTTTTGTTAACATTTTGCTACACATAGGTTCCAGTAACAGGATTACTTGTTTCAGCTTTATTATTCTGCCGTGTCATCACCATTGCCCGTTTCCCTCTTCTTGTTGTTCTATTCACAGTTAGGATAACCACTGTTGATGGCCCCTGCAGCTTGTTTGAGTCACCACCTATCCTTCTCAAATGCCAGTTACAAGAGTTTGCAACAATAAAATAGTAATATCAATAGAATTAATGATCGTGACACAAACTTTATACAAATGGAGGAAACTATGACATTTAGAAAACCATTTCTAAAAATATACACATGATAAATGACAGAAAACATGTCAGTACAGACACTCTACTGCACTTAATACAAGAAATGATATGACAAAAATCATCCCACATGTGCATGCAGCCATATTGAAACAAATACATATCCCCCCTCTCTCTCTCTCTCTCTCTCTCTCTCTCTCTCTCTCTCTCTCTCTCTCTCGTTCTCTCTCCCTCCCCCCCCTCTCTCTCTCTCTCTCTCTCTCTCTCTCTCTCACACACACACACACAAAACATACACACATACAAAACAGATCACATATATCATAAAAATACACTTAATAGTAGGCAATAACATTCGATGTATGACAACAGCAATCATTAGTGGCGACACAAGTCAAAACATAACATCAAAAGAGGTGCTCAGTTCCTAGTGCTGTGAAGACTGGAAAACAAGATTTCAAAAGCCAATGATAAGAAGAAAAACAGCACCAAAAATGGAAGCAAAATACAACTTTAGAACAACAACCACGAAACCTGTAAGTTGTTGTGGTCTTCAATCCTGAGACTGGTTTGATGCAGCTCTCCATGCTACTCTATCCTGTGCAAGCTTCTTCATTTCCCAGTACCTACCGCAACCTACATCCTTCTGAATCTGCTTAGTGTATTCATCTCTTGGTCTCCCTCTACGATTTTTACCCTCCACGCTGCCCTCCAATACTAAATTGGTGATCCCTTGATGCCTCAGAAGATGTCCTACCAACCGATCCCTTCTTCTGGTCAAGTTGTGCCAAAACCTTCTTTTCTCCCCAATCCTATTCAATACTTCCTCATTAGTTATGTGATTTACCCATCTAATCTTCAGCATTCTTCTGTAGCACCACACTTCGAAAGCTTCTATTCTCTTCTTGTCCAAACTATTTATCGTCCATGTTTCACTTCCATACATGGCTACACTCCGTACAAATACTTTCAGAAATGACTTCCTGACACTTAAATCTATACTCGATGTTAACAAACTTCTCTTCTTCACAAACGCTTTCCTTGCCATTGCCAGTCTACATTTTATATCCTCTATACTTCGACCATCATCCTTTACTACTTTAAGTGTCTCATTTCCTAATCTAATTCCCTCAGCATCACCCGACTTAATTCGACTACATTCCATTATCTTCGTTTTACTTTTGTTGATATTCATCTTATATGCTCCTCTCAAGACACTGTCCATTCCATTCAAGTGCTCTTCCAAGTCCTTTGCTGTCTCTGACAGAATCACAGTGTCATCGACGAACCTCAAAGTTTTTATTTCTTCTCCGTGGATTTTAATACCTACTCCGAATTTTTCTTTTGTTTCCTTTACTGCTTGCTTAATATACAGATTGTATAACATCAGGGAGAGGCTACAACCCTGTCTTACTCCCTTCCCAACCACTGCTTCCCTTTCATGTCCCTCCACTCTTATAACTGCCATCTGGTTTCTGTACAGCTTGTAAATAGCCTTTCGCTTCCTGTATTTTACCCCTGCCACCTTCAGAATTTGAAAGAGAGTATTCCAGTCAACATCGTAAAAAGCTTTCTCTAAGTCTACAAATGCTAGAAACGTAGGTTTGCCTTTCCTTAATCTTTCTTCTAAGATAAGTCGTAGGGTCAGTATTGCCTCACGTGTTCCAGTATTTCTACGGAATCCAAACTGATCTTCCCCGAGGTCGGCTTCTACTAGTTTTTCCATTCGTCTGTAAAGAATTCGTGTTAGTACTTTGCAGCTATGGCTTATTAAATTGATTGTTCGGTAATTTTCACATCTGTCAACACCTGTTTTCTTTGGGATTGGAATTATTATATTCTTCTTGAAGTCTGAGGGTATTTCGCCTGTTTCATACATCTTGCTCACCAGATGGTAGAGTTTTGTCTGGACTGGCTCTCCCAAGGTCGTAAGTAGTTCTATTGGAATGTTGTCTACTCCGGGGGCCTTGTTTCGACTCAGGTCTTTCAGTGCTCTGTCAAACTCTTCACACAGTATCGTATCTCCCATTTCATCTTCATCTACATCCTCTTCCATTTCCATAATATTGTCCTGTAAGTAGAAATTTAAATTATTACTACATCATGGAAAAACAAGGTGCTACAACTGTTTATAACCTATATACATCGTCCTGAAATGTCAACTAAACATTATCAACAAAAATATGTACATATTCCAGGCCAATGACGATGCCTTCGAAAGAACGAAGACGAAACGCATATGGTACAAAAATAGCGGTTCATTTAAATGTAATTAAACAATACAATACTAAAAACTATCAACATACTGTAATATTATACACATCTGAGGACGACAGAACTACAAAATTTCAGTTATGTCAAGCATTCTCTGTCGACATGTACAACCAGTTCTAGAAAATATATCTGAGGCTGCATAAGACGATACAGCACATCAAATTCAACAAAACTTGCAAAAAGAACGACTTAATTCCAAGTTACATCAATGCAAAGATCAAAAACAGTTCTACACTGACACAAAATCAGAAATCATTTGCAAAACGATATTGGTACTAAATGAAGTTAAGATGCTATATTCGAAAAAACCATACCTAAACATGATGCTGTATGAGACTCGTTTAGAGTTAGCACAGCACATAGGAAACCCTATAGTCTTCATGACACTGACAGAAAAAACTGAACACACGTCCACAACAGTGAATAATTTACAAAGCAGGCATAAACAGAAAATAATGAAAACAACAGGAACTTTAGACAACGTTTTTATAGCTCATTTAGAAAATCAGATACTTGAAAAGATAACCACTGATAAAAGATTTAAAATCACGTATTTGTGTGGATACGCTGATGAATTATTTGTCTGATAAATGCGCCATATGAAAAAATAGATGGACTCCACTCTGAAACCAACAAAGCACATCAGAAAATAAATTAAACACTCTGGAAACAAAAAAGAGCAAATAAATTTTCTTGACATAACAACAATAAAAGAAAATATTATACATTTACTCAAAATTTTCAAAAAACCAATTGCCACAGGCACAATAGTACATTCCACATCTAATCATCCCTACCATCAGGAGCCTTTCCCAGTAAGGCATATGTTATATAGAGTAAAGAGGATTCTGCTCAACAAGAGAAACTATTAAAAAGAAATGAGTACAATTACACAAATAGCTAGGACCAATGGGTATGACACACATGTAGTGCACAGAGTCAATCAAAAACCAAAAGCACAAATACAAATCAAACACAAAGTATCCAACATCTGCAGAAGGTAGGAAAACTCACAAGCTGCAAAACTCACAAACACAAACACACATACATAATGACAACATCACACAGGAAAGAAGCAGATAGTACACTATGCGTTAAGCAGTTAAATGAACACACAAAGTGGCAAACGTACTAAAGAGACAGAGCTTCCAAATAGCATATAAAACTGCGCATATCCTCCAGTCAAACTTAAGCTAAGCAACAATCAAGAGGGACAAATTCTAGGGATCAGGAATATTAAATATTGAAGCAGTGAATCAATGTACATAGACACGACATGCAGGAATTTTAAAACATGATACAAAGAACTCATCAAGTGTTAGAATTATAAAACAGCCCATTCACATATGCAGAGTACTTAAATCACTACAACCGCAAACAAAGACCAAAGTACGAAAATAATTACAATAAACAACCATCATAAATATCTTATACAGATACAGGAAACCTACCACATCCAGAAATCCATTGCTGAAAACAAATGTGTCATAGCTCAGCAAACACATATTAGTGCACACTCTATACTACAGTTAATAAAAGAAATGGCAAGTTAAAAATCATTTCACTTGTACATGCACCCACATTAAGCCACATATTCTCTCCCTCTCTATCTTCCTCACGCACACACACACACACACACACACACACACACACACACACACACAGGGTGGTCCATCGATCTTGACCAGGCCAAATATCTAATGAAATAAACGTCAAACGAAGAAACTACAAAGAACAAAACTTGTCTAGCTTGGGGGAAACCAGATGGCGCTATGGTTGGCCGGCTAGATGGCGCCGCCATAGGTCAAATGGATACAGACTGAGTTTTTTTAAAAATAGGAACCCACATTTTTTATTAGATATTCGAGTAGTACGTAAAGAAATATGAATGTTTGAGTTGGACCACTTTTTTCGCTTTGTGGTAGATGGCACTGTAATAGTCACAAACATATGGCTCACAATTTTAGACGAACAGTTGGTAACAGGTAGGTTTTTTAAACTAAAATGCAGAACGTAGGTACGTTTGAACATTTTATTTCGGTTGTACCAATGGGATACATGTACCTTTGTGAACTTATCATTTCTGAGAACGCATGCGGTTACAGAGTGATTACCTGTAAATACCACATTAACACAATAAATGCTCAAAATGATGTCCATCAACCTCAATGCATTTGGCAATAAGTGTAACGCCATTCTTCTCAACAGCGAGTAGTTCGCCTTTCGTAATGTTCGTACATGCATTGACAATGCGCTGACGCATGTTGTCAGGCGTTGTCGGTGGATCACGATAGCAAATATCCTTCAACTTTCCCCACAGAAAGAAATTCGGGAACGTCAGATACGGTGACCGTGCGGGCCATGGTATGGTGCTTCGACGACCACTCCACCTGTCACGAAATATGCTATTCAATACAGCTTCAACGCGAGCTATGTGCCGGACATCCATCATGTTGGAAGTATATCGCCATTCTGTCATGCAGTGAAACATCTTGTAGTAACATCGGTAGAACATCACATAGAAAATCAGCATACAATACAACATTTAGACTGCCATCGATAAAATGTGGGCCAATTATCCTTCCTCCCATAATGCGCGCCATATATTAACCCACCAAGGTCGCTCATATTCCACTTGTCGCAGCCATCGTGGATTTTCCGTTGCTCAGTCGTGCATATTATGCCTGTTTACGTTACCGCTGTTGGTGAATGACGCTTCGTCGCTAAATAGAACGCGTGCAAAAACTCTGTCATCGTCCCGTAATTTCTCCTGTGCCCAGTGGCAGAACTACAGGATGTTCAAAGTCGTCGCCATGCAATTCCTGGTGCATGGAAATATGGTACGGGTGCAATCGATGTTGATGTAGCATTCTCAACATCGAAGTTTTTGAGATTCCCGATTATCGCTCAATTTGTCGGCTGCTGATGTGAGGATTAGCCACGACAGCAGCTAAAACACCAACTTGGTCATCATCATTTGTTGCAGGTCGTGGTTGACGTTTCACATGTGACTGAAAACTTCTTGTTTCCGTAAATAACGTAACTATCCAGCGAACGGTCCGGATACTTGGATGATGTCATCCAGGACACCGAGCAGCATACATAGCACACGCCCGTTGGGCATTTTCATCACAATAGCCATACATCAACACGATATTGACCTTTTCCGCAATTGGTAAACGGTCCATTTTAACACGAGTAGTGTGTCACGAAGCAAATACCGTCCACACTGGCGGAATCTTACGTGATACCACGTACTTATACGTTTGTGACTATCACAGCGCCATCTGTCAAAAAGCGAAAAAAGTGGTCCAACTAAAACATTCATATTTCTTTACATACTACAAGAATATGCAATAAAAAAAGGGAGCCCGGCTTAAAAAAGTACAGTTGATATCCGTTTGACCTATGGTAGCAACATCTAGCGGGCCAACTATAGCGCCATCTGGTTTCCCCCTTCAAGCTAGACAAGTTTCGTTCTTTGTAGTTTTTTTGTTTTATACTACTAGCCATTAAAATTGCTACACCAAGAAGAAATGCACATGATAAACGGGCATTCATTGGACAAGTACATTATACCAGAACTGACAAGCGATTACATTTTCAGGCATTTTTTGTGCATAGATCCTGAGAAATCAGTAACCAGCACAACCACCTCTGGCATTAATAACGGCCTTGATACGGCTGGGCATTGAGTCAAACAGAGCTTGGATGACTTGTACATGTACAGCTGCCCATATAGCTTCAACACGGTACCACAGTTCATCAAGAATAGTGACTGCCGCATTGTGACAGGCCAGCTGCTCAGCCACCATTGACCAGAGTTTTTAAATTGGTGAGAGAACTGGAGAATGTGCTGGCCAGGGCAGTAGTCGAACATTTTCAGTATCCAGAAAGGGCCGTACAGGACCTGCAACATGCGGTCGTGCTTTACCCTGCTGAAATGTAGGGTTTCGCAGAGATCGAATGAAGGGTAGAGCCACGGCTCGTAACACATCTGAAATGTAACGTCCACTGTTCAAAGTGCCGCAAATGCGAACAAGAGGTGACCGAGACGTGTAACCAATGGCACCCAGTACCATCAGGTCGGGTGATACGCCAGTATGGCGATGACGAATACACGCTTCCAATGTGCGTTCATCGCGATGTCGCCAATAACGGATGCGACCATTATGATGCTGTAAACAGAACCTGGATTCATCCGAAAAAATGACGATTTGCCATTCGGCACCCAGGTTCTTTGTTGAGTACACCACCGCAGGCGCTCCTGTCTGTGATGCAGTGTCAAGGGTAACCGCAGCCATGGTCTCCGAGCTGATAGTCCATGCTGCTGCAAACGTCGTCGAACTGTTCATGCAGATGGTTGTTGTCTTGCAAACGTCCCCATCTGTTGACTCAGGGATCGAGATGTGGCTGCACGAACCGTTACAGCCATGCGGATAAGATGCCTGTCATCTCGACTGCTTGTGATATGAGGTCGTTTAGATCGACGAACGCGAGCAGCAATGTCGCGATACGATAAAACACAATCGCGATAGGCTACAATCCGACCTCTATCAAAGTCGGAAGAGTGATGGAACGCATTTCTCCTCCTTACACAAGGCATCATAACAACGTTTCACCAGGCATTCTGGTCAACTGCTGCTTGTGTCTGAGAAATCGGTGGAAACTTTCTCATGTCAGCACGTTGTAGGTGTCGCCACCGGCACCAACCTTGTGTAAATGCTCTGAAAAGCTATTCATTTGCATATCACAGAATCTTCTTCCTGTCGGTTAAATTTCGCGTCTGTAGCAATTTTAATGGCCAGTAGTATATAGAACAGGGCGATTATAATTAAAGCTAAACTTTCAAATTACAACGGAATATTATTGGAGAAGGGGAAAAAGATATGGCAGAAGAAACAAAAATAGAGTGTAAATTGATCAATAGATGGTGCCGTTTATATCATAATACGTAAATGAAAGCACCTGTCATGTGCTCGACCATTGAAGTTCGTATAAACACGCCACGTAAACAGCTTTTCCTCCTTTCTCGTCTGGGACGTTCGCCATGGCTGTCTCAATGAGGGATCGTGCTCAGCTTCTAAAGCTGTATTACAAGAATGATGACTGTGCACACGTCGCTCTGCAGAAGTTCCGAACACTGAAGGGTTTGAAAAAAGGCGTTGGTCCAATAACTGCCGTGGGTCTGGAGAAAATTATTAGAAAAGACGAGTGCTTTTGATGTGAAAGCTGGTAGAGGGAGAAAACGAGTTGATTGGGCATCAGTGGAAGCAGTGGGTATAGCAATGCAAGAGGAGACGAGTGATGGTGTGCAAAGGTATAGTGCACAGAGAATTGCCCAAACATTGGAAATACCTGTGAGCGCGGTGCATAAAATCCTATGAAACATCCTTCTTTGATATCCATTCAAAATTACCTATCTGCACGGGTTGCTTCCTATAGACCTGTCAGCAAGAGAGACCTTTGCTTTAGAATTTCTTGCTCACATGGAAGTGGACAATGATTGCCCAGGAAAAGATTTTGTGGACAGACGAAGCCCACTTCCATCTGACAAGATATGTCAATACACAGAATTGTCGAATATGGACCACGGTATAAGATGGCAAGAACCATGCCCCTTACATGAAGTCATTAAAGATCACCTAACTCACGTTGAGCGAACAGTAGGGCTGAACAAAAAATAACTGACAAGGTACAATGCATCTTCTAGAGGGTATAGTATGGACGTATTGAAATAATTAATGTCGGGTGATGGTTTTAAAGTAATTCACACGACATGAAAACTTTGTGGAAATGTGCCGATTTACTGGAGGCTAGTTTATCCCAGGGAAGTACTCAGAACTGTGGTCGCCGGGGGAGCAGCTAATGGAAGCGACAATGGGCAGCTTAGGGCAGCTCAAGCTCTGAAAAAGCGGTAACGGGGCACGGCCTCCAGCTGCCTTAAGATGAGTGACATCATGGGTGGTTGACCCCAACCCCATGCTGGTGTACCGGGAAGCTGACGAGAACTTGTACGCCTGTTGATAAATGTCTGTCGACCCGTTTTCAGTGAAACATGCGAGAAAGCCGCGCAAAGCTACAGTGGAGTGGTCAACAGAGGTCAAAATACGCGTGTTCATGACTATAGCAACTTCACGCTGAATTCACGGTCCACAGAGTCTGAAGTAAATCAGGTGAAGAGCGACAGAATGAAATATGCCGGCCTCTAATGGGAAAGTAGGACCGAGGAATTTGAAGTACTCTCCTGGGAGTCAGAATTCCGGAAAACTTGGTGTTTGTGCAGACACTAACCTTGATGGGTGGCCTGGGAGGAGCTAAATAAAAGAAGTTGAGAGGAAGCGAAATTTTGTGCGAATTTTTTCACTTTCCAGAGCAGGCATTGGTCGGCGCTGGGAAGCAATGTATATGTATAATTAACGCAACTTGCGCTGCAATTGGCGTAAGTGATTGTGCTGGAGGGGAAACCGAGGGGGAAGAGCGGACTGTGAGAAGTCTCCGTAGCGGTCTTCCGTTCCGAGCTTGCCTAGAGTGTGGATGTGGCGTTCTTTACTCAGCTTGCCTGAGAAAGAGTGAGGATCTCTGCAGTTTAGGACTTAGCAAATGGAACGATTGAGCTTGGAGATAGAAAGTTTTGGTTCAGCTATGTACTGAGCAAGATAGCTAGGAGTGAAGAGACGAGCGCAGCCTTGCAGCACCATGAGGTCGGCCGACGTCCACACAACGACGACGCTCTGCCACGCTGTATTCAGTGATATTGGACCCGCTCCGGCCACTGATTAATTTGTTGGATCGCATCAACAAAGTTTCCACGAGGGTTTCATGGGCCGGGTATTGTAGAATTCTTCTCGGACTTCACATTATGCCTGGGTCAGTCGGTAGGAATTACTTTTGAGTTATCACGCTTTACTCCACGCAAACGCAATTTATTACCACTGCCTGATAGGAGAGTCTTGTAACGTGATGATTGAAGGTCGGGAGTTAAAATAAATTTGTGCTAATCGACTGCATCTGTTTTCAATCAAGTAGTTGAAATCCCAAGTCACTTTCTTAATTAATTTTATGTTCAACATATGCATCTGGTGTTCAATAGCTGAATATAACATCAATATGCACCCCTTTTTAATTAAGTGATCAATTCTGAATAAATTTATGTCAACACTGCCACCGCAGTTCAATCAGGAGTCTCAGGGCCATATTACGTTTTTGCGTTATCCGATATTGCGGCAGTTTTGCACTCTCTGTTGATCTGTTAGTCAATTAGTTGGGGTGAACACACGCCAAAACCAGCTAAGTGACAGGTGGGGAGTTATAACGGAAAATCCACACGCAAATCAACCAGTACCATTTCATCCTGAAAAGGTCACTGTGTGGTGTAGGTTTACGGCATCATTTATTTGTTTTTGTGAACATTGGTTACAAAATGAGTGTTTCCAACATTTAAAAATATTGCATTTTAACCTTACAAACTGGTGTTGTAGAATGGAATCAAAACATGGGGAACTGGTGTATATGTAAAAGAAAATGTACATTATAAGCCTATGGCATTTACATGCAAACTAGGTTGTGAAAGAGACTGAAATCTCATCTGTTGAGTTAACGTCTGAGAAACTACAAATTCATGTATCTATATATCTTCTGTTAGCAATACAAGTGCTTTTTTTATTGTTTTAAATGGACCTTACTTTATGCAAACTCAAGACAGCTGGCAAAACATTGGTACTGTGTGGACATTTTAATACTGATTTTCTGAACCATAACCCTCACAGGAAAAAGTTATTAAATATTATAAAGCCTAAAATCTATGTCTGACTGAGCTCTCCAACATGTAACAAAAATTAGAGTAAACACGGAAAAGTGTAAATCAGAAAACTTTGATACCAGTTATAGTGACCACCTTTCGCAATTACAAACCAGATGTTCACAAAAAATATTGTCCATAAAAATGTTATAGTAAGAAAAATGTTGAACACTTTCAGTAGCTAATCAGTGAACAATCTTGGAGAGAAGCATATGATACCTCTATTACCAATCAAATGACGGAAAATTTTTTGAACATTTTCAGTGATAACTTTGACATAGCTTTTCCACAAAAGAAAGTGATTTCCAAATGCACAGACAGATTCAAAAACTGGATTGCACCAGGCATTAGAATATATTGTAAAAGGAAGCAGAAGCTTTTTATACACTCAAAAACTGACAGCAGTCAAGAATTTCTCCGTTATTTAAAAAAATACACGTTAGTTTTGAACCGTGTCATGAAACAGGCAAAAATTAAAGAAAATGACAAATGTATTATGAGTTCATCCAGTAAAACTAAAGCCATGTGGAAAGATGTGCAGGATCTTATGGAGAAGAAGACAAATCGCAAAAATATTGTGATATCGAACTATGGGAAGAATGTCACTGATCCTAGGGCAGCTGCAAACGACTTCTTATTATGCAACTGTTGCTGGAAAATTAGTGAAGAAAAAATTTGGAAATCCACGTAATACAACTTGGAACGAGATTTCATCTATTGAAATAAATAATATATCCATGTTCCTCAGTCCAATAAACCCCACAGAGCTCCTAAATACCATTAATTGACTGAAGAGTAAGTATTCAACTGGTATTAGTGATGTTCCAGATTATATTATAAAAATAACAGCAAGACACATACTCTGTCCTTTATTATTCATCCTTATCATGTGGTGTCATCCCACAGCAACTGAAAATGGGAAAAGTAATACCTCTGTGTATTATAGGTGATCAGCAATGTATGGGTAACTATAGGACTGTGTCACTACTGTATATTATTGAAAATGTATTCCTTTCACAACTAACTACATTCTTCAACAAGAATAATATTATTTATGGATGTCAACATGGCTTCAGGCCACAGCAGTCAACTGAAACAGCTACTTTCAACCAGGTAAACCATGTCTTAAATGAATTGGACAACCACAGAAAAACCTCAAGTTTATTCTCTGATCTAACAAATGCTTTTACTGTGATTGATCATTCTATGCTCCTGAGAAAGCTTGGATGGTATGGTGTAAGAGGTTGAAAGGTCTCTGTTGGATTCCTTTCATGTTAATTTCTTAAATCTGTTGCCATTTACGGCATAAATTCCTCTTCTAAATTCACTGTGGCGTTTCTATCTGGGAGGAGACTGAGCAGTGAAACGTGTTACTTTTACACATAAACAAGAACGATCTGTCACACTACTACACTTTAAAACACAGTTTATATGTAATTCATGTCACACAGTCTCATACGGAAGCTACATCTGCTTTCTTTTATATACGGTATATGATAAGATACTGCCATCCCCCTTCCCTTCTGTGTGAGAGGATGAATGAGCAAATGTATTTCTAGTTGCATGCTGGATGGTAGCAGACAAGCCTGTCTGCTAGAGAACAGTAGGACCAACGTCGGAAAAGGTAGCTGCGCTTTCTAAAAGCAAAGAGGTTTCTATCCTTAGTATTGTCCTGTCCGTCCCTTGTCATGTTGGTATAGGAAGCTGCCCCTCTGGTCACTTCCGTTTTGTATCGGGAAGCACGCTCGGTAGGAGCGCAGGTCAGTCTGTCCGCGGTGAGCGTCTGAAGTGGTAAGATCTCCGGCTAAGCGCGTGTCTGCTAAGTCCGCAGGACAATGGATTTCTTAAGTTCAGCCTAACTGAAGATTTAATCACCTTTATTTAAGGTTTAGCTCTAAAATATCTAATGTTATCTTAAACTGCAACGCAGTGTGATTCGAGTGTACACTTCAGAATAACTTTGCTTTGCCACTACTTTGTGAGTAAAGTGGAACCACGTGTTGATCAGTAACTGTAACTAAGATCATAAATCTTAAATGCGAATGTGCGTCAGATTATAACGTCTCGTCTTGACAATATTATTCTATATAGCAACCTTTCTTTATGTTCATCCCACGTGGGGTGTACTTTGTGAGACCAGTACCACGTACTTATACAATTGTTTGACCCATCAGGTTAATAGTAAGACGATAGTAACCAGTTCGAGGTTTTTCTTTTGTAATTGCTTTTCGATCTAATTTGTTTTAATTATCAAAATTATTGTGGAGTTACACTCTTTGTGTAAACCAAGCTGACCACGTGAAGCATGTGGTGTAATCATCAAAGTAGCCCTCAGCTATTCTTTTCGGGAAGATTTCACAGAGAGTTAGTGTGAATTTAGTATACCAGTGTGTGGTAATTACATGACGGACAGGACTGCGCTACGAATGTAACTTCTTTGGATGAAAATTGAATCGGTTGGTTGTCGTTAATTTCCTCTTGCATATGTTTCAACGTTCTTCGTGTGTTATTTTATGAATGCAGTGTTGTATGCAGTCTCCCAATCTTGGCTCCATATTTGATGTGTTCCGTAAGATTACAGACTCAGATTTTCACAGTCCTAAATAAGGCACCAACTTAGTTATGACTCAAGTTTAATATGCTGAAATTTCAGTGATCAATGTTAAAATTAATTTCCAAATATAAACTTATTTATTTCCTTTTATTTAAATTCTCTTATATATATATATATATATATATATATATATATATATATATATATATATATATATATATATATATATATATATATATACTCCTGGAAATTGAAATAAGAACACGGTGAATTCATTGTCCCAGGAAGGGGAAACTTTATTGACACATTCCTGGGGTCAGATACATCACATGATCACACTGACAGAACCACAAGCACATAGACACAGGCAACAGAGCATGCACAATGTCGGCACTAGTACAGTGTATATCCACCTTTCGCAGCAATGCAGGCTGCTATTCTCCCATGGAGACGATCGTAGAGATGCAGGATGTAGTCCTGTGGAACGGCTTGCCATGCCATTTCCACCTGGCGCCTCAGTTGGACCAGCGTTCGTGCTGGACGTGCAGACCGCGTGAGACGACGCTTCATCCAGTCCCAAACATGCTCAATGGGGGACAGATCCGGAGATCTTGCTGGCCAGGATAGTTGACGTACACCTTCTAGAGCACGTTTGGTGGCACGGGATACATGCGGACGTGCATTGTCCTGTTGGAACAGCAAGTTCCCTTGCCGGTCTAGGAATGGTGAAAAGATGGGTTCGATGACGGTTCGCATGTACCGTGCACTATTCAGTGTCCCCTCGACGATCACCAGAGGTGTACGGCCAGTGTAGGAGATCGCTCCCCACACCATGATGCCGGGTGTTGGCCCTGTGTGCCTCGGTCGTATGCAGTCCTGATTGTGGCGCTCACCTGCACGGCGCCAAACACGCATACGACCATCTTTGGCACCAAGGCAGAAGCGACTCTCATCGCTGAAGACGACACGTCTCCATTCGTCCCTCCATTCACGTCTGTCGCGACACCACTGGAGGCGGGCTGCACGATGTTGGGGCGTGAGCGGAAGACGGCCTAACGGTGTGCGGGACCGTAGCCCAGCTTCATGGAGACGGTTGCGAATGGTCCTCGCCGATACCCCAGGAGCAACAGTGTCCCTAATTTGCTGGGAAGTGGCGGTGTGGTCCCCTACGGCACTGCGTAGGATCCTACGGTCTTGGCGTGCATCCGTGTGTCGCTGCGGTCCGGTCCCAGGTCGACGGGCACGTGCACCTTCCGCCGACCACTGGCGACAACATCGATGTACTGTGGAGACCTCACGCCCCACGTGTTGAGCAATTCGGCGGTACGTCCACCCGGCCTCCCGCATGGCCACTATACGCCCTCGCTCAAAGTCCGTCAACTGCACATACGGTTCACGTCCACGCTGTCGCGGCATGCTACCAGTGTTAAAGACTGCGATGGAGCTCCGTATGCCATGGCAAACTGGCTGACACTGACGGCGGCGGTGCACAAATGCTGCGCAGCTAGCGCCATTCGACGGCCAACACCGCGGTTCCTGGTGTGTCCGCTGTGCCGTGCGTGTGATCATTGCTTGTACAGCCCTCTCGCAGTGTCCGGAGCAAGTATGGTGGGTCTGACACACACACACACACACACATATATATATATATATATATATATATATATATATATATATATATATATATATATATATCACCAGTTGTCATATGACTATTAAAAGATTATAATTAATGTTAGTCTGGTTGGGAATTTGGTAAGCTAGACTGGATACCTGGTGAAACAGTTGCTCAGTAATGCAAGGTTAACTTCCCCAGACAGCTCATAGCTTTTAACCCGCTTTTATTGTCTATCAGCACCGCCTTCATAACAAATTAATGCAACATTACAAGGTGTGCCAAATCAGAGGATTAAATCATATTTGGAACATCGCTCTCAGGTAACTGAAATTAGGTACATGGAAGGAAATGAACTCTAGATATACCTTTCAGAATCATATGGATTAAGTCATAGTGTTCCATAGGGCTCTAATTTAGGTCCCTTTCTCTTTTTGATGTATATTAATGGTTTCCCATTACACATTAAGAGCAAAATTTCCTTTGCGCAGTTTAAAGATGCAACCATTCTCTACTTAAAGGCGAACTTTCGTTGCTAGTCGTTTTATTCCAATAATCTTGGATGTAGATTGCCACAGTTTGCCTGATGATAATAGGTATTAACAAGATAAAAAGCTTAATTGCAAAGTATGTTGTTACCTCTCAGAGCTATTATGTTTCATACACATAAATTTACATAAAGCGTAAATATCACATCTTTAATTTACCTACTTTTGCGTCTTTATGCACCACATCCTCGCGTGAGCTTTCTTGCCGCACCTTAGAACAGTATTTCCAATTCTTTGCTATAGTGTTTACAATGGGGCTTCCCATCAGATAGGAAACAATTGTCTTCTCATTCGTTGCTGTGAACTCGTGTGAGACTCTCCTCGTGTTGCAATTAGTTGCATTATACTTGTGTGAATTGATGAGTCTTTTACAGAGTTGTGAAAAATCTGTAATGAACAGCGCGTAAGCATGTTTTGAGTCGGAACAAAAAACGGACTCGAGCAGTTCCGTATCAGAGCCAGTAAAGAGGCATTCTGAATGTCTCAGTATTAGTGAAACTACAATGAAGCGAATTTCGAGAGAATATATAGTACTTCATGTCTTGTATCACTGAAAGGAGTTTTGGCAGACGACTTGATTTTGCACTGGACTAGTTTCTAGAAGGAGTGATGAGAAGGAAAGTCGACGACTTCTATGTGGAAACAAAGTTTTCAGCAGTAGTACCTGTACTGGAAAAGTTGAAGACTTAAGTGGAAGACTTTCCTGATATGAGTGAAACATCCATTTGTTGTGCTATTCGGAAATTGGGCTTCAGATACAAAAAGTTTAACAGAAAACCTATGCTGATGGAAAATAATAGAACAGCAGTTGCGAGGAATAAGACACTTGGCGGACTATTTAATATACTGAAGAAAGTTGGTGTGGTGCAAGTCATTCCAGAAAGTGTAAGTAGGCTGTTTAGGTTTTTTTATTGGTAACGCCGCCGCCACGTAGCCCTCTGTATGAAAATAACTGGCTGATCCGTGTGCAGTCTGTGGCTGGTTTGTATTGTTGTCTGCCATTGTAGTGTTGGGCAGCAGTAGCTGGAAGCTAACAGCGCGTAGCGTCGCGCAGTTGGAGGTGAGCCGCCAGCGGTGGTGGACGTGGGGAGAGAGATGGCGGAGTTTTGAAATTTGTAAGACTGGATGTCATGAACTGCTATATATATTATGACTAATAAGGTAAATACATTGTTTGTTCTATTAAAATCTTCCATTTGCTAACTGTGCCTGTCAGTAATTAGTGCCTTCAGTAGTTTGAATCTTTTATTTAGCTGGCAGTAGTGGCGCTCGCTGTATTGCGGTAGCTTGAGTAACGAAGATTTTTGTGAGGTAAGTGATTTTTGAAACGTATAGGTTAATGTTAGTCAGGGCCATTCTTTTGTAGGGATTTTTGAAAGTCAGATAGCGTTGCGCTAAAAAATATTGTGTGTCAGTTGAAGTACAGTCTTGTATAATTTTTCTAAGGGGACGTTTCATATGGCGACCCTTAGCCGAGGATACCTCACTGGAATCTTCTGATTTTTTTTCTTGTAGTTTGTGTAATTAGTGTAGAATTTGTTTATTGCTAGCGCGTAATTGTAGAGAGAATCTGCTTTGTAGTTGTAGTCTTTCATTGTTGTACAGTAAAACAGTTGTGGCATGCATGTAGAGTTGCACCAAGTATTTAGCAACTGCGCTTGCAATTAACTAGATATTTTTTGCTATGTTAATGTGTTCTCTTATATTTGCTCTTCAAATTGTGTTTTTCTGTGTTGTCGTGTGAAATATTGTGACAATAATGGCGTGTGAAAAACGTAATACTAGGCTCCAAAGTAAACTGAGAAATGACAGTGAAGACGAAAGTAGTGTGTTAGCGCCACCACGTAATGAATTAACTAATGTTCAAAGTAGTAATTTGGTAATAGTGCATAGGGAAATGGAGCGGTCTGCAAATAATGGTGTAGGCAGTGAAACTATGAGTGAACAGGGAAGCATTATCGATCGATCGGTCGGCAACAGCTCGCGTCAGGAATCCGAAATGATAGGACACAATCTTGCATTCAGGTTTTGCGTCCTCACCGTTTTCTCATATAAGTCAAGACACATTTTCTGCTTGTCAAAATGTGAATGTTGGCGGTGCAAATGTACTGCCGAAAAGCATAGACGAACAGATTCCCGACACTAATACATTATTATTGCAATTAATGCAACAAATGGAACAAAATCAGAGACAAACACAGCAAAAGTTTCAAAAGTTAGACACACTGGAACAACACCAGAGACAAACACAGCAACAGTTGGACAGAATGGAACAAAATCTTCAAAAGTTAGACAAGATGAACAAAATCAGAGACAAACACAGCAAAAGCTTCAAAAGGTAGACACCACACTTGAACAAACACGTGAAGATTTAACTACTGAGTTACATAACATTGAATCGAAATGTCAAAAAGTCTGTAATGACGTAAAAACACAGATTTGTGAGCATTTTCAACCTATATTTCGCTGCATGAAAATGTTTTACAGATTCAAGAAGCAGCCATAAAAGAACTGAAAACTACTGTTCATGAAAATCATAAGACTTTTCAAGCTAAAACTGACTCAGTTGCTTCCACCGATTCGGTTACGCAACTTGCAAGAACTCAGGAAAACTTAAAGGACACAGTAGATTCGATTTCAACACAAATGGACACTCTGAAACTTGTTTCAGAAAAACACACTGAGGAAATGTGTTCACTATCGGCGAAAGTAGCCGAACTTTCGGATCAGTTCACTAATTTATCTGCAAAGGTAGATGATGATCTGAATGACACAAGACCTGTAGCCATCGCTGACACAGAAGAGTATGAACAAATTAAGAAATTCAAACAAAATCAGAATCAAATTAATACGCAATACAAAAGAGAAATCCGGGAAGTACAAGATCAGTTGACGCAGGTAAAACAAAAATTACATATTTAAGAGGACACTCGCGCTCCAACACGGGAAGACGAACTTAGAAATACAGAAAAGCCACAAAATAATAACACAGGGCATTTCGGAAATCATGTAAGAAATTGGCAAGGTGCACCGAATTTTGAGATGGGAGCGCCGACACGACGTAACAAAGACCGATACGCTACTCGCCGACACGATGATTTTGACTATAAGTTGTTCATTACTGCACGTAAATTCAAAACATTTAAGAATTCTGGCAACGGCATTCATCCACAAGCGTGGCTCCATCAATTCTCTCATTGTTTTCCTACCAACTGGTCATTATAGCACAGATTAGAATTTATGTGTGGCTACTTGGAGAATGAACCAGCTGTAAGAATGCGATCGGTCATTCACGATTGTCACAGCGAAGGAGAACTTTATCATACCTTCCTCTCTGCATATTGGTCTCAAGCTACACAAGACCGAGTAAAACATGGCATCATTATGATGAAACATTTCGAACCATCTGAATTTTCCAGTCTTGTGAAATATTTTGAAGACATGTTACATAAGAATCAATATCTTTCAAACCCATACAGCCCCTCAGAACTCATCCGCATTTGCTTAATCAAATTGCCTGAACATTTACGACATATTATATTGGCAGGACGTCGCAAAGAGGACATTGAAGCTTTTCACGTACTGTTACAAGAATTGGAAATTGACACTGACAATCGCGGAACGCGAAAACAGGAGCACAACAATTACAGGTCACACCTGTCACAATTCCGCGATGACAGAAGTAATAAATGGACACGACAAGGCTATTCGTACAACGCAAATCGTGACCAAAACAGACACCACCCATATGTCAACCACTGGCAGAGTAATAATAGTTAAAGAGAAAGATCGCATTTCCGTAATAATGAATATGACAGAGATAACCATAGAAACAGACAATATGGGAACAAAAACAATTATTAGCAAGGGAGACAGAATAACTTCAGACGCAACGGTCCAGCGCGCAGTTACGATTCAGGTAGAAATTCTTCACCACATGACCGACAAACAAGAAACTATGTAAACTACCGACAAAACGACAGACCTGAATTCCATCAGAACTGGCGAGCTTCAAACAGGGCAGGGCCTCCTCGTCAAGGTGAATTTGTAGAAGTTAGGTCTCCTAATCCCAATAACGGCGCGCGCCAACAAAGAGACAGACAATGACTCGCACCGCAGGCAGCCGCGTGCGCCGGCTGGCTCAAAGAAAAATAACATCGACGCTAACCTTGAGAAAAATTCCAGTATTCTTAACCGACGTATACCGCATGATAATTGCGTTCAAGTTAACTCTGAGCACTAGGAAGAGTAAAGGATTGTACTACATTTTACATGTAAAACCGTTTATTGAAAGATAATCTGCTTTTTAACTATGCCATAAAACATTTCACTTCACATTTCTAGTATGCTTTGTCACACTGAGAAACTGTTAACATGCAACAATGTTTGAAGTTAAATATCCAGTCAAGAACCAAGAGAACTTATTTAAACAGAAATTACGAATGCATTGTTATAGTGAACAGACGACACAGTGTTGTTATTTGTACATTCTTGCTTGTTAATTGTACGATTACGTAACGACTATAAGGCTTACACTTAGAACATATACTGTTAATGAGATTTTAATGCAACATTTTGGTTTAGTTGAAAAGACATTCTTTATTTGAAGTATTTTCTGTGAGATTAAAGATGACTTAGCATTTGGTTTCTTTGATAGCTACACGATTATATCACGATGCTACTAATGAGTGACAGTTTACAATGTTGCTTTTGCACTGTATCTTTTTTATATCTGAATAGTTTTTCTGTATTATTCTGGAAAGTAAAACATGTTTTAGTAGTAACGTTTGTGGTATGGCTGCAATGAGACAGCCTTTTCTGTAGCACAATAATGCGTACAGTACAGTACTTACTTCATCACGGCAATAAGCGTAATAACTAAGATATCTCTAAGCAAAGCATTTCACATTCGTTTATCATGAGGTAAGTACATTGACTTCTGCATAACTTAGCTTTCGGAGGACAATAACTACGACACTTCCACAGAGATTGTCTTACAGCAAGACGCACATTTAGCGCTACAGGACACGCATTTGAGTGATTAAGTTTGTACTTAAAACATTTATTTTTCAACATATTTGAATTACAAAGAAAGTTTTCCGTGGTATATTTCATTCCGTTGCTGTAATGTCTAACACCTGAGGATATAATTACATTAATCCTCAGGGGGGTACACGTTTACTTTGTGTACCATGTGTATGGCAAGCACAAGGAGCCCAAGGTAATATGGTATTTGCTTATACAATTTTACACATCCGTACCATATTTCTCTAACACAGAATTACACAGCTATCTGATTATTTGACAGAGAAACAAACATATTTTTACTACGTCAGTGACACATGTTTACGTAATTACGCAGGTGGATAACTTCACACTTATGAAATTGTATTTTTTCTGTACTTTGTGAACTGTTCATATTTTTTCGGAACCATTGTGATACGATGAGAGCTTTGAATGACATATTTGTTATGGGATCATGATTTTTAAAGTACGTTTGAGGTAGATGACACTTTTGACATGAGCAGAGAATTTTTTTAGGTTTTGAAATTATTGCAGAAAGCTATGACGTTTTTGAGATTTGACTGAGGTGTTATGATGTTATTA
Organism: Schistocerca gregaria; assembly: GCF_023897955.1. Lineage (NCBI taxonomy): Eukaryota > Metazoa > Arthropoda > Insecta > Orthoptera > Acrididae > Schistocerca > Schistocerca gregaria. Next base: position 766,249,089 of record NC_064920.1, read on the forward strand.
TTACGACGACGATGTGAATTATGCTGCTGTGAGGTATGTTTAAGCTGATGCTATATGAGTTATTTGGTTATGCTACGTATCTGTTATGACGAATTATTGAAGAAGTGTCGACGAATATGTATATCTATAATAAGGTAAGGAATAATGAGTAGTGGTTAGGGACTCTGATTTGTGAAAGAGGATGTTGGAAACCGAGAATCGTACTTTAAGAGTTATGAAATGAATGTAAATGCGTGAATGTATTACAATGTTGTCGAAAATTTTTTGGGCTCTGTTATATTTATAGGATTTTGTTTCTACACATTTGTAACGCAAATTCTCAACCTGTGAAAATATTTTTATATGAGACTGTCACTGTAGCGGAAACTGCTGTCGTAAATATTTCAGTAAGAAAGTTAAGTGACCACGTGCACGTAATACGTCGTGGGCACCCAGCTGCGCGACAGCCACCTGGAAACATGCCATTAGTGTGTGCCTTTCAGAGGCACAAGACAAAAATAGGCCATTATCCTCGCTATTGACATTTCTTTGTAGAAAGCGTCGCAAATACGACACGCTCAAACTTGAAAACATATGATGACACTTTGGAGTTCTTAATTTATGATATTTACTGAAATGAAATGAGGATAAACATTTCATGTCTATTGTCTTGCTAGTTGGAAGATTGTTTACTGCATTATAAAATGATTTACGGCTAGCGAATGACGTTTCACGCCTTGCTTTGCCTATTTTTTTAATATCTAGTTTCTAGCTCCACTGCTGCCTTGGTTACAATAAAATTTAATGGATGCACTAATATAGATATTTTATGCCTACAGATCCAGTAAATAATAACTGTATGATGTACTTAAAAAAACGAAGGAGCACAAAAAGACTTCCCTTCACAGGAACTGCATACATAATTTTCTTTTCAAGTACTTGATAATTTTTATGGTAGAATAACTTCTTGTGGTGCACCACTTTAATGACATAGATATTAATATGTGAATAGACATTTCCCTTTTCTGCTTTGTTGTCTTTAATGTAATATTTTTTCTGCTTGAGCTTTGTCATGTTTAGTTATAAGCTATTGCATTTGCTGCTGCTATGTGCCAGGCATAGTGCTACTGAATTTCACTTTGTATTACTCTGTTAAGCCAGTTTTACTACGGATTTATTTTTCTTGTTTGTTGCACAGTGCCTTATATTAGTTATAATATTGCAACTGCTTTGCCAATTTCCATTTTTTTGGTCATTGCTGTTTGTATTAATTGCTTTGTGCTGCTTAGTTTAGCATCTGAGCTCAGTAGGTTTAAGTTAGCTTAAGAGGGGGTAGACTTTATAGGAAACTAACTATGATGAATTGGAAGGAAAGCATTGAGAAGCTATAAGAAAATGGTTTGGCCAAAAAAGTAGTGTACAGTGGAGAAAAACTATATTTGAAAGAGGATGTGAACAGAATACAGAAAGCATGCTTGGATAGGATTTTTTTTTTTCTGCAGCAAATGTTGAAATAAGAGAGATGATCTATGGAATGAAGTTTTGGGTAGGACTGCAGTACCAAATGGTACTCTGAAAACAAAACCTGTCATTTCCTTTTGTGTTATCCCACTATTTGTTTGTGTACCCTTGTGTATCTATTTTCTTCCTGTCTCTGTGTACTGTTTCATAGAATTTTTTCTCTTCTAATACTAAGCTACATTCACTATAATGAGGAATACTGTTATCCTCAAATATAATTTGATTTAATAACATGTTATTTACTTCGTAAAGATGTTTACACATTATTTATTCTGTTTTGTTCTAATGCTCATGTGTGAAGTTGATGTTTCAAAAGATATTCTGATCTTTTATGTATGTACTTATGTCATGATTTTTGTAACACTGATGTATTTGTTATTTCGATTCTTTTGTAAAGCCTGTATTACTGCAAATGTTATCTGAATTATTATGTTCTTTAATGATATATTTTGTACGTTTGTTATTGTATTCTCATGTTATAAAATTGTAATTGACACCAGTTCAGCGAATTAAGTAACTAGTAAGTTACATTTCACTGTACATGTTTCTGTTGGTCACAGTAAATGGACAATATGTGAAAAGTAGGGATTGTTAGTGTTTGCACATGTGTTGATAATTCAGTAAGGGACTGGTTAACAGCATTGCTCATTCTAAGGACATTTCAAAAACAATTTTTGTGAGTGTACAAGTGGTGGTTATGGACTTGCTATATTATCTGCAAGACTCTTCAATGGTGATTGTGCACCTGCACAGTCAAACAGATGGCTGCTGGCCATCTCTACAAGGACTACAGTGGGTCTACACCTTTGATGACTCACCAATACCATTATTTCTACAAGCACTGCAGTGGGTCTGCACCTCTGGTGGCCCACCAATAGCGTAATCTCTACCAGGACTACAATGGGTCTACTCTGTGACTACCTACCTGCCAATATTCTTTAAAACTTCGACTGACTCTGCTGTGGGTTTGCTCTGTTGTGGCCTATTACCTGTCTGCATCTCAAGAGTCAGCACTGTCTTTCCGTTGGAAGGACAACACTACTTCTTCAAGACTGCATGGAAATCCACTACTTCCGTGTGCATTTTCTTTTACTGCTCAGACTTTGAGAAAAACACTGCAATTTTACTTTGATGAATGATCAGGACTGTCTTTATGGACTGTGAGAAAATTTTAGCTTTTGACCAACATTGTATCGATAAGTGTGTGCGTTTCATTTCTTTGTTATTGTAATTATGAAAAAAATTTTCAAATCTGTATTGGCCACTGCCCAAAACAATTTGTAATTTTTTTTTTTTGGAGCGTGGGAGCTATGTAAGTAGGCTGTTTAGGTTTTTTTTATTGGTAACGCCGCCGCCACGTAGCCCTCTGTATGAAAATCACTGGCTGTTCCGTGTGCAGTCTGTGGCTGGTTTGCATTGTTGTCTGCCATTGTAGTGTTGGGCAGCAGCAGCTGGATGCTAACAGCGCGTAGCGTTGCACAGTTGAAGGTGAGCCGCCAGCAGTGGTGGACGTGGGGAGAGAGATGGCGGAGTTTTGAAATTTGTAAGACTGGATCTCATGAACTGCTATATATATTATGACTATTAAGGTAAATACATTGTTTGTTCTATTAAAATCTTTCATTTGCTAACTGTGCCTGTCAGTAGTTAGTGCCTTCAGTAGTTTGAATCTTTTATTTAGCTGGCAGTAGTGGCGCTCGCTGTATTGCAGTAGCTTGAGTACCGAAGATTTTTGTGAGGTAAGTGATTTTTGAAACGTATAGGTTAATGTTAATCAGGGCCATTCTTTTGTAGGGATTATTAAAAGTCAGATTGCGTTGAGCTAAAAAATATTGTGTGTCAGTTTAAGCACAGTCTTGTATAATTTTTCTAAGAGGACGTTTCAAAAGTTAGAATAGTAAGGAAAGACATGCCTTTTGTGTACGGAACTGTATACGATTATCACAGAAGAAGTCATCAAGTGTGGAATGGCTAGAAAGGAGGAACTGAAACATCTGGAAAAAGGGCTATAATGTGTCATATTGAGAAAGATGATAGATTCGTTCAAAATGCTGGCTTATGTTTTATTGGCCAAAAAGGAGGTGCAGATTATCATTCTAACATGAATCCCAAACACTGAAGAGTTCTTTAGGAACTTTCTCGAAAAATTATCAAGCAGATCTGTGATTGCTTTGTATCAAACTGCATATCACACGACGATAAATCCACTATCCCGAAATCCATCTATGGATTGGAGAAAGGATTATATTATTGAATGGATGGAAAAAGGTAATGTAGACCTTCCATTTAATGCCATGTCATTATACAAGAAATTTACTGCAGCTGGTCAAATGGAACTCAGGCGACCGCACTTTAGATTACAAGAATACCTTTTGGAAAGTGGATTCTCCTATGAAAGGAAATGCCACTCACGTAAGCCTTGCAGCGCAGTGGTTCGTCGACAATATTCTATGCCTCGTTTTGTCGCTCTTCATGACAAACCATCCTGGGCTCTCATTTTACCAAGATAATGCTCACCCGAAGATGGTGATGGTTTCTAATACTTGTCTTCGTACTTGCCAGTCCCTACCTTGGGCATCAAGGTCACTGGATCTCTCACAAACTGAGAAAGTTTGTAGCATTATGGGCCGGGCCCTCCGACCAGCTCAGAATTTGGACGATCTAACGCGCCAGTTGGGAAAAATATGGCATGATACCTCTTGGGAGAACTTCCAACAACTCTCTCAATCGGTGCCAAGTCGAATATCTGTTTCCATAAGGGCTGGAGGTAGACCAACGGGTTACTGACTTGCTCAATTTATGAAAGTCTTCCTCTTAAACAAGTCATCAAATTTCTCCTGAAATTGTAATCATTTGTTTGTCTGTACATGTGTACCACATGTACCGATTTCCGCCCAGTTTGGATAATTCCTTCGTGGTGCCTTTTTGTTTGCCTTGCAGAGCATTTATGGTACAAGAAAGACAACCTGCAGTTTAACAACAACAAAAACTGTAGAAAATGTCAGAAATTGCTTACAATGGTCTCTTGAACGAATTCCTTAAAGTGATTCAAAGACCAGTCACTAGACTGAAGTAGCGACCAATGAAACCATGTGCTCTTAGGTACACTATGCTCTGTGTACAAAACTCTCCCGTATTAAATTGAATCGGGTAGAAACAAAATTATGTCATAAATTGAATAACAAGCAGTATAGGTTAATAGAACAGATTTTGCGGTATCTATGAATTGTCAGTTTGGTAATGGATGGAAGCGTGGCGCATAAAAATTGTGGAGGGAGACCGAGGCTTGACTATCGTAAACAGGTGCAGATGTAGGTTGCAGTGTTATTCGCAAAGGAAGAGACTAGCAAGCTATAGACCAGGCTATAGAGAGTTGTCCAAACCAGTTTTGAAACCGAAACCCACAACAACAATAACAAAGCATTTAGATCAATTTGCTGTGTAGAATGTTTTTTGGAAGTCTTGAGAGCAGGGGTTGCTCAGTGGTTGTCAGATATTTCTCAGGCAGAAGACAGGTTAATGCGCGCGTGGGCAGTTACGGCGCCGCTAGCACCTGTAGGCGATTGTGTGAGCGTGGCGACGCGTTTTTGGCGCGTTGCGTCACGCGCCGTGTTAGCCCGTCGGCCGCGCCCTCATTTGTATGCGAGCTGGCAGGACAGAGCGGCAGAAAGGCCGATTAATGCTCCCCAATCAGCTGCCAGCCATTGTGCCGCATCTGGCCGGCTCTGCCAAAGGAGCGAGCCACTCCCTCCTCTGGACGGCAACGTCGATACCATTGGTACCAACGCAGGACAATCGACATGAGATTTGCGCTTAATACTCTCCACCTTGTCTTCAGATGTATGTCAAATTGAAACTATTCGCAGTGTGATTTTGAACGATAGGAACAAACCACAAGAGGCTGTTCCTTAGTGGAAAAAGACGAAATACACTGCATAAATTTTCATTTAGATGTTGGTAAAATTTCAAAGTTGTGCAAAGATTGGCAAATTGCTGTAAAAGCCCAGAAATGTAAAACTGTGCACTTCTCAGAGAAATCTACAAAAATGCCTGAAGCGTGTTACTATAGACGGCAAAAACGCGGAAACATTCACAACGGACCGAGGGATTCGACAAGGAAGTGTACTCTCACCAGTGCTTTCTAGTCACAGGCATCATAAGGGAAGTTCACCACAACTCAACAGCAGATGAAACGAAAACCATAATATGCGCAGATGAGGTGATGGTTTGGAAAGAAATCGAGCAAAAATTGGAAGAACATCGAAGCAACTGGCACAGAGTAACTGAAGAACCAGGCATGGACATAAGTTTAACAAAAAGAGACGTAATGAAATTCAGCAGGAAAAATGAATAAATGAAGGATATAACTTTCAGTGGAGAAATTATAAAAGAAGTAGATCCTGTCAAGTACGCAGGAAGTAAATTATCCATGAAAAGAAACATCAAGAATAAAATCTGGGAGCTAATAGAAATTGTTCGAGATTTTGTTATTGCGTGCTGGACATATTAGAAATTTGAAAATACCTGCTAAAGCAAAGATCGTGACTTACAAGTTATATGATCTGCCAATTTTGACCTATGGATCAGAATGTTGGACTTAGGAAAAGAAAAATCTGAGCGGAATATAAGCAACAGAGACGCACTTTCTACGAGGGATCCTCGGTAAGACGAGGCGGGACAGGATAAGGAATGAAACAATACGAAACATCCTGCAGATCAAAACCTTAAAAGAAACTAAGGAGAGTAATAGTCGTAAGCGATTTGGCCACATTAAGAGAATGGGACCATAAATATTTGCGAGAAGAGCCCTAGCACGGACAGAATATGGAAGAAGGCCCATTGGAAGTCTATGAACAAGATGGCGAGACCAGGTAAAGGATGATGTGAACCGAAGAAGTCTGCAGTGGGAGGAGATGCTAAATGGTAGACTGTGGGAGAAATGGGAAAACGTTTTAGAAAGAAGAAGAAGACAAAACGAAAACACACAGTATGCGATGACTACACTACTAGTGAGTCACAACTGGAATCAGTCAACTCATACAGATACCTATCCTTTTCATAATGATTGACCCATGACTTAGAGCTCATATTTTGGTTACATTGCGTCACGAAAGTCGATGTGCTGTACCTTGGCGGACTTGTGGAAATGTCTACTTCTATTCAGTGGCTGAAAATTTTATTTTAGTTGAAATGGAGGCGATATACGTGGTAATATTTAAGAGAAGGCGTACTTTTTCAATTATTCTTTGGTGGGTGCCAACTTTGAGGAACCGTAGAATCAGATTCTAATTAGGAGTAAAATTTCCTTTGCACAGTTTAAAGATATATCCTTTTTCTATTTGCAGGCGGATTTTCGCTATTTTCTGATTAGTCTTTTCATAGCTAAAACTCAAACGTAAAACGCTGCTCTTGATATTACCGTTGTAGCTTTGCGGCGGAGAAAGGACGAGCGTAAAGCTAGAAATTTTGTTGGTTACGTTACTTAATGAATACTCTCCGTGTCTGTCAGTTAAGAGTTTGTGAATTAACTACGTCAGTAGCTGCAGTATATCGATATGCGTGAGGCGGTGGTGCAACATCGTTGTCATACGGATGCGCCGCCACTGTTGTAACGTGGGATAAGCGCCTATGCACAGAGAAGAATGGCAACTTTGCAGTCGCATTCCAATACAGCACTGCTGCGTTCAGCTGTTGTTCGGGTAGAGGGCAATAATACTCGGGGCATTCAATAAGTAACGTAACACTTTTTCTGAAAGCAGGTTGGTTTTATTCAGGATTCCATTAGACCATATGGTGACGAACACGCTGGAATCGTTTCTTCAGTTTCCTGAGGGTAACACAACTGGGTGGGGCTGCCCGGCACGCGGGAGATTGGACAGGTTTGCGTGATGTTTTTTCGATGATGACGGTTGTCTCGTCCAACGACTCACCGTGCTTTTGTTCACTGCCAGGTGTCCGTTGACATTCTGCAAGTGTCCATGAATATCTGAAATGGTGTGGTTTTTCGCCAATAGAAACTCCCTGGCTTTTCTCTGGTTGGAAAGCACCTTCGTTACAGACGCCATTTTAAGGGCTAAATACAGCTCCGCCACCAGTCTGAATTGGTGACGGCGCTGAAGCGGGAATATTTCAGTGCCCCCCCCCCCTCACAAATTTTACATTTCTTTCATCCGAAACTGGCGAAGAAAAAAAAGTGTCGCATCTCTTCCTGAACTGTTGAAGTGCAAGTGAATGCTCAAAATGAATCAATTTGCAGGTGAGAATGATGTATGAAATAAAACCTACCTTAATCGTGTGTGCTGCTGGCTGAGGTGTCTCTGCTGCTAGTGCAGTCGTCTACTTGATCAGCCACGGTTCTGTTGCTGTATCAAGACACTGGACTCCTTGTGCAAAACTTCCTTTACATCCATCGACACATTATAAAAATAATTACCAATAACTACATCAACCTCCACCGATACATCAGTCAAAATACTGCTACAGCACCGGACAAAATTTATAACACACTTTAATTTCGCCGATGTACCTCTGCCTCTGTTACCTATTCTTTCCTCTCACACTCCTCCACGACTTAACATTCTGATCTACTGTGTAACACATTATTTTCACATTCATCCTTATACATCCATAATACCTCAACTTTGAAACAAGAGCCATCATTTCACTCCTGTCAATATAAATAAATGCACAATTTCCTTCCTTTGAAATATCTAAATCAGTAGTATCAATCTTCGCAAGTTCAGCATCAAAAAATCACTTTTACCTCCATTTAACAATAAATTATCTCCAGATGTTGAGGCTACTGCTACGTCACCTTCACAGATATAGTTTCACCAACTTCTGACAATATAAAATCATCTACATTACTTTCACCTGCATTACTACAATTGTTGCTACAGACTAGTATGTCATCAGAATTCACCATACAATTCACCTTCAACAAATTCAGATCCACTTCAGCTTTTGTTCTGATCTGAGAATTTTGCATCAAATACACTCATCCCTCCCTTTAGTTCTGCCTTACAAAATAAACTTTCACCCTTTATCATCATCAATAAATTTCTCAACACATTCTACAATATTTCTTGCGACCTCTTTATGGTTGCGCCGCTTCAAATTCTTCCACATTCTGTTCTTACTTCTTACTACATCCATTTACAACATTTGTGACTTCTTTGCCGAATTTTCTACGATCAATTCAAAGTCGATTTATTTTGTCAGCTTCAGATATAAATTGTGGGCACATCTAGTACTTCGACGTCTTCTTCCGGTGCTGCCTTTTGAGAGGCGCCTGCCCCTCAAATCTTCGTTTGCGCTTTGGATTCCTATTGTGAAGATTCCATTTTCCATTTCCTCTTTGATAATTATTATTATGGTGATGATTATTTGGATTATGATCATTATAATTATTTTGATGATAATTATAATTCCTGTTCTGATTTGCATTTTCCTTTCTGTTGGTTCCGTTATGTGGCTTTAATTTTTAGTGCCTGTTCTAGCTTTTCAATACAATCTAAAAATTCATCAATGGAAGTTCTCAGACTGTGGACAAAATCCCTTTGTAAAAGTACTGGTAGTCGTTTCTGGAGCGTCGTGATTTCTGTTAACACTCCCAGCGGACGATTTGTATGCTCAACCAGTACATGCATACAAAAATTATCCACTGACCCACATCTTTATTTCAAACTTGGTCCTCTTGGGAACTCATTCTGAAGTCGCGTTTGTTTTGCTGCACTCCAGAATTACTTCAAGAAACAATTCTTAAATCCTTCATAGGTAATAAGTGAAGCACACATTAAATTTCCTCACGATTTTGTGTTGCCGTCTTCATGCCTTTTCTCGAATTAAATTTTAGTCTTATCCAACATTCCTCACATAATATCAGTTCTACAAACAGCATTAAAATCAGCTGGATGCTATTTTCAATCACGTGCAAAACACTTTGTCAGTCCCAAATTAGCCCATGGAACACTTTTTACAGTAGTAACCCAATCGCTGCAAAATAATTTAATTCTCTCTGTACGTCTTGAACCTACTATTCATTCAGCACAGCTTCATTCCTGATTGAAAATTTTTGCCTATGTTTAACCACCCCTTTTTCACATTCTACCACTCTATCTGACATATTGTTAACATCTTCATGGTCACATCCTCACTCATATTTTGCCTCAGCGCACAATTCTCCCTGTTTGTTCTGCATTTTATTCCAATTTTTTCCTGAAATCTTCTTCCATTGCGTCGACTCTGGAATTAAACAGGCCAGCCTACCGAAACCTTGCCCGCCTGCCCTTATAAACCCTAATTTTGTGTCAGTCATTCCTTCAATTGCCAATTTTATTTTTTCTACCTCTGCCTTTACACTTTCTACTTTTGTCCCCACATTCACAATTTTTGAACCTACTGTATCCAGCTCTGTTTTAACTGAACCTACCCCTGTTTTTAATGACCCTAGCTCTGTACCCAAGGTCGATAGACTAGATCGCATTTCTAGCGAAATTTGCAACATCTGTGATGAGTAATCATGTGTAAACTTACTTCCTCTCTCTGAGTTTGGATTATCTGCCGCACTAATAATGTCAGTATCAGTACTACCACCTTCCAATTTAGGACTAACTGGCCCTCTGGCACAATCTGAACCACACAAACTGGGTGATTGCTTACCCTTTGTAAGCTCCATCACTGACGATAACCCTGCGGATTCACACGTATTAACGCTACTGGTGCAGTTACTTACCTTATCACTGCTTGGCTGTTACTGCTGCGCTGCTGATGCTGCCGAAGTATGGATGCTACCTCTGCTGACAGTAATGTTGAAGAGCTCTCAAGTCGCTACCGGTGCCTGCGCAGCTGTGATGGCTGGTGCTAGTATAACTATCAAAGTACCTGCCACTGACTGTTGCTGACCTCTTCAAAGCTGCTTCTTCTTCTTGTAGTTCCGTGCCTAGCTCCCCACATGTAATTACCTCTGCTGATTCTCATACATTCAACTGCCGCAAAACTATTATGCTTGGAGCCTCCATGCAAACTACCTATCATGCAATAGATTTGGGACCTAGATCAAGGAATATTGCAAAATGTTAGAATTACAATTGCAATTCGCAAAGGATTAGACTCATGTCCCGGACGAGAAAACCCCAACTTTCTTTATATATCTAGGTACAGGAATACGCATGTCTGTGCTTAAAAAGGATGGCTCGGTAATGACGAACGATCGAGCCTCACATATCTGCCTTTATACCTTGCAGCTAAACTTACTGCAAATAATAACATGTAGCTGTGATCCGCTGTCAAACAGTCTATGCATTGGCTAAAATTGCGAATTAATAACATCATCAGAAATAATAAATAAAAGGCAAGTGGATATCTAGTAAAAGTGTTTTATATTAAGGTCTGAAATTGATGTAGACGATAGCAGAGAATTATATAGAATAATGTTTACTCATGCAAGCAATCTGAAAAAAAAAAAACGGAAGAGGTTCTATGACTAACAATTGTAATTAAAACAGAAATAAAACCTTACACTTTATTAAATCCAAAGATACGTCCATTTTCAAACAAAACTGTCCTTGAGTGTGTACGTAATTATACAGCAGTATCACTATCTAACGTGTCTATAATTTTTACTTGTAACAATGATCATACACGATGGCAACATACATCAAACAACCACTTTACAAGCATTACATCGATACTGTATGTATCTGGTTGCTTCGTAATGTGCTGCAGGGAAATGTATACAGCATAAGCACCAGCAATACGAGAAATATTTTCGCGCTCTACATTGTGTCCTCGTCTTCATCGCTTTCATCAATACAGTCCTGCACACTTATGATTATTGCTTCATCTGTTAATGTTTGGTCTGTATCACGGTTTTCCTCATTCACCCACTTAGCAACATCTTCACCAATTTCTCCTTGTCCTGAAAGCTTGTGTAGCATGTCAGAGTTCAAAGTATCAGCAATCCGAATTAACTGGCTCATCCCTGTTGCTCAGTACTGGGTCTATCTCTGCCCCAATGCATGTCCACACTTTTCTCCCATGCTTCAGATACTTGGAAAGCATCATGTAAGTTGATCGCTTTCCACACCTTGAGCACAGTCTCGGCTGAGTCGTCTTCACATTCCTCCACCAAAAAGACATGAAGTGCATGTAGATAGTAACATTCAATTGATTTCAAAATTTGCTAGTCCATGTGTTGAATCAGGGCTGTCACACTGGGTGGAAGAAGGAGTGCTTCGTATACCATCAGATTTTAGAGTCACATCGGAAGGACGACCAGGAACATTGCCAATATTGAGGGTAGCTTCCAGTGGAAGCGTTTTCTTCGTCAGCTGTTTTCTCGATACTGATACAAGTGCTTCGTGGATCCACCGAGAAAATGTTTCTCTGTCAAGCCACGCTTTATTCCGAGCACAAAATGCCACAAATGGTGCATTTCTGTCACTGCGTCGGAAATAACGTGGATGTTGTGATTTCCCAGTCACCACGAACGGGAGTTTATGACTCCAATTTGCTTTACAACAAGCCATTAATGTTACGCCTATTTCTGTTGCTTGTACCAAAGAGCTTCCATCTCGATCTTGGCAGCTAATGGTTTTGCAGGGAGCGTCTTGTAAAAAGAGCCCAATTTCACCAGCATTGTACAAGGCGGCAGCAGTTAAATCTTCTTCCTCTCTTATCTTCCCTATCGTGTTTACAGACTCATCTTCATCTTTTTCTTTAGCTGAGCGACATTCCCTGGTGACTATCGGTTGCCAAACACTATTTCGTCTTTTCCAGCTCGACAGCTAACCTTCGGTTGTTGCAAACAAGTTACTACCGCCAAGATGTTTGTTCAATGCAACTGTTTTTTTTTTTTCCTTTATTGTCGCACAGTTGACTGGAATTACTTTATTGCATTTTATGTGAACAATCTATAAGCAACTTCTTCAGTTCTTGATTTTCTTTCTTTATCCAAGTTTTCTGTTTCTCAACTCACTATCCACTTGGGTTGAGCACTGACGAACAACAACTGTCTTTTTTATATTATTAGTAGTTGCTCGTCCAACTATGTACTCGGCAGCAACTGCTTTCTGCGAAGAACCTCGCTTCAGTTTATCTAAAATTTCGAGTTTCAGCTTGAAGTTTAGCGTATTGTGCTTCCTGTTCGAAGACATGATACTGATCTATAAAGAAAGCCACAATTTCAAATATCTATAGCATTGTTTAACATAGTAATTGACTAACACTATTGTGGACGATAATTCATTGTTGTACGCCATTTAGGATGTGGCCCAGATAACTGAGAGGCCGTATTACTGAAGACCGCATAAGTAAGAGTTTTGTGCAGTTATCCAAGATAACACGTTACCTCAGGCCTACCTTCTTCCAGATATCAACTATAAAGTGTCCTGAATCGCCACCCTTGAGTGCATCTCACAAAAAGTGCGTTTTTACTTGACTCTAGTAGTGTTCCGCCACTGGGTAATTCTCATTGGTTGAATGCCATCCCCACTGAATTTATGTAGTTAATGTATTCTACAGATATTATTTGACTCAAATTGATCACTTTTTACACTAAACTAACAGAACATAGCAGCATGTAACAAAACTAATGTTATAAACATTTTGTGACAATCAGACCATTTATAATTAGTATAAATAACAGTTTGTTCATAAATAAATAATCCAGAATTCCTATGCGTGTGTTCTCACATTAGGTGATAGTAAAATGGGCTGTTCAGTGAACAAAGGCATCAAGTCAGGATAAGATATAGTTGAGAAAAACATATATAAAAGTTTTTCTGAGTAATTAATTACAGGTAACAGTTTATACCATTATTAAGTGCCTGAATGATAGAAGATTTTTGTTTCATATATTCTCATACTGAAGAAACGTAAATGTAAGTGCTATTCCATGCTAGCTTGAAGGGAAAAGTAAAACTTTGGATGTGTTTCTTTTGTGCACCTGTATCTTCCTCTTTATTCTAGTCTAGTTTTACTAAGGAAACAGTAAAGAAAAGTTGTTTCTTAAATATACAATTATAATTTTATTTTCTGTGTTTGCTTACAATAAATATTTTCAAACAGGAAATTATGAAATTCTGATTCAATGAAAAATGGGTTTACTTCCATTTGCTTGCTCTTGCAAGTCTGAGGCAGATTGATATTTAAAATTATGAAATTCATCACAACAAATGTTAAAATATTCCAAATGAGGAACAAAAACAATTAAGAATATTTTAACCTTTATCTTTATGGAATAGAATATTTGCTGTGTCTTCAGCATAAATGTTCCATGTCTAAGAATAATTATTGTGAGACAATATATTACGTTGTAGACACTTACACATTAAATGTGTGTTATCAGATGAAGTCATGAATTCTATACTACTATATTTGAGTAATTTTGGTAAGTAATAGTGAGGTTACTACACCAAAAGTTATTTCTGAATGATAAACATAATTTCTTGTATCACGGAAATGATAAAGGGATCAACTGTAACGTATTGCAGCTGTACTTATAGCAAGAATACATTTGTAAATGAAAGGTAATAAAGTCTGATCCTCATCATTAAGCAGTGCTGATAATGAGAAGAAAAGTTCATCACAGGAAATTCTAGGCAGCACTGTCAAAAGAAGAAGTACCACATTGTGGCTATAAAAAGACGTCCAAACAATTTTCCTCATCCTCGAAAGTAAAAACTTGGTAAGGAAATACAAAAAAAAACTTTACACACCTTTAATGTAATATGCAGGTTCCAAAATTGACTCGTGACTCAATTGTCATGATTTCTGATACATATGTCTAAATCTCCTAGGTCGCTCGCACTGTTGTATCATTATCTATACTGAGTAGTTACACTATACACTGCAGAATGTTGAAGAAAGTGGTGATGCTCAGATGGAATGTGTGTTGCAAATAAAATAATTTACACATATCAGGAAAATTTGAAAGGGATAATACAATTGCGTTATTAGAAATCATCTGAGCTTGCACGAACTTTTAGACTCTCGAACTTCTTCTCTCACACTTCAATTGTAAATGCAGGCAGCGGACTCCAAGTACACCAGTACGTGTCATAATTAAGAAAACCATCCTTACCTGAGTTCACTTCACTTGAATAAAAAAAATACCTGATACTGGTATTAATTTTATTCTTATTTCGAAACATGTATGATACAAAACACTCGTAGCCCGTCATCCTCCGAATTAACAGAACTTCTACATAGAAGAGAGTTAGCAACAAAATCAAGTACAAAGCAGTGAATTATGGTTTTTTTTCATTTGTCTGCATCTTACTGCGCATTCGTAATTAACGTCTATGCCAACGCTTATCGTCGATGGGTGTTTCATATTTTGTTTTTAATAAATTTTAACTTTACGATATCCTGTACCTACACAATTACCCCCGCACTGTACGTTGACATGGTATGGAGACATACAGTGTTTTTTGCTTGTATATGTTTACATTTGCCGACAGTTGACGATACCCTTTATTTGTCAGCTTCTCTTTTGTTTAATTGAATGGATATGTCAGCTTATCCTATGTACATTACAGTTCTACAAGAAATTAAAAGATTATATACATAATATGATAGTCCATTAGATATTTGAATTTAGCGCGCTAACAAAAATGTTCAGTTTGGTTCATTCTCGTTGCTGGGTTTCGCGCTTGCGCACGGACAGATTTGACGGCAAAGATCTAGTCATCAAGGGTCAACATGTAAGCTGCTTCCGTCGCACGGGCGTGCACTCGTTTTCTTAGTGTTGATTTCACACTGATTGTCACAGTTTCACCTTAGTCTCGCATAATGAAGAATTGCCGTCGCGTTTGGCTTCATTCTGGGTGCAGAGGGTGTGTGCTAATTGTTCAAAATCCGACGCTGTGGCAGAAGACCTCCGTTTTTACAACCCGGGCGTCATTATTACCTGTCGTACTCGCACTTTCAGCGGAGAGAACGCCGAGCACAGCATCCGTCGATGAGGTAAGTACCGGCGCTAACAAGTATAGTTCACTTGTTAATGTGTCAACCGTTGTGAGCCACGATACTCAGAAATTATTTCGTCACACACGCACGTTCATGTCACCCCACTTCACCATTCACTTGTTGAAATAAACACATAGCCGATCAAAACATAGCATAAAATGCTTGTCTTCAAAGTTCATTTCTTCGTATGGAATTTGGTGTCCAATGACAATTCATACAAGTATTGAGTTACAACAAGAATTAATATGATAGCTTATACCTATGGCTGACATTCTATCCATCCCTTATACTACATACATAAATTTCTTAAGTTTTAAAACGTCATAAAATTTTCATTAACTAGGTTCTGTTACTACAGTCTGTTTCAAGCTCCAACTTATCTTCGTTCACATTACATATACAAATTAACTACACACATGTTGTTATGGTACAATACTTCATTCTTTTGTCAGGCTTTTACCTCTTGTGGGAGTTAATTTCTTCCATAGGTAGAGGAGGGAGAAAAACATTGGAAAGAGGACTAAAACATTAAGCATTGCTGGCCTAACTACACTTGGCGCCGCCTCCTTTGTTTGGCATTGAAGAAAGGAAATACTCATCTACTGGTTCAAGAATTTATGAGGAAATGTTACTCGCACAGTCATGAACTAGTTGACAAGGAACTTTTGTTTCACGGAAATAATGTGTACTGACTAATGATTCACGTAGTATCATGTTGTTTCTTCATGTGCTAGTGCTATCTACTTTAATTGACGTGTAGATTAGAGTGAAATCTGACGTTTTAACGATTATAGACTTATCTTTCTCAAATACCTGGAAATGTCATTATTCAGGCTTCGATGTGATACAATAAAAATTAATTTGTTTTTGCAAAATCTCATGCTTAAATGTTTATGTGTACTCTGCAACGAATAGGTACTCATAATTGTCATGGAGATACACTGCGACGATGCATATTTCATTTTTCATTTGCATTATGACCTTTGCATAAATATCTTTATAACTAAATTGTTTACTCGAGGTGCGACCCGTTTCTTCATTTGGTACCTATTACTCTCGACGTAATTCTCTTCTTCTGTGCCGTGAAGATACACTCATTGCTGAAAGAAAAAAACTTAAAACTAAATTCAATTACGTTGCTCGGTGTCCACTGATACATTTGGTCATTGCATAAGTACGCAGATATTTCCATACTTCGTTTAAAGTAATAGACATTCGTTTATTCTGTTGCCCATTATGATCATTTAATCAGTAAAGAAAATTATTTGACATTTCTTACGGCATTTTGTCGTTTGTCCTTAGCTTACACGTCTCGTGTAATTTTTCATAATGCTTCCTTTTGCTTGTACATATGTTGTATATAGCTTAGTATTTAATTAAATCTCTGTGTACATATATCAATAGGTTCCTTAGTTCTTAGGCAATAGATGTATTTGCGTAGTATTTCCGTTTACTTTGCATTTAAGTTAAGTACTTGTACATATTGCATTCCTATTTAGTTGCACCTTCTGCCAGTCTGTCACGCATGCTGACAGGTCAATGCCTCCTCTCCTTCTACTGACGTCAGTGCGTATTGTCGAGTGTAGACAGCTGAACCATAAGCTAATTTTGTTTATACCTTCTCTTCGCATGAAACGGCGTATTACTTCTCATCGCTGTTAATTTTTTGCCTACGTGTACAACTCAAAAGAATTACTTATGCCTATACAAATTACTTTGTCTTAACATACACTCCAGCAGAAAAATTACACTTAGAGTTATGTACATTATGTACAATTATCTAGCGATAGAAATAATGCTACCTAGCTTCATCGTTCAATAAAAGCTTTTTATTTTGAGGGTGGAGACCCTTGTCTCTCCCTGTTTGCTCATGGGCTGATCAGTACGTCCCAGGGTATGGTATTTTGGAAATTATATATGCTCCTGAATAGAGTAATTGGCACTTCAAATCAGTTTCCCAAATTTTGTCGATTTAGGATGCGTCCGTAAGACGGCTCGTTGCCCTTCAAAAACTTGTGTAACACGTTTCAGCTTCCTATTATAAATTTTAGTTCTATACTTGGCCATGTTTTCTAGTGTAAGCATGGCCTGTTTGATTTTATCTTGTAGTGTCATTTCTGTAGTGGGTACCTATGTATGGGCGACTTCCACTCATTCGTTTATTTTGTCCGTAACATCAATTCATTTGGTGTGAAACCTGCTGAAGAATGTGGAACGTTATTGACAACTTGCATGAAAGGAGTTGGTATTCTATCCATTGGATGTGTTTGTGAGGGCTGTATGTCCCTATAAACCAGTTAAATTCTTTAAAGACTCGTGCTGCTGGGCTTGCTTATGGGTGACAAAAGCTTACAAATATATGCTTTATGGCCTGTGACATCATAAATTGTTTCCACTTTTGCCCAACGAAA
Source organism: Schistocerca gregaria (assembly GCF_023897955.1). Classification (NCBI taxonomy): domain Eukaryota; kingdom Metazoa; phylum Arthropoda; class Insecta; order Orthoptera; family Acrididae; genus Schistocerca; species Schistocerca gregaria. The sequence continues at coordinate 766,266,971 of NC_064920.1, forward strand.
TATGAAGCTTATCATTTAGTATTACCTTTGTTTTACCTACTCTTCTCAAAAAGCCTCCTTAAATTCTTTTTCTGATATTTGTGGCTTTTGCATTTTTAATGACATACATTTTGATATGTTTCGAGAAAATGTCATATAGTGCTACTACGTATCTTACTCCTCCTTTACGTCTTGCATATGGACAGCTATTTCCAGGGATACTATATCTAAAAGTTTTTTTTTAGTATTGGGTGTAGCTCAGTATATTTTGACACATTGGACTGTTTTGATTTTTGACATATTGCACATTTTCGTAATGTCTGTAGGATTCGTCTTCTCAAATTTGGAAAATAACGAAGTGTTACAATTTTTTCAGTACATTTGCCTAATAATAATGTCCCCATACTTCATGTATGTGCCTTATAAATTGGTCGATACAATCTTCAGGAATACAAACACACACCATTGATCAGATTTTTCATGTTACCTACGAAACAAAACTCCTTCCTACTCCTGATACCATTTATTTACCTTTCCTCCTTCATACTGCTTAAGGTTTTGCATGACTTTCCTCCATATGAGATCTTGCAGTTGTATAATTTTCATTTGCTTAGAAAACTTATGGTAATCAGACTGTTGTGTCGTAACATGCATTAATAACGTTCTGACTTCTGCATCTTACTCTGTTAATTCACCAAATTCCTCTAAACATTGCGGTAACCTAGAGAAGGCATCTGCAATAACAGTCTAACCTCCTTTAATATAAATGATCTCGAAATTGAATTATTGTAAATACTAACCACCTAGCTAATCTATGGTGCAATAGTTTACATGTTAAAAGAAATAGCAGTAACTGATGGTCACAGTAAACTTTGGTATTCTTGCCCCACAAAAAATATTCAAACTTTTTAAATGCCCATATCACACTTAAACTTTCCAATTCTGGCACAGCGTAAGAAAGATTTTTCTGCTTCTAACCAAGTAGGTGTGGCTATTAGCAGATCGTCTACATAGACAGTGATTCTGCTAACCGATTCTGTTCCTAAAACCTCGTCCAATGCAAATATAAACACTCCTACTCTAATGTTCAGTCCAAAAAGCAGAACACGGAATTCGTGACTTCTGCCACCACATACAAATGCTGTATATTTTCGACTTTCTTCATGGAGATTTAGTTGCCAGCAGGACAACTTGAGATCGAGTATACTGACTTTAAAAGCTGTTCGTTCAAGTTGTCTGTTCTTATTCCTACTGGCACTGTAATCTTATCGATACCTGTAGCATCGAGAACTAACCTTCCAGAATCGTCCAGTTTGCTTACTGATAATATAGCACTAGCACAGGGTGAAAATAAAGGTTCTGTAATTCCCCATTTAATGATATGATTGATCTCTTCTCTTACAGCATCTCGTTTGGCCTGTGGTTTAGGATATGACATTACACAAAACGTTTTATGTGGATAAACTTAAAATTTATATTCATAGTCTCTTATAACACCTGGCTTCCTACTGAAAACATTTGCATACTTAAATAACAAGTTAGAAAGTTCTTGTCGTTGCATACCATTTGGTACATGTGATTCACTTAGTTTCTGCTCTACTGTTTCGTACCTAATCTCAGTGTTTGCCTCTTGTTCAGTATCAAATTTGTTTGAGAAATATACAGCTGAAAATAAATATTGTACTATTAGATTTGACTCTGGTTTGTTCTTATTACTTTCATCTCGTGTTCTGACTAAATCAATAGAAAAAAATCTGTTCCTTTACATAAAAGTGGCATTTACCGTTACCTGTGTCAATCTGTGTTTTGTACGTTCTAAACGTGTCCATGCCAATAAGACAATTAATTATAAGTTTGTCAATTATAAGAAACTTGCAGTTCACTATAAAATGTTCAGTTTATAAGTGAATACATGCCCAATGTTTAACCAATTTAGTCTTAGTGCCTGCAGCCGTTTGCAGCTTGTAATTTTGGACAGGAAATGTTGGGAAACTGCCTCTCTACTTCAATTCACAGAAAAATTGCATTTGACATTAAGTTGATAGATGAACCTGTATCTAAAATTAATTGTGTGTCAATATTACATATGTTCACCTTAATGTTGGCTTGTACAGGGTGCGGCAGAACCGACTAAGCAGTTTCTATCGATTACCGCTGGGGCTGTGATGGGGGTAGGCAGCTGCAGGTGGTCTGTCTCTGCTCAGTCGTTGATCCCATTTCAGTGGCCAACATGGTCTGGACCGGTGCACATCATGGTTGTGTCGTTCGCGCTTATTATGGAAACAACAGATCCGTGATCGCTACACAACGAGCTTTCCGGCGACAGTTCAACATTCTACGCAACAATGCCGTTCCTAATGCAAACACAATTCGGTCCTGGGTTCAACGTTCTGCTCGACGACATGCTGTTGCACTGGGGATTTCAGGCCGCAGTTTGAGAAGAATTATGCTATGTGATGTGAATTTCCATCCTTTCACAATAATAATTGCTCAAGAATTACGCCCAGCAGACTAAATCAAACGACAAAATCTGTATGAGCAAATACTTGCTCAGATCCCTCCGAATGCAGCTTTCTTCAGTAGTGACGAGGCACATTTTCATCTTAGTGGGTGCGTGAAGAAGCAAAACTTTCGCTTCTTGGCTGAAAATAACCCCCGAATTATTCGTGAAAGACCGCAACATTCTCCTAAAGTGACAGTGTGGTGTGCCATATCACAAATTGGCATGGTAGGCCCTTTTTTTTTTTTTTTTTTAAGAAGGAGTGACCATGACAGTGAATTCTACACGTTATGTTTCAATATTGCAATATTTTCTGCAACGCAGAATGGACGAGATTGTTAAAGAACATGGACTGGGGGACTTGTGGCCCCAACAGGATGTAGCTACTGCTCACAGAGCTTGAATTTCACTTGAAGTTCTGAGAGAAATGTTCCGGGACGCCTCGTCTCTTCGAGAGTTGATGTCGGTTGGCCTGGGCGGTCACCAGATTTGAGCATTTGTGACAACTTTCTTTGGGGACATTTGAACGAAAAGGTTTTCAAAATTCGCCCTCACACCTTACCAGAGTTAAAAGAGCAGATTATTGACGAAGTGAACGCCATACCCCGCGATATGTGTGCAAGAGCTGCTCGAAACTTCAGGGATCGTCTACAGTAATGTATTGATGCTAACGGCCGCCATTTTGAGGACATTATTTTCAAAACTAAATGAATGTAAAATGGTATATTGTACTAATTCAGAACATAAATACATTTTTTCTCTATACATCCAGATTTACTTCTCTGCCTCGTGATGACTGGGTGTTGTGTGATGTCCTTAGGTTAGTTAGGTTTAAGTAGTTCTACGTTCTGGGGACTGATGACCACAGATGTTAAGTCCCATAGTGCTCAGAGCCATTTGAACTATTTGAACCAGATTTACTTTTTATTGCTCTTTAAAACTGCTTAGTCGGTTCTGCTCAAAGTGGTTCAAATGGCTCTGGGCACTATGGAACTTAACATCTGAGGCCATCCGTCCCCTAGAACTTAGAACTACTTGAACCTGACTAACCTAAGGACATCACACACACCCATGTCCGAGGCAGGATTCGAACCTGCGACCGTAGCAGTTGCACGGTTCCGGACTGAAGCGCCTAGAACCGCTCGGCCACCGCGGCCGGCCGGCTCTGCCGTACCCGGTATTCATTCTTCCCGGATTTTGTCTACTGCATCTAACTCACGCTGATACAGATCATCCTTGAAGTCACTTTGTTTGTAGTTTTGCTTTGCCCCCACTCCCAGAAAGGTCAATAACCTGGGGCATAACTACAACCGGTTGGTGTTTTCCGACGGCGTAGTGTGACTTCATTCATTACCTGGAATAATTTCAGTTAGTTGTCCTCTGTGGGTACTTCTCCAATGTGTGTCGTTAGTTGCTGTTCCGTTATTTTGCTGCCCAAAGGTCAGCTGCGGTACAGCGTAAGGCATAGCATTGTTGCCGCACGTCGGCCACTGATGCGGCTGACAGTTTCTGATGATGTTCGCATAGCGCCTTGTGATGGTGGATTGTAATTCGCTCGTGCGTTCAAATTACTCCCGTTGTCCTGAAAATTTCTTTGAAATCGTTTGTTTTTCCGTTCCTGTTACCATACTCGTTACTTCTGGGTATGTAACTGTTGTTTTGTACACCAACCTTGCTGTGTGTTTGAATCATGTTTTAGTGACTAATTTTCATAACTATGTTGTTGTTGTGGCTGATTTTCTGTTGTTCTATTGGATACAGGTCTTTCCTCATAGATTAAGTCGATGGAATCAAGCACTGACAGAAAATATTCAGTGTCATGCTCTTGCGTTGTGTCTAATTTTTCTCTAATGTGCGACTTTTTAAAAATTTTAACACGTCTACCAGTGACGTGTTTTGTTCAGGTATTTTTCAAAGTAACCACGTAGACTACCGTATTTGCCACTGGATGGTGCGGGGTTAAAAACCTCGCGCCTGCGTCTTTCTTGCACTGCCTCAGACCAGTATTTGTCGAGGAAAGCTCGTCAAAATTCGATATAAGTGCTGCAACGTTCGGCAACTTCAGTTCCCCATAAAAGAACGTCACCTTGCGTATATCCCACGACAAAACTGATTTTCTGTGCTGTGGTCCAGTTGCATGGAAATACACGACGAAAAGCACTGATAAATACTACTGGATTCATTCTTTTACCTTCGGTAACAAATGTATGAAACTGTCGATGTCATAGCAAACCTTTGTCTGCAAAAATAGTTGATAGACACGTTTCATTTTCGGTCGTATTTATGTTGTTATTGTAGTTACCTTTTTCGGCTGGTAATATTTCAGATGTTGGAGTTGTGGGTAAGTTTACATTTTGCACTATACAACCGTCACTGGTATCTGCTGTGAGACTCGTGACAAGTTGTGAATAAATACCGACATGTTGTGGTTTGTTCACTGTAGCCTGTCTATTATTTACGTGCATATTTCGAGATCCGGTAGTATTTTCTTCTAAAAGATTGCTTATCCTATCTTCCGCTGCTTGTAGGTTAATGTTTACCTTGTTCACGATTCACTTTCTTTTTTCTGAATAGCCTTTTCTACTACATCTGTTTATAACTTACAATCAGTTACTAATTTCTCTGTAATGGTATTACCATTACTAACGTACCTGCTTCAGCTTGACTAATGATATCACTCAGATTTTCACTGATCTTCTCTCTCTCCTTGTTAGCACATACTGACTCAACTTCTAATGCTGCTACTCTTAAATTATTTAGTTTGTTAACTATAGTGGCTACCTTTTTTACTGTCGACCACAGCTGGTTTTGTGTGGCTTCAGTGTTTCTATTTGCGTCTATGATTTTCTTTATCTGTTGCTCTACTACATCATGATGGTCGTTAAAAGAGCCTACGTTCTGTCTTAACTCCGTAATGTTACTTTTAACTTCAGAAAGTACTTCATGCTTTACATGTTTTTTCATGTCATTCAATTTTTCGTCGATTTCAGTGCGAAAATTTTTGGCTAAGTTATCAAACTTCCGTGAGACCGTGTCTTGCAAACCTTTAATACTTGTTTTTGTTCTTATTTCAATGTATTTAGCTTCTGTGTAACAGTGTTTTGTTGCTGTTTTATCATGTTCAAATCTAATTTCATAGCCCTGAAATTTGTATTGATATTATCTAATTTAGTGTTTATGTTAGATAATAACTGCCATAGCAGTACTGTTGTGGTTGCTGTCAGCTGTACTTTCCAAGTTAATGTTTGTGTTGTGACCAAGTGGCGTTTATGACGTGTTGTCAAAATTCGTATTGGAATCGCTCTCTAAAGGTTTCATTCAAGAGCGGTATGTCGCTCTGGGAGATGCGTGGCATTGTCTCGTCAATTGTAAACACTGTGTCGTCGAGGTTATTCTGCTGAGGAGCGTCGCTATCATTTGTCACACCTGTGACACTTCTCTCTGACCTACTTAAACCTTCTGCAGTAGGCGCCTGAACTTCAATTGTTCGATCACGCAATTCTACGCCATCTTGGCTGTTTGCGTTTTCGCTACCGCTATCAACAATGGGCATATATTTTTCGGCCATGTTATATGAATATCCAAAAAATAAAATTTTATCAAAAACGTTAAAAATTGATTATACGCTAATTATTACACTTGTCAATTGTAATTTACAGGATATCAAAATCTGTTTCACGTCTATTATGATGCGCAAACCATTGTATTGCAATTCTTTATGTTTTACTGGCAATGTGTAACACACTGAAAAATTCCTGTAAATTTTTCGCAAATAAAATTCAAGGAAGGGAATAATGGAAAAGTTTCTACCTACATCAAAAGAGGTGCTACCAAGCGCAACCATGCAAGCAATTGCGTAGCCGTCCTACCTTTGCTGCGCCGAACAGAACAGCTTATATGGAAAATTTTACATAACCTGCATCCAATTCTTATTACTTTCCAAAAATTTCTCCTCAATTTTTGCCATTTTGCTTTACTTGGTCCCCCCCCCGTCCCCCCGTGATTCATGCACACAGAAAATACAGACAGTTAATTTTTATGGTTCATAACAATGTCATAGAAACTTCTTTCTATAACAATAGTTAACAGACCCTACTCACAACCGGTGCCCTTAACTACTGGCACACAGGTTGACAGTTGTACTGTCAAAAAATTTAAATAAATATTACATATATATGACAAACATTCAAAAGGGACAATACAATTGCGTTATTAGCGACGTTCTGAGCTTGAACGAATTTTTAGGCTCTCGAACTTCTTCTCCTACATTTCAATTGTAGATGCAGGCAGCAGACTCAAAGTGCATCAGTGAGTGTCATAATTAAGAAAATCCTCCTTCTGTGGTTTTACTTAAGTTGAATGAAAAATACTTAATACTGGTATTAAATTTTTTCTTATTTCGAAAGATGTATGATACAAAACACTCTTAGCCCATCATCGTCTGAATGGCACTTCTAAACAAAAGTTATGCATACAAGAGAGTTAGAAACAAAATTATGTACAAAAAAAGGAAGATGGTTTTTTTTTTTTCATTTGTCTGCACTTTACCGCACATTCATAATTAACGTCTTTGCCTACACTTATGGTCGATCGGTGTTTCATTTTTTGTTTTTAATAAATTTTAACTCTATGATATCCTGGGTGTCTTTCATCATGTACCTACACGAATGTATAGCAGTAAACCCTCCATGTCCTTTTCCTTCGCTTTTATTAGTGGTCAGTGTTTGGTATAAGGAGGTCCTTGCTGTATTTTACAAAAGTATGGCATGGGATAGCCAGGATTATTTCTGAAGTCAACGTCATTAAATTGCACATCATGGACCAAAGACTGCTTAAACATCAAGGTAAAGGGTGATTCTATTTTATAATGTACTAATCTCAAAGTCAGCCAGTTGTTGCCATAACCATCAAGCATTTTTTCTCTTAGTTACTGAATTCTCTAAGTTCCTAGAGGGTAAGATCTGAAAATTCCTTTTCAGTTATCTCAATACTGCTTATGTAACGATATTCTTCCAATAATGTATGAAATATTCCTACTGGCTTTCTCCACTATATGAAGATCACTCTCATTAGGCAAGAATGTCCTGACCCAAGTGATCAATAACTGAGACGTTACCCTCTGATTTTGACATAACTTTATGAGAGACACTGACATTTTAATCTTCCTGTTTTGGCCGATACTAGATCCGAACATAATGTTATTTGAGTAGGTGTAGAGGTTACACACCCTCACAGATTTTAGACCTATCCCTAAGAAAATTTGAAGCTAACACCATTAGAATTTCCTGAAACAAAATAATCAGACCTGATTGTACAAGACACTGAAGATACACATTTTTCTGATTGTAACTGCTAAAGTTCTAAAAGGAATGACAGATGTTTTCTCTCTCTTCTTCTTTAATGGAATGTAGTCAAATAAAATAAAGCAATACTCATGGATTTCGATTAGGAAATGACACTAAAAATAGTACATGTGTTCTGCTATTTGGACAGAAGAATACAAGTAACACATGATGAGAGAGGTACAGATGATATAAAATTCAGACTGGCAACAGCAAAAAAAATGTTGCTGAAAAAGAGGAGTGTCATATAGCCAAATATACACTCCTGGAAATTGAAATAAGAACACCGTGAATTCATTGTCCCAGGAAGGGGAAACTTTATTGACACATTCCTGGGCTCAGATACATCACATGATCACTCTGACAGAACCACAGGCACATAGACACAGGCAACAGAGCATGAGCAATGTCGGCACTAGTACAGTGTATATCCACCTTTCGCAGCAATGCAGGCTGCTATTCTCCCATGGAGACGATCGTAGAGATGCCGGATGTAGTCCTGTGGAACGGCTTGCCATGTCATTTCCACCTGGCGCCTCAGTTGGACCAGCGTTCGTGCTGGACGTGCAGACCGCGTGAGACGACGCTTCATCCAGTCCCAAACATGCTCAATGGGGGACAGATCCGGAGATCTTGCTGGCCAGGGTAGTTGACTTACACCTTCTAGAGCACGTTGGGTGTCACGGGATACATGCGGACGTGCATTGTCCTGTTGGAACAGCAAGTTCCCTTGCCGGTCTAGGAATGGTAGAATGATGGGTTCGATGACGGTTTGGATGTACAGTGCACTATTCAGTGTCCCCTCGACGATCACCAGAGGTGTACGGCCAGTGTAGGAGATCGCTCCCCACACCATGATGCCGGGTGTTGGCCCTGTGTGCCTCGGTCGTATGCAGTCCTGATTGTGGCGCTCACCTGCACGGCGCAAAACACGCATGCGCCATCATTGGCACCAAGGCAGAAGCGACTCTCATCGCTGAAGACGACACGTCTCCATTCGTCCCTCCAATCACGCCTGTCGCGACACCACTGGAGGCGGGCTACACGATGTTGGGGCGTGAGCGGAAGACGGCCTAACGGTGTGCGGGACCGTAGCCCAGCTTCATGGAGACGGTTGCGAATGGTCCTCGCCGATACACCAGGAGCAACAGTGTCCCTAATTTGCTGGGAAGTGGCGGTGCGTCCCCTACGGCACTGTGTAGGATCATACGGTCTTGGCGTGCATCCGTGCGGCGTCACTGCGGTCCGGTCCCAGGTCGACGGGCACGTGCACCTTCCGCCGACCACTGGTGACAACATCGATGTACTGTGGAGACCTCACGCCCCACGTGTTGAGCAATTCGGCGGTACGTCCACCCGGCCTCCCGCATGCCCACTATACGCCCTCGCTCAAAGTCCGTCAACTGCACATACGGTTCACGTCCACGCTGTCGCGGCATGCTACCAGTGTTAAAGACTACGATGGAGCTCCGTATGACACGGCAAACTGGCTGACACTGACGACGGCGGTGCACAAATGCTGCGCAGCTAGCGCCATTCGACGGCCAACACCGCGGTTCCTGGTGTGTCCGCTGTGCCATGCGTGTGATCATTGCTTGTACAGCCCTCTCGCAGTGTCTGGAGCAAGTATGGTGGGTCTGACACAGCGGTGTCAATGTGTTCTGTTTTCCATTTCCACGAGTGTATTTTTAGACTATTTTTCCTGGGGGTGTTTGTCTGGAGTGTAATCATGTACAGAAGTGAAACGTCGACGATAAACAGTTCAGTGAAGAAGAAAATAGATGCTTTTGAAGTGAGGTGCTACAGAATCATGTTGAAGATCAAATTATAGGTGAAAGTACAAATTTATGACACAATTTGACTGAAAGAAGGGATCAGTTGATAGGACACATCCTGACACACCAAGAGATCATCCATTAGGAATTTGGTAATAGTAGGAAGTGAGGGGTTAAATTGTATATGACAAACAGTTCAAATGCATATGTAATTTTCACTGATGAGGAGACTTGTAGAAGGCAAGATTGCATGTGGTAATTTATATCAAAGACTTAAGACTGAAGATGATAAAAATAACACCAATAGTGATATTCTGTATTATTTTGCCAGAAATGTTCTGTTGAAACAAATTAAAAGTAGTTTCTTTAAGCACATGGATATTATCATCACAATCATGTTATCAGTTTTAATTAAACGAACAGCAAACAAGTGTCAGTGATAGAATCATGAATGTATTAGGGTCCTATCAAATATAGATGTTATGTGTTGTCTTGCATAGTTGGACTCCTGTGTTCAAACGCATCTGGTTCATCTTTGGTGGTCCAGTAAACCATGATATGGCTTCAGGTTAACAAATTCTATTTTAGCTGATGCTATTTACATTAATATTGTATAAGTGATGTCTGCTTATCTGTTGTACTATTTCTCTCCCCTGCAGCCATCTTCTTATGGTTCTAGTGTAAAGTGATTTTAATGTACAGCACCTTAAAACTTTAAAAAGATGGCTTAAGGACAAGAGCAGAAGAACAACACACACACAGACATCACCTATAATACTAATTTATACACAGTTGCTGGCCCTCGAAAACATCGATTATGATGAATGAAGTAAATTCTTTGGTAAATTGGGTAACATGTATTTTAAGGTCCTCTCCTACCACTGGAGTTTTGGTATAACTGTGTGAATAATCATTACGTTATTTGCCAACACCAACACAACTTCATTATAAATGTAATAAATACTTTCACCACATTTTCACAATACATAGCTATTGCTCACAGTTCTTTCATTCCCATGCAGCTTTACCAAGTCTAACGTAAGCTCCTCTGGGAATAACTTCCACCAAAAATGTTACATAATTACTTTTTAACCATGTTGTGAGTGAATTTTATCCATAATGGAAGCAGATGAACTCTGTGACTTTTCCTTTATAGGGGGTGGAATAATATTCGTAAAAATGTGATAAATTTAATGTAGAAATAATGTGGATATTTCATCTCCATATAAGCACAATAATATTTTCAACACATGTCACTTAGCCACTACCACTTGTTTCACTTGTGTCTTATTATCTACTTTTTATTTAAATAGTGAACTCCAACATTAAATACGGAAAACATGTAAATTAATGTAACCCACATGAATATGAGCACAATCCCAAAACCTGTTGTGTGTTAAATAATATCACCTTCTAATGAGGCCAGTAATGCTTATAATTCTACACCCTTTAAAGTAACAGTCACAGAGATCAGCTGAACCCATTATGGATAAAATTCACTTAATATTGTCTAGCCACACATCCTGAACTGTCAATCAGAAAACTTAAAATCAAGAAGATGACGACCATTCAAGCAATCAAGTTTAACAAAAGCTCCCTTTTGTCTAAAGTAATACCTAATTACATTAAAATTACTTTAAGCAACCACATGCTATCAGCCAAAACTACCAAGTCGACGTGTGAATTTATCTGGTTAAAATCTGAAATCAGGTCATTATATAAATACACATATGCCCTTAATGACCAATGACCAAACTGCATTTGTCACTAAGCAACTTCTTGAATCCCATGCAATTCATGAGCATTTTGGATAAAATTAATGACAAGGTGAGCAAAGAAAAACTAGTTGTGTCAACTATACATAATCAGAAATTATTTGCTCTCAATTCTAGCAAAAGACAACAACTAGAATCTCCTCCCACACCAGAATTTTTTTTTTTTTTTTGTAACAGGGCTATAAGCTCCAGCACTACCACATTTGACAATGATGAAATTGAGTTAATTGAGAAAACCTGAAACATAATACTCCACCATTGCTCAATAATAACTGTATCAAGAATTTAATTTTCTGGTGTAAAATGGCATATGATTCAGTTAAAGAGAACAGTAATGAACAGATTACTATTGGTCTTAAAGTTAAGTATATATATACAAAAACCATCAAAAACAAAAATACACAGTTGTACAAAAATTGATCCATACTGCTCAGGAGTATTAAAAGAAAACTGTTTAAAAACAAAACTGTGATACTGAAATCTGACAAAGGGAACTCGGCTGTTGTTATTATGGATCTGAATATGTCAAAAAAACCTTGGACTTTTTCGTAAAATGACATATATGAAATACAGAGTAACCCCACACCCAAATTTCAGGTCAGCTAAGAAAACTACTGAAATCTTCTGATTTCCTGTTATCTAATTATGATGTCCTAAAATGCCTTTGATGAATCTGTCAGCGCCAAAACTACATTTGCAACCAGAAATTCATAAGCTTTACTGCCCTATGCATCATGAATGTAACTTAAGAAATAGTCATCACATTTCATCACCTTGAAGCTACAAGACATTCTGAGCAATTTTGAAAAGATTTTCTCAATTAAGAATAGCTATGATTCTGTAGATAATATAGAAGATATACTAACAACAGAGGATGCTAAATTTGGTTCAATAGACATAGTAAACCTTTACAACATGCATACTGATGACACAGTTCATACAATTAAAAACAACCTATTGAAACACAAACTGTTACTCGAGGGTGACATACATGATATTATTAAAATGCTAGGACTACTTCTGTCACATAATTATTTCACTTTTAACTCGAAAATTTACAAGCAAGAAGATGTTCGTTCTTGCAATGAGTAGATGTTCGGCAGGAATCCTTGTAGATATTTACATTAACCACATAGCAAATCAGTACTTCAGGTCAGAATGTTTATTTGAAGATAAAATAATTTATTGCAAAATCAATGTCAATGATACCATTATCTAATACAATCGTTCTGCTAAGGAGAGTGGAGAACTTGCAAGCAGTTTCAGTAGCATGCTCAACAATGTTAAGTTTACATAGAGGATCACATACATAAAAGAATCATTTATCGTAATCTTACAATCTCTAAACTAAGCAAGCGACATGCTTTTTAGATTTACAAAAAATGTACCACCAATAATGTTGTTGTAACCGTATCTTTCTGTCACCCAATACAACACAAAATTTCATTCTTCAGATCTATGATTAATCATATGCCCAAAGTCTCAGTAAGTCCTCTTGAACAAAAGAAATTAACATTATCATAGAAATGTCACATTAGAATGGATATATTCCATGTGTAATTGATAAACTTCACAACAAAATCAAGAAGAAACATGTACATGTCCTAAATCAGATTCATAAGAACAAATATACGTAACTGATCTTGTGCTCTTTATAGCAAAAAAAAATTTATACCAAACTCCTAACGTTTTTGTGGCAATGGTATTCAGATATCTTTCAGCACTAACAAGAAGATACAACAGCATCTCATTCACTCCAGTAAGCAAATACCCAATGTCACAGCAAATCAGGTATTTACAAACTTTTATTGGACAACTGGACGGAGTCTTATGTAGTAGGCCAGATAGGAAGGGGTTTCACTCTAAGATACTGGAAAGGCATGGTTGCCTTCGAGCTAAATAACATTGATAAATGCCCTTTTCATCACATCTTAAAGAACATAGCCACTCAGCCATCGCCACTAATACACACTGTTAACAAAGGAAAGAAAATGAATGTTCCTTAAGGCCTCGACATTTACATCCATATCTCCAACTCACCACACCTCATTTTCAATGAACAATCAGACATTGATAACAAGTAATTTCTACACATCTTTGACGAAATATTTAAGAACGAAAACTGTAACTGAATGGTCACTCACAACTAGTAATTAAAAAGAAACCTGTACCACTAAACACCTTACAGCAGGGCTTTCCAACCTGTGGGCCGCGGGCCCCTTGGGGTCCGCCGGCTCTTTCTAGGGGGTCCGCTGCCACCTTTCACCAAATCGTGTAAAATAATAAGTAAAATTATCTTCGTGTGAAAAAGATGCGTACTTTTACTTCAGGTCGTATCCCCAAGCAGCCTTTGTGGTTCCTCAGTGAGAACGCATACACAGTTTAGTGCCGGAGAATGCGGCTTCTCTGATCGACTGTTTCGCGACAATACGGGGGTCGTTTGTGCGCCGGCTCACGGCGCTAGATGCGCTGAAACCTTTAACGCATGCGCGGAGCGAGCTTTGTCGACAGATCACAGCGCTCGCTGGCATGTATGCAGCCCCAGGCATAATTAAATGTTAAACTTTCATTGTCAGTGCACTACCCATTTCATAAGTCGATTTTTGAGCAGTTTATTACTTCTACCATGGATCGGTGGCTGAAGTCAGGATCATTGCAGAAGGGTGCAGTTTCTCCATCGCCTTCACAACAAGGGAAATTTCGAGTTGAAATGAAAGAGGAGGGAGGACGACCAAAGGAAGACTTTACATACATTTGAACATTTTTCTTCGGATTTCACGATAAACCAAACACACACACACACACACACACACACACACACACACACACACACACACACAGACACGACTTTTACGAAATGTGCATGCTCCTTACGCAGCAGTAGCCAAATAGTGGAAGTGAACAGACCACAAGCGGCAGCTTGTCAACAGCGAACAGTTTAGACGTGGCGTTGATTGCTCTTGGAGGAAGACAGCTCCATCGCGTGAAATTTCAATTAGCAAGTAATTTTAATCATGCTATAGTGTTTTGAACAAAGTGAGTGAATCCACAAGTAAGTGTCTGGATACAGTGGGAATTCAAATTGGAACGTTAATTTCAAGTGTTTTCATTCACCTCTAAACCGAAGACTATTGATACTTCGGGGGGGGGGGGGGGGGGGGAAGGGTGGGAGGGTCATTGGGAACGTGGCACTTGCATTAAGAAGCTTTCAGTTCCCATGCGTTTCACTCTGAAATTTAAAGTTACTGTGCTCTTGACTGACCAGGGATCCGTCATGGATTATCGACTGAAAAAGGGGTCTGCCAGCTGAAAAGGTTGGGAAGCCCTGCCTTACAGCACAAAATAATTTCATCGAAATAACTGATTTGTATTAATCCTTCAAAAATCCAACTTATGTAAATAGATCACATCACACTCACTCCCAACTTATTGGAACATATTATTTGAAAATGATGATCTAACGTAGTATGATTTGCCAGCAACTATTCTATATATTATAAATAACAGTGTGGTTCCATAAGCATGTAACAATTTCATTTTCATAATATGTGACATCTGTTATGATTCTCTGTGTGTAACATCTCTGCACTTCTTAGATGTAAGCTGTTTGACTATAACCTGTATTTCCCAATACATCCCCAAGTTGGATGTTCTGACTGTGCTTCACAAGTTATTAACATCTCAAATGCAACAACTGTATCAAAGGTATATGATGGAATATTCAATAAGTACCATGGTGACTAATACGCAGTTAATGTGTGAAAAATTTAAATACGATTGAAAATCTGTGGTAGATGTAACGTGGAATTGATATGGATACTCTAACTAGACGTGTATATAAGTACACTAATATTTTCACTGCATGTCGCTTTGCCACTTCCAGTTGTTTCAGTTATTTCTGTTTGTCATCATCATATTATTTGCTTTTTATTTAAACAATGAACTCCAAACTTGACTGTGGAGTCTCCTCTTATGTGTGCAGCTGTTCTTATCTTTCAGATAAACTTTGTTTCGGTATTAGTGCTAAATTTCCTGCATGTATGTAGCCTAGGATGAACATGGTTCCATTATTTGGTAACCATCTGTATCTATCGTAACGTCCATGTTCAAATTCGTTCATTTATTTGGCCTGATAATATACGATATAGTAATATTTTTGCTCCACAAGACAGGTAGTATCATTGATGTAAAACTTTGTAACAATAGCAAAGCCACCTTTTAGGAGGAACAAGAAATGGTAATGAAACTGTAAAATGACTGAGTTTGTACGATAATGTTCGTCTTCATTTCAACGACTATTTTTTTTGTGGCTAGAAGAGTTATCAATCTGATACCAAAAAAAGCGATTCCACGTTTTTGTCACTCTGTTGGGAGCGTGTTACCACCTAGATGCTAAGTAGAAGCATTCATTCTGTCATAGACAAAAACTAGAGATCTGAGTCCAAACTAGGTAAAGTAGCTCCAAGCCATCATTTCATTTCTGTTGAATATCGTCTCAACGCAGAGTGGGTCGTACAGACAGTCTTAGATTTCACAACCCATCTTATTTAATTTTTTAGACCTACCAGGTCCATGATTAGGTTTAGTGTGTTCCTGGCGATTCCGCTTCAAAATAACTTCGCTAACAGAGTGAAGATATCTGCAGCACAGTATGCCTAGTAGGCAGACTGAATATCTGGACCTTGTAGTGTACGGGGGCGAAATGCATTCCCAACAGCTTCACAAAACTATTTGGTAGATATCGTGTCGAGTGCTCTTAGAGATTGAACCCACATCATAGGGAAGGTGGTCCACGTAGCTTCCAAGCACTTGAGGCAGCAAGTGGCAACCATATCTTCCTTTTTCACGAAACAGTGTTAGGAAATAATACGTAGAGGCGTCTTCCATTGAAGTCATCTTAGAAAGCTGCCATACTTTCTTTGGAATGTCCACTTAGAAAAATTATACAAGACTGTGCTTAAACTAACACGCAGTATTTTTAGCGCAACGCAATATGACTTTCAAAAATCCCTACAAAAGAATGGCCCTGACTAACATTAACCTATACCTTTCACAAATCTCTTACCTCACAAAAATCTTCGTTACTCGAACTACTGCAATACATCGAGCGCCACTGCTGCCAGCTAAATAAAAGATTCAAACTACTGAAGGCACTAACTACTGATAGGCATAGTTAGCAAATGAAATATTTTGATAGAGAACAAACAATGTATTTACCTCAATAGTGTTCAAAAGTCATAATGTATATAGCAGTTCATGACATCCAGTCTTACAAATTTCAAAACTCCGCCATCTCTCTCCCCACATCCACCACTGCTGGCGGCTCACCTCCAACTGCGCAACGCTACGCGTTGTTAACAGCCAACTGCCCAACACTACAATGGTAGACAACAATGCAAACTAGCCACAGACTGCACACAGCACAGCCAGTGATTTTCATACAGAGCGCTACGTGGCGTTTCCAATAACTTACATCTTCATTTAAAAAAATGCAAAAGAAAGTAGATAGAATTATGCGGGTAATTTACTTACATCTATCATGCAGGCGTATGTTTAAGTACTTGCGAATATTACACACAGCTTCACCACTGCCTGTTTGTATGGACGAAATTTCAAGTCTTCATGAAGAATTCATCTCACCATGCGAATATAAATTGTAAGAGCAGCTGAGTCTTTTGCGTGCACATCGGTTCAGGGAAATCAAAACTGTCAGAATTATTTTTCTCGACGTCTCCTGGTATTCTGCTGGTTCTTGAAGGTCCTGGTTTCTTTTTCTGCACACACATAACAATCAATTTTTGATCAAGAACAAGACATGCAGGAGCGATATTAAACTGTTCCCGGACTGCGCGCTGGGACCATTGAAAAAGTAAGTCGCCACGGAGAACGTGCGCTCCACATCACAACCAAACTTACCTTAAAAGAAAACGTTAGGTCCCACCCTTTCGAATTCGCTCAATCCCACACAACAGTAGGGGTCGCTGTGTGGCGTGCGTTTCAAATGAGAACGTTGCCGCGAAGCACATTGTATTTCAAATAACTCGCGACTTCCGACTCTGCGCAACACAACAAACTTATTTTGCCGCTACGACTGATGGTAATCATAAACATATTTCAATAAAAAAACATTGTCCAACCAAACAGTTTCGCTGCAAACAGATGACACCTTTGGTGTGCCTTTGCTCTCTCAGGATCCGTAGTCGATACTTTGTTGTGCATGAAAATATTTATTGGCCTTGTTGACTGTGATAATCGATATCAATTATACTGAAGTGCACTTGCAAAGTTTCTTATAGCAATGAAAGCCAAACGACGTGGCTTACGAAATGAAATGCGTGACAACAGATACGATAACAAAGAAAATAATCGGGAAAGTGACAAATAGATGATAGGCTAACAGAAATTTTTAATAACATTAAATTCTATGAGTAATGCACGTTCCAAATATTGTTGTTGTTGTTGTGGTCTTCAATCCTGAGACTGTTTTGATGCAGCTCTCCATGCTACTCTATCCTGTGCAAGCTTCTTCATCTCCCAGTACCCACTGCAACACACATCCTTCTGAATCTGCTTAGTGTAGTCATCTCTTGGTCTCCCTCTACGATTTTTACCCTCTACGCTGCCTTCCTATACTAAATTGGTGATCCCTTGATGCCTCAGCACATGTCCTACCAACCGATCCCTTCTTCTGGTCAAGTTGTGCCACAAACTTCTCTTCTCCCCAATCCTATTCAATACTTCCTCATTAGTTACGTGATCTACCCATCTAATCTTCAGCATTCTTCTGTAGCACCACATTTCGAAAGCTTCTATTCTCTTCTTGTCCAAACTATTTATCGTCCATGTTTCACTTCCATACATGCCTACACTCCATACAAATACTTTCAGAAATGACTTCCTGACACTTAAATCTATATTCGATGTTAACAAATTTCTCTTCTTCACAAACGCTTTCCTTGCCATTGCCAGTCTACATTTTATATCCTCTATACTTCGACCATCATCAGTTATTTTGCTCTCCAAATAGCAAAACTCCTTAACTACTTTAAGTGTCTCATTTCCTAATCTAATTCCCTCAGCATCACCCGAGTTAACTCGACTACATTACATTATCCTCGTTTAGCTTTTGTTGATGTTCATCCTATATTCTCCTCTCAAGACACTGTCCATTCCATTCAACTCCTCTTCCAAGTCCTTTGCTGTCTCCGACAGAATTTCAATGTCATCGGCGAACCTCAAAGTTTTTATTTCTTCTCCATGGATTTTAATACCTACTCCGAATTTTTCTTTTGTGTCGTTTACTGCTTGCTCAATATAGAGATTGAATAACATCGGGGAGAGGCTACAACGCTGTCTAACTCACTTCCCAACCACTGCTTCCCTTTCATGTCCCTCGACTCTTATTACTGCAATCTGGTTTCTGTACAAATTGTAAATAGCCTTTCGCTCCCTGTATTTTACCCCTGCTACCTTCAGAATTTGAAAGAGAGTATTCCAGTCAACATTGTCAAAAACTTTCTCTAAGTCTACAAATGCTAGAAACGTAGGTTTGCCCTTCCTTAATCTAGCTTCTAAGATAAGTCGTAGGGTCAGTATTGCCTCACGTGTTCCAACATTTCTACGGAATCCAAACTGATCTTTCCCGAGGTCGGCTTCTGCTAGTTTTTCCATTCGACTGTAAAGAATTCGTGTTAGTATTTTGCAGCTGTGACTTATTAAACTGATAGTTCGGTAATTTTCGCATCTGTCAACACCTGCTTTCTTTGGGATTGGAATTACTATATTCTTCTTGAAGTCTGAGGGTATTTCGCCTGTCTCATACATCTTGCTCACCAGATGGTAGAGTTTTGACAGGACTGGCTCTCTCAAAGCCATCAGTAGTTCCAATAGAATGTTGTCTACTCTGGGGGCCTTGTTTCGACCCAGGTCTTTCAGTGCTCTGTCAAACTCTTCACGCAGTATCGTATCTCCCATTTCATCTTCATCTACATCCTCTTCCACTTCCATAATATTGTCCTCAAGTACATCGCCCTTGTATAGACCCTCTATATACTCCTTCCACCTTTCTGCTTTCCCTTCTTTGCTTAGAACTGGGTTTCCATCTGAGCTCTTGATGTTCATACAAGTGGCTCTCTTATCTCCAAAGGTATCTTTAATTTTCCTGTAGGCAGTATCTATCTTACCCCTAGTGAGATAAGCCTCTATATCCTTACATTTGTCCTCTAGCCATCCCTGCTTAGCCATTTTGGACTTCCTGTCGATCTCATTTTTGAAACGTCTGTATTCCTTTTTGCCTGCTTCATTTACTGCATTTTTATATTTTCTCCTTTCATCTTAAATTCAATATTTCTTCTGTTACCCAAGGATTTCTACTAGCCCTCGTCTTTTTACCTACTTGATCCTCTGCTGCCTTCACTACTTCATCCCTCAAAGCTACCCATTCTTCTTCTACTGTATTTCTTTCCCCCATTCCTGTCAATAGCTCCCTTATGCTCTCCCTGAAACTCTTCACAACCTCTGGTTCTTTTAGTTTATCCATGTCCCATCTCCCTAAATTCCCACCTTTTTGCAGTTTCTTCAGTTTTAATCTACTTCCAAATATTAATTTTTGAAAATTAGTGAATGAATAACTTGCTTGACCTACAGTGAATCGTAAAGATTACACTACGGCTATTTCTTTTAGTCACTATATACTAGCAGCAAGTACTGGAGATTAAATTGATTTACAAATAGACCTACACAATTATAAATTAAATTATTACATAAAACCAGCTAAGCTCTTCTTTCCTGCCAGAAGAATTTCTTCTTCTAAACGCTACGGAATCTTTCACGATTCTGTTCTTATTTTAAATGTCCCAAGAAAGAACATTTAAGTAGAAGTCAATTACAACCAATATGTATGATGAGTTAGGCTAAAAGCAGCTTTAGAAAGCAGAAAAACATAGACTCATTGTTCTCCGCAGACCTCACTACACGTGATAGTCTTTAGCATGAACCACAAACGTTGAATAATAAATACAGATGTCAATGCAGATACGAATGACAACAACCACTAACAAAACAAGAACAACCTGAAAATAGATTACACGCACATTTGGTATCAGCCCTTTCATGTTAGATACATACACTCTTATAGGAATGTGTTAATGAATGAAATCATTTTTATATACGAGAATGCATTGCAGTGTTTCGTAACTGTTATTCCACTTGAAAATAGTCAGTTTCGAAGAAGTAACCAAGCAGTTTCAGTGACGTATGGAGTTACAGCGACTACTCAGCACAGACATCATGGCTCTCACTACTGTAGAAGTTCATGTCGTTTGACAGTAGAGTATTACTGTCTCCAAGCGGAGAGAAAGCAAGCTATGTCCTAACCCCATAAACGCCGTAAGACTGCTTTTTTTCATTCTTTTTCTGCATAATTTACGAAATATTTATCCAATTTTAATTCCCAAGCTGTGCGTAATCTCAGAAGAAGTGGACAATCCCAAATTAAGAGCGAATAAAATTAAAACGTATGCATCAAATAATATAAGCTACAACATATGCACGAACAAAATATTTGCGAACTTTTTTGTAATACGAGATTACCTCGCTGAAGCCAGTAGAATATAAACACACTGTCTGATCTATAACAAAGACAGACATGCACTTCCATGTGTAAATAGGAGAGACATTTCATTCTTCGTTTCGTTTTGTATTTTAGTCAGTAGAATGCCCATTGTGAAATATAAATATTGAGCCCTATCATTATTCAGAGTGAGACAACACGTTTCCAGTTAACTGCAGAAATATATTGAAAAGATTGTTATGGAGCTGACGACATTACAAATTACTTTCATGCAAACAACTACTAGTTTAATGATTCTCAAGTAACTAATCTCTCTGAAAAAATTGTTATGCAACACAGTCTCTAAACTTCACAGTACCGAACTATGAGCTATATGTAACAGGTATTACACGTGACATTTATGTGCCTTAGGAAATACACACCAATTAGTAACAAAGGGAGAATATATATATCAGCAAATTGAGGATGTCTCGGAAACGTATTGTTTTAGCTACGATTTGTTATAATAAAATGACAGCAAACTACATATCGGTGGGTAAAGGCTTTCTGTAGTTGATAATTTTGGTGTTATTCCTTGTGTGCTACGAAAGTATACCGTTTACATTCTACGGTATAATGATGACCTGTCAAAAGCGTGCCTTTCTGGTACAATGTGAATATTCAATACCATTTAATGACATTAGTAGATACAGTGTTCATATAGTGTATGACATGAACCGAAAGTTCTGTTCCAATGTCGAAGCAGCGGCACAGTTGACAGTGTAGCAGGTTGCAGTCCACTTTCTTCCTCACACTTTCTTACAGCTTTTCTTTTCTAAATGATTGTATATCTTTCCTTATTCATCTGATATAAGTCTTATCTTACAAGTCGATGTTACTTATTAAAAATAATGTATCTTCTGCAATTCTTGTTCCAAAGGCAAACGACTGGAATGTTTTGCCAGTGGCCACAAATCTTGTCGAAACCACCAGCCTATGTCTGAAAGTAACCACAAGTTACACACTGGAAGTTTATGCTGTTATGAAACTTTCTGTAAAATATACAGGGTGGTGGGAAATTCCCGTTACAAACTTCTAGGACATATGGAGGGTAGTGAGTACATAACATTTTGAATAGGAATCCATGTCCGGAAACGTATCGTTTCCGTTATACGACAGTTTCAATGCAGAACATTATCTCATTCACACCCACGTCAGGAATGTACTTAGCCGTGACCCAGTAGAACTATCGCAGTCCATTTGAAATGAATACTGACTCGTTCCGATATTACTTACGGCTTACACCTTATGCTTTACATTAGACGACAACAAGAAGAACATAGCATCTACGGCACCAGCCGCAACGCACCGATGCATTACAACAGCGGCTCGATGTGGCGACCACCAACGTTGTTACAGACATTGTACCTAAGAAGCATCTTCTGGTACACTCTCCGTCCCACCTGGTGTCTCTTCAATGTCTTGTGCAGCGGCCAGAACTCGTGCCAGCAGACTTTCCTTTGTCTCTACAGGTGTCTCATAAATTAGGCTCTTCATACGACCCCACAAGAAGTAGTCCATAGGGGTTGGACCACCACGGCCTATCCATCTTTCACCATGCCGTCTGTTGAGATGTCTCCGGACAGCCAGTGAAAAGTGAGTTGGTGCTCCATCATCCTGAAACCACATTTCCTGACGGACATTCAGTGGCACAGCTTCCAAGAACGGGTCCATGGCGTGCCGTAGGAAGACTAAGTATGCGGGACCCGTGAGCTTGGATGGAAGGAGGTATGGTCCAATCACATGACCGCCCAGAATATCTGCCCACACGTTAATTCCAAACCTGTCTTGAAATCTCTGAACATGCGTGGCATGAGGGTTTTCGTCCTCCCAGACATGGCTATTTCGAGCATTCAGAACGCAATCCCTTGTGAACCTACATTCATCTGTGAAGACAACTCGATGTGGAAACAGGGGCGCGTCGATGCAACAGTGCAGGAACCATGTGCAGAAGGCGACGCGTTGTGGAAAGTCTGACGGACACATAGCGTGTACCCATTGTAAGTGTAAGTGGTACGGATGTAATTGTTGCTCATGCAGGACGTCCAAGACGGTACTGTGACTAACAGCCATCGCACGTGCCGTTGTTCGCGAACTCGTTGACTGGCTATGTTCAATGCGACACAGTAAACCTTCTTCAAATTGACGAGTGCGGCGTCACCGTGGAGCACCACAGTCCTGCCTCCTCACTTTGAAGGTACCAGTTTCTCATAGCCTTTGTGTAACTGGGGCAAACAGCTTATGCGATGGAGTGTGACGATGTGGAAAACGTTCGTGATACAGCCGACTAGCAGCTCTTGCGTTACCTCCAGCTTCGCCATACACAAGGAGCATGTCTGTGTATTCCGCAGACGTGTACTGCACCATGTTTCCTCTATCGGTGATGCACAGGTATTGACTCGGTCTCACGGCAAAGCGGACAATAAGTGACATCTGGGAATCGTTTGACGTAGTACACGTCATCGTGTCTACCCTGTTGCATACCAGGACAGGGAACTCTGAGACATTTCTCTTGCCCTAAGCAGACGTTGGCGAGGTACACATCTCAATTGAAACTGTCGTATAACGGAAACTATACATTCCGACATGGGATCCTATTCAAAAATGTTCTGTCCTCACTATCCTCTACAAATCATAGACGTTTGTAACGGGAATTTCCGACCATCCTGTATATACAGGGTGTTACAAAAAGGTACGGCCAAACATTCAGGAAATATTCCTCACACACAAAGAACGAAAATATGTTTTGTGGACATGTGTCCGGAAACGCTTACTTTCCATGTTAGAGCTCATTTTATTATTTCTCTTCAAATCACATTAATCATGGAATGGAAACACACGGCAACAGAACGTTACAGCGTGACTTCAAATACTTTGTTACACGAAATGTTCAAAATGTCCTCCGTTAGCGAGGATACATGCATCCATCCTCCTTCGCATGGAACATGGAATCCTTGATGCGCTGATGCAGCCCTGAAGAATGGCGTATTGTATCACAGCCGTCCACAATACGAGCACGAATAGTCTCTACATTCGGTACCGGGGTTGCGTAGACAAGAGCTTTCAAATGCCCTCATAAACGAAAGTCAAGAGGGTTGAGGTCAGGAGAGCGTGGAGGCCATGGAATTGGTCCGCCTCTACCAATCCATCGGTCACCGAATCTGTTGTTGAGAAGCGTACGAACACTTCGACTGAAATGTGCAGTATCTCCATCGTGCATGAACCACATGTTCTGTCGTAGTTGTAAAGGCACATGTTCTAGCAACACAGGTAGAGTATCCCGTATGAAATCATGATAACGTACTCCATTGAGCGTAGGTGGAAGAACGAAACTAAAATGAGCTCTAACATGGAAATTAAGCGTTTCCGGACACATGTCCACATAACATCTTTTCTTTATTTTTGTGTCAGGAATGTTTCCTGAAAATTTGGCCGTACATTTTTGTAACACCCTGTATACCTATCTCTGGATGTATGAATTGGCTCATTTTCGTGTCTTGTCTGTCATTATCTTTTTCAACGACAGTGAGCAGTTTTAAAAAAAAAGTCTTATCTTCTATTCGAATGATGTTACGAAACGAATCTCGGTCTTCAAATCTGTGCGATGAACTATGTTACTTCAGTGTTTTGCTAGTCAACGTAACATCGAAAATATGGATATTATAATTGTGCAAACCGACATTAGACACTATACCTTAACTATAATGAATTTTAAAGTGAAAATGGGATGAAAATTCAGTGACGTTTACGAATAACTTCTACAGGTATGTATCTCAGATCGTTGTACAGCATTATGTAGTGTTCCTCTACCAGCAGTTTGCCATTCAACCCATCGTCGAGTCCAGAATCTCCTTCGAGAAATTCTCTGCTCTTCTTCAACAGGCGCTATCAGAGTTAACGCAGGTATTTCATGCGAGTCATTTTCGTAAATAAACTGTGTGGTTTGCGAGGCAAATAACGCCGACAAATGCCGCTGGAGAACGTTAACCAGCTCGTCCCGTGTGCCGACGGCGCTCTCTCGTGAGGTCGTATGTCCCGTCCACGTCCATGCCAACGTTAGCTTCCTCGTCCCATCTGAAGAAAGCTTTACGGCAGATTACTTGGCTGCGAGTGGTACATCATTCCTTGTGGACACGTCGAGCAAACCGCGTCAGTACAACAACAAACTGGGCAACTTCACGATGTGGTCAAACACGAGAGCTCCCCTCTGCCATTCTGTTGCCGTCCCCATGTCGGCCCATCTTACACACCATTTCCCTGCCTTGACTTACTCAGGCAGTTGACAACCTGGTAACAGTTGTATACCCTCTACAACATTCCAGAGCGACGAGAGTGGCCTTTTAAGGTGGTGACTAATATCTTGTTCGATGAGCTTGCGATGGACACATTCACGCTATTACTTGATAACTACAGTGTCGTGACTCTGCAAACGGTGGCCGTGTTAGGGTCCAGCCTTTAAGACTCCGCCGAAGAAAGTGATAAGGCATTGTGTTATGGAGCCGGCGGTCTTGTGTGGAGAGTGAGAGTGTATTTACACGGGACGGCCAGGCTGGCAGGAGGCTGTGTCTGGACCAGAGGAATGCGGCGGCGCGCGCGAACCGGCGGCAGATGGCGGCGGGACAGGCCAATTAATATCGACGAATCCTCGTTATCTGGAGGCGGGCCGGCCGTCCGTCGCCCAATTAACATTCTTCGTATGAAAATAGCGCCCCCGTGCGCTCCCTAGCCCGCGCATGTGCGCTCTCCTCGTCCCACGGGGTAGGCCACGGCTGTCTGTGCAGCCGGCCGCACCCGACACTGTCTCCTGGCCCACACAGCGCCGAACGAGCACTAGGCCAACGGCGCTATTTCTCGGCCTGGCACAGAGATGGCGTAGATACTGACGAAATTTTGTGTTCTTTATGCAGGAACGTTGCTAAATCACTTACTATAAGTCATTGTGAACTTGGTCTACGAAATAGAGCAAACTCCCGATTACCTGGGTGTGGATTATCTGGTTTGCGGTTTGCCCGAGCACTCAGCGGCGATTTCCTTTAATAAAAATTGGTCAGGTATGAGAAGAAGTTGCACACCGATGTTTCCGTACAAACTTAATGATGCATATACGCAGTTCATCCATCCCGGGAATCGAGGACCTTGACAATTTTTGCCTGTTGCCTGTTGCATTACAAGAGTTTCGAGAATATTTTACTTTCGAGTTTGAAGTCGGATAACAAATACAAAATAAATATGTTTTTCGTGTGATATAAATCTGATTTTTTTTTCCTTTACCTGGACTGTCAAACCTTTCTTCTTGGCAAATTTAGTAATTCTAGGTCAGGGCTGGCAATGTATCTCGTCGACTTCGATGAGACATCGTTTTTCCGTTAGTCCACTTGCTCTAGCCGTTTAGTTCCGATTCACTCTCCTTAATACTGCGCTATCGTTCAAGCTGCCGTTGACTTCATTACTGTTGCTGTCGTTCTGCACTACTGGCCATTAAAATTGCTACACCAAGAAGAAATGCAGATGATAAACGGGTACTCATTGGACAAATATATTATACTAGAACTGACATGTGATTACATTTTCACGCAGTTTGGGTGCATAGATCCTGAGAAATCAGTACCCAAAACAACAACCTCTGGCCGTAATAACGGCCTTGATACGCCTGGGCATTGAGTCAAACAGAGCTTGGCTGGCGTGTACAGGTACAGCTGCCCATGCAGCTTCAACGCGATACCACAGTTCATCAAGAGTAGTGACTGGCGAATTGTGACGAGCCAGTTGCTCGGCCACCATTGATCAGATGTTTTCAATTGGTGAGAGATATGGAGAATGTGCTGGCTAGGAAGGCCCGTACAGGACCAGCAACATGCGGACGTGCATTATCCTGCTGAAATGTAGGGTTTCGCAGGGATCGAATGAAGAGTAGAGCCACGGGTCGTAACACATCTGAAATGTAATTTCCACTGTTCAAACTGC
This sequence comes from Schistocerca gregaria, assembly GCF_023897955.1. Classification (NCBI taxonomy): domain Eukaryota; kingdom Metazoa; phylum Arthropoda; class Insecta; order Orthoptera; family Acrididae; genus Schistocerca; species Schistocerca gregaria. Next base: position 766,293,916 of record NC_064920.1, read on the forward strand.
TTCCAATGTGCGTTCACCGTGATGTCGCCAAACACGGATCCGACCACCATGATGCTGCAAACAGAACCTGGATTCATTCGAAAAAATGACGGTTTGCCAATCATGCACCCAGGTTCGTTGTTGAGTACACCATCGCGGGCGCTCCTGTCTGTGATGCAGCGTCAAGGGTAACGCAGCCATGGTCTCCGAGCTAATAGTCCATGCTGCTGCAAACGTCTTCGAACTGTTCGTGGAGATGGTTGTTGTCTTGAAAACGTCCCCATCTGTTGTCTCAGGAATCGAGACGTGGTTGCACGATCCGTTACAGCCATGCGGATAAGATGCCTGTCATATCGACGATCCGTTTGGATCCAGCACGGCGTTCGGTATTACGGCGTGCTTACACGAGGCATCACAACAACGTGTTACCAGGCAACGCCGGTCAACTGCTGTTTGTGTATGAGAAATCGGTTGGAAACTTTCCTCATGTCAGCACATTGTAGGTGTCGCCACCGGCGCCAACTTTGTGTGAATGCTCTGAAAAGCTAATCATTTGCATACCACAGCATCTTCTTCCTGTCGGTTCAATTTTGAGTCTGTAGCACGTCATCTTCATGGTGTAATAATTTTAATGGCCAGTAGTGTATTTACAAGTCACCTATGGACCGATGAGCACGCAATGACGTATAGCTGCGGTGGTCCTCCAGTGCAGAGAAAGACATTTCACATTACTTCGCCAGAATAGCATAGCATGCAGGCATCCACACATTCCTAACGGCGTACCCAGACAATCACATCAAACTGCTACTGCTACTGCTTTTGTCTCTATGACACGGTCCTATTAAATATACAGGCTCCGCAGAGACCACTTTAAAGTTTATTCACCTATACTCTAGATCAGGGTTTCCCAACCTTTTCAGCTGGCGGACCCCTTTTTCAGTAGAAAATCCATGGTGGACCCCTGATCAGTCAAGAGCACAGTAACTTTAGATTTCAGAGCGAAACCCATGGGAACTGAAAGCTTCTTAATGCAAGTGCCACGTTCCCAATGACCCTCCCACCCTTTCCCCCCCCCCCCTACCCCCCCCCCCCCCCCCCGAAGTATCAATAGTCATCGGTTTAGAGATGAATGAAAAAACTTGAAATTACCGTTCCAATTTGAATTCCCACTGTATCCAGACACTTACTAGTGGATTTACTCACTTTGTTCAAAACACTATAGCATGATTAAAATTACTTGCTAATTGAAATTTCACACGATGGAGCTGTCTTCCTCCAAGAGCAATCAACGTCACGTCTGAACTGTTCGCTGTTGACAAGCTGCCGCTTGTGATCTGTTCACTTCCACTATTTGGTCGTGTGTGTGTGTGTGTGTGCGTGTGTGTGTGTGTGTGTGTGTGTGTGTGTGTGTGTGTTTGGTTTATCGTGAAATCCGAAGAAAAATGTTCAAATGTATGTAAAGTCTTCCTTTGGTCTTCCTCCCTCCTCATTTATTTCAACTCGAAATTTCCCTTATTGTGAAGGCGATGGAGAAACTGCACCCTTCTTCAATGATCCTGACTTCAGCCACCGATCCATGGTAGGAGTAATAAACTGCTCAAAAATTGACTTATTAAATAGGTAGTGCACTGACAATGAAAGTTTAACATTTAATGATGCCTGGGGCCGCATACGTGCCAGCGAGCGCTGTGATTGGTCTACAAAGCTCGCTCCGGGCATGCGTAAAAGGTTTCAGCGCACCTAGCGCCGTGAGTCGGCGCACAAACGACCCCCGTATTGTCGCGAAACAGTCGATCAGAGAAGCCGCATTCTCCGGCACTAAACTGTGTATGCGTTCTCACTGAGGAACCACAAAGGCTGTTTGGGGAAACGACCTGAAGTAAAAGTACACATGTTTTTAATACGACCCAAGGGGTCCGCGGACCACAGGTTGGAAAGCCATGCAGACCAACGATCGTATGAGACGCTCCCTCTGATCGTGTTTAGTTGTTTCAATCACTATTTTCTAACACGCCTTTTTACAACACCAAAGATTTCATTTTTTCTGCCACGACTTCGATGCCTGTGTCAGGTTCTAAACTGAAATTAAGATGCTCTGATCGACGGCCTCTCACCGAAAACTAGACATCGCACGGTGTAAATCATTTTCTTACTGTAACTACGATAACACTCGCCCAACGGTGGATGATTTTAAATAAATGACACTTACAACATAAGTAAACTAGAAGACTTTGGCTGCGTCGTGGGGAATTTCCAAACTGATGTCCGAAAGCTATTGACGACCTCTACATTTAAACTCATCTGACACAATGACGGAATAGATGACGGCTCTGCATTCCTCATTTTGCACTCATGTACGTGATCAGTGTTTCGCTGCTAGCAAGCCCTCAGAAGCTGTCACCCATCCACAAACCTCATTCCCCAGCTCAAACAAGACTTGTCAGTCATTCATTATGTCGTAACCAACAGAACACAATTTTACAGTAACTCCAACACCGGCCAAACATCTGACAGCACGTTTCTCCAATTTCAGTATAATAGCTAAACCATACTTTCTCCACTTTGCGAGTATCATTGCGAACATGGATAGATGACAGCTCAGTACATCCATTCAGTATTAATTCTCGAACACATAAGTCATCAAAGTATATCAGACAGCGCTCTACATATTTCTAAGATCTCGAGCATAGTACTTAATTTGCGATTTAACTGTCTGTGTATGGGAGTCACACAGAATTCTCCCTGTCTTAGGGTATAATTAGAGAGTGAAAGACTCCCCTCACACTGTCATTGACCAACCTGCCATGCAGCACTGTTACCGAATTAGTCTGCAGCCGATCAGAAGAAGAAGACCGCTACACTCCACGTCTCGTGAATGAATCGAGCTTTCCGAGTCCTAACCAGTCCACGTGCACCAGCTTTCTCGAGCTGGGACCACGTCGACGAGCTTAGCACTCCTTATTGATGTATAGTAACATATTTCGAAGTGCCGTAATGTAATAGCAGACAGTTAAGAAGAACAAGAAATTATTCATTTTTATACGCAATGTAGTTCCAGACACATGGAGTTCGAGACATTTTTACGTAAATCATCCAAGCTATCAACGCTAAAGTATTGTTCTAGAATCTAGAGAGAGAACATAGACTCACACATTCCTAAGGCTACAACGTTTTGCACTTAAAACGGGTCTATAAGGTTAAATCCCCTACTTTTCCGACCTATCACTCGTATGGATTGTACCGTAGTTAATATTGCATTGTGAGAAATATATTTCAAGCGCATTAGATACATCCTTCTTCCCGGTTTCTCTACGATGAACTATCTTATCGAACCGTAAAACGAAAAAAAACTACTTCCGTAAAACGCTCGCTCTGCGTGATAAGAGTTCAATATAGCTTTGCGGAAACATATAGCGTCCACTGTTCACATTCGATCATGGTTCAGAAATTATACCATCCCTCCAAAATATCTATATAAAATGATCATTAACAGCGGGGGATACATCGTACATAGAAACAGATAGACACATAGCTGCAGCGTCCCACATGTGAAAATTACAAGTCATTCCGTCACCAACTCTGTAAGCACCGCATCTGTCCAGCAATTGTGTACACGGGGATTGCAGCGCCTGACAAGCTCCTATCACTAACTTAGTTATGACACTGAAGTTCAGATTTTACACCCTAGATGTGACAGGGAGGATCGTATAAATCAAAGCCCCTCAGACTGCACTTAAATATTAGTGAATACATTGAAGAAAAATAAACCACTTGTTCAAATTAGAAATCAACGTGAGTGACTCAATATTTTAAATTTCACCGCAATACCTGCCTGTATTGGTTTTTTTTAAAATATGTTATTCAGTTGTGAGCTGGCACCCTATGACAAAAAATGTAGCCAAACATTGAGACCAGCCACATCTCTGGGCCGCTCAATTAAGCTGAGGGTAACAAATATATATATATATATATATATATTCGTGCCATAGCACGTGGGGGCTCGAGCCAAACCTATTCAGACTTAAATGTGTAGTGACCAGTACAGTCGTAATATGGGGTTTCTCGTCCAGGATTGTCTGAACTAAATAGGCTCGGTAGGCAGTGCAGGATTGCGTTTAAAAGTGAAGAACATTGGGAGAAACGTGTTGCCGACCGCCGATCAGTACGCTGAGTTCGACGTCGACCACCAAAGCGGGAGTTGAAGCGCCACTGCCCGCCAAACATCGTCGCGCCGACTCTGCCGCCGCACCCCGGAGCTACGGGTGCTTCCACAGCCAGCCTGCAAGCCATTCCACGCCACACCGCACCGTACCTCACCGCACGGCAGCCGGCAGAATGAGGCAGCAGTCGTCACGCAGCAGCATTCTCAACAAAGCTAAGTGTTGGCAGCAGGTGCATTAAATTCTCAGTTCTCTATCTCACAGCCAGTTTAGTTATGGAGTCAGAGCCCACACAGACAGGGAGAAGAAGCAGAATCTAGTGTGGTGGCTGTGCTTAGATCATTAATGAGCCAAATGGGGGAATTCAAGACTGAATAAAAGCTAATATGGGGGATATGAAAAGTTCCTTGGGAGCTAAAATCAGAGAATTAAATGATCAATTCGGGGATTTATCAGAAAAATTTGAGGAGGTAGTAGGAAACTTGAATGATAAGATTGATGCAGTTGCTGTTGAATTAAGGGGTAGAACTGATTCAGGCAGGCAGTTCTGTGACACAAGGAATGATGAGACAAGGCTAGCTCTGATTGGTTTGGATCAGAAGATTATTGTTACATGTCATAAAACTAGAACTTTATTATTAAGTCAACTGGCAGGGACAGCTGGTGACCTAAGAAAGGAAATTGAAAGTGTGGCTGCTGTTACTGTAAAGTTAAATATAGAAATTGACAAGCTTAACAATAGGTTAAGTAATATAGAATTATGTAGGGATAACGTAAGTATGGGGTGGCCTATGGTACAAGTACCCAGTGGTAAGACTTTGTCAGGGGAAAGCAAGTATCATGCTGTAGATTTTCTGGCAGCATGCAAGGATTTTTTTATTGATGTTATGAGTAACAACAGCAAAATTAAACTGGTAAGAAGACTGTTGGAGGGTTCTGCTCAGACATGGGCAAATCAATGTAGTGAACAATTTAAACCATATAGTATATTTGAACAGATGTTTATAAATAGGTATTGGAGACAAGCCAAAACAATGCAGATTACAGAATGAGTTTTTGAATGGGCCAGTTTACAGAGAGGGTAGGCAAACTATGAGAGAATTTTGTCATGAGGAATTAAGAAAGTTGGTACATTTGGATAGGCCATTGGAAATTTTGACTGAGATTTCTACACTAAGGAGAAGGTTACCTGAAAATGTACATTGGGAACTTATACATTGTCCAACAGATTCTATACAAAATTTCTTGGATTTTATTGAGAGGATGGAGCAGGCAATGTGCTATAGTTCATGGAGTAATAATTCAGGGAATAGTCAGATGAATAATGGAGAGAGAAGAGATAATGTGAGTTGGGGTAATAACCACCATAATTCAAGGAAGGAAGAAATCAGAATGATAATTGAAGAGAAAACAGGTATAGAATTCAAAATGAAACTTGGAGTGATAACAGGGAAAGATTTAATGATGATGTCAGGTACCAGATAGGTGTGTGGGGAAATGGAAACAGGAGTGATCAAAGGCCAATGCAAGAACAGAGAGATGGAAGACGAGAAATTAATACAACGGGACTACAGGGAAGAAATTCGTTGTACTGAGATTTGTTCCAAACAGGGTCCAATTTGGGACAATAAACCATGCAGGAAATGGGACCATGACATGGGAAAATAATTTTAGGAGAAATAATTGTGGATCTTTTAATAGTTCTATGTAAAATAATGGGACGTATTTTAATGAAATCAAAAGCAGTTGCATAAGGGAAAAGAAAGTATGGAACAAGATTTATAAGCAATCTAACACGGGGTTTGTTATACATGATAAAAATAACCAAGTGAGAGAAGAAAAGATTTGTGGAAGGGAGGCAATTATGGGAAAAATTGTTTTAATCACGAAACGCACTGAGCCGACTGCTCCTGATAGCTTTCACCTACTTACTTTGTTAAACTTCGATTATAAGATTGTGACCAGGGCTGTTAATAGTAGGATGTCGGCTCTGATGGAGACAATTGTTGCAAAACATCAAAGCTGCGTACCTGGTCGTACCATTATTATCCCTATAGTCGAGTGTCGTGATGTGGTTTGGGTTGCTGCTTTAACGTCCGTCCCTTGTGCCCTTGCTTTTCTAGACGCCGATAAGGCATTCTGGACGCAGTTGGTTTCACTGTTGATACACGGCGACTGCTCTCAAATCTGTTTCGGGTATTTCGGGTATTTCGGCTTCGGTGACTGTTAATGGCCGACTGACGCCCCCAATAAATATCCGTAGGGAAGTGCCTCAAGGCAATGACTGTTTTTGTTGTCTCTGGAGCCCCATACTTCGGATGCTAGCATCCCAGCTGACAGGCTGGACGCTTTCCGGTGGGACTATAGCTGTTCTTGCATATGCGGATGACGTGATGGTTCTACTTCGCAATCCTGCTGAGATACCTCGACTAAAGGCTGTAATCGATGATTATTGTCGGAGTTCAGGTACAAAACTTAATGAAGACAAATGCAAGCTTCTTCCCTTGCAAGGTTTTGATGACGCGGTTGATCCAAGGGCTACTGTGGTGGATCGACATACGCCTCTAGTTATCATCATTGATCGTTGTCAACTCAAAATGGGGCCGCTCAACTGGATGTCTGTTATGGAAAAAATTCAGGGAGCGATACTAGAGCATGAAAGGCGGTCTCTTACTCTGCTCTAGAAAATGCGAATACTGGATGCATATGTCTTATGCAAGGCTTATTATGTGGTCCACGTTTATCCGCTTCCCTCTATGATGGCGAAGAAACTACAACAATTGTCGGGTCATTTCTTACGAAAAGACACATACACTCCTGGAAATGGCTAAAAGAACACATTGACACCGGTGTGTCAGACCCACCATACTTGCTCCGGACACTGCGAGAGGGCTGTACAAGCAATGATCACACGCACGGCACAGCGGACACACCAGGAACCGCGGTGTTGGCCGTCGAATGGCGCTAGCTGCGCAGCATTTGTGCACCGCCACCGTCAGTATCAGCCAGTTTGCCGTGGCATACGGAGCTCCATCGCAGTCTTTAACACTGGTAGCATGCCGCGACAGCGTGGACGTGAACCGTATGTGCAGTTGACGGACTTTGAGCGAGGGCATATAGTGGGCATACGGGAGGCCGGGTGGACGTACCGCCGAATTGCTCAACACGTGGAGCGTGGGGTCTCCACAGTACATCGATGTTGTCGCCAGTGGTCGGCGGAAGGTGCACGTGCCCGTCGACCTGGGACCGGACCGCAGCGACGCACGGATGCACGCCAACACCGTAGGATCCTACGCAGTGCCGTAGGGGACCGCACCGCCACTTCCCTGCAAATTAGGGACACTGTTGCTCCTGGGGTATCGGCGAGGACCATTCGCAACCGTCTCCATGAAGCTGGGCTACGGTCCCGCACACCGTTAGGCCGTCTTCCGCTCACGCCCCAACATCGTGCAGCCCGCCTCCAGTGGTGTCGCGACAGGCGTGAATGGAGGGACGAATGGAGACGTGTCGTCTTCAGTGATGAGAGTCGCTTCTGCCTTGGTGCCAATGATGGTCGTATGCGAGTTTGGCGCCGTGCAGGTGAGCGCCACAATCAGGACTGCATACGACCGAGGCTCACAGGGCCAACACCCGGCATCATGGTGTGGGGAGCGATCTCCTACACTGGCCGTACACCTCTGGTGATCGTCGAGGGGACACTGAATAGTGCACGGTACATCCAAACCGTCATCGAACCCATCGTTCTACCATTCCTAGACCGGCAAGGGAACTTGCTGTTCCAACAGGACATTGCACGTCCGCATGTATCCCGTGCCACCCAACGTGCTCTAGAAGGTGTAAGTCAACTACCCTGGACAGCAACATCTCCGGATCTGTCCCCCATTGAGCATGTTTGGGACTGGATGAAGCGTCGCCTCACGCGGTCTGCACGTCCAGCACGAACGCTGGTCCAACTGAGGCGCCAGGTGGAAATGGCATGGCAATCCGTTCCACAGGACTACATCCAGCATCTCTACGATCGTCTCCATGGGAGAATAGCAGCCTGCATTGCTGCGAAAGGTGGATATACACTGTACTAGTGCCGACATTGTGCATGCTCTGTTGCCTGTGTCTATGTGCCTGTGGTTCTGTCAGTGTGATCATGTGATGTATCTGACCCCAGGAATGTGTCAATACAGTTTCCCCTTCCTGGGACAATGAATTCACGGTGTTCTTATTTCAATTTCCAGGAGTGTATTACGCTTAGGGTATGAGGTGATCACGAAGCCTCATTCCTTTGGGATTCTGGACCTAAATAATATACGAAGGAAGACGCAGATGCTATATGTGCGTCGTACTGTTTTGACGATGACTCAAACAACTCACACATTCACATCTCATTTATTTCTCTGTGTCCGTCCTGCTAGTCTTGATCCGCCTATTGCTGTTGGTGGCATAAATTATAAGTTAAAACACACTTGTGACTTCTATCTTGCGGAGAGCTATTTAGGGTCTGACATCATATGGAGACCTGCCCTCACCATGAAATTCCTAAAGACTCGTTAGGAAGCAGTTCCTTGCCCGAACGTCGTTGAAAGAGAATCCCTGGAAACAACCTGGACGACAGTTTAGTTCAAAATCAGTCTTCCGATTTTGCCGATGCGCTTAGCGTCCTTGTTGTATAAGGCAGTAAATAACTTGATTCCAACGAACTTGCGGCTTTTCCGCATTGGGCTTAGTGACACGGATTTATGTAGTCTTTGTACGTCTCCAGATATGAGACGACATCACTTTACTTTTGGAGGTCATATGGCAAACTGGTCTTGGATCAGGACACAATTGGCCTTCCTTACTCGATCTTCTGCGTCTGCATACATATTGCGCCAAGATTCTTCTTTTTTTCCACGGTCGAAAACCCATACCGGCATGTGGCAACTGGGACACTTCGTTCATTAAGTTGAGGAAGGAGAGTGGGAAGATCACATGAACTTCACGCAGTACATGATCACTGCCTATTGGACATGCTTGTGAATGCCTCGACATCGAGACCTCTTCGCCAACATGTTGAATCTTGTTTTCCGTTCGGAAGCGTGTTGGTTAATTTAATTTTTCTATGATAAGTGTTTTTCTTTGTTATGTATGTTCCCATCTGATTGGTTCGGCTTGTCCTCTCCTGGTTTCCTTGTTCGTTTTGTTTTGTGTTTCGACTCAGCATCGCTCCAGTTCTATTATAAAACGTGTATAGATGAAATATAGCTGCACATGAGCGTATACAATCCTTGCAATCAAATTGGGATTTTTCTTAGTTTGCTATTTCGAATGTAATCTGGTTTCGTTTTCCTTCTACTTTTAGATTCTATTACAAACTATAAAAATATATAAAAAATATGAAAATATATAAAATACATTTAAAAAATTACTAAAAATCCATATAAAATAGTTGTTGATACACATCATGTGAGCTTGGTTTGTCGGCTACGTTCTCGGTTTTTTTCCTTCCTCCTTTTATTTACCATTCTGCTATTATAATTAATTTTTTCTCCCATTTGCAGTTTATATTGCACGATGACTTCACTATGGTTGCTTAAGTGTTATGATAGTACCAAGTCATTCTAATAAAAAAAATGGCTCAGTCGGGTAGAGCGTTTGCCACGTAAGCCGGAGATCCTGTGTTCCAGTCCCGGTCAGGGCACACATTTTCAACTGTCCCCCTGATATCTATCAAAGCCTGTAGGCTGGTAATGGTCTGGATTTCATTATAATTTCATTTTTTGAGAGCTGCAAGATCTCTTCTTTCGAAAGAACAGATACCATCTTCGTATAGATAAGGGCAATGATCTTCTTCAGTGCGGATGCGCACACATTGCTCACACTCTTACGGGAATCGGTAGGTTGACTGCTACGAGTAACGAGTATAGCGGACAGGGTCACTGCAAATGTAGTGTGTGAACAGTAAGTTGGAAGTGTGGATCTCACGGGGGGGGGGGGGGGGGGGGGGGGGAGTTACCCGAGATAAGTCCCTGTAGTCACCGTATATTCTGTGTCCTCCATCGCCCAGTTGGATTGAGCATCTTCTACGTAAGCAGGACATCCTGGGTTCGAAACCCGATCGGGACACAAATTTTCAACTGTCCTCGTTGATATTTATTAACGCCTGTAAGCAGCGAATGGTCTGTATTTCATTGTAATTTCAAACTTTGTAATGTTCAACTGTTCCTGCCCGTCAGAAGAGGAGTTATACCTTGTGTTGGTTTATCCGTTGTTGTTATTTTGCATTTCCACTTCACAATCACATCACCAACAGTTGAGCTGGACACTTTAGATGGGCTGAAACGTCACTGATGGGTATGATACTCAGTGGACATCCAGAGCCTAGGCCACGTTCGAAGTCGCTGAGCACCCCAGACCCATCCATTATCTACATCTACATCTATATTTATACTCCGCAAGCCACCCAACGGTGTGTGGCGGAGGGCACTTTACGTGCCACTGTCATTACCTCCCTTTTCTGTTCCAGTCGCGCGTGGTTCGCGGGAAGAACGACTGCCGGAAAGCCTCCGTGCGCGCTCGAATCTCTCTAATTTTACATTCGGGATCTCCTCGGAGGTATAAGTAGGGGGAAGCAATATATTTGATACCTCATCCAGAAACGCACCCTCTCGAAACCTGGCGGGCAAGCTACACCGCGATGCAGAGCGCCTCTCTTGCAGAGTTTGCCACTTGAGTTTGCTAAACATCTCCGTAACGCTATCACGGTTACCAAATAACCCTGTGACGAAACGCGCCGCTCTTCTTTGGATCTTCTCTATTTCCTCCGTCAGCCCGACCTGGTACGGATCACACACTGATGAGCAATACTCAAGTATAGGTCGAACGAGTGGTTTGTAAGCCACCTCCTTTGTTGATGGACTACATTTTCTAAGGACTCTCCCAATGAATCTCAACCTGGTACCCGCCTTACCAACAATTAATTTTATATGATCATTCCACTTCAAATCGTTCCGCACGCATACTCCCAGATATTTTACAGAAGTAACTGCTACTAGTGTTCGTTCCGCTATCATATAATCATACAATAAAGGATCCTTTTTTCTATGTATTCGCAATACATTACATTTATCTATGTTAAGGGTCAGTTGCCACTCCCTGCACCAAGTGCCTATCCGCTGCAGATCATCCTGCATTTCGCTACAATTTTCTAATGCTGCAACTTCTCTGTATACTACAGAATCATCCGCGAAAAGCCGCTTGGAACTTCCGACACTATCTACTAGGTCATTTATATATATTGTGAAAAGCAATGGTCCAATAACACTCCCTTGTGGCAGGCCAGAGGTTACTTTAACGTCTGTAGACGTCTCTCCATTGATAACAACATGCTGTGCTCTGTTTGCTAAAAACTCTTCAATCCATCCACACAGCTGGTCTGATATTCCGTAGGCTCTTACTTTGTTTATCAGGCGACAGTGCGGAACTGTATCGAACGCCTTCCGGAAGTCAAGGAAAATAGCATCTACCTGGGAGCCTGTATCTAATATTTTCTATGTCTCATGAACAAATAAAGCGAGTTGGGTCTCACACGATCGCTGTTTCCGGAATCCATGTTGTTTCCTACAGAGTAGATTCTGGGTTTCCAAGAACGACATGATACTCGAGCAAAAAACATGTTCTAAAATTCTACAACAGATCGACGTCAGAGATATAGGTCTATAGTTTTGCGCATCTGCTCGACGACCCTTCTTGAAGACTGGGACTACCTGTTCTCTTTTCCAATCATTTGGAACCTTCCGTTCCTCTAGAGACTTGCGGTACACGGCTGTTAGAAGGGGGGCAAGTTCTTTCGCGTACTCTGTGTAAAAACGAATTGGTATCCCTTCAGGTCCAGTGGACTTTCCTCTGTTGAGTGATTCCAGTTGCTTTTCTATTCCTTGGACACTTATTTCGATGTCAGCTATTTTTTCGTTTGTGCGAGGATTTAGAGAAGGAACTGCAGTGCGGTCTTCCTCCGTGAAACAGATTTGGAAAAAGGTGTTTAGTATTTCAGCTTTACGCGTGTCATCATCTGTTTCAATGCCATCATCATCCCGTAGTGTCTGGATATGCTGTTTCGAGCCACTTACTGATTTAACGTAAGACCAGAACTTCCTAGGATTTTCTGTCAAGTCGGTACATAGAATTTTACTTTCGAATTTACTGAACGCTTCACGCATAGCCCTCCGTACGCTAACTTTGACATCGTTTAGCTTCTGTTTCTCTGAGAGGTTTTGGCTGCGTTTAAACTTGGAGTGAAGCTCTCTTTGCTTTCGCACCGAGCGAGGTGGCGCAGTGGTTAGCACACTGGACTCGCATTCGGGAGGACGACGGTTCAATCCCGTCTCCGGCCATCCTGATTTAGGTTTTCCATGATTTCCCTAAATCGCTTGTGGCAAATGCCGGGATGGTTCCTTTGAAAGGACACGGCCGATTTCCTTCCCAATCCTTCCCTACCCCGAGCTTTCGCTCCGTCTCTAATGACCTCGTTGTCGACGGGACGTTAAACACTAACCACCACCACCACCATTTGCTTTCGCAGTAGTTTCCTAACTTTGTTGTTGAACCACGGTGGGTTTTTTCCGTCCCTCACAGTTTTACTCGGCACGTACCTGTCTAAAACGCATTTTACAATCGCCTTAAACTTTTTCCACAAACACTCAACATCGTCAGTGTCGGAACAGAAATTTTCGTTTTGATCCGTTAGGTAGTCATAATCTGCTATTGACAACACAATGCTCCCTCTGATCACAAATGTAACTATGAAAATCCATGAAAACCGACAATTGTTAATAAAAGTATACGTTTACTGACCAAAATAATTGTCTTAGTTAAAGGAGTATCTCCTCGTTGTTGCATCTGCGAAGTGGAGAATTGTTTTAAAAAAATAGTTCTTACTCTTTCAAATTCTATTTTTGTATCTATACCAAAGCTGCTGAAACATGACACTCGACAGCTTGTGTACAGTTGGCTATACTACAATTGCGAGGTTGGAAGAGCTGTCACCGCACACGCCCACAGCTGATATCTCCCATGTGTGCTTTGTAAATGTACTGAGAATCACTGTGTATATAAATGTCGCACAATATCATATGCATAACTTTAACAAAGAAGATGTTTCTGGCAATGGGGAAGACAACTACAGAGACAATGCATTTCATAGAACAGTGTATGATACCGTGAAGTAAATAAACAGTAACCTTAGATTGTGACAGTGCCTAGGAAAACTGGTTCCGAATTGTTACCGTAAGAGCTGCCTATAAATCGTGGTATAACAGTGTAAACCTAAGCATAACAAAGAACATGTGATCTACAATCATAGAATGAAACAAGTGCATACTCTGTTGGAGAGTGAAAGAATTAATTCTGGAGACCTCTACACTCAGCAACTTACGGTGCCAGTGGTGCAATTCGATCCTGTTTTCCATCATCGCTATTTCCTAATTGGCACCAAAACTCTCTCACTGTCATCATCATCGTGGTCATCATCAAACAAAATCATTAGCTGTTCATTCTCATTTGTAACACCGTTATAGGCTGTGCTTCTTTAATAAGCTTACCTACATGGTCTACTTTGCTCTTTCATGACGCGGCGTCTACAGTAGCAAAACCATCATGTAATAGCCTGTCAACTCCTGTTCTGATAAGACTTGTTATTTCTAACGTGTGGCTTAACATCACTCGAATCCAATTCAACTGGGGTGAAATGGCAATCATAAGGCGGGAGCTTGATTAGCATGTGACGCTCTTCCCTTGCAACTTTCTCTACCACATGCGTAGGTGCAGGGGTGCCGACTTATAAAAAGTATTGGGGGGGGGGGGGGGGGGCAAACTGGGCGTCTTGCCTCGGGAAATCTTCTAAATTTTAGATGAAAAATAGTGAGTTTCAAAATTTTTTAAGCATTTTAGAGTCATATGATCAATATTAGAACCCCGAAAACTGGACCCTCGATAACTCGACACTCCGGGAAACTCGACAAGCCTAACACATATTTTGGCTTTGAAAAAAGAAACAAAACATAAACACGGACGGTACTTTCTTAAAAACCTTATTTAATTTACAGTAATAATCATGCTTATAGACTATCACAGAGCAGTGAATATTTAGCTCTGAAAAGACTGAAATTATATTTAAATAAATCCTAAACTATCGTTAAAGAATAAAACAAAATATTGCTGCCACAAATTAATAGCACGTTGATTAATTAGTGAATAGCTAATTTAAGCTTACTTATAATAAAGCTCTGGGTTCATTAAATAAAAGCAATATCTCAAAGTTAATGCTTTAACACAGTTAATAAAGGTAATACAGCATGCCTAATACTTTTAGTGAAAAAGTATGTAAATAGCGGGTTTTAATTGGGTCTTACACCCTAAAAGTATTTAAGTATTTGAAAATAACTAGTACAGTACTATAGTAAAATAGTACTTAACTAGTACTAATATTTCGAAACTGAAAATTTAACATTATGAATGTATTTAATTCTCTGTTTTATAAAGATTTTGAATATTGCTCTAAATACCATTATTAGGGCTAGAGTGTCTTTAGAAAGGTGCAAATGTCGACCGTCTGACTGGATTACTGAATATGAAGTCATTGATGACTGGTCAGATATCCAATTCATCCAAAACATCTTTGTGGACATGAAGAACAGCCAAGTTGTTCAATTGCTTGTGTCCCATTGTTGATCGGAGATATGACTTCAGACGTAAAAGGCTATTAAATGAGCGTTCTGCTGTTGCTGTGGGGATTGAAACTACACTACTGGCCATTAAAATTGCTACACCACGAAGATGACGTGCTACAGACTCGAAATTTAACCGACAGGACGAAGATGCTGTGATATGCAAATGATTAGCTTCTCAGAGCATTTACACAAGGTTGGCGCCGGTGGCGACACCTACAACGTGCTGACATGAGCAAAGTTTCCAACCGATTTCTCATACACAAACAGCAGTTGACCGGCGTTGCCTGGTGAAACGTTGTTGTGATGCGTCGTGTAAGGAGGAGGAATGCGTACCATCACGTATCTGACTTTGATAAAGGTCGGATTGTAGCCTATCGCGATTACGGTTTATCGTATCGCGACATTGCTGCTCGCGTTGGTCGAGATCCAATGACTGTTAGCAGAATAAGGAATCGGTGGGTTCAGGAGGGTGATACGCAACGCCGTGTTGGATCCCCACGGCCTCGTATCACTAGCAGTCGAGATGACAGGCATCTTATCCGCATGGCTGTAACGGATCTTGCAGCCACGTCACGATCCCTGAGTCAACAGATGGGGAAGTTTGCAAGACAACAACCATCTGCACGAACAGTTCGACGACGTTTGCAGCAGCATGGACTATCAGCTCGGAGACCATGACTGCGGTTACCCTTGACGCTGCATCACAGACAGGAGCGCCTGCGATGGTGTACTCAACGACGAACCTGGGTGAACGAATGCAAAACGTCATTTTTTGGAATAAATCAAGGTTCTGTTACTAGCATTATGATGGCCGCATCCGTTTTTGGCGACATCGCACCGAACGCACATTGGAAGCGTGTATTCGTCATCGCCATACTGGCGTATCACCCGGCGTGATGGAATGGGGTGCCATTGGTTACACGTCTCGGTCACCTCTTCTTCGCATCGACGGCACTTCGAACAGTGGACGTTACATTTCAAATGTGTTACGACCCGTGGCTCTACTCTTCATTCGATCCCTGCGAAACCCTACATTTCAGCAGGATAAGGCACGACCGCATTTTGCAGGTCCTGTACGGACCTTTCTGGATACAGAAAATGTTCAACTGCTGCCCTGACCAGCACATTCTCCAGATCTCTCACCATATGAAAACGTCTGGTCAATGGTGGCCGAGCAACTGGCTCGTCACAATTCGCCATTCACTACTCTTGATGAACTGTGGTATCGCGTTGAAGCTGCATTGCAGCTGTACCTGTACACGCCATCCAAGCTCTGTTTGATTCACTGTCCAGGCGTATCAAGGCCGTTATTACGGCCAGAGGTGGTTGTTCTGGGTACTGATTTATCAGGATTATGCACCCAAACTGCGTGAAAATGTAATCACATGTAAGTTCTGGTATAATGTACTTGTCCAATGAATAACCGTTTATCATTTGTATTTCTTCCTGGTGTAGCAATTTTAATGGCCAGAAGTGTACTTGGAGAAGCTTAATGCACTTCACCGCTTCACATAACATTTCTCCAATCACATGTCCTTTATTACATTACGCATGTTTTTTTAAGGCCAGTTGTTTTTTATTAGCGATATTGGCTAACATATTCAAGTGTAAGCGCAGTCTCTCAATGTCTAGGTCATTTTTGAAAAACTCAGTTGATTTTTACAAATTTGTTTCACCTCTGTTTACTAAAAGCAAGTACTCTCGCCTAATTGCAATGTCGTGTGTGAGTCCAGTTTAAGCAAACCGCTCAGTAATGCAAGATTGCACCGTTTCTCAAACTTCAATGTAAGTAGCTTTGTAGTATTACTTTGGAGTTTTGAAAGTGTGCAGTGAGCTGGCTTTTTTGTTTTTCATACTTCTTTGGTATACTTCGATTCCGAGGAAGCGAAGCAGTCATCAACTTGTGAAGGTTTTTCTTTTAAACACGACTCCCAAAAGTGTTCAAAACTATCACGCCTTCCATTCAACATACAAATCAATCCCTCATATATTTTTTCCAGATCAGCGACACTTAGATGAGGTCACTGAATTTTTTCATTAACATCCTCTGCTGGGTTCACTGCATGGCAATAAAGATGTAAAAAGAAATAAGTCTTGAATTGGAACATTGACTAAAATGTTTAAAAAAACGCTAGAAGTTCTTCAAAGTTTTTCAGCATTCTCAAGATACTAGAAGCTCACATAGTCCATCGAGTCGGGCAAAGGGGTCGTAGACCAGTTTGGTCGTTGGTCCTCTCACAGCGTATGCTTCTGAAAAATCCCATCCTTTTGTTGGATTCCCTTACAGTATTTATTAAGTCCTTAGCTAAAGCCATAATACCCCTCATAGACGTAAAATGGCGGAGACTGTCTACAACTGCCAAGTCTAAACTGTGAGCAGTGCAGTGCACATAACGTGCTTTTGGGTGTATACCCAAAACTAACTTTTTTAGTCCTTTAAACTTACCTCTCATATTGGAGGCACCATCATAGCACTGTCCTCTTAAGTAATCTGTTGACAAATCAAGACGAGCAGAAGCGTCTTTAAAAATACTAAACTGAGTTTTTGATCCAGTTTTGGGGGTCCCGTATAAGCCAATAAAGTCTTCGTTGATGATTAAGGAATCATCGGCAGTACGAATACAAAATGACACTTGTTTGTGAATCGAAGAGTCACTTGCCGGCCGTGCGACTGCTACGGTCGCAGGTTCGATTTCTGCCTCGGGCATGGATGTGTGTGATGTTCTTAGGCTAGTTAGGTTTAAGTAGTTCTAAGTCTAGAGGATTGATGACCTCAGATGTTAAATCCCATAGTGCTCAGAGCCAGTTGAACCATTTGAAGATTCACTTGTTTCGTCAACCATAATAGAAAAATGTTAGTCTTCTTGATTGAAGCTCATACCTTTCCCAACACAGGCTTTTGTAGTAGATCAATGATCTCGTTTTGAATATCGCGGGACGTCCTCTTATACACCGAACGCCCTAACCAATCTTTAAACTCAGGTATGTCATTCTTTCGGAGTTCCAACAATTGAAAAGAAATTTGAATTTACAGCTTCGTACCCTCTAATTGCTAGTCCTTGCCGCCATAGAAATTGCATGGTAGTAAAAATTGTTTCAAAAGCTAAACGGCCTTTCTTCATATCACTATCTAACTGTTCTTTCAACTGGGACGCCACACTCTTCGGTTAGGTATAGAATTTAGTTTCAGAACACCTTCTTTATGAGTAAACGTATTTTCATGAAGACGGAATTTTTCCAAAGACTTTTTCCAGTTAGAAAATTCTACGGAAGAAAAATGCATCTCTTTTTTTTTTAAGAAAATTGTAATAGATTTTTAGCATCTGCCTCTTTGCAGGTTTTGCAAAAAACTTTTTCGGAAGCTGCTTCATATTCTAGCAATGTATATTTGATCAACCAAGACTTCTGAAATGATCTTCCCTTACCGGATTGTCCAGGTTTCGACTGTCAACTGTTCTCGCCTGAAGATGATGAAGCAATTGACGACACAATAATTATTGGAGGTTGATATGCGGTATCATCAGCTTCTAACCGCGTCATTTTGGTAACAAATTTATCCACTGCAAACATAACTCACAATACACTAGGAGACTAAATTAAACGAATAAAATAGAGTCATATAAAATAGTCCACTAGACACTAAAGTTGGAACACTAAACACATCTGCAGCATGCACTGAACTAAGCTATCCAAACTGAATGACTGCGACAGTAGGGTGGGCTTCTGCTCCAGTCCTTTTGATGTCACCGCGGCCGCAGCGCTGGCCCGCGGGCGCCAGACTTAACCCGAAGGTTCGTGCACCAGGACAAATTCTAAGTGTGCCCGCAGCACCGTAACACTATCATTATTCACACCACTCGTTGTCAGTTAACCTGCTTACTACTGCAATAATTATTTGTTTTAACTTATTACTGGATGTATTTTAAAAGTTATCATCAAACAAGGAAAATTAAAAAAAAAAATTCAACATAATTTTGTGATTTTACAAAGCATAATATAACTAATAATTTTTTTAAATTATTGGGGGGCTCTGCCACCCAAAAACTAATTTTTGAGGGGGCTCGGGCCCCTGCAGGCCCGTGGAGTGCATAGATGTCACAAGCTTATTTTGCTTCACACGTGAATATAAAAGTAACTTTGTCGTACTCACCTCCACAGCAACGTTTCTTGCCAGGAATTACTGCAGCGTAGTTTCAGTGACTAATTGGAGGTGTTTATTTAAGGAATGATAAGGTGCATTACGCATTACAAACAGTGTCGGAACTCTAAACTGCAGCAACAAATTTTTTTAATCACTGCAGAAACCGTGGATGCTCCACCTCCTCGCAGCAAGCACAGGCTCTTCTCGACCAAAAAACTAACAAAAGTCCTTCATGTACAAAACTGCTTCATGTGCCTCTTTCACTTGGCTGATGACTGCTATACGGAGTATCATTTGTCAAACATTCATCAACTGTTTCTCCAGCATTGACCCAGGATTCATCTAACCATATCTTTGAATGGATATCCTTTCTTGTGATTTTGTATAAGGAAATACTACCAGCCGCAATAATATGAAATTTTTCGAGCAGCAGTTTTCGTCTGTGTGACTAACCGTCAAACTAATTTTTTTAAGTGAACTCCATACTCTTTAATACCATTTTAAGTCTTGTTTTCTCCCCCGAGAAAAGTTCACATTCTTTTAAAGAAATTAGTAACTTTGTTATTGTGGGTCATTCTTCCTTACTACATCCACAAATGTGCCGAGGAACTGCATAAGTTGGTAATGAGTTGAGATCTGTAACTGGACAAGGCTGCCTTTATATTTCCAGGAATACTTAAAATGCACTGTTTCCTTTTCCTCCACTGGATCTTTTTTATACATTGTTTACTAAAGTATCTTTAAGTCTCTTTCATTATTAGAGTTCTTTCACCGGCTGGTAGAGTTTTCGAAGTACACTTTACAGTCGCGACACTCTCGCTGCTTTTCGTTATACACCGCCACAACAGCGCCCCAAGCGGTGGAGAAGCTACGCTGCTGAATACGGTATTCAGTAAATGTAAGCAGTATCAATTATATTCATTTTTAACATGGTTTTTAGAAAGGCAGCGTATGTAGCGCAATCAAGTGCAGTAATAATAGGAAGAAAACACCACATTTGTCATTCTTCAGGTTTCCTAAGGACTCTGAGAGGTATGAAACATCACATTAAAGCGCTATTTATTTACGATTTTTTTCTAAACTGTATTGAATTACTTAATTTGGTTTTCTTTTTTAGGAGCAAAAAATGGTTAATAAATAGTAGAAGGCAGGACCTGCTGCAAAAAGATGCTCTTTATTTGCTCAATAATGTGAAGTTTTGTGCGTTACATTTCGATTGCTCAATAATGTGAAGTTTTGTACGTTACATTTCGAGTCAAACCAGTTTATGAGCGCGGAAAAGAAGAGATTGGTTTGGAATGCAGTTCTACGTTATTTGACGTGCCGAATAAGCCACAACTAGTGATCATGAAGAGAAAATTGCCATACAAACGTGAAAGTGTTACTGCAAAAAACAGTAAAACTGTCTCCTGGCGCAGAAGAAACAGCTACCACAAGTCCAGAATGAGATTTTCACTCTGCAGCGAAGTGTGCGCTGATATGAAACTTCCTGGCAGATTAAAACTGTGTGCCCGACCGAGACTCGAACTCGGGACCTTTGCCGAGTTGCAGTCTCGGTCGGGCACACAGTTTTAATCTGCCAGGAAGTTTCAGCTACCACAAGTGTTCCTACACGAGAGACATATATAAAATCGCTACCAACGGAATCTGCAGCACAGGCATCTTTTGAAGATGAAATGCTTAGATTACATGAAATTATTCGCGTGTTGGAAAACCGTGTGAAATATAAAAACGTGCAAATCATTACACTTCGTACAAAATTACTACATGACAAGGAAAGTGCCCATCGTAATAATAAACTGCAGTCACAACGTCACTGGACACAAGTACAAAAGGACAAGGTCATTTTAAAAAGTATTGGTTC
Organism: Schistocerca gregaria; assembly: GCF_023897955.1. Lineage (NCBI taxonomy): Eukaryota > Metazoa > Arthropoda > Insecta > Orthoptera > Acrididae > Schistocerca > Schistocerca gregaria. Next base: position 766,314,757 of record NC_064920.1, read on the forward strand.
CAAGTACTTGAAAAAAGATGCTCTCGATTTACTGACAAGCCAAATCAGTTTACCATTGAATGGAAAACGTGGTGCGAGGTGGAAAGATGAAACTAAATTATTTGCCCTTAATTTGTTGTATTGCAGTACTCAGGCATACAGTTTTTTATCACACTGCTTTAGCCTTCCATCAGTTCGTACCTTACAAAGGTATGTGGAAGATATACAATTAAACTGTGGGATAAATAATAACATATTTCATCTTTTAAAGCAGAAAGTGCAGCAGTTACCAGAAGCTGATGTAATTGTTAATTTGTCTATGGATGAGATGTCACTAATGGAAAATTTGATATATGACGGCTCTAGGGATCGTGTTATTGGATTTGAAGACATGGGTTTCATACGTACATCTGTGGTTGCCAATACTGCATTAGTTATAATGATTAACGGCATCTTCTCAAATTTTAAACAGCCATTAGTATATTATTTCTCGAAAGGACTAGTAGGAGCCACCCATCTGACGCGCATATTCTTTGAAGTTGTCAAAAAACTCACAGATATCGTTTGATTTTATTTTCGGTAAATGTATCAATGGGATATAATAAAGTTTTAAAACAGTCATGCTTTTTATTGAGATAACCTGATAGCACAAAAATAAGATGGAAATTGTATTTTTGGAAGCAGGCTTCCTGCAAGCAGAACGTAATGAAAAGTGATGTGTCGCTTCATTTTTATACAAGGATGAGCACCTATATACTTCATATGTGGGATATACAGTGCGTATTCTCTTACTTACAGTGGAATAAGTGCGACTGTATGCTACTTCTTAAGTATTTCTTCAAGAATATGTTGCAGCTTATGTCACTTCATTCAATAGTTCGTGCTCTGTTTACTTATATTTCACGATCATTTATGTCTCTCGCTGTTCTCCTAACACTTGTGAAGCAAAAATGTACTAACTATTTTGTAAACTACGTACAAAACGAATTAAAAACAACCATTATTTTTACGTCGCATCTGCCGTCAGAGAAAGGCGAGCTTTCTGGCCGCTAGGGGCGCTAGTGTCACTTGAACTGTCAAATGGTAACAGCTTTCGCAGCAGTGAGTGTCGCGACTGTATATATTAGACTGTGTTAAAACTTTATCGGCTGAAATTCATGGATGCCCACGAACAGAAACAAATTTATTTTCTTGCTTGTAAAACCTTCCCGTCCTTTGTAGCAGTTCTAAAGCCTGACTATTTAACGGCACTCCACACCGCAACGGATTTTCCCTGGGTGAATTACGTCTTTTTGGTGACTTTTTTAACAACCAAACGCTGCAGACGATTCAGTAACACTACACAGCTACATAGAAGCAGACGGTCTCACACTAACACAGAATGTTTACGTACCGGAAGAAGGCAACACGGTAGCTTTCATGCTGGAACCGGCTTATGTTACTGTGCTGTAACTCGTTCAGCCGGCAGTGCCTTGCATTCCTCGTTTGTTTATTAGTCGTACTGCCAACTTTAATGCGTTTCTCGCGTGACCTTGAGGTGACATGTTTCAGTGGCTCGAGTATCTTCATCTGTACTCTGCAAAACGGGAGGCAGAATTTTATTGAACCATACATTAATCCTCACAGCATCAATATATTCTCAATAACACGTATTTCCAAGGGGAAAGGGGGCGGGGTACTTTACGTCCACCTTAAAAATTGTCAGTCGTTGCTGACCTACATTAATTACATACTCTTAGTAATACTAGGGCACCGTCAGTAGCGTGTATGATAAAGGGTTACTCTGTAACCACCATACAAAAATTTAAGGAATACAAATTTCGTTAATTATTGCTGACTTTCACTCATAAATGCATGTTAAAGAGATAATGACGTTTAAAGAGGATCCTGGACGCAAGATGTTGAATATGACATCCGTTCTAAAGAATTACGTCTACAGCTGGAATTTAAATTTTGGGATAAGTTTAACTGAAAAATTTAAAACATCTGAGCAGTCTGGTAGAAAACTTCATTAAAAACAATAAATACTTTTTTTCAAAATCATAAAATATAAAGTAAGTGAGTATATTACAGTATTTTAATAAGATGAGCACAAATTATCCCTTCCCTACTTGGTAATGGGAGAGTTAAATTCAGTTTCTGTTTCATTCCCAGATGGGACCGAAGACAATGATTGACTAAACGCTTCTGTGCGAGAGCTTGTTCGCCTAATTTTATCTGCCAGTTCTCTACAAGATAAAATTCATAGAATTTGTGGTTTCTGCACTGAAAGATGGCTCTCGCGGTTTACCAAGCACGTCCTTGCGATATGTGCGGGCTCTTCCTTCGAGTTTCTACCGTTAAGAATGTTCAGTTTTCTGTTAGACTTTTTCGTCAGTCAAGCACTCCAGCGATCATTTGCAACGCCCTTTTTCTATTGATAGGACTGCCAAACCAGATTAACCGTTTCTGACTCAACATATAACGTATTTATATCAAATACATTGTTAGCTTGGAGAAAGAAGCTAAACTTTACAACATCGACAGGTTCAGTTGGGTCAGAATGGTTGTGCTTACGTCTTGTTAACTCGGTATCAGCTTTGCTAAATATTGTACACCAGACAACTTCGACGTTTGTTCTTCCATTGACATTCGTATCAATGTCAGCTGTGGTGGATGATATAGTAGAAAATCTGAAGTGCGTCACTTTTTTTAAGGTTTTCGTCACAGGCGATAGATTTGTGAAAATAGATTGTATTGTTCCGTATGCGTCTACAACTTAATTTTATTCCTCAGAATCAACAGTTTAGTTGCAATAAATGTTTCCAGTTGGCTAAATAAAGCGTCATTCTATGTCAAATCAGCCTCTCGTCCGCGCGAAGCCCGTCGATGTTCTTTCTTGTTTTTATTTATTCGTTCGTTAGAGGCTTTACACCCCACGCCACATACTTCATAGATGTTGAAGGCTTATTCAAGCAGTTTCTCGAATGATTCTTTGATGCTGACAACGCCGTTCCTAAAGAAGTCACATGCAGCTGTAACGTTCCTACTCCGATTTCAGTGCCTAAGGTATATTTATTCTATCTAGTAATTTACACTGAAAACCGAAGCTGTAGACCTCAGTTACTTTTTTTGACCTATTGCTAAGCTTCATTCGTTACCTTTCTTATTCACAAGAATTACGTTTATCAAAGGCTTCAGTATTGCAAAGAATTTCCTTAAGTACATAAACGGCGCCGTATCTGCTAGCCCAAAGAGTTGAATTTACTGTATATAGTGTCATTTCCGAAAAGCACACGGAAAAGTCTTTTTATCTCCTACCACCATACCGTGTTGCGCTCAGAAACTTTATCGCTGTTCTTAACCGTTTCGAAATACATGACCGTTTCTTGATTAGCATCTATAGCGCCCCAAGCACTAGGAATAAAAAGATTAAATTGTAATTTGATTCTTTTTTGCCGCTAACGACGTACGTTCCGTCTCAGCCTTGCCCTAAGTTTTCGGACATCTAGTTCGATGTATAGATTCAATTAATTGCTGTTCGTTTCGTATTGCAAAGGGACCTTTGATCTGAGTGACGAATGTAGATGATTCACATGCACATATTTACCGCTGAAGGATTTCCGGAACCATCTTTTGTTATTTCAACACAGCAGAAGGGTTGAATGGCATAGGTTTTACTAATTTTCCACTTTTCCTTTCCATTACACAGACTGCACCAGTCTAGTTGCTTCCTACTATTGTCATTAGATGGCTTCCGTAATTATGCGGTGGCGCAGTTCTCAACAATACAGGAATCGCTGGAGCGCCCTACGCCGTTGCTTAGCATCAGTTTGAGACGAGAAGTTGGGCAAGCAACGAGCAACATGAACGTCTCTTTCCCAAGTCAGTAAAAATGTAACAAAAGCGTGAAACGCAGCAAGAGCATGGAGCAACAATGACAGATAGAAGGTAAGCCATTAACAAACATTTGAGCTATGCCAATGTGTTGTAAGCATAAGATACACACATCGAATCGATTGCGGCTTTCTGCGGTTCCTCAACACATCTCACAGATATATAATACTGAATATGGAGATCTTCGACGTGGCAATTAAATTCAACGTTAATTTGCTTTTGCAAACCTGTCATCCAGAATGTTTATTACATCTCGTACGATACAGCTAGTGTTGGATAAGGTTGAATTTTATAAACCTTACAATTGCAGAAAAATCAGAATGTTATAAATTATATGTTCTCCAACAGAACTCCGTGTCAAGTGCGCGTCTGCAGTTGCTCGTACAGATAATGTTCGACAAGTCGAATGTGTTACCATGATGTCCTGAAACACATTTGCATGCACATAAGAAACTACATATTGTTATAAGAATTTTTCATAGATTATACACGGATTCCATGTTTTGTCAGAAAACTAGTTTGGGTTTTAAATCACAGGTATCTTAAAAAAGTTTTGCTCTTAACGGTAGGAAATGTGTTTTGAAACCGTTGCTTCTGCCGACATAACTTCACTTTATCGTCTTTCTGCATGTGCAGTTCGTATCATCAATCTCCATATGTGCGCCCATATTTCCTTATCCCCATAGTAATAAATCAGTAGAGCTCGGCCGAATCCGAGCTGTTAACATTTTGATTCTTCTCGCTGTCAGATTTGCCAAACAAATGATACTGTGCGCAATAGACCTGACACTACAGTCGTCATTGTTAATGCTGTGTTTTATTTCGATGATAAAAAATTTATAGCAGCAAATATCATTTGCACATAACCTCTTACGACATTGCGTACCACATGGTCTGGTACATTATTAAAATTTGAGAAATCGACGCAGAGTTCATACTATTGAAAGTATCCACAATTGTGGAACTATCTTTGGTCAGTCCATAATTTGCCTTTAAAGAAATTTCTCCATTTTCTTCTTGCAGGCTCATTTTTGACTGGGTCCAGATAGTTATCTTTTTATATGTTTTAACATGAAAACACGCGTGTTCGTAACACATTGTACTGGTACTCGAGAGGACAGAAGTTCAAACCACAGCACGGCCATCCAGATATACTTTGATCGTGATTTCCCTAATGCGTATAAGATGATTTCTATGATCGTTCCTTTGAGAGAGCCATGTGTTTTCCTTCCACATTCTTCCCCAATCCGAGCTTGTGCTCCTTTTCTAATGATCTCGTCGTCGAGACGTTAATTCATAATCGTACTTCATTCCTTGATGATAAACTCACCCTCTTTAAAAGAGCATACCGGTTTCTTTGGAACTCTGCAGATCACGGCCGGCTACGGCATGCAGAACTTCATACGTGCACAATGCGCTGTCCGCGTGACGTCAGAGGCTTGACCTGTCTCGGCACTACTCGATACAGTTCGGCTTTGCTCGGTCCTTCTCGGTAATGCGCTCCATTTCATTTAGCAGTGCGATGTGACACTTCCTTCCAGCTCATTTTATTCTAGTCGCCACGACTTTCTTCAGTTCAGCGGAATCGTGGTATGAGCAGCGTTTATCCTTAGCTATTTGTTCGTGGTATAAGCAAGTTCACTCAACCAGTTGTTTTTGCGCGGAAAGAGGCTCTATAGCGATCTACAATCGCGCAGTTTTATAACTGAACGGAAATCATAGAGGATACGCTCGTGAACTTTTATATTATATTTTTACTACTGATTGGGTAATGAATTGAAGTTTTTGAATTGGAAATGATTCCTGACTTTTAACTGTGAAGTCATAAATGAAGGTTAATGACACGCTTTTATGACCAGTTGCCGAATAAACACCATCAAACATATCTGAAATAAACTTAATAGGAAATTTAATCATAATTGTACTTTGTCGTATTTTCTTCTCTGTGGGAAACTTTACCTCTGCCATGGTCGTCTTGAATACAGATTGTATTGCCTAATGAAAGAAGTTCATATTTCGATGCAGTGAGATGAACAGTTTGTCAAATAAACAGACAGGCACGTATTTTTCTTGACTTTATCTATAATAAAGGAAAATCCAATATTATTAACAAAACTGTTACGGTAGAAGGAGCGATAAAATGTTAATGGCATCTCTTCATCAAGACACACCACAGACACACACCACAGACTCCTCTCTTCCTGCTGACTTAAAAAAAAAATGATCGTCGTGTCTCTTTCATCTAACAGCATCTCAGCCGCAGCGCATGGCTCCCTTTTTTATCATGTGTACCTCTTTGGAAACTTCTAGCAAGAGGTATTTCAACTGCCCTGTACTGTGGGCTGTGGATTCATATACATAGCACACAGGACAGAATTTCCTTTTCTTATTTATTCATACAAATTTATACATTATTACATTTTTTAGCCAGAGGGGCAAAGTGCAAACGTCTGGTTTCATGGCCGAAGAATCAGAAACCTTTATTTTGCCCATTCAACTATTGGCATGTTTGTCTATTATTCTTTAATATACTAGTTGACTGCTATGTGTCAGCTATGTGGGAGGCTCGTTTTTATCAAATTCTTTATATGTCGTATATTTTACCAAAAATTTTCTTACAGTATATTAAAATTACAAATAAATCAATTACTTTGCGTATACAAGGAAAACATTACAAATTTTGTTTCATAACATGTACTCCTTTCACATTCGATTAAATAATTATTTTTCTTTACTTACTTTTATGACAACTGCGTATCCCCACTTTAGTTTGTAACAAAAATTTGTATATTCTCTGTCCTTTGTTTTTCTATCGTTGTTGCGTTATCGGCGTGGGCTGGCTCTATTGTTTGAAGTTCCTCACGGCTATTGTTTTTCGCTCCAAGCGAAAACATAGGAATTTCATCAAGAAACTTCTGTTTAAGATAAACATCGTCCATCTTCCTGTATTAGAATTTGTTATCAGAAACAATTTACGCTACTTGCTATGATAACAGGTGAAATACCGGTTGTAAATCCATGTTTTGTTCACAGCATAGTTTTTCTTGTATTCCTATATAAGTGTGCATGATGGAGAATGAACAGCTCGTAGTGTGCACACAGGGTAACTGTTTACATCTGCCTCCGGATTCCGTAAGCTACGATGGTCTTCACTGCATCGTGAAGCCAAAGAACCCTGCTGGAGCAACTTCGTCTGGATGCAATCTTCGTCGACATTTTGGTCAGTGTTCAACTTTCCATTAGCATACACGTGCCACTGTTCCGCTTATTCATCTCAGCACTGCAGATTCGTTAACCTTTCTACACTGCAGATGCTGAATCACTTGGCGATTGCGAATTTGAATCGTCGCACAGCACTGTTGTTCAACCACTAGGTGACAATTTCACATTTTTTAGGTACGTGGAACAACTTACGTTGCAGTCTTTCACATGTATTTGCACTTTGTGATTCGTCTGATGTCACAAAGGATTGGTTTTCACTATTTTACAAAACATGCATGAAAATATTTACAAAAACATGAAACAAATAAGTCATACAAGCACAGTTACAAGAAAATCTTATCTGTATTCTAATTCGAAGTTCCTCGTCATTAATTTTTGCTAATACCTTAATTTTTTGCATTAAGAACATTTTGGCCTTTTTATTTCTTTCAGTGAGTGAAGAATTTACTGCCGGCCGCGGTGGTCTCGCGGTTATAGGCGCGCAGTCCGGAACCGTGCGACTGCTACGGTCGCAGGTTCGAATCCTGTCTCGGGCATGGATGTGTGTGATGTCCTTAGGTTAGTTAGGTTTTAGTAGTTCTAAGTTCTAGGGGACTGATGACCACAGCAGTTGAGTCCCATAGTGCTCAGAGCCATTTGAACCATTTTTGAAGAATTTACTTCTCAGAATCTTTACATCTCCCGTAACAACCTGAAAACGGATATAATGAACACAAGAGCAATTTCATCACTACACGAGGAAAGGGAAAACATAGGAATTTCATCAAGGAACTTCTGTTTAAGATAAACATAATCCATCTTCTTGTATTAGAATTTGTTGCCACAACCAATTTACGCAACTTGCTATGAGAACAGCTGAATTCCTGGTTGTAAATCGATGTTTTGCTCACAGCATAGTTTTGCTTGTATCCCTATCTACATCTCAAAATTCTTTGTATAATACCTATATTTTTCACACAGCTAATCACAGTTGAAACCGTATTTGTGTGCTTCAAACTGATATATATGTGTATATGTTTTCAGTGCGTTTTATGTTCAGATACACTGGTAACTCTGTGTCAGAATATAGTATACAAGTGTTTCTACAACGCTAGTTTTGTGTTACTCTTTACACAACGTGAACGCAAAGTGTTAATTTACCATCATATGTGACTTGCATAACCATGTATGTATTTCATTGGACATAAAAGTCAAAGGTTTACATAATGGCTTAACAAGCAGGCTACGTTAATGTGACACCCACTGGACTCGTTATCACTCGTCAGATGGCAGAGCTACACTCGTATTTAGCTGCTTCAACGTACTCAATATAAATGTAGCTAAGCTACTTACCCTCCTTTCCATAAATTCATTCACAATCACAATTATACAGAACTTATAAATGAAGGGCAGGAGTGGCTTTTATTTTGTACCTTCCATCTCCAGTTCAATCCTTTCGCCAAGCAGGATGAGCTACTTTGCATCATTCCCTACAAAATTCTTATTACTACGTAACTTCTTAATTATGCATAAATAACCACAGGTTAGTCAGAGTGTTCATTCATACATATGCACACATAACGTAAAATGCGGTACATTTAATATCTTTGCTAATAGCGTTTCGTCTTCATACCTCTCAGAGTATATCTTTATCAATATTTCGTACTTCCTTATGCGCTCTTTGACAGTGATTTGCCAGCTGCACTGTGTTTGTGTAAATAAGTAGGTTACAGTACGCTTGTTCGCCCACTGCTTGAATACTGCTCAGCAGTGTGGCATCCGTACCAGATAGGGTCGATAGAAGAGAGAGGGAAGATCCAACAGAGAGCAGCGCGCTTCGTTACAGGATCATTTAGTAATCGTAAAAGCGTTACGGAGATGATGGATAAACTCCAGTGGAAGACTCTGCAGGAGAGACACTTAGTAGTTCGGTACGGGCTTTTGTTGAAATTTCGAGAACATACCTTCACCGAGGAGTCAAGCAGTATATTGCTCCCTCCTACGTATATCTCGCGAAGAGACCATGAGGATAAAATCAGAGAGATTAGAGCCCACACAGAAGCATACCGACAATCCTTCTTTCCACGAATAATACGAGACTGGAATAGAAGGCAGAACCTATAGAGGTACTCAAGATACCCTCCGCCACACACCGTCAGGTGGCTTGCGGAGTATGGATGTAGATGTAGAAATATCGCTTATTTGTCACAATGAACCTTAAATTACCTTGAGGCTTGTAGTTGACAGCTATGCCTGTGTAAATAATTTCTTTTGGATATAGCTTCTTACTCTTGATATATCTTCTTGTACGTAGTCCTACACCTACATACGGTCATATGTGTGAAGTTGGTTTTGAAGTTTATCACATAATGATGTGGCAAAATGGACATGTTATCAGATAAAATATTTCATACTAGCAAAATCTATGTACAAAATGCAAGGCGTGTAGTAATAACACTCACTATGTAAGTATATTCTTATGGTTAATACATTGGCTGGTTATACAGATTATCAAGTGTACTCTTTGCTCCTATAACTAGTTGTAGAAATAACATGAAAAAATTTCTACTTCATTTGTTCCTAATTGATTTTAAATATTAGTCATTGTTTATTTAATGCGATTTATTCATAGTATTTCCTTCGCGAATTTAGTTTTATTTTGCATTTTCACTAGTTAATGTTTGAATGACGTGCTGTGTCTCTTACATTCAATCACTGTTTGGTAAGCGGCCGCAGCAGCGCGTAGGTCGTAGCGTGTATGCACGAGTATGGCCACTGCAGACTACGTTAAAAGTGGGAAGAGGAGAGTGGGAAAATGTTTACCACCCGCAACTCAGCTCAATCCTCCCCTCGCTCTGCACCAAGCACAGTCTTCCTGACTGTGTTGTTTACATTCATATTCACTGTTTCGCAAAAACTGTATTTATATGTGTTTATAATTGTCATTTCGCTCTGAAAAGAGTAACAAAACTTTCGTAACAGATTTCGAAGAATCTTCCTACTACTCTTGGATTATACCTAGTCTAACATTCGTTATGAGATTCTACAATTTGTTTCAAAACTAATATGGATATTTTCCATATTTACGGCGATCGTCTCGAGATGCAGCTGCGAGATGCTCAGTAATAACATTGCACTCCACGAAGGCGGCGACATAAGAAATCCACTGCCTAGCTACGCGCCCGCAACTAACAAAATGCCGATCCTGCCAAGATTCGAACCTGGAATCTTCTGATTCTTAGTCAGACGCTTTATCCGTTGCGCCACAGGACCACGGCTTGCATTTCGTAGTACGAGGTGCAGAAATGGTTGAGATGCATTTTTAGCATATAAATTCTTTGATACGTTTTTGTTGATGTAATCCCTTTATTTTCCCTGTTGGGCTGCTCGTCAAATAGCTTTCTGGGTGTGGTATTCTGTGTACAAATTACGAAAATTCTCACGCGACTTGATGGGCGATTTATCGATAGCTGATAATAATACGTATTGTAGTAGGAAATAATGGTTTTATGTCCATTTTAATGTAGAATATTTTCGTTCCTACTCACAGGCGCTGAGCTCCTATCCCCGCATCCTGACAGGCCGGTGGCGCTTCACATTCGCAACACATCTCGGTTATGCGAGTATCGAGAAACAGGAGTAGTTTCTAATATACGTATAATTATGCGAGTTCTATCTTGGGTAATGGGTGGACTACGTTATTCCCATGCCAATAGTGCATATACCATGCATTATAGGAACGATGCCCATGAGTTCCAGGCAATGCAATCAAAATGTGCGAAAGTTTTTTTTTAGTTATACATCTCGGGGATAAGTTTTTTTAATGTTCCTCTCTCTGGGTACGGCAACTGCCAGACAGCGTGCGCTGCCAGTACGGCGCCAAGAACCTCGTCTAAGCGTGTTCGCAAAATCGTGTGCCAACAACAAAGAGCTGCTGCGCGACGCCACGTTAGCGGAAAAATCGCAACATTTGTGGGTACGACGAGGCCACGCAATCGTGACACGATAGACTCTGTAGATGCACTTGCAATCCTCACGTACCAGCGGCACGTGGCGTAGAGAGATAATTGAACCAAATTTTGCACATATTGTGATTAGAGTATTCGCTATAATCTCCAATTTTTTCAGTTTTTTGGCAAATAATTAGGCCATGACAATGCTGCTTATTTTTACTACACATTACGACAGCATGAGGCATATTTCCTCAAAGGTTACTGTACTTATCACTCTCACAATGTGATTCTTAGTTGTTAGATATATAAATCTGCGTACCAGTTTTTTACATAATTCTTAGAACTCTCACAATCAGTTTTCATATTTATGTGTATGATACGCAGCAAATTTTTATTTCACAAAATTTTAAATAAACTTGGCACTAATGCACTTTGAAAACTTTGTACCACAGAAAGTTTTGTTACAGTATTTAGAAAGTCTGTAGCAAATTTCGCCTTGTTATCTGCAATGGTTCATCAGTTTTTTCAGATACTCTGAAAAATGTAATTTGTGGGAAGTAAAAAAAAGAAGAGTTTATTATAATTTGAGGCGTAAACAAGTACCTTAATATCGGCCTTCACCATACATTTGGTCTTCCTGGTTCGCATGTAGCTCTTTTCTTCTAGTCTGATCCTTCTGTCGTGCCTTTATGGCAATATCGTTCTTCGTCATTTCAAGAATAGCAGTACGCATATTATCAATCTTCTTTAATAGCTTGCTGAAACTATTTATTTAAACGTAAATGACGTCTTTTAGTCACTTTGTCAAATACAATACCGCTATACTTAGGCACTTGAAACCGTAATCCATTCTAAATGTTTACAGTTATTCATGCTTCTTGCAGTTACAGCAGAAGAAGAAGTGTTTATACTGGTACACCACAGACAATACAGCAGGAAAAGACAACGCATCGTAAACTAGCTCACTGCCTTTTTATAATCTTCAGCTGCTTCTCTGACCGCAGGAAATATATGAACCACAGCAAATAATGACAGAGTCATGTAGAAAACGGGGTGTTGCTCTACATTTTGGTTGAAACAAGACTGATGACTTTTACTTCATTTTCAGTAAGAACTAAATTTTGAAAACTGGAGATACCATTTCTAACCTGCTGCAGAAAGATTTTTGACCAAGTTTATATAATTCCCCCCCCCCCCCCCCAAAAAAAAAAATTATCTCACAACAGAGCACAGAATTCAGAATTCGAATGATTTCTATTTAATGATAGGAATGTGGGAGAGGTGAATGGGGGGGGGGGGGGGGGGGAGAGCTCAACTCACGTCAGGCGACCTCCCCCTTTCCCTTCCCACCCTGCCATTCCTTTGGCTGCCCTTGCCAGTTGCCAACAACGATCTGCATTACAGCTGTAATTTCACTATAGCCTAAAAGTACTGATTTATCCTGAGTCAGAGGTTTGAGCACGATCTCCCACTGCCTCTCTACTGACAGCACTGCAGCACTAAGAAGAGTTGAAGAGTATCATTTCCTGTCCTGTACTGTCGTGGAAAATAAAAATGGTGTCAATATTTTGAGCCAGAGAACACACGTCAGAGCCAGAAACGGTAGCACACGGATTCATGCCCATCGAAAAAATCCAAAGCCTTGTGTACCATCTCTGGAGAAGTCACGATGACCTTTTGTAAGCCCCTGTTACATGTCGCTTTCTGGAACAAGGCGCCAAAATTAATGCACAGTGGCATGTGAACACTTTACAAACATTGACGTGCTCCATTAATTCCAAACAGACAGGAATTTGATAGACAGCATCATTCGTTGCAGCTGAATGCCCATCCACACGTTGCCGAGGTAGTTTCGACTCTGCTATAGAAGTTTCGCTTGGGAAGCTCTGATATTCGTGTCTGTTAGTTTGGTTCAGATGTGGAGGTGCGCCGGCCGCTGTGACCGAGCGGTTCTAGGCACTTCAGTCCGGAACTGCGCTGCTACTACGGCCGCAGGTTCGAAATCTGCCTCGACCATGGATGTGTGTGATGTCCTTAGGTTAGTTAGGTTTAAGTAGTTCTAAGTATAGGGGACTGATGACCTCAGATGTTAAGTGCCATAGTGCTCAGAGCCATTTGAACCATTTTTGAGGAGGTGCGCGCCTGAGTACACTCATGGGTACACAGGCACATACATATGTTTTTCCATGAAGGCATTGACCATCTTGTCTCACCGTGGGACACATGTATTAACAGTTATAGAGATTACTTTTGAAATAAGAACCAGTTTACTTAAGATTTTTTTTGCATCTGTCTTGTTTTCAAAAATGGCTCTGAGCACAATGTGACTTAACTTCTGAGGCCATCAGTCCCCTAGAACTTAGAACTACTTAAACCTAACTAACCTAAGGACATCACACATCCATGCCGGAGGCAGGATTCGAACCTGCGACCGTAGCGGTCGTGCGGCTCCAGACTGTAGCACCTAGAACCGCTCGGCCAACCCGGATGGCTCTTGTTTTCACTCGACTGCCACTTATAATATGCTCTTAAGGAAAAAAGGTACAAAAAGTGTGTACAATATTTATAATACAGTTTACAAACTAGTTTAATAATGAACAAGTAACATAAACACAATTAGCCTCACAAGTTAATATTTTTGTTTCACACACACACACACACACACACACACACACACACACACACACACACATCACTATTTTAACACATACATCCGCTCTAACACTCGGGTGAATAGTATGAATACGGCAGGTTCCTAGTCCTGTCCTCACAAATGACTCACTTGGTGTCATGATGTTACAGGCCGATTTTCTTCTGCAATACTATATGTACTTCAGGTCTTCATGATAGAAAATTGACTTGGCTGATACGTGGAGGAGGAGGTGAAACCCTGCCAATGTCATCATGAAGGCACTTCAAGTAACTGACAATCGTGAGAGTCATTAAGGCCGCACGCCCTTAGCCCACCTCTAGGTGACACCTGTCTCTGTACATTATCGCCTGAAGATCTACAAACTCCACAATCTGCGAACCATTCGCCTCATATTTCACCAAGACAGTAACGTTTTTGCTAGCCAGCTTTGTGCTTTATGCCATGAGGATTATTCACTGCACAACCAGATGTGTGGAATGCATCATGGTGGCAACTTACAGATTCATAGGATCGCAATCATTGACCCAAAAGCTGAAGCTGTCAGTGTTCGTATAAAGAAACTTGAATTCATAAAAATTAGGTCTTAGTTACTCGTAATGAAATTGGTACAATATAATTGACTGGATTTTAGAAAAGCTGAAAAGTCGCAAACAAAAAGGTAATAATTGTTTTTTGGTGCTTTTATTCCAAACGATATGTTTCGGGGCTCTGCCTCTCATCAGATTTCCTTGTGTAAACAATATAACAAATAATTCGTTACCCTTTTTTAAAAACACAAAATGTTATCAAGAAAGCGCAAAATCGAACTACGTCTCAGAATCAGTACATACCATTTTACAACAAAAATAACTTTGACAGCTTGTTCCTTACTCATACATTTAAGAACCAAAAGATGCGACATATAATTTCAACTTGGAAAATTGGAATGTTAAAAAGGACTACGGAAAACTGCTACTTCAGAGCACTCGCACTTGCTAGCTACACCACGCTGTGGAAGAAGGCACCACCTTACGGCACTGCGGCTGTGCAAATGCCGATATGTTTACTTGAAATTAAAACAGTAACCAATAACAACTAAAAGTACATGTTTTGTGCCTGTACACAGCCACAATAAAACACACATCGCTGTAGTACAGAGTATAAGAAAGAACATTACAAAATTGTAGAAAATATAATTTGTCTTGGAAAGACATGACTTGTCGAAGATTAGAATTGAATGTGTTTAGATTTGCTATTACACTTCTTGACTGTTCTTCAGACTTAAAATCTTAAGACATTTGTCCCATCCTGCGGTTCATTATTACGGTCATCCATATGCCAAAATATTTACTGCCCGTTAAAACAATAGAATACAACAACAGGAATACATGTAGTGTGCCTGCTCATGACAGTAAAAGAAAGGTCACTCTAGTACATGGGTAAGAGATTATACCTTCCAACAAATTAAAATGCACTCCTGGAAATGGAAAAAAGAACACGTTGACACCGGTGTGTCAGACCCACCATACTTGCTCCGGACACTGCGAGAGGGCTGTACAAGCAATGATCACACGCACGGCACAGCGGACACACCAGGAACCGCGGTGTTGGCCGTCGAATGGCGCTAGCTGCGCAGCATTTGTGCAGCGCCGCCGTCAGTGTCAGCCATTTTGCCGTGGCATACGGAGCTCCATCGCAGTCTTTAACACTGGTAGCATGCCGCGACAACGTGGACGTGAACCGTATGTGCAGTTGACGGACTTTGAGCGAGGGCGTATAGTGGGCATGCGGGAGGCCGGGTGGACGTACCGCCGAATTGCTCAACACGTGGGGCGTGAGGTCTCCACAGTACATCGATGTTGTCGGCGGAAAGTGCACGTGCCCGTCGACCTGGGACCGGACCGCAGCGACGCACGGATGCACGCCAAGACCGTAGGATACTACGCAGTGCCGTAGGGGACCGCATCGCCACATCCCAGCAAATTAGGGACACTGTTGCTCCTGGGGTATCGGCGAGGACCATTCGCAACCGTCTCCATGAAGCTGGGCTACGGTCCCGCACACCGTTAGGCCGTCTTCCGCTCACGCCCCAACATCGTGCAGCCCGCCTCCAGTGGTGTCGCGACAGGCGTGAATGGAGGGACAAATGGAGACGTGTCGTCTTCAGTGATGAGAGTCGCTTCTGCCTTGGTGCCAATGATGGTCGTATGCGAGTTTGGCGCCGTGCAGGTGAGCGCCACAATCAGGACTGCATACGACCGAGGCACACAGGGCCAACACCCGGCATCATGGTGTGGGGAGCGATCTCCTACACTGGCCGTACACCTCTGGTGATCGTCGAGGGGACACTGAATAGTGCACGGTACATCCAAACCGTCATCGAACCCATCGTTCTACCATTCCTAGACCGGCAAGGGAACTTGCTGTTCCAACAGGACAATGCACGTCCGCATGTATCCCGTGCCAACCAACGTGCTCTAGGAGGTGTAAGTCAACTACCCTGGCCAGCAAGATCTCCGGATCTGTCCCCTATTGTGCATGTTTGGGACTGGATGAAGCGTCGTCTCACGCGGTCTGCACGTCCAGCACGAACGCTGGTCCAACTGAGGCGCCAGGTGGAAATGGCATGGCAAGCCGTTCCACAGGACTACATCCAGCATCTCTACGATCGTCTCCATGGGAGAATAGCAGCCTGCATTGCTGCGAAAGGTGGATATACACTGTACTAGTGCCGACATTGTGCATGCTCTGTTGCCTGTGTCTATGTGCCTGTGGTTGTGTCAGTGTGATCATGTGATGTATCTGACCCCAGGAATGTGTCAATAAAGTTTCCCCTTCCTGGGACAATGAATTCACGGTGTTCTTATTTCAATTTCCAGGAGTGTATTTATTTATCTTAAAAGGATAATGTATCGAAGTTACAGAAAAATTTGTCTGATTCACTGTACAGAGTAGTACATAGGAAGGGATGTGCATTTCAACGTTTAAATTTTTTTCTATTAAAAACATAACCTGTCACAATTACAAAAGTACTTCTTTTGATCTGCCGGTGTACTTCCTGTCTAAAGGTCAAACGTGGAAACCGAAGACATTTTCCTCCTGAACCACTGATGAACCTAACTCACGTGGTATTCGATAACCACTGCAGGGCTAAAAAAATGGTTCAGAAGGAAAATGTCTTCAGTTTCCACGATTGACTTTGAGTAATGAAGTGCATCGGTAACTTAAAACAAATCCTTTTGTTATTACGGCAGATTGTGTTTTCAACAGAAAAAAATTTAAACGTTGAAATGTACCGTCCCTTCCCTGTGTACTACTCTATCAGTGAATCAGACCAATTTTTCTATAATTTTGATACGTTATCCTTTTAAGATGAATAAATACACTTCTAAACATTCATGTTGGTGTCTATTTGTTCTATATCGTGTCTCCCTACCACTTTCGCGCAACGACGCTCTGAGCGTGTTTTTTAGGGAATTAACTAGTTTGAACCTGGGACCTGTTGCTGGTAAGGAGACGCCAGACCACACATGACATGTAGAATTCAGAAGAGTTCCGTGAGACTAGCGATGATATAACCAAATACTTAATGATCTCAGCGTCAGCTCCATTGCATTCCCTGTAAAAGAATCATAATACTAACTAAATTTAGTGGAAGGGGTTCAAGGCTTTCCTATTTTTAGTTAGCTGGTAAAATAACGTCGAAAAAGCAGTTAAGTTTACCATTGGAAATTTTATTCTACTCACAAAACATTGTTTATAAATTGCACTATTGATAAAAGGAAGTGTTTTAATACAGGATGGTAAAAACCAACTGCGTTCAACAAAAATGTGAACGAATATTCCCTGAATGGGTTTCCAAGTTCTACAATGGATCGAAGGATGACCTATGCCATATCACATCTATAATCTAGGTTTAAATTAAGTTTCACAAAAGAGAAAACTATCAAAATGGTCTACAGTGACCCTCAATTATGCATAATTACTTATCGAACTTGTCGTAAATTACACTGGCTGATGTGACTTCTCAATAATTATATAACAGAGAAATCATCGCGTTTCAGATTTTTACTTCAAGTAGCAAATGTGAACACAATGAGGTTTAATTGACGATCGACACTAGTATTAAGCAAAAAGAGGGTGTAACAGATGAGACTTCTGCAGTTCTGAGTGAAGCTTTATGCGCTGTTATACGGCATCGCGTGCGTTCATTACCTGGTCGGTGTTCATCAGGGAGCGACGGCCGGCGCAGCTCCGCTCACCTCGCAGTCTCGGAACTAACTCTCCTCCTAACTTCTCCTTACTACCATTTACCGAAGTTGGTTTAAAAAAACCTATCTGGCTGTGTTTTCATCTGACCAATCAGGGTCTCAATGTTAACCTTAAGCTCCGCCTACAAAAATTCTGTCCATCCAATGAGTAACGTTATACTTTTCGTGGTGGGGCAATGTTTTTAAAGTTTGCAACGTAACAGAGACGCGAAAAAGTCTCACGCTAAAACTTGCAGCTGATGTGGTCCTTTTAGCGTTCTGCAAAGTTCTGTTTATTATGCCACGAAACAGTATAAAGAGGTGACAGTAAAGTAGAAACAACGGGTAGAATGTAGAACGTAAATAACTGCTATATTCGTAATGGTAGACAAAAATGTTCTTTTTCTCCAACTTAATGGATTTGTACACACATTCCGACAACTGGTTAATGTGGTGTTAATATGGGGTGTGATCACCTCTGGCAGCAATACAGGTCCGACGAGTATGGGGCATGTTGTGAATGATGTCATCAATCTCATGTTGAGGCAATAACGCCCATTCTTCCACAGAGCTGCTCGCAAGTCTTGGTGAGTGGTTGGTGGATGCTGATGTGATGCAACCTATTTCCTTAGTTCATCCCATACGTGACCTTTGGGATCAAATTGGGAGAGCGAGCAGGCCACGCCGTGCGAGCAACATTTTCTGTTTCCAAGAAAACATCAACCACCCGTTCTCTACGATGTCGAGCGTTGTCGTCCATCAATACAAAGTCTGGGTCCACACCACCACGCAACAACCGCACATGAGGTCCCAAGATCTATTCAGGATAGCTAACAGCAGTTAAACGTTGCCGATTCGCCTGCAAAATTTCGTGAGGAGTTGTTCAAGTGGTCTACATAATGCTGCCCACACCATTAGGGACCCTCCTCGATATCGGTCTCTTTTTCAATGCTTGGGCCCCGAAATCGTGTCCCACGTTTCTTACACATGCGAAATAGGAGCAAAAAAAATTGGCCCATTTTTCGATGTACAGGCAGTATGCTGACGACTCCACTCTAGATGTTCCTTTCTGTGAGGACGTTTCAGAGGCACACATACAGCAGGTCTCCGACAATAAAGACCACTCTGTCGATGCCTCCTGTCACCGTTTCTCTGAATATAACACGTCCAGCGGATGCTGTGAGGTCAAGTGCCAGTTGTCGTGCAGTACTAAGGCCATACGTCGTGCCCTTACAGCCAAGTGAAACTCCTCTATTTCTGATTTCACACATGGTCGGCCCTACCCTGGTTTTCGGGATACAGTTTCGGTCTCTATAAATTGTCGCCACATTCGAGAAACAACAGAACGACCCACATTAAGTCATCGGGCCACATCAGTTTGTGACTGTCCTGCTTCCATTCTTCTTATAGTCCTCCGCCGCAGAGAGTTTTATTTTATTTACTCGTAAAATTCCGTAGGATCAAATTGAGGAGCATATCTCGAAAGTAATCGAACGTGTCAGTACATGAAATTACGACATAAAAGTAATAACAGATAAAAATAAAATGTTTATGAATCCGAAAAAAAGTCAAGCCATAAGTTTAAGTAAACGCAATCAACAATACCACAAGAATCAGCTTAATTTTTCAAGGAACTCCTCGACAGAATAGAACGAGGAACCCATAAGGATACTCTTCAGTTTCGATTTGAAAGCGCGTGGATTACTGCTAAGATTTTTGAATTCTAGTCGTAGCTTACTGAAAATTGGTGCAGCGGTATACTGTACACCTTTCTGCACAAGAGGTAAGGAAGTCCGATTGTAATGCAGGTTTGATTTCTGCCTAATATTAACTAAGTGAAAGCTGCTTATTCTTGGGAACAAGCTAATATTGTTAACAAGAAATTACAGTAAGGAATATGTCAAAATACCAAGACTCGTGAACAGGGATCGAAAAGAGGTTCGTGAACTGTCACTACTTATTGCCCGAACCATCCGCTTCTGAGCCAAAAATATCCTTTTTAGAATGGGAAGAGTTACCCCAAAATATAATACTATACGACATAAGCGAGTGAAAATAGGCAAAGCAGACTAACTTTCTTGTCGAACTATCACTCACTTCAGATACTCTTCGAATAGCAAAAACGGCAGTATTAAATCTTTGAACAAGATCCCGAAAGTGGGTTTTCCACGACAGTTTACTATCTATCTGTAGACCTAGAAATTTAAACTGTTCAGTTTCACTAATCATATACCCAGTCTGTGAAATTAAAACGTCAGGTTTCGTTTAATTGCGTGTTAGAAACTTTAAAAACTGAGTCTTACTGTGATTTAGCCTTAGTTTATTTTCTACATGCCATGTACTTATGTCATGAATTGCACTATTTGAAACCGAGCCAATGTTGCACACATCATCCTTTACTACCAAGCTAGTGTCGTCAGCAAACAGAAATATTTTAGAGTTACCCGTAATACTAGAGGGTATATCATGCGATTGTGGATGTGTGACTACCCGCCAAACACTACCTCGTTTGATAGGTGCCTTGACATCGTTGGCGTGGTTGTCCATTGACCGAAATGCCACCTTCCGTGCAGAACACCATTGTAAGGACATCTGATGACAGTTTGTATCATTATACATTTTTAATTTTGGACATCGGTGTATTTTACTCTAGTGCTCATTTACTACAGCAGAGTTTTCCAACCTTTTTGAAAACGCAACCCCCTTCCAAGAAAAAATACTCTGGAGACCCCCAGAAGCGTAATAAAAATATGTCAGCGATTTCAAAGGCAACGTATTTAATTTTCTTTCTATTGATACTATACTGATCTAGAAATCAAGTGCAATGTGAAAAGAGGTCGCAGTGCTCTGCAGAGAGATAATTATATTCTTTGGCGCGGTAGACGCATGGGGGTGAGAAGGGGTCAGCGGCAGCACACTCGGGCGTTTCTGGTCGCTACAGTCAGTTGTCCGAGTACGCCAGCAAGTACGGACGTGATTATTGTCTTCTCGCTTCGCTCTAAAGTTTCAGAATCAATGTTGAACAAGCAATTACCTAATTTTGATAAAAAATAAATACAATTTTCCATAAGCCTATGTTTTTGTATTACAGAACCCCAGGTTTTGAGACATGTAGCAGGATGATTACTTCACTCACTTTCAAAAGAAGACAAGATCTCTTTTTAATAAATTGCGAGAATATGTAGTTTATATTTTTACCAATAATGCTACTACTTTTTGTAAGATATTTTTCAACTCTTTTTTAAAGCGCTATCAAAAAAACAATTATTCACTTCACGGCAATCACCACAGTTAACTACTTCACTTCACTTCGGTGATCTCGCGGGAACCGGTGTATCCACTGCGGCAAGGCCGTTGCCCATTTTTGTTATAAAATGGTATATATTGGTTCTGAGACGTAGTTCGATTTTCTTGTCAACATTTGATATTTTTAAAAATATGTAACTAATTATTTGTTATATTGTTTACAATAGGAAATCTGATGACGGGCAGAACCCGAAACATGTCATTTGGAATAAATGCACCAAAAAACAACTATTACCTGTTTGTGTCAATAAAATTCTTCTGGGTTAGAGACCGCATTGTCATTTATAAAATTCCAACGTTTCGGCGTCTGTTGCAAGACGCCTTTCTCAGGGTGTGTTGCTAACTGCTGTATGAGCCCAAGTGTGGGTACATATATACTATGGAAGAGTGTTGTGATTGGATGTGAGGATGAGGAGGAAGGGTACTAGGAGTTCATTTTATTGGCGTTTGCATTGCGTCTTGTTATTGGCGGAAATAGGCATTTTCCATTGGAGTTTCCTTTACTGCCTGCCATTGGTGGAAATCGGCGAATAGGAGACTTAGCGGCGACTGCAGCGTAGCGTTGTTTACTAACTGCCTAGCATCGACTAGGCCGCGTCAGCGCTCTGTGTACCATCCTCCGCTGTGGCCTACCGCACGCCTGTTGCTTTGCGCGAGCTGTCCTTCCGCAAAGCTGTCACAGCAGGCAGTCAAGACGCTGGAAGTCTGTACCCGTCTTCTCTGTTCATATTATCGGGTCGCTTGGCTATTTCTATAGCCTCTCTAATCTTCCTCCTCAAACTAAACGGCTGTTTCGCCAGTACTCGGGCCCCTTTAGAATTTTATAAATGACAATGCGGTCTCTAACCCAGAAGAATTTTATTGACATTGACAACGGCCGCGACTACTCAGATTTTCTAGAATCCAGTCAATTATATTAATAATAGTGGTCACATACCTCTACCGACAGTTTCATGCTCTGACATACGTGCAATTGGCACATATGGAGTTTTGATAGGTCAAATATAGACTTACCTACATAAACAAGCTTCAGGAACTCCATCGAAACCTTTGCCATCTCCAAAGCCTAGAGTATTGTATTAAAAATTGTGGCTCATTTAAAGTTGGACCTAGTGAGATATTTTTTCACATCTTAACGCCCACACCATCAAGTTACTAAATGAACACTATGGTGGTTTCTTAAATTTTCCACAGTTTTGCAGAAAATTGTATTATTCATTAATTTATAAAATTCTTCTCCAAATGGACATGTCTCGCAAGCCGTCTTTTCTATATTTATTATAATGCAGTCCTTCAACCAGGGGTGCGACTTGAAGGACAAAGCGTATAGGGTTGTAGCCGCATCTCGAGACATGTGTAAGTTTGAGCACAGTGTACCGCCAAAGCGCTGGCATGGTGTATGTTTCAACACTTAGACTCCAGAATCGTTTAAAATGTTTGTAAGTAGGTGTACATCTGTATCCATAGAAAGACTTGCATACTCCACTAAATTAGAGGTGCTAAATTCGTGCCAAACATTCACGATATGCCCATACCTGATATGGTGGCAATCATATCTATTGAAGTTTTTGAACTTTATTAGCTAACAACCACCCACAAATACATCAAACGACTGCTTTTTCGCACAGTGATCTGTCTTCCTGCATGTCAGTCATAGGAATGATGCAATAAATCACATTAACTTTCACTGCATATTCTTCAAGCTCAGAGAGCAACCATCCTGCAATGCTCGTACTATACAACCAATACACCGCCACAAATTTTATGTATCGTTCTGTGAGGATACCTCATTATTAATGTACTTCACGTCATCAATAAATTTCATATCTGACTATAATATATTACAGAGGGAATGGGCAAGGAAAGAATTCAAACACAAAAATACTTTAGGTATAAAATTTTCTATATTCCAAAGAAAAATTAGGTGCAGACTTGGTTGATTATCCATATTTACAGGGTGACAATTATGAAATAAAATCATCATAATTTCTGAACGGTTTGCTTTAAGACGTTCCAAACTGCACGGTTGGTCGTGGGGCTTGAAGAGAATTAGTATCCGCATGGTTTGGTTTAGACCACTTTCATTTGGATCGGTTCGTTAATAAGTAAAATTGGCACATTTCGGGGAACTGAGAATCTGCATTTCGCGATGGAGAAGTCTCTTCACCCTCAATGGGTGACTGTGTAGTGTGCTATGTCCAGTCACGGAATAAACGGTGCGATATTCCTCGATGGCTCATTGACTACAGAATGGTAAGTGAGGGATTTGGAAGATGATTTCATCCCCATTATCCAAAGTGATCCTGATTTCGACAAGATGTTGTTGATGCAAGACAGAGCTTGACCCCATCAAAGCAGAAGAGTGTCTGATGTCCTGGAGGAGCACTTTGGGGACTGCATTCTGGCTCCGGGATACCCAGAGGTCACTGCCGTGCTCCTCTATTGGCCGCCATATTCTCCGGATCTGAACACATTCGACTCCTTTTTGTGGGGCTGTATTAAAGACAAGGTGTACAGTAATAACCCCAAAACCATTGCCGAACTGAAAACAGCCATTCAGGAAGTCATCGACAGCATCGGTTTTCCGACACTTCAGCAGGTCATACAGAATTTCGCTATTCATCTGCGCCACATCATCGCCAATGATGGCAGGCATATCGAACATATCTCATACTCTAAATCCGAATATTTGTAGTGACGTTTACATGTTCAATACAGTGTGTGTACGTCGCAGTTTGTAACTAATTTGCGTTTTTTTATGTAGTTCAGTAATTGTCACCCTGTACATACAACAAGGAATATTCCGAGTTTAAATTTTACAGCGTTAGACATGGCTGCGTTGTCAGTGACAGTTACAAGGTAAAATTGAACAATTTCAACCTTCGGTCGCGAAAATGAAGTCTTTTTGACCTACGTTTCGGCCACTTCTCAGAGTGCCTTCATCAGAAATAAAAGCCACTCTTCGAAGTGGCCGAAACCTAGGTCAAAAAGACTTCATATTCGCGACTGAGGGCTGCAATTGTTTTAATTTTAAATTTTACATTTTTTTCACTACAAACATACTCTCACTGCTCGATACCTTACGAATAGTAACTGACGGTTTTTACACATACTTTTCTACTAGGCAAAATTAGTTAATGTCACTATTTTCGAAATCAACTGTGTCCATGATAGATCACGCGAACACTGCGACTGTCGAGAAAGTAGATTTCATATTCGATAGTAGCTGAGAATACTGGTGGTAGATGTATCTTGCAGGCCTTCAGACAGACTGGCAATGCCACTCCAAAGTTTGTGTTTATGCATCTTCCGCTCAAGATTAGGTGTTGTTCTGTCACTGACAATCTTTCAGTGCGTATTGTGGCTCCAGCATCATCCAGAGGCTTCAAGTTCTGCACCATGGAAATTTAAGAATTTCTGTTTTCTTGACCTGAACGCTTTGTGCTCGTTTTCTCCTCTGACAAAAACCGCAGCGAGATTTTTTGTTTTCGTCATTAGGCACAGCTGGATAAGGCTTGGAGACTGACAATGTCTCCATTAAGTGACGGTAAGAGATAATGTAAATATTGTATTTAAATTTCCTTTACATGCTGATTCAGTGTGTTTGTTGAGGATGATGCCAATAAACTAGAAAATTAATATACATTAAAATATTCACTCAATTACGTCATGCCAAATTATGGTTTCTTTATTAATAGAACTGTAGAACTGTGCGTAATTATAAATATTATTACCGGTGGAATCCATTCTCGTTTTTCGACAGAATCACTGTAGCGTCATGAAATTTGTTCCATATTTATTAGCAGCATTCCTCAGTGAATAACCAGCTATTACTTCTTTTACTGTTTCGATGTATGTTTCTTTTGGCACTGTGCGTCTATTTGTCTTCTTTTGAAATACCAGATGTTGTATTCACAAACACTCAGTCTACTTGCCAAAATGCGTGTGTGCTTTGTTCAGACAAGTAGAGACTTGCAAAACAGTTTGTTGGCGGGTTGGTACTTTCTGCTGCCTAATAGAATGTGTAATATTATGAAAAAGGGGGCAAGGCCAGCACAAGCATAATTCTTTTAGTGTGGGTTGCCTACATCAGCGGCAAGTATATGTTCAGAGGCAAACCTATTGTTCTCTTTTGATTGACAGGTCCTTACCCTATTGTTCTGCTAAGAGGATATGACCCCATAAGGATAATCCTTCCTTTTGATTGACAGGTCCTTAACCTATTGTTCCCCCTCCTCCTCCTCCTCCATCTCACTGGGAATTCCCCTCGCCGACAAAAGAACACTTTTGATATCAGTTTGGTTGATACTTAATTAAATTTATGTCCACCTCTGGTAGCTGAGTGGTCAGCGCGACAGAGTGCCATACGTAACGACCTGGGTTCGATTCCCGGCTGGGTCGGAGATTTTCTCCTTATCATCATCATTTCAACACCATCGACACGCAAGCCGCCGAAGTGGCGCCAACTCGAAAGATTTGGCACCAAGTGAACGGTGTACCCGATGGGGGGCTCTAGCCACACGACATTTTTATTTAATTAAATTTATCAATTAATTAACCTCCCCCTCTGGGAAATCCACCAGCCCTCCTCCTCCGATCCCTCACCTGGAAATAGGCGGGAAAAAGAATAAGTTGGCTGGCCATTTGGAGAGAAATCGATTTCAGTATATGAAATATTGTTTAAACAGTTTAAACAATGTGTGGAATATTGTTTATTTAAACAATTAATGGGATACAAGACTGTGCATAAAAATAGTTTATTTATTTAAAGAAATTAGTGGGAAATTGATTGCAGTATAGCCGAGCGGTTCTAGGCGCTTCAGTCCGGAACCACGCGGCTGCTACGGTCGCAGGTTCGAATTCTTCTCGGGCATGGATGTGTGTGATGTCCTTAGGTTAGTTAGGGTTAAGTAGTTCTAAGTCTAGGGAACTGATGACCTTAGATGTTAAGTCCCATAGTGCTTAGTGCCATTTGAACCATTTTTGATTGCAGTATATAGAATATCGTTTAAACAATTAAGAGAATGTGTGGAATATTGTTGACAGTAAATAATTTAAACAATATAGTTTACTTATTTATTTAAAGAATTTAGTGGGAAGTGGGTTGCAGTGTATGGAATATTGTTTAAATGTTATAGACAACGTGTGAAATATTATTTATTTAAACAGTTTATGGGTTATGAGGCTAGGTATGGAATATAGGGATTTTATTTGTGTAAAGAATTTGGCGGGAAATCGATTGCAGTGTACGGAATATCTTTTAAACAATTTAGACAATATGTGGCATATAGTTTATTTAAACAGTTTACAGGATGCAAGGTGATGTATGGAATATTTAAACGGTTGCGATGTTTTTTCATTCTAATCGCGCAAGGAAACACGTATTTACACTGTCACAAACCGCATAAACATATCTGAAAAACTTTCTTCTGTCGTGCCACGCACGAAGGCTGCACAGAGGCGGGACACATCGGAGTGATTCTGGGAGCGCCAGCAGGCTTGTCGCACCGCTCTCGGCTGTCGGCTGTCGGCTGCTCTCTCAGGTGGTCTGTATGGGTGAACCAACCTGTCGGATACCAGAGGACACTAGAGATGCCTTCCTTCCAAAGCAAATATCTGATTAGAAACCGATCCTCAAATACTGCTGAAGTTAAAAAAATTAATTTCTATTCGTATGATTGTAATATAGGAAATATAAGATGGACACAGTAACTATTCCACTCACACACAAATTGACGATATCATAAAATAGTAGTGCGCTAACTCGAAATATCTAAATACACTAAAAAAGTAAAGAAACATTGTTACATACTGAGAGAGAGAGAGAGAGAGAGAGAGAGAGAGAGAGAGAGAGAGAGAGAGAGAGAGAGAGAGAGCTAGAGATAGCTGCAGTTTCCTGCAGATGACGTACTAACTAGCATGGGATATTTCATTCCGCCGTGAGCTCTGAACTGCCCCAGCTTTCCTGGTGCACTGCATTGCGGAACATTTCACTAACTGCTTCAGGTCTTATTAAGTCTGGCGCGAAGTATCACATCTTGAAGGTGTCACAAATGTCGCTTCACAAGATGTGCCACAGGGTATATTACTTAAATCGCTAATGTAGCGTTTAAACCATTTCTTTCACACAGTTTAAAACTACTCGAAATAAAAGAAGATTACACTGCACAGTAGTTTGGATGCATAAACAACAGTGTTATGTTTTTGATAAGAAATTTCATTAAATAATCTAAACCTATTACTATTTGAAGCCACGATTAGAAACGGTGACGTATGAAATTATAGTTGGGATTTCAAATTTCGACGTGAATGTATACCATCACGGTTATAAAGTTCTCGACCACTACAGGTCTGCTAAGTGTATTTTCTTTTTTAAACCGCTACATAATTCCTAAGTTCACTGGTTCAGCCCACTGCACCAGGACAAGAAGGAGGAGGGAGGAAAGGGTCTACCACGTGATGGGATAGTACCAACAAATATCTATGCAAGACAGAGTTCACTGCTATGTATTGAGCAGCACTTAACACGACACACTTAAACCAGGATCCAGTCCACAGCAGTAGCCGTCATTGTTAGATGTTGGAGATCACTGAAACATTTGCACATCCTGCGTGCTCATGTCCCGATGTCCACCGTACAGCGCCGTCGGCGCCAACGCTTAGAGGTCGGCGAAAACTACAGCCGCGGCCGTAACCGCAGTCTTCGACGTGTGTGTATGCCTGAGTGCAACATCCCAGGCCATGGAGGGCGTCAGGGGATGATTGGAGTTGGAGGAATTCGGATCTTATCAATACGTCCAGCGCAAACATGCGTCCATATTGAGTCTTCCCTCATGCAACACACGCATGTCCGCTTCTGTCGCACTCAGCCAGCACACTGGTCACTACGCCAGCCCTCGCTGACATTAGCAAGAACAAACAGGTTGGCAGTTTCTTTGTTCTTACACAAGCTGAGCTAATCCGCAACTTCCGACCGCCCTTGCAGCCAGCCGCAGTGCACTGCGAAACAAGCAGTTTCAGTTTGAACGTATACAGTAGTTCTAAACAGTTCCACTCCAACATGAACCCATCGGTTTAATCCACTTTACCAAATCAGAGGCAGCGGTGTTGTTGTCCATACACCTCAAATTTCGTACGTTGAATGTAGATTTCCCCTTTTAAACAAGTCATTTTCGAAGACATATGAAATCGAAGCATACACGCTTTTTCACATTGCTCAAGTATCATTACTTCTTGTGAAAATCCTGTAATATTATGGCATAGGCTACATTTCCTCTAAGTATGTTCCCGTCAGTTATGAAATTTTTTTCTTATCATTTACGTCACGCATCACAGCACTACACTACAGGCCATTAATACTGCTACACCAAGAAGAAATGCTGATGATAAACGGGTAATTCATTGGACAAATACATTACACTAGAACTGACATGTGATTACATTTTCACGCAATTTGGGTGCATAGATCCTGAGAAAGCAGCACCCAGAACAACCACCTATGGCCGTAATAACGGCCTTGAAATGCCTGGGCATTGAGTCAAACAGAGCTTGGATGGCGTGTACAGGTACAGCTGCCCATGCAGCTTCAACACGATACCACAGTTCATCAAGAGTATTGACTGGCGTATTGTGACGAGCCAGACGATTTCAATAGGCGAGATATCTGGAGAATGTGCTGGCCAGGGCAACAGTCGAAAATTTTCTGTATCCAGAAAGGCCCGTACAGGACCTACAACATACGGCGGTAGTGCATTATCCTGCTGAGATGTAGGGTTTCGCAGGGAACGAATGGAGGGTAGAGCCACGGGTCGTAACACATCTGAAATTTAACGTCCACTGTTCAAAGTGCCGTCAATGCGAACAAGAGGCGACCGAGACGTGTAACCAATAGCACCCCATACCATCACGCCGGGTGATACGCCAGTATGGCGATGAAGAATACACGCTTCCAATGTGCGTTCACCGCGATGTCGCCAAACACGGATGCGACCATCATGATGCTGTAAACAGAAACAGGATTCATCCGAAAAAATCACGTTTTGCCATTCGTGCACCCAGGTTTGTCGTTGAGTACACTATCGCAGGCGCTTCTGTCTGTGGTGCTGCATCAAGGGTAACCCACAGCCATGGTCTCCGAGCTGATAGTCCATGCTGCTGCAAACGTCGTCGAACTGTTCGTGGGGATGGCTGTTGTCTTGCAAACGTCCCCATCTGTTGACTCAGGGATCGAGACGTGGCTGCACGATCCGTTACAGCCATGCGGATAGGATGCCTGTCATGTCGACTGCTAGTGATAAGAGGCCGTTGGGATCCAGCACGGCGTTGCGTATTACCCTCCTGAACCCACCGATTCCATATTCTGCTAACAGTGATTGGGTCTCGACCAACGCGAGCACCAACATCGCGATACGATAAACCGCCATTGCGATAGGCTACAATCCGACGTTCATCAAAGTCGGAAACGTGATGGTACGCATTTCTTCTCCTTACACGAGGCATCACAACAACGCTTCACCAGCCAACGCCGGTCAACTTCTGTTTGTGTATGAGAAACCAGTTGGAAACTTTGCTCATGTCAGCACATTGTAGATGTCGCCACCGGCGCCAACCTTGTGTGAATGCTCTGAAAACCCAATAATTTGCATATCATAGCATCTTCTGTCTGTGGGTTAAATTTCGCGTCTGTAGCACGTCATCTTCGTGCTGTAGCAATTTTAATGGCCAGTAGTGTACAATATTTAACTTATTTTGGCTCATGATGGAGTGCTATGATCTACTTCTGTCACGGAATGCCTCCTTATTTTCGAACTCCCTTAAAGTACCCAAATGTCACGCCACATAGGACAGAGAAGTTGTAAATATCAGGTTTATATTACATATCAATTTATAAATTCGTTAATACATCTGATTTTATTACGATGATCGTCTCTCCCTGTGTAGGTGGTAGATTGAAATATCGCAAAAAGACATCGCCGCAAAAAAAAGCCCGATTACCATTCCAAGTAAATAATCTTCTCCGTGGTGCTCTATCCCTCGCTTCCGCCAGCCAGGTAGCATGTCACCGATATCGAAATCATACGCTAATTAATTGAATTGATCGTGAGAGTCACTTTCCATGACGAGAAATTTTTCCTTTTCAGCAGTCAGATTATACTCAGCAGGTAGGCAGACATCTATCCAGACCATTACACAGG
This sequence comes from Schistocerca gregaria, assembly GCF_023897955.1. Taxonomy (NCBI): domain Eukaryota; kingdom Metazoa; phylum Arthropoda; class Insecta; order Orthoptera; family Acrididae; genus Schistocerca; species Schistocerca gregaria. Next base: position 766,345,148 of record NC_064920.1, read on the forward strand.
AATTCCATAGTACGTTAGGAGCCACTGCTGGTACTATGACAGTTAGGTGGAAAGTGAGAAAACTTGGATTTCATGGTCGATCGGCTGCTCATAAGCCATACATACGACAGTAAATGCCAAACGGCACCTAGCATGGTGTAAGGAGAGTAAACATCAGATGACTGAACAGAGGAAAGGCGGTGTGTGGAGTGACGAATCACGGACACAAGTTGGCGATCGGATGGCAGGATATGGGTATGGTGAATGCCCGGTGAACATTATCTGTCAGCGTGTGGAGTGCCAACAGTAAAATTCGGAGGCGGTGGTGTTATGGCGTGGTCGTATTATTCATGGAGGGGGCTTGCACCCCTTTTTGTTTTGGATGGCACTATCACAGCACTGGCCTACATTGATGTTTTAAGCACCTTCTTGCTTCCCACTGTTGAAGAGCAATTTGGGGACAGTGACTGCATCTTTCAACACGATCGAGCACCTGTTCATAATGCACGGCCTGTGGTGGAGTGGTTACACGACCATAACATCCCTGTAATGGACTGGCTGACATAGAGTCCTGACCTAAATCCTATAGAACACCTTTCTGATGTTTTTGACGCCAACTTTGTGTCAGGCCTCGCCGACCGACATCGATACCTCTTCTCAGTGCGGCACTCCATGAACAATGGGCTGCCATTTCCCAAGAAACCTTCCAGCGCCTGACTGAACGTATGCCTGCGAGAATCGTAGCTGTCATCAAGACAAAGAATGGGGCAACACAATACTGAATTCCAGCATTACCGGTGGAAGAGGCCACGAACTTTTGATCACATAGTCTACTTGTGCTGGTTCCTATGTAGACGTCTTTCAATGATTACAGCCACTGGTGAATAATAATAGTTCCACTCTCATATCTTGAAAAGAGTCACGATTCTCGAACCTATCTGCTACAGTAAAAATTCTAGCACTGTTTTTTAGACAGTGCCTCTGCATCTTGTAATTGTTCCTCAGTCTCTGCCCTGCCCTCCCTGCAGCTTCGTGCACTTGGTCATCCCAGTTTAAGTTGGAACTGAACGAAAGTCAGACAGCGCTATATCTAAGATCTTCTGCGTCCCATGGAGAAACAGGATGAGCTGAGTAAATGGAACAGGGCCATCTTTTTTGCCCACTCGATGGAAATGGGCGCATGTTGTTGTAGCTCCACCGACTGTGAACAGTGTGTAAGGCCAGCACCAAATGAAGCTTTCTCTGTCCTGCAACACGATGTAGTAGGAAAGACAGTACGAACAGTTACGGTGGTGTTACTTATCAGGAAAATTAGGAAAAATCCATACTCGAGCTGGAAGTTGGATAAGAATTTTGCCACTGCATTGTGATGTGTTTCTAAACTACAGACAGGTACTGCAGTCTGAAGGAGATCTGCATCCCTCAGGGTGCGTTCATGTCTACCACCCGAACATTCTCTCCATGCTTGTAATTTTTTTCCACCTAACAGAGATAAAAACTTCAAATTATGAAAGCTCCGCTAACTTTATCTGACGAAGAACTCAACATATAACGAAAACAAATACCGTGTGTGATGGCATCAAACATTATATGGTGATTTACACTGTGTGATGTCCAGCTTTCTGTTAGAGCCAATAGATCGAAATGTGTTAATGTTGGTTTTGTATCTGACACAGACGTCGAAGTCAAGGTGGAAAAAAAATAATGGCGGTGTATGTAGCTGTAATCATACACTGCTTGGATGTCTACATCTACATCTACGTGGACACTCTGCAAATCACATTTAAGTGCCTGGCAGAGGGTTCATCGAACCACCTTCACAATTCTCTATTATTTCAATCTCGTATAGCGTGCGGAAGGAATGAACACCTATATCTTTCCGTACGAGCTCTGATTTCCTTTATTTTATCGTGCTGATCGTTCCTCCCTAAGTAGGTCCGTGTCAACAAAATATTTTCGCATTCGGAGGAGAAAGATGGTGATTGGAATTTCGTGAGAAGGTTCCGTCGCAATGAAAAAGTCTTTCTTTTAACGATTTTCAGCCCAAATCCTGTGTCATTTCTGTGACACTCTCTCCCATATTTCGCGATAATACAAAACGTGCTGCCTTTCTTTGAACTTTTTCGATGTACTCCATCAGTCCTATCTGGTAAGGATTCCACACCATGCAGCAGTATTCTAAAAGAGGACAGACAAGTTTAGTGCAGGCAGTCGCCTTAGTAGGTCTGTTACATTTTCTAAGTGTCCTGCCAATAAAACGCAGCCTTTGGTTAGCCTTCCCCACAATATTTCAAGTGTGTTCCTTCCATTTTAAGTTATTTGTATTTGTAACACCTAGGTATTTAGTTGAAGTTACGGCGTTTAGGTTAGACTGATTAATCATGTAACCGAAGTTTAACGAGTTCCTTTCAGCACTAATGTGGATGATCTCACACTTTTCGTTATTTACAGCAGAAAAAAAATGCATCAAAGAACGACACACGGACACTCTGATAGTGTTTAGTGCATGGACCTCCGTGGTACAGGTGTTGAAACTTCACACTGTCTTGTGGAAGCGACTTTGATCATTGGCAATCTGCTCCAATGACCCAATACCTGTATATTTAATAGGATCGTTACATAATGCTCGATGCCAGCACTCACACGGTATTTGTTTGTTATATATATATATATATATATATATATATATATATATATATATATATATATATATATATATATATATATCTGCTGGATGAAGTTAGCAGAACTTTTATAGTTTGAAGCTTTTTTCTCTGTTGGATGGTAAAAAATTACGAAGATGGAGAGAACGTTCGGGTGGCAGAAATTAATGCTCCCTGAAGGATAATGCAGTGGCAAAATTCTTATCCAACTTCCAGCTCGAGTATGGATTTTTCCTAATTTTCCTGATAAGTAACACCACCGTAACTGTTCGTACACTCTTTCCTACTACATCGTGTTGCAGGACAGAGAAAGCTTCATTTGGTGCTGGCCTTACACACTGTTCACAGTCGGCGGAGCTACAACAACATGCGCCCATTTCCATCGAGTGGGCAAAAAAGATGGCCCTGTTCCATTTACTCAGCTCATCCTATTTCTCCATGGGACGCAGAAGATCTTAGATATAGCGCTGTCTGACTTTCGTTCAGTTCCAACTTAAACTGGGATGACCAAGTGCACGAAGCTGCAGGGAGGGCAGGGCAGAGACTGAGGAACAATTACAAGATGCAGAGGCACTGTCTAAAAAACAGTGCTAGAATTTTTACTGTAGCAGATAGGTTCGAGAATTGTGACTCTTTTCAAGATATGAGAGTGGAACTATTATTATTCACCAGTGGCTGTAATCATTGAAAGACGTCTCCATAGGAACCAACACAAGTATGTCGTTGAAGGGATAGACTTAATTCCAAATCGCAGACAGCGTAACGCTATAAGTGATGCTTGTGTGTGCGTGTAAAGCCAAGACTTCTTTTTATGCAAGGTGATGGTAACATAGTCCTCGTGACCGTGTATTTAACAGCGCAGTTATTACGCAAAATGTATGTTGCCGGCGCTACACTCCTTTTGTGGCCAGATCCAGAAGTCGCTTCTCAATAGTGTTCCTTGAAAAGAAAATCATCTTCCCTCCAGGGATTTCCATTTCCATTGACACTAGGTTTGTCTGAATCGCTTAAGGTGCCATTGAGTTACTACTTATTAAAAATCTTCATATCCAAAATATTTGACTTTTACTTTTAAAATAAATCTCTTAGTGAGGATGCATCTTCATTCACAGACTCGTCTAATTTTTATCTTTAAAACCATGTGATTGGTCTCTATGTCACTAGTTTGCTTCAGTTTTTATTTAGAGTTTTCTTTGTTCCATATTTCCTTTATTCAGTTGGTTCAACCATGGCGGCTACCCTCTACAGTACATTCAAATGGTCGAGTTTTCCCCACCTCGTGTTCAGAACATCAGGCTAGCTGACCTACAGTCAGGATTTCTCATACTTTGAGCTCCACCAGTCATCTCTCATCTAAGGCGCCGCAGAAATACTCGTCTGGCAAAGCATGACTCTCACGATGCCTGGTGACTCGACACCGACTCCGCTGCCAGTGTTACGATTCATATGCAGGACCCCATCTGTTTTTGAAGATTTTTCATAGGTATTTTCAGAGGATGAACCGTCTCAATACGCATCTTCGGCAGTCTTCTGTGTGCGTTGTAAATTTTTACTTGAGCGTACACCGTTGTGTCTGTAAATCAATGTCACGCCGTTTTGAAATTCTAACAATGTCTTCTGCTTTCGAGTCTTAAAATGCTTGTGGTTTTAGCTGTGATATACATCGATTTTCTGTCTTTCATCACAAACCTGCACTAATACCTATGAGAGCTATAAATGACAACCACAAGGAAAAATGCAATGCATGGGCTAGCCGCGGTGGCCGAGCGGTTCTAGGCGCTTCAGCCCGGAACCGCGCGACTGCTACGGTCGCAGGTTCGAATCCTGCCTCGGGCATGGTTGTCCTTAGGGTAGTTAGGTTTAAGCAGTTCTAAATTCTAGGGGACTCATGACTTCCGATGTTAAGCCCCATAGTGCTCAGAGCCATTTGAACTATTTGATTTTGCAATGCATGTGGGACCCAACAGTGTTACAAATACTTAAAAATAACATGATACACAGTTCCTTTCTCTTTAACTGGTAAACTGTGTAAGAGTTGCTTAAATCCATAGCACTGGGCTCACAATGCATTTACTTGCGGAACCAGCAGTGAATAATTTTTGTTTTTCACGTTAAGCATGTTTTGGACATTGAACGTACTATGGAAAAGTACAGGCAAAATTCTCACTCAATGGAACTTTCAATCTGGTGTTACCCCATTAGTTTTTGATGGAACAGCATTAAATACAGACACTATGCCTGTGCTCTGACTGAAAAGATCTCATGTAGACATGAGATATATGAAATAAAACATACAGCAAAAGTTGAGCTGTAGAAACACAGGTCTGCTTTGGTGAATTTTGGCACTTCGTTAGGGACTTCGAGAGAAGAGCAGCAACCCAGAGAGAGTTACAATGAATTTTCAGAATTAACTGAGCTCTCTCACACAATTTCGTGGACCAGAGGCTATCCACCATGCAACATAGATGGCGAAAGCTATTATTGCTTCAAAGCATAAATGTTCTGAGATGAGTTACCATTAGCATATAAGACAACTTGTAGTATGTGTATTTTTTTTTTGAAAGAAATTTTCGCCTTTTGATTGTTAATTGTTCATTTATTTTATATAGTCATGATTTCGGCTTTATAGCGGAAATTATAATTGCGTAAAATCTTGATTTCAGCTTCATAGTCATTCTCAAGTGTCGAAAATATAATTGTGTAAAATAAATGAACAATTAATAGTCAAATGCTGGAATTACTTTCAAAAAATTCTATGTGACGGTGGTTCCCCACGATGGAAAGATCATTTTTGTGTGGCAATCTGACGCATTTTTGGAGCAAATTGCTGCATTTTCTCTTGATGAAGCACATTTTCCTGCACCTCCATCTTTAATTTTCTTTAATTATCGGCAACCTTAGTGAAGTTACAGGTTCAAAATCGTTGATCTTACGTGACGTTCCAATGATGAAGTCACAGCAACAGTGACCTCCGAAGCGAGGTCCTCTGTATCTGACCCAAAGCTGAGGGGTTTGCTGAATACTGAATGTCTGACGGCTAATGCCTAGTGCACAACACCTAACGCATAATGCAGAACACTTAGCGCCATGAGGAGTAATATAAACTGAGACGTCTGCTTTCAGTGTTTTCAGCTATGACTAAGTATTGCACTTGTCAACATTTCCCTAAACATTTGGGCGAAAGATCAGTCTTTAAAAGTCGAGTGCTGAACTCTCGACGAAATATCCAGAAAAAATTGGAGTTGCTGCAAAAAAGGCAAGCTGAAGCTGACTCTCTACTGGAAAATGTATTGAAACCCATTTCTCGACAACTTCAGAGGCAGGAGCAGCAATTCTGAAAGGAGAAGTCAAACCAAGAGGAAGTCAGACAAAGTAACGTATTTATGAAAGCAGAAGATAGAGGAGAAGTAGATAAATACGATCTGGAAGACGATAGTGGCAATGACAAGATTGATGATGATGATGATGATGATGACGATGGAGATGAAGAAGGGTCACGAAAGAAAATTATAGCACATACAGGAGGTAAACTTGCAGCACCATTTTCTGATAAACCGACAGGTAAAACATCTGATGCTCTATATGGCATCAGATTAGAACCAACAGAAAGAGTGTGGATGTCTGGTGATGTAGATGTCTATAGAGATGATTTAATAATTCACTATATAAGATATCCAGAAATAATAGGATTATTATCTATTATTATCTATTGTTTAAAACTAAACCTCCTAAAACAGTTACACAATATGAGATCTTCAAAATTATGACAAAATTTTCAAGGCTACCAACAACCACAAGCATGGATGTCTCCGTTCCATACAATTTAATTTCAGCAGAGGCTATAAATATACGCATATCACTAAGATTGCATAAGATAAAATTGGTGAGTTTTTATTGGGAGTTGATGACGCACATATTGACATGAGAGGGAACGCAATTTCAGATTCTAATCAAGCTGTGTCTAATGCTGGATACAAAAAATCTTGGCAGGGTTTCTCAGAGGAGAAGATTCATTTCAAGAATCATGCTTTCAACTTCCAATCGGACGTATTTCTCAGAGATTGGGACAACTCTTCCAAAAAAAGAAGAACAAGAACAAGAGTGACTAAGGTGAAGACGTTAAAGCCAATGTGTCTATCAAACCAAAGGTTGGACATATTGGTGAAGGAGATGATGGTTACAACAGGGGAGATGATGAAGAAAAATAGGATGACTAGGATGAGGAAAATGACAAGGAGAGCAATGATGATGATGAAGAGGATAACTGCAATGAGCAAGATGATGTTCATGATTAGAAGATGCTGTCCAGAAAATCTTTAGCAGATATAACCCAAATGAATTGGTTGAGCTATTAGTTTTCTTGCAAGTTTTAAAGTCGTTATACAATGCTTCATATGAAAAAGAGAAATTATTTACTGAAGGAAAACGACGATGGCATGAATTATTGCTTGAGGTTTACAACAGTGGCTATCAAAAATAATAAATTAGAAGACTCAGTTGCAGATGACATATTATGTATAAGAATTTTTTTTCATTTCCTCTCTAATACATTATCATGTAGATGTCATGTGAAAAAAGAGAAAGAATTATAACAAATTTTGTATCTGTACTAGTTTGTTTTTTACTTCTGTTCCTCCTGTAATATACAGGGTGCCTCATAAAAAATTTGCATGTCTATAATTCCAAAAGAAATGAACATATACAACGAATTTTGTTTTTTGATTAATGAGAAACTCAAAAAGTTTTTTTCATACATTTTCATAGGTGTTCAACATCCCTCCTTGAGATCTTGGCATGGCATGGCATATGTAAAATTGTTCCCAAACTGCAGCGAGCATGTCTTGAGTTATAGCTTCCAGAGCTGCTGTTATGTGATGTCCCAGTTCCTTCATTGTTGTTGGTGATGGAGGCACATAAACAGAGTCTTTTATAAACCCCCACAAGAAATAACCACATAAAGTAAGGCGTGGTGACCCTGGAGGCCAATAATGTAAGGTTGAATCATGTGGTCCTGTGCGACCAAATCATCATTCAGCAATCCATTGATTTAAAAATTCCCGCCCTTCCAGATGCTAGTGCGGCAGAGCCCCATCCTGTTGGTAAATGAAGTCGTTCGAATCAGTCTCCAACTGTGGAGAAAGAAAGTTCTCAAGCATATCGAGATATGTACTTCCTGACAGTGTTATCGGCAAAGAAAAATAGACGATACACCTTTTCCCGTGAAACTGCTCAAACACGTTAAATTTTGGAGAGTCCCTCTCATGTTGTACTTCCAGTGGTTGTTCTGTATTCCATATTCTCACATTATGACGGTTCACCTTTCTATTTAAATGGAAGGTTACCTCGTCACTAAACACTAAGCATCGAAGAAAACTACCATCCTACATCTTGCCGAGAACGTTGTTGTTCGTCACCTTCACGTAGAGCTTGCAGGGGCTGAATTTTGAATGGCTTCATGTGTAAATGTCGACGCAACGCACGCCAGACAGACTTCGGGGACATGTTGAACTGTCGAGCTGTCGAGCTGCACAAGGATCGGATTTCTGCGAACTCCCTGTGAAACTCTTTGGGATGAGTTTGATGTCTGTGTCAGATCCTCGGGGACAGCCCGGCGATCTGCCTTTACACAAACAATCTATTTATCGGAATCGTTCATGCCATAGTCTAATACTCCGTGCTGTAGCAGGATCCAGACTGTACATATAAGAAAGTCCCGCTGAACAGTTATCACTGACCCGCACTGCGCAGTGTGTAGAACATAAAACGCTTTCTGTTGTCCCGACACCATTTTTACTAGAACTGAAGTGGGTGCGCACTGCTGCTACTTAGTGGGAACCATGTAAAACTCGAGTGTTTGCTCATTCCAACAATACGTTGATCACGCACATATCTCAAATAACATAATAGTTATGATTTTTTTAAAAATTGGTTGATTCTTTTGGTACACCCCGAATTTTAGTATTCACGTCTCATTTAAGTAGCCATTATAGAGAGAGAGAGGGAGAGAGAGAGCGAGAGACAGACATAGAGAGAGAGAGAGAGAGAGAGAGAGAGACCGAATTTGACACAAACATTAGTGGAGTATGGAAGGTGAAACTTACTATTGAGGCACAACTTTAGGTGCGTATGTATTTTTGACATTGAGAGAATAAATGTGATCAAAGTACAAAATTCAGTTGTGTGTGTATGAGTCTGGAGGGGAAAAAATGCAATACTTTTAATTTTCTCCCAATTTTGAAATGTATCTTTGACTTCCACTGAAATAATACATATCTTTGACCTGTGTGTGTGGGGGGGGGGGACACCATACATTTATCACTCGCTGTTAATAATACATATCTTTGACCTGTGTGTGTTTGTGTGTGTGTGTGTGTGTGTGTGTATGTGTGTGTGTGTGTGTGTGTGTGTGTGTGTGTGTGTGTGTGTGGAAGGGGGGGGGGCATACATTTAACACTCGCTGCTAATTTGTTAAATTTCTGAGAATTTTAAATCCCCCTTCATCTTGGTGATGTCATCGAAAAAGCGGTATAGCTTGTGATCTCTCACTCGTCGCATAATTCGAAATGGAGTTTGCTTGATGACATCCCCAAAAGGTCAGTGATCTAGGCCATGATAGGTCACAAGTCACAGAAGCTCCGTAGCCATACTACTGTTGGCTACTGTAGCAATCACATAAATCCAGTTCTGTGAATGACTATCAGAAAACCATAAAATGAACTAAACTGAAGGAAAAATTGACCGAACTGGCTGCATAATGTTTCGTATTTAACAGCAAGAATACGATTCTGTAAATAGCCTCAATTCAGCAGAAAAACGTGAAACTTTTATAGCATCACTCACGTGGATTCTAGCAGGTCAGCGCATGAAATTAGTGAACAGTAACATGGGATATGAACACAACACGAATGATTTAACAGAAAAACTTGCATATGAGCAATTACTTCGAATAACCACAACAAATGGAACTTCCACATTACCGCTTTAACTTGGAGCCACCGCATATGACTCCAGGCTAGCCATACAGCCATACCAAACATCTGCGAACAAGTGTGTTTATATGTGTTTAAAAAGCTGTCCACTGGCATGGTCTCCCAACTGCCTTCACGCTGAATGGCTCATTTCCCGAAACAGATGACCGAAAGTTTCCACCCAACATCTCAGAGAGACAACTAAAAGATCTTCGCTGTGTGTTCAGATGAAAAGATATGCATTCAGCAGGCTAGAGGAGGTTCAGGGGGTGCTCACCATCTTTCCCGACGCTCGAGATCCGATATTCATCGAATTTCTTGAGCAGACAAGAACCTTTTACAGTGACATGTACTGTGAGACATTTGGTAACCTAGAAAGTCCTACAAGGGCAAACGGCCTGGATTGCTTCAAGAGGGACTTATTCTGCTCAACGATAACGTGCGTCCACACGTTTCCAATGTCACACAAGGTGTAATGTCCGAGTTCTAGTAGGAGCAACAGTGAGATAGTTGGGCTCAGTACTCTGTCTGTTACCTTTGAACATCTGTAAGAACTTCAGTTATAACCACCTTTCCTCTGAAATACTTCTCATGTATTTACTGTGGTTACAGAGCATCAGAGAAGAAGATCATGAGTTAATAAGAGTATGTAATTGGAAAAATGAAAGTGGTCATTTAAGAGGCAACTTTCAAAGGCTTGGCAGGAGGTGGCACTTTCCAGAGAAGCGCTGTTATTGGGACATAGGGAGGACTAATTGGAATGCTTCCATTGTGCGGCTGAGGCAAACTGTTCGAAAGACCTAAATGTTCAAATAATTCTTGGAGTTGCAGAGAGCTGACGAAAGGGTGGAGTCGGCCAGTAACCCTTGTGGCTGTAGTAACGTAGTAATGCGCTCTTTTGGCTAGAGATGTCGCAAAGTGTTTCACATTCCTGGATTCTGGAGTTGGTGAACAACAGTGATCGAGCGGATGTGTTATTCTGATTAGTCATTTTCCATTTTTCCGACGTGTTTGCGGATTGTCCTGTCAGTTTATACATGAGGAAAAGGTATCACAAATCAGACGATTAGTAGCTGAAGATTCAGTGCATTTTGTTCTAGATGGAACTCCTGAACGGAGGACGACTGAAACTCCTGCTTTCGTTAACTTGCTTGCTTGCTCCACAGAACACACTATAATCCAAAGAACTAATATGGGTATTTCGTGTTGTGGTCTGATTCAGTAAAATATGACCGATTATGACCAATGCTTAAAGACTGAGCTTTTCTCGTGTTACTTGAATTTGTCTATCGCCATGTTTTGTAATTTTAATCAGGTCACTTGTATCGTGAATGCTATTCATTGAGTTTGTGAGTCATTCACAGAGGAATGCTCATACGAGCATGTAAAATAATTTGCATTTTGAAATATTTAGTGCCAAAATACTAAAGCACATACAGACTACGAGAAACATATTTTTACCAGCTTTCCCCATCGTCTCTAGATGGTGTACTTGGTTGAAAGAGTTTAGAATGTGTTCAGATTTTAAACACCTTGCCAAATGATTCTGCAGCTGATGGAAAGACAAAAGAATTATCAGGTAAACAAGAACTGTTAGGCAAACTTTATGTCGTACAAGGAGAGACTTTCCTGATAACAGTCGTGAAAAAACAAGAGTAGCGTTTTGAAAAAGATGCACATAGGACAGTTTTGGCAGACGCGAAGGATACGCTTGGAGGTACTGGAAAACGAAAGTTCGAGCAAAGCTTAGTTAAAGACACTGAAGTGGAGGGCGTGCCAACGAACAATAATATTGGTAACCAATTAAGATCAAAATACGTTCCTCCTGTGTATGTTGATGTGTAGTAACGTAGTAATGCGCTCTTTTGGCTAGAGATGTCCTCATCTACTTACGAGTATTTTATGGGCGAAAGTACGCAATTTAACTACTTACATACGCATTCTATAAGAAATTTTCTCTTTTGGAATTGAAACATTTTTAGCGGTATTTCCATGCAAAAACGTCATACCTTTTTGGACCAAAAAGCCCTTGGTATAGTCGTAACTCGTGCCAGAGTTAATGTGACTTACTTTGTATGACACAGATCTCCGAGAGAATACCATAAACATCCTGCCCCATACCAACTCTGTTCTTGCCATTCACAAGACATTGAAATATTGGACCTGTTATATTTTATCTAAATACCTCATCGTATCCAATCAGTTTAAGCCAAGTATCTTATTGCGATGTCGGTGTGGCACAGTACAGTGATAAAGTACATACAGTACAGTGCTAAGGATTCCTGTCAGCCTGACGACACAACATTTGTTATTTAGTGTCATTCATAACTACTTCTCGGGTTTCAGAAGACAGCTGCGTAAAAACTACAAAACAGCATATCTCGAAGCTTCGATGTATGAGAGGTGCCGTCTCATAGTTGCAGAGTACGTGTAGTAACATGTAGACAAATCAACCACTTCATACACACGCATCGCACCAGTTCACCCAAAGAACAGATTTCCAAAGTGGACTCCTGTCATTCTGCACGCACACATGTTTTGATCTTCGTCTTGTCATACATGGCGCCCATATTGAGAGCCCGTAATGTGAGTTAAAAGCTTGGAAAATTGGAAATTTGTGGTAAGGTCTTACGGTACCAAACTGCTAAGGTCATCAGTCCCTATGCTGACACACTACTTAATCTAAACTAACTTACGCCAAGGACGACACACACACCAATACGCGAGGGAGTACTAGAAACCTCCGGCGGCGGCAGTCTCACGGACCGCGACTAGCCGCCTCAGACCGCGCGGCTATCCCGCGCGTAAAAGCTTGGACACGTGCTTCAGCCTCTGACAAGTGTGCATTTTCTGTATGTCTTGTTGTGCAGTCACCTACCGAAGTCCTGGAGGTAATTATGAATAACCCTGCAGTATTGTCTCAAGAGCGCTGGATATATATAAGACTCAGCAATTAATATTTATATTTGTTTAATTAATGCTGCTTCCATATGGCTCCTGCCTTACTTGCCAGCGCTACACTGAGGTGACATAAGTCTTAAGACAGCGTTATGCACGTATACAGATGGTGGTAGTATCGCCTGCCCAAGGTATGAAAGGGCAGTGCATCGCGGAGCTGTCATTTGTACTCAGGTGAGTCTTGTGAAAAGGGTTCCGATGTGATTATGACCACACGACCGCAATTAACAGGCTTTGAACGCGGAATGATAGTTAGAGCTACATGCATGAGACATTCCATTTCGGAAATCGTTAGGTAATTCAGTATTACGAAATGTAAAGTGTCAAGAGTGCACCGAAAATACCAGATTTCAGGCATTACTGCTCACCAGGACAATGCAGTGGTTGACGGCCTTCACTTAACGACCGAGAGCGTGACGTTTGCGTAGAGTTATCAGTGCTAACAGACAAGCAACACTGCGGGAAATAACCGCAGAAATACATGTGGGACGTACGAGTAACGTGTCCGTCACTACAGTGTGGCGAATGTGGTGTTAATGGGTTATAACAGCAGACGACCGACGCGAATGCCTCTGATAACAGCATGACATCACCTGCAGCGCGTTTCCTGGGCTCGTGACCACATCGGTTACATCTTAGCCGACTGGAAACTGTGACCTCGTCAGATGAGTGCCGATTTCTGTTAGTAAAAGCTGACGGTAGGGATCGAGTGTGGCGCAGACCCCACGAAGCCATTTATCCGTGTTGTTAACAAGGCACTGTGCAAGCTAGTGGTGGCTCAGTAATGGCGTGGGCTCTGTTTATATGGCGGTGGCTCCATAATGGTGTACGCTCTGTTTACATGGAACGGACTGGGTCCTCTGATCCAACTGAAACGACCATTGACTGGAAATGGCTATGTTTGACTACTTGGACACCGTTTGTAGTCATTTTTGGATTTCATGTTCCCAAACAATAATGGAATTTTTATGGATGACAAAGCGCCTTGTCTCTGGGCACAGTTGTTTGCGTCTGGTTTGAAAAATAATATGGACAAGCGAATGATTTGGCTGACCAAATTGCCCAACATGAACCCCTTCGCACATTTATGGGTTATAATCGAGAGGTCAGTTGGTCAGTTCGCACAAAATCCTGCACCTGCAACACTTTGCAATTAAGGTCGGCTATAGAGGCAGCATGGCTCAGTATTTCTGCAGGGAACTTCCAATGACATGTGAAGTCTGTGCCATGTCGAATTACTGCAATACGCCTGTCAAAAGGAGTTCCGACACAATATTGAGAGGTATCTCATGACTTTTGTCACCTCCGTGTAATGAGACCATTTGTATTGAAATGAACAATGTTGCTTATGATTGCATTGTGTGAAGATCTCGTAGCTTACAGTAATTAGAAGCTGTCAGTGGCCAAACTCGGAATTCTAAGGTATGATTTTTGTTGCCGTTTGACAAGTAGTCTCTGTGTTGAGACTTTATTGTTTATCATCCCTACATATGATAAATTAAAATTCCCCACCGCGATTTTCTGTCAACATGTAAAGGTTAATCTCAGGATTCGTTGTAGGGATTTTAATACGGTTTTCACAAATAGACTGTTATAGACTGTTTTATGAGGAACGTTTGCTCGTACAGGCTATAGGCGTAAGGCCAGCTGAACGCAGCGCCAAAGCTGGTACAAGCTACCGCTACAGGAGGCCAGTGCAAGATAGTGCCGAATTCCAGAGCGATGAGAACAGATTTCTTTATTAATTTTTAAGTGGTGCAAAGAAAATGTGGGGAAACGTCAATGCACTTAGTGCGTGCGACCTGTGCCATATCCGGGCGCTGAAGACTACACTGTTGAGCGCCCATAACACCATATCCATCCATCCATCCTGTGCGATGTCAGGATAGGTTCAATTTTTTGGACGTCTTTTCTGAAGACATTTGTCTGGAGTGTAGCCTTGTATGGAAGTCAACCATGTACGATAAGCAGCTCAGATAAAGAATGAATAGAACCTCTGAAACGTGGTGCTATAGTAGAATGTTGAAAATTAGATCGATAGATCGAATAACAGATGAGAAGGTACTGAATCGAATAGAGAGAAATTTATGTCACAACTTCACCAAAAGAAGTGACTGGTTGGAGGCAAACGTTCTGAGACATAAAGGAATTGACAGTATGGTAATGAAACAAAATGTGGGGGAATAAAAAATGTAGAGGGAGACGAAGGCCTCAACACTGTTTGAAATGGATGTAGGTTGCCCTAGTTGTGCAGCAATGTAGAGGCTTGCACAGGATAGGCTAGCATGCAGAGCTATATCAAACCAGTCTTTGAACTGAAGAGGAGCAGAATAACGATATCACAATTCATGATACCATCCACATTGTCATCCCCATCAAGTAGTTCCAAGAACGAGGACCACCCTACCTGAATTAATTTCATTACATTAGCTTTCTTCAGACTTTTTCTCGTGGATTGAGCGAAGGACAACCATCTATTGATGATGAAGTCATTAGAGACGCATTAAATCACAAACTGCAAAAAGATGTAACAGGAAAGATGCAGTAACCTTGATGTTAAAGTCTCATGGAAAATTTGGTACCTCACGACGGCACCACAAGTAAAGATGGTCACTGCCAGAAGCAGCATCGAATCACAGACGTCGGCGTAGCCAGCCCCCCCCCCCTCCCCTCCCCGCCAAGTGTTCCGTTATGACCGAACCCAGTGCCGCTCACCTGAGTCTATTTGTAATTCTCCAGTTCCATGCAGTCAGTGACCACTTGTAATCATTGTAACGATGCCAGTATCATTACAGCACATATCCAGCTGCGTCCCAATAGAAAACTATATGAACTTTATATCTAATTAAAGACAATCTGATGTGAACATATAGTTCTACAGTAAACAAAGTGCGAATATTATAATGTCAGTGACAGCATCAAACACATATCATCTGTGTGAACAACGATTCTCACGAAGATAGGTATTTATCATGCCCAAATTTTAACTTTTTTTTTTTTTTGAATCATCAGACTTCTCACTGTTTTGATCTGGCCCATCACCAAATCCTCTCCTGCGGCAACCTCTTCATCTCAGAGTAGCACTCACACCCTGCTCCTCAATTATTTGCTGGTTGTATTTCAATCTCTGACGTGGACGTTGGTAACGCAGCATTTTTTTTCTATTTTTTCCTCTGTGCCAACCTTTTCATTTCAGAATAGCAATTACAACCTACCTCAATAATTGCTGGATGTATTCAAATCTGTGTTTTCCTTTACAGTTTTTACGCACAGCTCCCTCTAGTACCATGAAAGTTAATGCGTGATGTCTTAACAGCTGTCCTACCATCCTGTCCCATCTTCTTGTTAGTGTTTTCCACATATTCCTTTCCTCGGCGAATCACCGGAGAACCTCCTCAATCCTTACCTTCGGCGTATTCGGTCAGACCTGTTTGATTACGACTACAGTTTTGTAGTGCTCTTGTATAGCTCACGCTATGCGTGTTTATAGATTCTGTAATAATTTCCTACGACCATCCCATAGGTGTAAGTTTTACATGCGCCTTCCCCACTTCTAATTCACCGTGTTTGTCCTAATTGTAGAGCTAGAGTTTCTCTAGCTGTTTAAACGTTGTGCCATACACGATAATTTTACCATTCATCTTGTACTCAATTTTTATGCACCCTGCCTTGTATTCATCACGATTCGAGTACGACTACCAGTCACAACATCAAGCAGATATATTTGCTAAGTCTTTCCGCATATTCCTATACTAATATCTTGATGATACTCTCATGTAGACAATACTGTCCTCAGGGAAAAAGCTTGGAGCGCTCTTGACCTGCTGAGATAAATCGTTTGGGTATCTTGAGAACATTTGCTGTTCCATTACACTTACTAAGATCTATCATCAATTGAAGACATGACGTCTGTAAATGAGTCTGCTATCATATTTGGCACTTTATTTATATATGTCCGTTTGTCTTTCATACAATAGTTTCTAGTTTACTATCTTTTACACCATTTATTCGCATATTAAATATGGATTTTATTTCCACATACCATATTTTATTTATGTTTTGTTGTTGGACACACAGTTTGCTATATGAAATCATTTACTTAATTACAATGCATTCTGTATTTTAAACTACTGAATTTATGATACTGATCATATACGCACCGCAGCACTAGTTCCCTGTGCTAGTTACAGTTAGTTCTAATTATAGGACGCCCCACGACCATTACAAGCACTTGCTACGTACCTATGTGTACAGATAGACAATGTAATGTGATTATGGTGATTTATGGATGTGAGTCGGAAACACGAAGGTCATTAACACCCTTGCGTGAATGGTATAGGGACGAACGTAGAGAAAATCTATTTGAAAATAACAATAAATCGGAAGACCAAGTTGCATTCTCTCACAAGAATTGAAAGGTAACCACCGTAAGATGAGCATCAGAAAACCCCTTCTTAAAATCCCGGCGAAACAGCGCAGAATAACTAGATAAAAATCAAGAATAGAGTACGAGCAAAAACGCGCTTAAAAAGTGGACAGCTGACTGTATCTGGACGACTACTTACAAATAATGGGTGACTGACTCACTCTGTGAAACATTAAAATCTCACACCCAATATATTGGGAAGAATTCTGCACATCCCACAAAGTCTTGCAAGACGAACCACACTCGCCTCATTATCGGTTCAAATATAGGGCAAGTCCTGTGGGCGACAGAGATGTATCCTCAGGTCGTCGTATAAAGGAATTTCAATTAAAATATGTCGTACTGATGGCTGTATCTGACATCTGTGACATACTGTGGGCTCCTCGCGGCGTAAGAGGAAGCCGTGTGTCAGTGGACAATGTCCCACTCTAAGCCTTGTAAGGGCTGCTTCTTCAGACTGCCGCTGTCGGAATGAGCTAAGCCACGTTTGCACCGAAGTTTTTACGGAACATAGTTTACTATTCCTCATCTGCAGCCGCTGGGCCTCCCGCCAACACATGGACTTTTGGGCCAGCTGCGAGGTCGTAGCCTGCAAGATGACTGAAAATCGAGCAGCGCGTGGAAGGGAGCGAGTCTTCTTGGAAGCGGCATTAGAGAGTCCGTTTCGGCGAATCCCTGTGTGCCCTAGAACCCAGCAGAAACGTATTTCCTTGGCCAGCCTTTGCAAGAAAAGGAGAGCGTTTAGCACTTCTTGCATCACCCGGCCTGCTGGGTACATCTGACCAATAGAAAGAAGGGCATTTTGAGAATCTGAAGAGATGAGGTATTTCTTGCTCACCTTCTCCATTGCCCTCAAGTTATCAAACAATTCCACGTAATAAAATGAAAATTGCTCTGTGAGCCCTATCCCGAGGACAATGTCGGGGAAAACAACAGTGCAACCGATAAAATCTTCCTGGTTAGACTCATCCGTGTAAACAGTTCTACATATCTGTATGTTGTAATGTGTACATATGCCTGATATATAGGCTTAGACGTGTTATCTTTCCACGTATTCCTAGGTTTTCATATAAATAACCTCAGCCAACTGAACTTTTTTTGTCTCAATAGCTTTCTTTGTAACAGATTTGCTGATGCCATAAGCCGAAACCTGTCATTGTGAATTGTATAGTATATGTGATCAGGACGGAAATTTATACAGTGTGTTACAAAAAAGTACGGCCAAACTTTCAGGAAACATTCCTCACACACAAATAAAGAAAAGATGTTAGGTGGACATGTGTCCGGAAACGCTTAATTTGCGTGTTAGAGCTCATTTTAGTTTCGTCAGTATCTACTGTACTTCCTCGATTCACCACCAATAGGGCTAATTGAAGGAAGGTAATGTTGACTTTGGTGCTTGTGTTAACATGCGACTCCTCTTCTGCGAATGGTTCGTCCAACAATGTGTCAATCCTCATTTCAGTGCAAATGTTCTCTTTACGGATGAGGCTTCATTCCAACGTGATCAAATTCTAAACTTTCACAATCAACATGTGTGGACTGACGAGAATCCGCACGCAGTTGTGCAATCACGTCATCAACAGAGATTTTCTGGGAACGTTTGGGCAGGCATTGTTGGTGATGTCTTGATTGGGCCCCATATTCTTCCACCTGCGCTCAATGGAGCACGTTATCATGATTTCATACGGAATCCTCTACCTGTGCTGCTACAACATGTGCCTTTACAAGTACGACACAACATGTGGTTCATGCACGATGGAGCTCCTACACATTTCAGTCGAAGAGTTCGTACGCTTCTCAACAACAGATTCGGTGACCGATGGATTGGTAGAGGCGGACCAATTCCATGGCCTCCACGCTCTCCTGACCTCAATCCTCATGACTTCCATTTATGGGGGCATTTGAAAGCTCTTGTCTACGCAACCCCGGTACCAAATGTAGAGACTCTTCGTGCTCGTATTGTGGACGGCTGTGATACAATACGCCATTCTCCAGGGCTGAATCAGCGCATCAGGGATTCCATGCGACGGAGGGTGGATGCACGTATCCTTGCTAACGGAGGAAATTTTGCTGTGTGTTTTCATTCCATGATTAATGTGATTTGAAGAGAAGTAATAAAATGAGCTTAACATGGAAAGTAAGCGTTTCCGGACACATGTCCACGTAACATACACTCCTGGAAATGGAAAAAAGAACACATTGACACCGGTGTGTCAGACCCACCATACTGGCTCCGGACACTGCGAGAGGGCTGTACAAGCAATGATCACACGCACGGCACAGCGGACACACCAGGAACCGCGGTGTTGGCCGTCGAATGGCGCTAGCTGAGCAGCATTTGTGCACCGCCGCCGTCAGTGTCAGCCAGTTTGCCGTGGCATACGGAGCTCCATCGCAGTCTTTAACACAGGTAGCATGCCGCGACAGCGTGGACGTGAACCGTATGTGCAGTTGACGGACTTTGAGCGAGGGCGTATAGTGGGCATGCGGGAGGCCGGGTGGACGTACCGCCGAATTGCTCAACACGTGGGGCGTGAGGTCTCCACAGTACATCGATGTTGTCGCCAGTGGTCGGCGGAAGGTGCACGTGCCCGTCGACCTGGGACCGGACTGCAGCGACGCACGGATGCACGCCAAGACCGTAGGATCCTACGCAGTGCCGTAGGGGACCGCACCGCCACTTCCCAGCAAATTAGGGACACTGTTGCTCCTGGGGTATCGGCGAGGACCATTCGCAACCGTCTCCATGAAGCTGGGCTACGGTCCCGCACACCGTTAGGCCGTCTTCCGCTCACACCCCAACATCATGCAGCGCCTCCAGTGGTGTCGCGACAGGCGTGACTGGAGGGACGAATGGAGACGTGTCGTCTTCAGCGATGAGAGTCGCTTCTGCCTTGGTGCCAATGATGGTCGTATGCGTGTTTGGCGCCGTGCAGGTGAGCGTCACAATCAGGACTGCATACGACCGAGGCACACAGGGCCAACACCCGGCATCATGGTGTGGGGAGCGATCTCCTACACTGGCCGTACACCTCTGGCGATCGTCGAGGGGACACTGAATAGGGCACGGTACATCCAAACCGTCATCGAACCCATCGTTCTACCATTCCTAGACCGGCAAGGGAACTTGCTGTTCCAGCAGGACAATGCACGTCCGCATGTATCCCGCGCCACCCAACGTGCTCTAGAAGGTGTAAGTCAACTACCCTGGCCAGCAAGATCTCCGGATCTGTCCCCCATTGAGCATGTTTGGGACTGGATGAAGCGTCGTCTCACGCGGTCTGCACGTCCAGCACGAACGCTGGTCCAACTGAGGCGCCAGGTGGAAATGGCATGGCAAGCCGTTCCACAGGACTACATCCAGCATCTCTACGATCGTCTCCATGGGAGAATAGCAGCCTGCATTGCTGCGAAAGGTGGATATACACTGTACTAGTGCCGACATTGTGCATGCTCTGTTGCCTGTGTCTATGTGCCTGTGGTTCTGTCAGTGTGATCACGTGATGTATCTGACCCCAGGAATGTGTCAATAAAGTTTCCCCTTCCTGGGACAATGAATTCACGGTGTTCTTATTTCAATTTCCAGGAGTGTATTTTCTTTCTTTATGTGTGAGTAATGTTTCCTGAAAGTTTGGCCGTACCTTTTTGTAACACCCTGTAAATAAGATCTATCAAAGATTTTTTGATTCAGTGATATACTTGAGAAAATATTTCATACAACCATGCAGTGGTTATCAGTCAATAACGAGGGACAGTACTTCAAGCTCCTCGGAAAGCAATGGAGATAGAATGTACTTGTTCACGTATGTCTGATTTGCACAGTGCGGGCGAGAAGTCCCCGTACCCCTCTAATTCCTGCTTAATATCAAATGTTATTATGCAGATTCGTAGCTATGTAACTTCTTATCTGTTATTGGAATTCATATTTAGATATTTTCGCAGTCGCGGTCACAAAAAGCAAAAAAGCACTCCGTCTTCAGGCCACAAGTGGTCCATCGGGACCATCCGACCGCCGTGTCATCCTTAGATAGGAGGAGCGTGTGGTCAGCACACCGCACTCCCGGCCATTACGAGGGTTTTCTTTGACTGGAGCCGCTACTATTCGGTCGAGCAGCTCCTCAATTTACATCACGAGGCTGAGTGCACTCCGAAAAATGGCAACAACACATGGCGGCCCCGATGGTTACCCATCCAAGTGCCGGTCACGCTCGACAGTGCTTAACTTCGGTGATCTGACGGGAACCGGTGTATCCACTGCGCAAGGCCGTTGCCCAGTCGCAGTCACAGTGGAGTTTCAATTCGTAGCCATGGGAGATGCGAGCGATCATAGTTTCTCTGCTGAGGAGCGCTTAGAGACAGGTGTGCGTGTGCACGAACGTCAACAGGGCAGACAATGAGACAGATTATGGAAGCATTCCGGGAAGACTTAATAAGGCTCCGCCGCGAAAGGCAACCCTTCTGAATTGGGAAAGACATGATTTTGCATTGGCAGTGTTAAAGACAGTCCACAGATTGGAAGGAAGAAGACGCTAGCAGAAACATGTGCCTGAGTCTCTGGTTTGACTGAACAATGGCCTAACATGTTGCAACGTAAACATGCTTCGGAGCTTGGAATACCGAGGATAACAGTGCGAGACCACATCAAGAATATCTTAAAGTCAGAACTTTTTGATCGATGTTCGTAAACGAGTTATCGGATACAGAACGGTATGAGCGCGTTTTGGCATGACGTGCTTTGTTAACTCTATTTCCAAAGTTATGTTTCCAACTTAATGCGACATTTAGCGCAGCTCACTTGCTAGAACTATAGTCCTCTGGGTCACAGGGAATCCTCGTTTAACAGTCGAGTTAGAAAGGAACCCACCTAGCGTAATGATGTGGGCAGCGATAACATCGTAATATCTGCTTGGACCGTACTGTTTTGAAGTGGCTGTGAACGGCGCAAATTATTTACACGTGTTACAAACACGGTTAATACCTCAGCTTGAGGAAAGAGGCCTCACAGGACGCATATGGTTGCAACAAGACAGAGTGCATCCGCACTGCGCTCTTGCAACAGCATGTTGTGTGTGAACTAAGCCGGCTGTGTTTCACTCCAGTTGTGTATCACGAACCTCTGCTGATTCTTTGAAACAGGCGTCTTTTCCTAGAGGTATGCCGTTGTGTGCAAGCTTAGAATGTATCGCAACATGCAGCAACAGACAGACCTAATCGTCTTTAATGCTTCCCTCTTTTTGTAAGCAGGTGAGTCGTGCGCTCTGCTACCGTCCGTCCTTGGTAACTGAGTGGTCAGCGCGACGGAATGTCAAGCCTAACGGCTCGGGTTCGATTCCCGGCTGGGTCGGAGATTTTCCCCGCTCAGGGACTGGGTGTTGTGTTGTCCTCATCATCATCCTTTCATCCTCATCGCCGAAGTGGCGTCAACTCGAAAGACTACGGTCGCAGGTTCGCATCCTGCCTCGGGCATGGACATGTGTGATGTCCTTAGATTAGTTAGGTTTAAGCAGTTCTAAGTTCTAGGGGAGTGATGACCTCAGATGTTAAGTCCCATAGTCCTCAGAGCCATCTGAACCAATTGTAATCAAATACACTTTGAGCAATTTCCATCATTTTTTGTATCGCGAGCGTTCATTTTAACATAACTTACTTGTAAGCGGTCAAAAGGTGGTACGGTAATTGGATCTTCACTTGTGACACATTCTTAAGTGCAGAATTTAATTTTTCGACGCTCTGTGTGATATAACGTACATCCATTTCTCATATTAAGGTAGTGTTGTGACAGCGGGTCGCCTCTCTGATTTTATATATAAATAAGTAGCGTGCCCACGACGACCAAATATAATCAGCTGAAGAAGAATGTCAGTAATTAGGAAACAAAAGAAAGGTGTCCGCCTCGTGACTGCGCAAGGAAGAAAAGTGGAGCCTCAAATGCGATTATTCTATCATACATTGAAAATTCAGGAAGCTGAATGACATAACAGAAACGGGAATTTCAGGTGTCGAGTCTGCAGCGGCAGCGGAAAAAGCACGACAATGAAAGCGCTCACTCACCGCGGGGCCATTCCGACTGTGAGAACCCGGTCGAGACTGGCTGCTCCTCTGCATACCGAACTGCACTCTGCACGGTCGAGGAACGACTCTGCTCCCAGACATTCTCACAAGCACTTCGTGGCTTTTCCTTGGCGGAGTACAGCAGGATACAACGTGGGGTAAAATGTACGAATAATTTTAGCGAGTTACAACATATTACCTCCAAACTTATGAATGATTTTACCCGAGCTTTTTGGATAAACTTATTAACAGATCTCGTCGAGAATTCGATGTTTTCCTGGACTGTAGGGACAACTACATGACGTGGAAATGTTCTTTTGCACAAGTAAAACATTACTTAAGGACGTTTTCTTCATGTCCATAAACAGATGGTGGTAATACACTACTGGCTATTAAAATTGCTACACCAAGAAGAAATGCAGATGATAAACGGGTATTCATTGAACAAATACATTATACTAGAACTGACATGTGATTATATTTTCACGCAATTTGGGTGCATAGATCCTGGGAAGTCAGTACCCAGAACAACCATCTCTGGCTGCAATAACAGCCTTGATACGCCTGGGTATTGAGTCAAACAGAGCTTGGACGAATACCCGCTTCCAATGTGCGTTCACCGCGATGTCGCCAAACACGGATGCGATCATCATGATGCTGTAAACAGAACCTGGATTCATCAAAAAAAAATGACGTTTTGCCATTCGTGCACTCAGGTTCGTCGTTGAGTACACCATCGCAGTCGCTCCTGTCTGTGATGCAGCGTCAAGGGTAACCGCAGCCATGGCCTCCGAGCTGATAGTACATGCTGCTGCAAACGCCGTCGAACTGTTCGTCCAGATGATTGTTGTCTTGCAAACGTTCCCATCTGTTGACTCAGGGATCGAGACGTGGCTGCACGATGCGTTACAGCCATGCGGATAAGATGTCTGACTGCTAGTGTGATACGAGGCCGTTGGGATCCAGCACGGTATTCAGTATTACCCTCCAGAACCCACCGATTCCATATTCTGCTAACAGTCATTGGGTGTCGACCAACGCGAGCAGCAATGTCGCGATACGATAAACCGCAATCGCGATAAGCTACAATACGACCTTTGTCAAAGTCGGAAACCCGAGGGTACGCGTTTCTCCACCTTGCATGAGGCATCACAACAACGTTTCACCAGGCAACGCCGGTCAGCTGCTATTTGTGTATGAGAAATCGGTTGGAAACTTTCCTCATGTCAGCACGTTGTAGGTGTCGCCACCGGCTCCAACCCTGTGTGAATGTTCTTAAAAGCTAATCATTTGCATTTCACAGCATCTTCTTCCTGTCGGTTAAATTTCGCGTCTGTAACACGTCATCTTCGTGGTGTAGCAATGTTAATGGCCAGTACTGTATGTTTACCTCATGTACATAAACAGATGGTGGTAAGATGGTGTACACAAGGTATAAAGCAGCAGTTCATTGACAGAGATGTCGTTTAAACTCAGGCGATTCATTTGAAAAGATCTCCGACGTGATTATGGCCGCACGACGGGAATTACTAGACACTGAACACGAAATACTAGTGGGAGCTAGAAGTATGGGACATTCCATTTCGGAAATCGTTAGGGAGTTCAATATTCCGAAATACACAGTGTCAAGAGTGTACCGAGAATACAGAATTTCAGTCGTTACCGCACACCACCGACAGTGCAGCGGCCGACTGGCTTTACTTAAACGACCGAGGGCAGCGGCGTTCCTGTAGAGCTGTCAATGCTAACAGCCAATCAACACTGCGTGAAAAAACCGCAAAAATCAATGTGCAACGTACGACGAACTATCCATTAGGATTGTTGTTGTGGTTGTTGTGGTCTTCAGTCGCGAGACTGGTTTGATGCAGCTCTCCATGCTACCCTACCCTGTGCAAGCTTCTTCATCTCCCAGTACTTACTGCAACCTACATCCTTCTGAATCTGTTCAGTGTATTCATCTCTTGGTCTCATTCTACGATTTTTGCTCCCCCCCCCCCCCCCCCCAAACGGTCCCTTCTACTTGTCCAGTAGTTCCACAAACTCCTCTTCTTCCCAATTCTATTCAATACCTCCTCATTAGTTATGTGATCTACCCATCTAATCTCCAGCATTCTTCTGTAGCACCACATTTCGAAAGCTTCTATTCTCTTCTTGTCCGAACTACTTATCGTCCATGTTTCACTTCTATACATGGCTACACTCCATACAAATACTTTCAGAAACGACTTCCTGACACTTAAATCTATCCTCGATGTTAACAAATTGCTCTTTTTCAGAAACGCTTTCCTTGCCATTGATAGTCTACATTTTATATCTTCTCTACTTCGACCATTATCAGTTATTTTGCTCCCCAAATAGCAAAACTCCTTTACTACTTTAAGTGTCTCATTTCCTAATCTAATTCCCTCGGCATCACCCGACTTAATTCGACTACATTCCATTATCCTCGTTTTGCTTTTGTTGATGTTCATCTTATATCCTCCTTTCAAGACACTATCCATTCCGTTCAACTGCTCTTCCAAGTACTTTGCTGTCTCTGACAGAATTACAATGTCATCGGCGAACCTCAACATTTTTATTTCTTCTCCATGGATTTTAATACCTACTCCGAAGTTTTCTTTTGTTTCCTTTACTGCTTGCTCAATATACAGATTGAATAACATCGGGGAGAGGCTACAACCTTGTCTCCCTCCCTTCCCAGCTGCTGCTTCCCTTTCATGCACCTCGACTCTTATAACAGCCATCTGAATTCTGTAGAAATTGTAAATAGCTTTTCGCTCCCTGTATTTTACCCCTGCCACCTTTAGAATTTGAAGGAGAGTATTCCAGTCAACATTGTCAAAAGCTTTCTCTAAGTCTACAAATGCTAGAAGCGTATGTTTGCCTTTCCATTAGGATAGTGGGAAGGAATTTAGAGTTAATGCGCTAAGGCAGCAGACGACCGACGCGAGTGCCTTTGCTAACAGCTCATCGTCTGCAATGCCTCTCCTGGGTTCGTGATCATATCGGTTGGACTCTAAGACGACTGGAAAATCGTGACCTGGTCAGATAAATTCCGATTTCATTTGGTACGAGCTGGTGGTAGAGTTCAATCGTGGCGCAGACCCTACGAAGCCCAATTATCAAAAAGACAATGTGTAAACTGGTCTGGGCTGTATTTACATGGAGTAGACTGGTTCCGATAGTCCAGTTGAACCGAACATTGGCTGGAAGTAATTATATTCGGCTACTTGGAGATCGTTTGTTCCCAAACGACTACGGAATTCATTTGAATGACTAAGTGCCATGTCAGTGGGCAACAGCTGTTCGCGATTGGTCTGAAGAACACCCTGGACAATCCGAGACAATGATTTGACCATCCACATCACCCGACATGAATACCATCCAACATTTATTGGACATAATCGAGAGGTCAGTTCGTGCACAACATCATGCACCGGCAACACTTTTGCAGTTGTGGACTGGCTATATTTCTGTAGGGGCTTCCAACGACCTGTTGAGTCCAAGCCATATAGTGTTGCTGCATTACACCGGGCAAGAGGAGGTCCGATACGACATTAAGAAGTATCGTATGACTTTTGTCACCTCATGTATGCTGGGCGCAAGGGCGCCCACACCCGAAGGCAAGGTGTTGGGGGAGGGAGCGTTGACCCATCCCCAGTTCTCAGGGAAAGGGAAAAAATATAGTTTTTTTTTTTTTGGCAAGAAAATCATTTAAAAGTCGGCATTACGTAGATTTTTTTACAGTGACAAAACTGAAGTTTTTAAGGCCTACCTAAAGGTCGTCGTTCATCTTGTCAAATAATAAATAAAATGTGTGACTAGGACCTCCCGTCGGGTAGATCGTTGGCCTGGTGCAAGTCTTTCGAGCTGACGCCACTTCGCTGACTTGCACGTCGATGGGGGCGAAGTAATGATGATTAGGACAAGACAACACCCAGTCCCTGAGTGGAGAAAATCTCCGACCCAGCTGGGAACAGAACCCCTTAGGATTTACATTCTATCGCGCTGACAACTCATCTACCGGGGGCGGACTCAAAAAATGTTCAAATGTGTGTAAAATCTTATCGGACTTGACTGTAAAGGTCATCAGTCGCTAAGCTTACACACTACTAAACCTAAATTATCCTAAGGACAAACACACACACACACATGCCCGAGGGAGGACTCGAACCTCCGCCGGGACCAGGCGCACAGCCCACGACTGCAGCGCCTCTGACCGCTCGGCTAATCCGGGGGCGGACTGTGAAATAATAAAAATACTCCATACTTTCAGGTCTAGCCCACAGTCCCATCACAAACTATCATAAGGGCGTTCTTGTCTTGCCGTAAAAGAACGATGACAACAATCTTCAAGGGATCGCAGACTGTGTTTCGAGGAACAAAATGGCAGTGCGAACCCCTGTTCGAAAACGTCATCCAGTGACGATACAGAGCGTCGTTGTCGTTAACTCCGGCCTCTAGGCCATTCAGAAACAATCTTGGGTTTGTGTGTTGATGGATCGCAAGCGGAACGCAGAACAAACGGCGTGACAGCAACTCGCCGACGTGGTGACGGCTGCGGAAGTTGCCTGCCGCGTGCTCCCGCAAAGCCAGCAAAGCGAGCGACGGGAAACGAACGCCGCTCACACAGTTTCGACAAGCGGGTACAGTTCTCTACTCTGCAGCCCCTCGGAGTCTGCTGTACCTTCTGTTGCACCCTTTCACGTTCTGAGTCAGTAATCGTCGAGACGTCAGAGAGAGAAGATAGCTGTGGCATTGTGTCTTTTGTGACAAACGGTGGCTGCAGTTGTAAATCTTGTCGAATGTGCAGTGCAAGCAGCAATTCGTTTACTGCCCTAGAAAAAGAAAGAGACTGTGCAGACTGTTCCAAAGGAGAAAATTTCGTAAATTATTGACACTTCCCTCCAGTTCACGAACAGTTACGTTCCTTGTACATCCTGATAACTGAAATAATTGTCTACTGCCTGAGTTCGTTGGGAACTGAAACTTCCTTCAGATGACCCTAAGACCTACAAAATGAGCCTAGCTAATGAATGTGACCATTTTATCGATCACATTCATACATTTGAGGGTAAGAGGGTTCCGTATGTGAACGCCGCGCGAAGAAGCAGCCCATAGGATCGGCTTCGCATGGAAACTTATGAACCCACAAAACGTTTTCGGGGAAGAAATTCGTGGTCACTTTATTCTGGAAAAGGAAAGGCGTATTATCCTGTCTATCGAAGAGCTACAACATCTCAATAGCGTATAGTGGAAGACCATGAAGAGCAATTAAAATGGATTGGCCTGATACAGCTGCAACATTTTTTGCTGTCTCCCTTCAGCGGGGTTTTTGAACAGATGTGAGCAAACGCGGAACCCAGCGAATGGCGAAATTTATCTTTTCGAAAAAGTCGGTCGTGCAAAGTGTTGAAAACTGATCCACGACTTATTTTCACTTCTTTCACTATCGGATCGGTTGTGATACACCGGTGTTGTTCGTCATTCAGACTTGTCTGACCACACTGGAATCTTCTGCACGTCCGAGACTAAGGGGCCTTATGAATTAAGTGAAGCAAACGCTTTTCCTACGAATTTATAAATATATGCTTTGGAATTTATCAATAAAATATGAGGCAAGGGCTCTGGCGTGTGGGGACAAAACGCAGAAAAAAGCTTTTCCTTCGACCTGAGCTCTGGCTTTGACATTAGATTAACTGTTTGAATAAACAGAAACTCTGATTTAATAGCTTCTAAAATAATGGCTTCTAAAACAATAGCTACTAAAACAATAGCTTCTAAAATGTGACGAATGGACTGCAGTAGACTCATGTCAGCAGAGTGTAAATGTGACTCAACTAGCATCATTAGAACGCAGTGAAAAATGCAACAAACCACTTCGGTGTCCACCTGAGAGTAATATAAAACTCTGTATTGTTTCCATGAAGAAAATTTTTAAAAAATTACCAATTTTTTTCAGCAGACACAGGACAAAGAACACATGAAGCACTATTGTCAGAAATGAGGATGAAGATTTTCCTTCGGTATGCAGCTGATCCAAGATTCCAGTCCGGCATACCAGAAGAAATGGGGATTCATCAAACTACAGTGAGTAGTGTTTTTAAAAAGATAATAGAAAATGCTGACTCGTGGATCAAATTTCCGTCTTCACCACATGATGTGATAGTGGCAAAAACCGAGTGACTAGGAAAATGTGAATTTCCAAGCGCTGTTGTTGTAGCAGACTGTATGCACGTGCGAATTCCGAAACATAAGCTGTGTGGCTACAAATATATCAACAGGAAGTGGTACTCTAGTGTAAATGTGCGGGATACATGCAATGTAAGAGAACAGTGTGTTGACATTGAGGCTTGCCGGCCTGGGTCACTAGATGGCAGTCGAACGTGAAGAAATTGAAGTTTCCGGTAACTGAGAGAGAAAATCTTAGGAGGGGATATGAAAAAAGACAACTCATTGCAGCTGTAATACAAAATGTAGGATTTTGAACTGTTTTATTTTTGAAAACGAGCAAAACAACTGATCGTCTAAAACAAGCTCTTGGTAACAAAGTTTAAAGGTAAAACTGCTTTCATTTTCTTCCTCTTGCGCCTTATTTACGTTGCTTACCTTTGCATGAAGGAAGCTCATTATCATAGCTGCTTCTTCCATTTGCATCCGTCTCAATTTCAGTTGCTCCAGTGGCACCAGCCAGTATAATTTTGTGGTAATGAGCAACTTAGTCCCTTCTGTTTCTGGCAAACAGCTTGTTTCCTTCAAGTGTGACTGTACGTCATACGAACTTCCTCTAGACGAGGAGAATAATAAGGCAGAACGAAGTTTAGTATCTGTTCCTAGAACAATATATATGTCAAAAATGTATGCAGCGCCAGAACTGTTATTCTCGTTGTAGATGTTGTTATGTTTGCATTTTTATAATTTTTTTTACAAAGACAATAGCAGAAACTTCCCTTCGCTAAGGGCTACAAAATGTTGCTCACGTAAATTAACTCTGGTCAAGGCTCTTAAGGATACTGAGTAATAATCATGGCTCTTACGTATCAGACTAAGCTCGTATATTTACCATAATCAGCAATCAAACTGGTATTTCTATCAACGAATAAATCATTACAATTAGCACAATATAGCTATTGTATGTGACCAGTAAACTCATTATCGATACTAATATTATACACTGAAGAGCCAAAGAAACTGGTATGCCTGCCTAAAATCGTGTAGGACCCCAGCGAAAACGCAGAAGTGCCACAACACAATATGGTATGGACTGGAATAATATCTAAATAGTGCTGGAGGGAATCGACACCATGAATCATACAGGGCTCTTCATAAATCAGTAAGATTACGAGGGTATGGAGCTCTCTTTTGAACAGCACGTTGCAAAGCATCCCAGATATCCTCACTAATGTTCATGTCTGGGGAGTTCGGTGGCCAGTAGATGCGTTTAAACTCAGAAGAGTGTTCCTGGAGCCACTCTGTAGGAAATCTGGACGTGTGGGGTGTCGCATTGTCCTGCTGGAATTGCCCAAGTCCGTCGGAATGCATAATGGACATGATTGGACGCAGGTGATTGGACAGGATGCTTATATACATGTCACCTGTCAGAGTCGTATCTAGAAGTATCAGGGCCCCATATCACTCCAGATGCACGCGTTCCACACCATTGCAGTGCCTCCACCAGCTTGAACAGTCCCCTCCTGACGTTCAGGGTCCAAGGGGTCTCCATACCCGTACACGTCCATCCGCCCAATACAATTTGAAACGAGACTCGTTCGACTGGGCAACATGTTTCCAGTCATCAACTGCCCCACGTCCCTCGCCCAGGCGAGGCGTAAAGCTTTGTGTCATGGTCATCAAGGGTACACGAGTGGGCCTTCAGCTCCGAAAGCCCAGATCGATGTTTCACTGAATGGTTTGCACGCTGACACTTGTTGATTTTTCAGCATTGAAATCTGCAGCAATTTGCGCTACTGTCATCTTGAACGGTTCTCTTCAGTCGTCATTGGTCCCATTCTTGCAGGACCTCTTTCTGGCGCGGGAGATTTCATATTTTACCAGATACCTGATATTCACGGTATACTCGTGAAACGGTCTTACGGGAAAATCCCCACTTTATCACTACCTCAGAGATGCTGTGTCCCATCGCTCGTGCACTAACTATAACACCACGTTCAAACTCACTTACATGTTGATAATCTCCCATTGTTGCAGCAGTAACCAATCTAACAACTGAGCCATTCACTTGTTGTCTTATATAGTCACAGACCACCTAGATATATAACACAGACTGCGTGTGATGTCATTAGTAGCAGGGCAAAGAGAGCACGATCTCACATTGCATTGTAACCAAATTCATTCAAGCTGGCGCATCGAAAATGGCTTTGTAGATGAAGATACGTCGCAATGACGTTATGGCGGTAAATTCAGAGTTTGTCGGGAAAATATGTCAATTGGGCCACCTCCGCTAACCGAACCCCCTCCCCACCTTTCCCCCTCCCGTCACCTCCCCATTAAAATAGCTGGAAAATTTATGTGGAAAAAAGGTCACTTGGGCTACCTCCGCTAACCTAAAAAAACTCTTGAAAAATTTTGGCGGGAAAATAAATCAATTGGTATACCTCAACTAACCTAAGTCATCCGACCACCACTTCTTCCTTGGAATCGGCGAGAAAAGTACTTAGTCTGTGCTGGGCTGCTGGATAGGACAGATGTAAGTCTTTATTTTGCATGAATTGTTTATTTGAACAGTTTGAGTTGTCATAGGCAGTAGCTCCATCCGGTGAGTTCACCATGAGGTCCGGAATCCAACTGACCTAGTACACAGTACCACCACCAAAGAGCGCTGTCGTCCCTCCCCCTCTCTCCTAATACAAGATGGCGGTCTTTCAGTGGGAAGCTGGAACAGTTTGTTTAGAGGGTGGATTTCACATAGTTTATTTATCACACTCCTCCTGACATGGCTGGGGTCACAATACACAGCCTATGGATCTGCAAACTGTTCATAAACTACCGAAATAATGCAGTAAACTTATCGACAGACAAGCAAACAATTCGTAAATTGTCAAAATAACATATGTAAAACGCTCTGAAAATACGTTCACTGATTGTAAACTGTCGATATAACGCATTGCACAGCCTACAGGCCCGCAAACTACTCGTAAACTACCGAAATAATGCAGTACACTTATGTATAGACACGCAAACAACTTGTAAATTGTCAAAACAAACATGTAAAACACTCTGCAAACATGCTCACTAATTGTAAACAGTCGAAACAATGCACTGCACAGACGCATTCACTAAGCATAAAACTGTCAAAAAATAATGCATGTACAACACTCTGGAAACACGCTCAGAAATCTTAAACAGCGGAAAATAATACAGTGCACAAGTACTCATTGCATGTAAAAACGCTTTTGAACAATCGTTAAGAAATTCAACCACGATGTCTCAGCGAACTGTTGCCTACAGAGATCCAAGGCTTGCACACTGGGGCGGCGCACCTATCTCCAGACTCTGGAATTACAAAAACACATGTATTTTCACATGATTTACCAGAATGTCATACCATTTACGCAACAAGCACATAGCAATATTGCTTGCATATCAGTATAATTTTGAAGAACAGACTGGAAATTATTTCTCTAGAAACCTGAAACTTTAGCGAGGTGCAGCAACGTGGAGCATACTGTAAACCACTGAGCAACTGGAAACTTATCTCGTCTGCAAAGACCTTTACGAGAAAACCACATTGGAATTTTAGTGTAGCAGATAGATTCGAAAAAGGTGATGTGTTTCGAGATATGAGAGAGCCAGAAATATGATTCACTAGTGGTTGTAACTATTAAAGGATTTCTCCATAGGAATCAATGCAGGTATATGGTTGAATGGAAAGACTTGATCCAAATCGCAGACAGAGTTTCTACCGGAATGCGCAACACTAGAGATCTGAAAAGCCTATGTACATTTCTTACGATCTCAATCGGCACGCCATCAACTGTATATGATTATTCTCAATCAGGCGTCGCCTACAACCTAGTGGATATATTGCAAAACCTCTGACATGGTATTGAAACAGTATGCATTGCAAATACTGGAGAAATATCTAGTGGCGACATGAGAGGGTTTCAAATACCAGCTTCATATGACGTTCCTTAGCCGAATCAATTTCTAAATTCGGTGATTTATTACTAGCTTACACCGCTGACGACTTGTAACCGCACTTCTGATCTGTTAATACACACTCAGGTGATCACCGTCTATATTCAGTGATGCGATATTTGTATGGAAAACCTCTTCATTCAAAGGTAATACCATACCTCGATTTATAAGATTAACATGGATATTGTTTGCGATACTTGTGAGCACCTGTAGATCCAAGACCCATTGTGACAGTAACATAGTCGTTCCGCTCGTGTTTGTTTTTAACATCTGGCGGATTTAAGATGGTTACGTTTCACTTTCTAACAGTAGTACAACTCGCAATAAAAACGTATGAGACCTGTCCATCCACCCCTGATTTTCACTCAGTATTGTTTCGTATCGCCAGAATTCAGCAGTTGTTGTTGTTGTGGTCTTCAGTCCTGAGACTGGTTTGATGCAGCTCTCCATGCTACTCTATCCTGTGCAAGCTTCTTCATCTCCCAAAACCTACTGCAGCCTACATCCTTCTGAATCTGCTTAGTGTATTAATCTCTTGGTCTCCCTCTACGGTTTTTACACTCCACGCTGCCCTCCCTTACTAAATTGGAGATCCCTTGATTCTGCAGAAAGTGTCCTACTAAATGATCCCTTCTTCTAGTCAAGTTGTGCCACAAATTCCTCTTCTCCCCGATTGTATTCCGTACTTTCTCATTAGTTACGTGATCTACCCATCTAATCTTCAGCATTCTTCTGTAACAGCGCATTCCGAAAGCTTCTATTCACTTCAGGTCTAAACTATTTATCGTCCATGTTTCACTTCCATACGTGGCTACACTCTATACAAATACTTTCAGTAACGACTTCCTGAGACTTAAATCTATACTATATCTTAACAAACTTCTGTTCTCCAGAAACGTTTTTCTTGCCATTGCAAGCCTGCATTTTATATCCTCTCTACTTCGACTATCACAATTTATTTTGCTCCTCAAATAGCAAAACTCCTTTACTACTTCAAGTGTCTCATTTCCTAATCTAATTCCCTCATTATCACCCGACTTAATTCGACTACATTCCATTATCCTCGTTTTGCTTTTGTTTATGTTCATCTTATACTCTCCTTTCAAGACACTGTCCATTATTTGTGTATTATTATACTTAGTAGTAGGAGCTGTGTGATAGAGTCGCCTTGCGCATCAGGCTTATAAAGTATGTGTGTGTGTGTGTGTGTGTGTGTGTTTGTTTGTTCCGACATGTGCAAAGAAAATGCACATGTCGTGTCGTAAGGGAATGTATAGATTTGATGTGGAAAACTGCAATAGCCGCAAAGATAATGGAAGATATTTTTTTACTAGCAAAATTATATCATTCATAAGAATGGTACAGATATTTCTATTTACAGAGCCAGAGTCATCAGGAGAGAGTTTTTCCAGTACTTTGCTCATTGTAGAATGTCGTCTTATTGAGGCTGCAATCGTAATATTTAAGTACAGCCATGATATATATATTTTGCCAGTTTCCAGGACGATTCTGCCTGGGGGTGCATGGCACGTGGCGGCCTTGGTCTGTGGCGGGAATGATTCACGTTTGCGGCTAACAGCAGGACCCGTCCGAATGGAAAGGGCGGTTGGTGTACATGAATACAGATGACTTAACCGTGTTGCCCTCTAGACAGCTGACTAACAAAATAATACTTATTATGTGTCGAGCAGCCTTTGTTACTGCTTCTGCACATTTACCATCTTTAAGTGGTCGAGAGAGAGAGCCAGCCGTTGTAGTCAAGCGGTTCTAGGCCCTTCGGTCCGCTGCTACGGTCACAGGTTCGAATCCTGCATCAGCCATGGATGTGTGTGATGTCCTCAGTTTAGTTAGGTTTAAGTAGTTCTAGTAGCGGACTGATGACCTCAGATGTTAAGTCCCATAGTGCTCAGAGCCATTTTAACCATTTTTGTGGTTGAGAGAACATGGATTGTGGTGTGTGTTGTGTGCATCTAGCAGATGAAGATGGGTAGAAGACACATTTGCTGGTTCTCTAGACATGAGAAACACCTTAACTGACTTTGTAAATTATAAGGATGATTTGGAATCTGTTATATCATCGACATCGGTATTCTGGAGTGGAAATATTACTGACATACCTTTTTTTCGAGATTTCATGTGAAGGTCTTCGCAGACGAGATAAGTTTCTAGTTACTCAGTGGTTTACAGCATGCTCCACCTCGCTGCACCTCGTTAAAGTTTCTGGTTTCTAGAGGAATAATTCCCAGTCTATATCTTCTAAATTGTACTGTGCAAGCGATACTGCTATAAAAGGGATATTGCTTTGTGCTTGATATCGAGAAGTATCGCGTAAATGATATAATATTCTGGTAAACCATATGAAAATACTTGTGTTCTTGTAATCCCAGAGTTTGGAGATGGGTGTAGAAAGCAAGCAGGTAGGGGCCGGAAACAGTGACGCCTTTGTGCCGAGGGGAGCCGCCCCAGCCTTTGCACAACAGTTCGGAGAGTGACCTCAGTTTGCTTAAGGTGCTCTGATCACGTGTTGCACCAGTGTGTGCGGGGGAAGATGACTTGTGAAATCAGTGCACTGCATTATTTCAGTAGTTTATGAACAGTATGCAGGTCTGTAGGCTGTGTATTGTGGCCCCAGGCACGTCAGGGTGAGTGTTTTGTTTCAGTGTAATAAATAAACTATGTGAAATCCACCCTCTAAACAAATTGTTCCAGCTTCCTACTGAAAATAAATACAGTTCACTATTACTCTATTGAACTTCATTAGGAAGCTGGACACAGACTGAGCCCTTTTCCCTTCATTTTTCCTCAGATCGCCATCTTGGATTAGGGGAGAGGGAAGGTACTGTGTACTAGGTTCAGTTAGATTCTTGACCTCGTGTTGAACGTCCTAGATGGAGCTACTATCTATAACAACTCAAATTGTTTAAATAAACAATGCTTGCAAAATGAATACCGGTACTGTCCAGCAGCCAAGCATAGACTGAGGCCTTTTCCCGCCAATTCCAAGGAAGAGGTGGTGGTCAGATAACTCATGTTAGTTGAGGTAGCTCAACTGACCTACTTTACCTCCAAACTTTCCCGTCACTTTCTTAGATTAATGGAGGTAGCTCAAGTGACTTTTTTCCCACCAAAATCTACCTGTCATTTTCTTGTGTTGGTGAGGGGAGTGGGGGGAGGGGAGGGTGTTAGGTTAGTGGAGGTAGCCGAATTGACCTATTTGCCTGCCAAAATCTGAACTTCCCACCACGATCTCATTGCGATGTTGCCAGAACTATTGCTGACACCTTGAATAAATTTAGCAACAATGCTACTCTCTTTGCCCTACTACTCTCATCACTCTGAAACCAACATCTAAGTCATCTAACTAGGTTAGAAGAATCTCCTGGGGGAACTTCACTGGTTCACTCAACAAGAACAGATTTTATGGATGTAATTAACAGTCCACATTCATCTTTAGTGACGTATGAACTTACTCAAGACCTGCTGGAAGTCTTTTCTTAATGCAGTGATAAGTCGTGAGAAGAGTAGCATATCAATCCGGCAGCCTGAAGCTGCTTCCAAGAGATTCTTGGTACCCCACATCTACCACTGCTGATTGCTCTGCCTTTGTAATAAATTATGGCTGTGATTGCGTACCTCATCCATTTTCTTACACTTGTACTTGGCTAGGAAACTAAACAAAAAACTGAAGTGCCACATTTGGCCAATTTCAACATGTTATAAAATTTCTAGTCCCGGTATCTTGAACAGAAAGAAAGAGGTTTCTTATCTATCACATCCAATTATCGTGTTTATATGTGCAAAATGGGCCAAAAAGTATTAGACAAATGCCCATTTTTAATGTTAAAAGTCTTTTTAAAAATTATTTACCTTCACTTTGCAGCACATTAGAAATGATGTTTCCCTTCAGTTGAATAAACATCTTTCAAACAGTCCTCCCCTTGATAATCACATTCATCAAGTGAAGCAAAGCTGTACTCATCAAGTACTATAAAAAAGCATACATAATGAAGTGAGACTCCCCAGCAAGAAGCTACACCTTTCTCTGATTGGAAGTGTTTTGTTTGATAATCAGTGATTTTTGTGACTGTTTTGAAAGTAAAATTACATACATATGTGTTGGCACCTAAAGCTGCAGAAGTCAGATCACCTACAACTGAACTGTTGTTTTTGCTTTAAAGCATGGAAAATTGAGAAAAACCGTAACTGTCATCTCCGCTTCACACAACGCGTAATGACAGCAACTCGGTCTTTTGCCCCGAGTCACGTGACTTTTTGTTAATTTCAAACCTCTACACGGCAGAGATAAGGACATGCGCGGTCTATATTATATATGGTCCATGGGGGTTGCCGACCGCAGCGCCGTATTCTGCCTGTTTACATATCTCTCTATTTGAATACGCAAGGGTATACCAGCTTCTTTGTAGCACCACATTTCGAAAGCTTCTATTCTCTTCTTGTCCGAACTACTTATCGTCCATGTTTCACTTCTATACATGGCTACACTCCATACAAATACTTTCAGAAACGACTTCCTGACACTTAAATCTATACTCGATGTTAACAAATTGCTCTTTTTCAGAAACGCTTTCCTTTCCATTGATAGTCTACATTTTATATCTTCTCTACTTCGACCATTATCAGTTATTTTGCTCCCCAAATAGCAAAACTCCTTTACTACTTTAAGTGTCTCATTTCCTAATCTAATTCCCTCAGCATCACCCGACTTAATTCGACTACATTCCATTATCCTTATTTTTGCTTTTGTCGATGTTCATCTTATATCCTCCTTTAAAGACACTATCCATTCCGTTCAACTGCTCTTCCAAGTACTTTGCTGTCTCTGACAGAATTACAATGTCCTCGGCGAACCTCAAAAGTTTTTATTTCTTTTCTATGGATTTTAATACCTACTCCGAAGTTTTCTTTTGTTTCCTTTACTGCTTGCTCAATATACAGATTGAATAACATCGGGGAGAGGCTACAACCCTGTCTCCCTCGCTTCCCAACTGCTGCTTCCCTTTCATGCCCCTCGACTCTTATAACAGCCATCTGAATTCTGTAGAAATTGTAAATAGCTTTTCGCTCCCTGTATTTTACCCCTGCCACCTTTAGAATTTGAAGGAGAGTATTCCAGTCAACATTGGCAAAAGCTTTCTCTAAGTCTACAAATGCTAGAAGCGTATGTTTGCCTTTCCATTAGGATAGTGGGAAGGAATTTAGAGTTAATGCGCTAAGGCAGCAGACGACCGACGCGAGTGCCTTTGCTAACAGCTCTTCGTCTGCAATGCCTCTCCTGGGTTCGTGATCATATCGGTTGGACTCTAAGACGACTGGAAAATCGTGACCTGGTCAGATAAATTCCGATTTCATTTGGTACGAGCTGGTGGTAGAGTTCAATCGTGGCGCAGACCCTACGAAGCCCAATTATCAAAAAGACAATGTGTAAACTGGTCTGGGCTGTATTTACATGGAGTAGACTGGTTCCGATAGTCCAGTTGAACCGAACATTGGCTGGAAGTAATTATATTCGGCTACTTGGAGATCATTTGTTCCCAAACGACTACGGAACTCATTTGAATGACTAAGTGCCATGTCAGTGGGCAACAGCTGTTCGCGATTGGTCTGAAGAACACCCTGGACAATCCGAGACAATGATTTGACCATCCACATCACCCGACATGAATACCATCCAACATTTATTGGACATAATCGAGAGGTCAGTTCGTGCACAACATCATGCACCGGCAACACTTTTGCAGTTGTGGACTGGCTATATTTCTGTAGGGGCTTCCAACGACCTGTTGAGTCCAAGCCATATAGTGTTGCTGCATTACACCGGGCAAGAGGAGGTCCGATACGACATTAAGAAGTATCGTATGACTTTTGTCACCTCATGTATGCTGGGCGCAAGGGCGCCCACACCCGAAGGCAAGGTGTTGGGGGAGGGAGCGTTGACCCATCCCCAGTTCTCAGGGAAAGGGAAAAAATATAGTTTTTTTTTTTTTGGCAAGAAAATCATTTAAAAGTCGGCATTACGTAGATTTTTTTACAGTGACAAAACTGAATTTTTTAAGGCCTACCTAAAAGTCGTCGTTCATCTTGTGAAATAATAAATAAAATGTGTGACTAGGACCTCCCGTCGGGTAGATCGTTGGCCTGGTGCAAGTCTTTCGAGTTGACGCCACTTCGCTGACTTGCACGTCGATGGGGGCGAAGTAATGATGATTAGGACAAGACAACACCCAGTCCCTGAGTGGAGAAAATCTCCGACCCAGCTGGGAACAGAACCCCTTAGGATTTACATTCTATCGCGCTGACAACTCATCTACCGGGGGCGGACTCAAAAAATGTTCAAATGTGTGTGAAATCTTATCGGACTTGACTGTAAAGGTCATCAGTCGCTAAGCTTACACACTACTAAACCTAAATTATCCTAAGGACAAACACACACACACACATGCCCGAGGGAGGACTCGAACCTCCGCCGGGACCAGGCGCACAGCCCACGACTGCAGCGCCTCTGACCGCTCGGCTAA
The DNA here is from genome assembly GCF_023897955.1 of Schistocerca gregaria. Taxonomy (NCBI): domain Eukaryota; kingdom Metazoa; phylum Arthropoda; class Insecta; order Orthoptera; family Acrididae; genus Schistocerca; species Schistocerca gregaria. The sequence continues at coordinate 766,384,890 of NC_064920.1, forward strand.
TCCGGGGGCGGACTGTGAAATAATAAAAATACTCCATACTTTCAGGTCTAGCCCACAGTCCCATCACAAACTATCATAAGGGCGTTCTTGTCTTGCCGTAAAAGAACGATGACAACAATCTTCAAGGGATCGCAGACTGTGTTTCGAGGAACAAAATGGCAGTGCGAACCCCTGTTCGAAAACGTCATCCAGTGACGATACAGAGCGTCGTTGTCGTTAACTCCGGCCTCTAGGCCATTCAGAAACAATCTTGGGTTTGTGTGTTGATGGATCGCAAGCGGAACGCAGAACAAACGGCGTGACAGCAACTCGCCGACGTGGTGACGGCTGCGGAAGTTGCCTGCCGCGTGCTCCCGCAAAGCCAGCAAAGCGAGCGACGGGAAACGAACGCCGCTCACACAGTTTCGACAAGCGGGTACAGTTCTCTACTCTGCAGCCCCTCGGAGTCTGCCGTACCTTCTGTTGCACCCTTTCACGTTCTGAGTCAGTAATCGTCGAGACGTCAGAGAGAGAAGATAGCTGTGGCATTGTGTCTTTTGTGACAAACGGTGGCTGCAGTTGTAAATCTTGTCGAATGTGCAGTGCAAGCAGCAATTCGTTTACTGCCCTAGAAAAAGAAAGAGACTGTGCAGACTGTTCCAAAGGAGAAAATTTCGTAAATTATTGACACTTCCCTCCAGTTCACGAACAGTTACGTTCCTTGTACATCCTGATAACTGAAATAATTGTCTACTGCCTGAGTTCGTTGGGAACTGAAACTTCCTTCAGATGACCCTAAGACCTACAAAATGAGCCTAGCTAATGAATGTGACCATTTTATCGATCACATTCATACATTTGAGGGTAAGAGGGTTCCGTATGTGAACGCCGCGCGAAGAAGCAGCCCATAGGATCGGCTTCGCATGGAAACTTATGAACCCACAAAACGTTTTCGGGGAAGAAATTCGTGGTCACTTTATTCTGGAAAAGGAAAGGCGTATTATCCTGTCTATCGAAGAGCTACAACATCTCAATAGCGTATAGTGGAAGACCATGAAGAGCAATTAAAATGGATTGGCCTGATACAGCTGCAACATTTTTTGCTGTCTCCCTTCAGCGGGGTTTTTGAACAGATGTGAGCAAACGCGGAACCCAGCGAATGGCGAAATTTATCTTTTCGAAAAAGTCGGTCGTGCAAAGTGTTGAAAACTGATCCACGACTTATTTTCACTTCTTTCACTATCGGATCGGTTGTGATACACCGGTGTTAGAGAACCAGAGCCTCCATTTCTCCTGTGATTCCCATTTGTTCACCGAGTGATGGTCTGCCACTTCTTTGTTCGTCATTCAGACTTGTCTGACCACACTGGAATCTTCTGCACGTCCGAGACTAAGGGGCCTTATGAATTAAGTGAAGCAAACGCTTTTCCTACGAATTTATAAATATATGCTTTGGAATTTATCAATAAAATATGAGGCAAGGGCTCTGGCGTGTGGGGACAAAACGCAGAAAAAAGCTTTTCCTTCGACCTGAGCTCTGGCTTTGACATTAGATTAACTGTTTGAATAAACAGAAACTCTGATTTAATAGCTTCTAAAATAATGGCTTCTAAAACAATAGCTACTAAAACAATAGCTTCTAAAATGTGACGAATGGACTGCAGTAGACTCATGTCAGCAGAGTGTAAATGTGACTCAACTAGCATCATTAGAACGCAGTGAAAAATGCAACAAACCACTTCGGTGTCCACCTGAGAGTAATATAAAACTCTGTATTGTTTCCATGAAGAAAATTTTTAAAAAATTACCAATTTTTTTCAGCAGACACAGGACAAAGAACACATGAAGCACTATTGTCAGAAATGAGGATGAAGATTTTCCTTCGGTATGCAGCTGATCCAAGATTCCAGTCCGGCATACCAGAAGAAATGGGGATTCATCAAACTACAGTGAGTAGTGTTTTTAAAAAGATAATAGAAAATGCTGACTCGTGGATCAAATTTCCGTCTTCACCACATGATGTGATAGTGGCAAAAACCGAGTGACTAGGAAAATGTGAATTTCCAAGCGCTGTTGTTGTAGCAGACTGTATGCACGTGCGAATTCCGAAACATAAGCTGTGTGGCTACAAATATATCAACAGGAAGTGGTACTCTAGTGTAAATGTGCGGGATACATGCAATGTAAGAGAACAGTGTGTTGACATTGAGGCTTGCCGGCCTGGGTCACTAGATGGCAGTCGAACGTGAAGAAATTGAAGTTTCCGGTAACTGAGAGAGAAAATCTTAGGAGGGGATATGAAAAAAGACAACTCATTGCAGCTGTAATACAAAATGTAGGATTTTGAACTGTTTTATTTTTGAAAACGAGCAAAACAACTGATCGTCTAAAACAAGCTCTTGGTAACAAAGTTTAAAGGTAAAACTGCTTTCATTTTCTTCCTCTTGCGCCTTATTTACGTTGCTTACCTTTGCATGAAGGAAGCTCATTATCATAGCTGCTTCTTCCATTTGCATCCGTCTCAATTTCAGTTGCTCCAGTGGCACCAGCCAGTATAATTTTGTGGTAATGAGCAACTTAGTCCCTTCTGTTTCTGGCAAACAGCTTGTTTCCTTCAAGTGTGACTGTACGTCATACGAACTTCCTCTAGACGAGGAGAATAATAAGGCAGAACGAAGTTTAGTATCTGTTCCTAGAACAATATATATGTCAAAAATGTATGCAGCGCCAGAACTGTTATTCTCGTTGTAGATGTTGTTATGTTTGCATTTTTATAATTTTTTTTACAAAGACAATAGCAGAAACTTCCCTTCGCTAAGGGCTACAAAATGTTGCTCACGTAAATTAACTCTGGTCAAGGCTCTTAAGGATACTGAGTAATAATCATGGCTCTTACGTATCAGATTAAGCTCGTATATTTACCATAATCAGCAATCAAACTGGTATTTCTATCAACGAATAAATCATTACAATTAGCACAATATAGCTATTGTATGTGACCAGTAAACTCATTATCGATACTAATATTATACACTGAAGAGCCAAAGAAACTGGTATGCCTGCCTAAAATCGTGTAGGACCCCAGCGAAAACGCAGAAGTGCCACAACACAATATGGTATGGACTGGAATAATATCTAAATAGTGCTGGAGGGAATCGACACCATGAATCATACAGGGCTCTTCATAAATCAGTAAGATTACGAGGGTATGGAGCTCTCTTTTGAACAGCACGTTGCAAAGCATCCCAGATATCCTCACTAATGTTCATGTCTGGGGAGTTCGGTGGCCAGTAGATGCGTTTAAACTCAGAAGAGTGTTCCTGGAGCCACTCTGTAGGAAATCTGGACGTGTGGGGTGTCGCATTGTCCTGCTGGAATTGCCCAAGTCCGTCGGAATGCATAATGGACATGATTGGACGCAGGTGATTGGACAGGATGCTTATATACATGTCACCTGTCAGAGTCGTATCTAGAAGTATCAGGGCCCCATATCACTCCAGATGCACGCGTTCCACACCATTGCAGTGCCTCCACCAGCTTGAACAGTCCCCTCCTGACGTTCAGGGTCCAAGGGGTCTCCATACCCGTACACGTCCATCCGCCCAATACAATTTGAAACGAGACTCGTTCGACTGGGCAACATGTTTCCAGTCATCAACTGCCCCACGTCCCTCGCCCAGGCGAGGCGTAAAGCTTTGTGTCATGGTCATCAAGGGTACGCGAGTGGGCCTTCAGCTCCGAAAGCCCAGATCGATGTTTCACTGAATGGTTTGCACGCTGACACTTGTTGATTTTTCAGCATTGAAATCTGCAGCAATTTGCGCTACTGTCATCTTGAACGGTTCTCTTCAGACGTCATTGGTCCCATTCTTGCAGGATCTCTTTCTGGCGCGGGAGATTTCATATTTTACCAGATACCTGATATTCACGGTATACTCGTGAAACAGTCTTACGGGAAAATCCCCACTTTATCACTACCTCAGAGATGCTGTGTCCCATCGCTCGTGCACTAACTATAACACCACGTTCAAACTCACTTAAATGTTGATAATCTCCCATCGTTGCAGCAGTAACCAATCTAACAACTGAGCCATTCACTTGTTGTCTTATATAGTCACAGACCACCTAGATAGATAACACAGACTGCGTGTGATGTCATTAGTAGCAGGGCAAAGAGAGCACGATCTCACATTGCATTGTAACCAAATTCATTCAAGCTGGCGCATCGAAAATGGCTTTGTAGATGAAGATACGTCGCAATGACGTTATGGCGGTAAATTCAGAGTTTGTCGGGAAAATATGTCAATTGGGCCACCTCCGCTAACCGAACCCCCTCCCCACCTTTCCCCCTCCCGTCACCTCCCCATTAAAATAGCTGGAAAATTTATGTGGAAAAAAGGTCACTTGGGCTACCTCCGCTAACCTAAAAAAACTCTTGAAAAATTTTGGCGGGAAAATAAATCAATTGGTATACCTCAACTAACCTAAGTCATCCGACCACCACTTCTTCCTTGGAATTGGCGAGAAAAGTACTTAGTCTGTGCTGGGCTGCTGGATAGGACAGATGTAAGTCTTTATTTTGCATGAATTGTTTATTTGAACAGTTTGAGTTGTCATAGGCAGTAGCTCCATCCGGTGAGTTCACCATGAGGTCCGGAATCCAACTGACATAGTACACAGTACCGCCACCAAAGAGCGCTGTCGTCCCTCCCCCTCTCTCCTAATACAAGATGGCGGTCTTTCAGTGGGAAGCTGGAACAGTTTGTTTAGAGGGTGGATTTCACATAGTTTATTTATCACACTCCTCCTGACATGGCTGGGGTCACAATACACAGCCTATGGACCTGCAAACTGTTCATAAACTACCGAAATAATGCAGTAAACTTATCGACAGACAAGCAAACAATTCGTAAATTGTCAAAATAACATATGTAAAACGCTCTGAAAATACGTTCACTGATTGTAAACTGTCGATATAACGCATTGCACAGCCTACAGGCCCGCAAACTACTCGTAAACTACCGAAATAATGCAGTACACTTATGTATAGACACGCAAACAACTTGTAAATTGTCAAAACAAACATGTAAAACACTCTGCAAACATGCTCACTAATTGTAAACAGTCGAAACAATGCACTGCACAGACGCATTCACTAAGCATAAAACTGTCAAAAAATAATGCATGTACAACACTCTGGAAACACGCTCAGAAATCTTAAACAGCGGAAAATAATACAGTGCACAAGTACTCATTGCATGTAAAAACGCTTTTGAACAATCGTTAAGAAATTCAACCACGATGTCTCAGCGAACTGTTGCCTACAGAGATCCAAGGCTTGCACACTGGGGCGGCGCACCTATCTCCAGACTCTGGAATTACAAAAACACATGTATTTTCACATGATTTACCAGAATGTCATACCATTTACGCAACAAGCACATAGCAATATTGCTTGCATATCAGTATAATTTTGAAGAACAGACTGGAAATTATTTCTCTAGAAACCTGAAACTTTAGCGAGGTGCAGCAACGTGGAGCATACTGTAAACCACTGAGCAACTGGAAACTTATCTCGTCTGCAAAGACCTTTACGAGAAAACCACATTGGAATTTTAGTGTAGCAGATAGATTCGAAAAAGGTGATGTGTTTCGAGATATGAGAGAGCCAGAAATATGATTCACTAGTGGTTGTAACTATTAAAGGATTTCTCCATAGGAATCAATGCAGGTATATGGTTGAATGGAAAGACTTGATCCAAATCGCAGACAGAGTTTCTACCGGAATGCGCAACACTAGAGATCTGAAAAGCCTATGTACATTTCTTACGATCTCAATCGGCACGCCATCAACTGTATATGATTATTCTCAATCAGGCGTCGCCTACAACCTAGTGGATATATTGCAAAACCTCTGACATGGTATTGAAACAGTATGCATTGCAAATACTGGAGAAATATCTAGTGGCGACATGAGAGGGTTTCAAATACCAGCTTCATATGACGTTCCTTAGCCGAATCAATTTCTAAATTCGGTGATTTATTACTAGCTTACACCGCTGACGACTTGTAACCGCACTTCTGATCTGTTAATACACACTCAGGTGATCACCGTCTATATTCAGTGATGCGATATTTGTATGGAAAACCTCTTCATTCAAAGGTAATACCATACCTCGATTTATAAGATTAACATGGATATTGTTTGCGATACTTGTGAGCACCTGTAGATCCAAGACCCATTGTGACAGTAACATAGTCGTTCCGCTCGTGTTTGTTTTTAACATCTGGCGGATTTAAGATGGTTACGTTTCACTTTCTAACAGTAGTACAACTCGCAATAAAAACGTATGAGACCTGTCCATCCACCCCTGATTTTCACTCAGTATTGTTTCGTATCGCCAGAATTCAGCAGTTGTTGTTGTTGTGGTCTTCAGTCCTGAGACTGGTTTGATGCAGCTCTCCATGCTACTCTATCCTGTGCAAGCTTCTTCATCTCCCAATACCTACTGCAGCCTACATCCTTCTGAATCTGCTTAGTGTATTAATCTCTTGGTCTCCCTCTACGGTTTTTACACTCCACGCTGCCCTCCCTTACTAAGTTGGAGATCCCTTGATTCTGCAGAAAGTGTCCTACTAAACGATCCCTTCTTCTAGTCAAGTTGTGCCACAAATTCCTCTTCTCCCCGATTGTATTCCGTACTTCCTCATTAGTTACGTGATCTACCCATCTAATCTTCAGCATTCTTCTGTAACAGCGCATTCCGAAAGCTTCTATTCACTTCAGGTCTAAACTATTTATCGTCCATGTTTCACTTCCATACGGGGCTACACTCTATACAAATACTTTCAGTAACGACTTCCTGAGACTTAAATCTATACTATATCTTAACAAACTTCTGTTCTCCAGAAACGTTTTTCTTGCCATTGCAAGCCTGCATTTTATATCCTCTCTACTTCGACTATCACAATTTATTTTGCTCCTCAAATAGCAAAACTCCTTTACTACTTCAAGTGTCTCATTTCCTAATCTAATTCCCTCATCATCACCCGACTTAATTCGACTACATTCCATTATCCTCGTTTTGCTTTTGTTTATGTTCATCTTATACTCTCCTTTCAAGACACTGTCCATTATTTGTGTATTATTATACTTAGTAGTAGGAGCTGTGTGATAGAGTCGCCTTGCGCATCAGGCTTATAAAGTATGTGTGTGTGTGTGTGTGTGTGTGTGTTTGTTTGTTCCGACATGTGCAAAGAAAATGCACATGTCGTGTCGTAAGGGAATGTATAGATTTGATGTGGAAAACTGCAATAGCCGCAAAGATAATGGAAGATATTTTTTTACTAGCAAAATTATATCATTCATAAGAATGGTACAGATATTTCTATTTACAGAGCCAGAGTCATCAGGAGAGAGTTTTTCCAGTACTTTGCTCATTGTAGAATGTCGTCTTATTGAGGCTGCAATCGTAATATTTAAGTACAGCCATGATATATATATTTTGCCAGTTTCCAGGACGATTCTGCCTGGGGGTGCATGGCACGTGGCGGCCTTGGTCTGTGGCGGGAATGATTCACGTTTGCGGCTAACAGCAGGACCCGTCCGAATGGAAAGGGCGGTTGGTGTACATGAATACAGATGACTTAACCGTGTTGCCCTCTAGACAGCTGACTAACAAAATAATACTTATTATGTGTCGAGCAGCCTTTGTTACTGCTTCTGCACATTTACCATCTTTAAGTGGTCGAGAGAGAGAGCCAGCCGTTGTAGTCAAGCGGTTCTAGGCCCTTCGGTCCGCTGCTACGGTCACAGGTTCGAATCCTGCATCAGCCATGGATGTGTGTGATGTCCTCAGTTTAGTTAGGTTTAAGTAGTTCTAGTAGCGGACTGATGACCTCAGATGTTAAGTCCCATAGTGCTCAGAGCCATTTTAACCATTTTTGTGGTTGAGAGAACATGGATTGTGGTGTGTGTTGTGTGCATCTAGCAGATGAAGATGGGTAGAAGACACATTTGCTGGTTCTCTAGACATGAGAAACACCTTAACTGACTTTGTAAATTATAAGGATGATTTGGAATCTGTTATATCATCGACATCGGTATTCTGGAGTGGAAATATTACTGACATACCTTTTTTTCGAGATTTCACGTGAAGGTCTTCGCAGACGAGATAAGTTTCTAGTTACTCAGTGGTTTACAGCATGCTCCACCTCGCTGCACCTCGTTAAAGTTTCTGGTTTCTAGAGGAATAATTCCCAGTCTATATCTTCTAAATTGTACTGTGCAAGCGATACTGCTATAAAAGGGATATTGCTTTGTGCTTGATATCGAGAAGTATCGCGTAAATGATATAATATTCTGGTAAACCATATGAAAATACTTGTGTTCTTGTAATCCCAGAGTCTGGAGATGGGTGTAGAAAGCAAGCAGGTAGGGGCCGGAAACAGTGACGCCTTTGTGCCGAGGGGAGCCGCCCCAGCCTTTGCACAACAGTTCGGAGAGTGACCTCAGTTTGCTTAAGGTGCTCTGATCACGTGTTGCACCAGTGTGTGCGGGGGAAGATGACTTGTGAAATCAGTGCACTGCATTATTTCAGTAGTTTATGAACAGTATGCAGGTCTGTAGGCTGTGTATTGTGGCCCCAGGCACGTCAGGGTGAGTGTTTTGTTTCATTGTAATAAATAAACTATGTGAAATCCACCCTCTAATCAAATTGTTCCAGCTTCCTACTGAAAATAAATACAGTTCACTATTACTGTATTGAACTTCATTAGGAAGCTGGACACAGACTGAGCCCTTTTCCCTTCATTTTTCCTCAGATCGCCATCTTGGATTAGGGGAGAGGGATGGTACTGTGTACTAGGTCAGTTAGATTCTTGACCTCGTGTTGAACATCCTAGATGGAGCTACTATCTATAACAACTCAAATTGTTTAAATAAACAATGCTTGCAAAATGAATACCGGTACTGTCCAGCAGCCAAGCATAGACTGAGGCCTTTTCCCGCCAATTCCAAGGAAGAGGTGGTGGTCAGATAACTCATGTTAGTTGAGGTAGCTTAACTGACCTACTTTACCTCCAAACTTTCCCGTCACTTTCTTAGATTAATGGAGGTAGCTCAAGTGACTTTTTTCCCCCCAAAATCTACCTGTCATTTTCTTGTGTAGGTGAGGGGAGTGGGGGGAGGGGAGGGTGTTAGGTTAGTGGAGGTAGCCGAATTGACCTATTTGCCTGCCAAAATCTGAACTTCCCACCACGATCTCATTGCGATGTTGCCAGAACTATTGCTGACACCTTGAATAAATTTAGCAACAATGCTACTCTCTTTGCCCTACTACTCTCATCACTCTGAAACCAACATCTAAGTCATCTAACTAGGTTAGAAGAATCTCCTGGGGGAACTTCACTGGTTCACTCAACAAGAACAGATTTTATGGATGTAATTAACAGTCCACATTCATCTTTAGTGACGTATGAACTTACTCAAGACCTGCTGGAAGTCTTTTCTTAATGCAGTGATAAGTCGTGAGAAGAGTAGCATATCAATCCGGCAGCCTGAAGCTGCTTCCAAGAGATTCTTGGTACCCCACATCTACCACTGCTGATTGCTCTGCCTTTGTAATAAATTATGGCTGTGATTGCGTACCTCATCCATTTTCTTACACTTGTACTTGGCTAGGAAACTAAACAAAAAACTGAAGTGCCACATTTGGCCAATTTCAACATGTTATAAAATTTCTAGTCCCGGTATCTTGAACAGAAAGAAAGAGGTTTCTTATCTATCACATCCAATTATCGTGTTTATATGTGCAAAATGGGCCAAAAAGTATTAGACAAATGCCCATTTTTAATGTTAAAAGTCTTTTTAAAAATTATTTACCTTCACTTTGCAGCACATTAGAAATGATGTTTCCCTTCAGTTGAATAAACATCTTTCAAACAGTCCTCCCCTTGATAATCACATTCATCAAGTGAAGCAAAGCTGTACTCATCAAGTACTATAAAAAAGCATACATAATGAAGTGAGACTCCCCAGCAAGAAGCTACACCTTTCTCTGATTGGAAGTGTTTTGTTTGATAATCAGTGATTTTTGTGACTGTTTTGAAAGTAAAATTACATACATATGTGTTGGCACCTAAAGCTGCAGAAGTCAGATCACCTACAACTGAACTGTTGTTTTTGCTTTAAAGCATGGAAAATTGAGAAAAACCGTAACTGTCATCTCCGCTTCACACAACGCGTAATGACAGCAACTCGGTCTTTTGCCCCGAGTCACGTGACTTTTTGTTAATTTCAAGCCTCTACACGGCAGAGATAAGGATATGCGCGGTCTATATTATATATGGTCCATGGGGGTTGCCAACCGCAGCGCCGTATTCTGCCTGTTTACATATCTCTCTATTTGAATACGCAAGGGTATACCAGCTTCTTTGGCGCTTCAGTGCAAATGTGAAAGTAACTCTTGTGTGTTACGCTTTAAGGACTAAACCGGTGAACCGATTTTGATAAAATTTGGTGTGGGGATAGCTTGAACGCCGAGGAAGAACATACGATACTTCAGCAAGTAATACAACATACACTCCTGGAAATGGAAAAAAGAACACATTGACACCGGTGTGTCAGACCCACCATACTTGCTCCGGACACTGCGAGAGGGCTGTACAAGCAATGATCACACGCACGGCACAGCGGACACACCAGGAACCGCGGTGTTGGCCGTCGAATGGCGCTAGCTGCGCAGCATTTGTGCACCGCCGCCGTAGGTGTCAGCCAGTTTGCCGTGGCATACGGAGCTCCATCGCAGTCTTTAACACTGGTAGCATGCCGCGACAGCGTGGACGAGAACCGTATGTGCAGTTGACGGACTTTGAGCAAGGGCGTATAGTGGGCATGCGCGAGGCCGGGTGGACGTACCGCCGAATTGCTCAACACGTGGGGGGTGAGGTCTCCACAGTACATCGATGTTGTCGCCAGTGGTCGGCGAAAAGTGCACGTGCCCGTCGACGTGGGACCGGACCGCAGCGACGCACGGATGCACGCCAAGACCGTAGGATCCTACGCAGTGCCGTAGGGGACGCACCGCCACTTCCCAGCAAATTAGGGACACTGTTGCTCCTGGGGTATCGGCGAGGACCATTCGCAACCGTCTCCATGAAGCTGGGCTACGGTCCCGCACACCGTTAGGCCGTCTTCCGCTCATGCCCCAACATCGTGCAGCCCGCCTCCAGTGGTGTCGCGACAGGCGTAAATGGAGGGACGAATGGAGACGTGTCGTCTTCAGCGATGAGAGTCGCTTCTGCCTTGGTGCCAAAGATGGTCGTATGCGTGTTTGGCGCCGTGCAGGTGAGCGCCACAATCATGACTGCATACGACCGAGGCACACAGGGCCAACACCCGGCATCATGGTGTGGGGAGCGATCTCCTACACTGGCTGTACACCTCTGGTGATCGTCGAGGGGTCACTGAATAGTGCACGGTACATCCAAACCGTCATCGAACCCATCGTTCTACCATTCCTAGACCGGCAAGGGAACTTGCTGTTCCAACAGGACAATGCACGTCCCCATGTATTCCGTGCCACCCAACGTGCTCTGGAAGGTATAAGTCAACTACCCTGACCAGCAAGATCTCCGGATCTGTCCCCCATTGAGCATGTTTGGGACTGGATGAAGCGTCGTCTCACGCGGTCTGCACATCCAGCACGAACGCTGGTCCAACTGAGGCGCCAGGTGGAAATGGCATGGCAAGCCGTTCCACAGGACTACATCCAGCATCTCTACGATCGTCTCCATGGGAGAATAGCAGCCTGCATTGCTGCGAAAGGTGGATATACACTGTACTAGTGCCGACATTGTGCATGCTCTGTTGCCTGTGTCTATGTGCCTGTGGTTCTGTCAGTGTGATCATGTGATGTATCTGACCCCAGGAATGTGTCAATAAAGTTTCCCCTTCCTGGGACAATGAATTCACGGTGTTCTTATTTCAATTTCCAGGAGTGTATTTATTAGTTTGAAGAATATAACGTGAAATATGGAACAATAATTATTCTTTGATGAAGCTATTTACTCTTTGACTCTTGAACTTTATCATATTTACGAAAATACTTTCATTGTTTGATATGTTCCGCATAATAGGTACGATTCAAGGTAATGAATAAATTGTTGATACAATCCTCTACGAGTTTAATCCACAATTCCATACTGATATCAGATACAAACCCATCACGTTTTAGCTGCTGAAAGTCATGTGTCTCTTGTAACTTCTTTGTTGCGTTCAAATTTGTGAGAACAGCTCGAGTCATGACGTTAGCATTGCTGTTTCACGATCATAGGTTCCCGGTTTCAGCTACCGCCCGGGTCGGTTATTTCTGCTCGCGTCTGGATGTGTCCGTTGTCATCGTCATCATCATCTTATCATCATCAACAGAACTGGCCTCAGCTAAAAAGCTTGCACCAAACTGCCGAATATCCCAGGCGGGAACTCCAGGCCAATAAAGTCATACGCACATTTCATTTTACTGATACTCGAGTGCAGCCGTGGGTTACAGTAGAATACAATGCTTGTACCTGCCTAATCCACACCAATTGATACTTCCACCACTGTCTAATATAACAGTGGCGACACTTCGCCTCGATTTTGTTGCCTACTGCGCCAGCAGCGCGCCAAGCGGCCAGTAAGTTGAACTGTTGAGTTCGGCGGGAACGTGAAAGCGAAAGCGAATAGTAGTTGATTATTTTGGTTTGTACAATGGTTTTTACAAATGGGAGCGTAGCGTAGCGCAATAAATTGCAGCAACAAGAAGAAGATACTACATCTGTCCTTTTTTAGGTTTCCTAAGGACCCTGAGAGTTATATATCATCATGTTACTAAGCTGCATCCTCAGGATTCGCTTGCAAATTACATATATATTGTTGATTAATGTTTCGTTTTAGGAGTAGAAAATGACTAGTGAATAGCAGACGAGAATATCTTGTGAACAAAACCCTGTTTACCTTAATAATAATGTGAAGTTTTCTCCGCTACATGTCGAACAAAAAAGTTCATGAATGCAGACAATTATAAACTCGTGTAGAATGCAGTTAACCACGTTGTTTGACATTCCAAATACGCCAACCCACCTGTCGATGAAGAGGAGACTGCCACAAATGTTCGGCAATCTGTCTAAAGCTGTAGAACACTCCCATGGCAAGAAAGCAGCCAGTTCAACTCTCCATATATCAGTGCCAGATTCATCTGAATCGTCAGCACAGACCTGCTTTGACGATGAAGTGGTAAAATTAAGTGCAGTTATTCGTGTTTAGAAAAAGCATGTGGAGTATCAGAATGTGCAGATTGCTAGACTTCATGTAAAATTGTTACGGGACAAGGAAAGTGTCTATTATTTTAAGTATAGACAGCAACAGAAACTGTATCAGAAGGATCAAGTTAAAAAGGTCAAACAAATTTTGAAGACTGTAGGATCCCAATATGCCCTTGATCTGTTGTTAAAGCAGATTAGCATGCCACCTGCAAGATGGAAAGACAAAACTAAGTTGCTTGCTCTAAATTTACTATATTACAGCACCCAGGCATACAGGTGTTGTCCGAATGTTTTATGTTTCCATCAGTGTGTACATTACAGAGGTATAAGGAAGGAAAACAAAAAAAATTGGGATAAGCGACAATATGTTCCCCCTTTTAAAGACGAAGCTACAGCATATCTCCGATAACTATTGCATATGTCATTGGATGAAAAGTCTACACTCACAGTATATTTCTCCCACTATTTGGCAGTTGCTTGTCCCACTCAGAATGATATAAAGATGAAGATCGTACTTGTGGCAATAGGCGACAATGACTAAAACACAGTAGGCTTACTGAACGACAAATGAGGCGTCGATACCTTTTGCATGTAGAGGTACATGTCTCTGCTTCTTATGTGTTAATCTATGTTTTTATATTCCGTTGATATCAACGTGGTACGCTGCAGTTCTATCCAAAGTCAGAAGCATTTCTTCACGAATGTATTGTAACTTGCGACTGCATTCATGAGTTTTATCTCTACTTGCGCTAATTTTCGATTCATTTTTAAAAACATCTATGTCTTCTGACATTACACAAACACTTGGAGGCAAAAAAATAGTTCAAATATTTCGTAAATCGCGTAGGAAAGGGATGTAAAACAAATACTATGCTTAAGAAGCATCTAAAGTTCTCCTTTCTCGCCGCTTGGAGAGCTAGTGTTTCTCCAGCTGTCAAACTGTAACAACTTTTACAGCAGTGACTGTCGCAACTGTTATGTTGGACTGTGCTTCCACTCTGATACTATAAATGCGAAAGTAACTTTGTCTTGCGTTTTTACGGCTAAACCGCTGACCCTATAGCCATGAAATTTGGCGTGAGACAGCTTGAACCCTGATGAAGAAGACAAACTACTTTATAAAGTGCATAGTACAAGATATTGATTGATTTGAACCATATTACGCGAATTAAAGAAAACTATGTACTCTTTGAAAAAGCTAGTTAGTCTTTCACTTTTGAATTTTTATCATGTTTGGAAAATGCTTTTTGATTGGTATGATCCACATAATATGATTCAACGTAATCAATAAATGCTTATTCAATTCTCGACGTGTTTAGCCCATACTTCCATACAAACACATATATTATTAATTGCAAAAATAGCCCACTCCGTTACTTTTCACGACTAACGACGAAACATATTCCGATGGTATGTTGTATGGAGATAATTTGAACTCTGAGGAAGACCGTAGTTGTATCTTTTTGAGTAGTATTAACATTTTTTAGTATTGTTAACATTTTCAAATGAGTGGCATGCAGACGACGCTGGCGCGGTGGTCGGCGATTCTTAGCATCTATAGATTATTCTATGGCAGTGCACATCCAGTGTTATTGTGCGCGTGGTTTATGATATTGAGTTCTTACATCACGTAGCATAGGTGGAGTATTTTGGTCGGTAAGCCCGAGAACCACATTTAAAACTATTACTATAAGCCTCGCTAACGTAATTCTGATTTAGCGCATAGTTCTAAGAGAGCTCAAGTTGCGTAAGTTACTCGATTCCAACAATCCTCCAAGCAGTCTCGTGTCCGCCAGAACTTGGATGCAGAACGTCAGCCTGTATTAAGAGCTACAAAGACATTAGAACAATTACAAGCCCGTCGTATTGGTAATTTCCAAGAATAATTACCTATCGATGTCATTGGGTCCAAACGATACATATCGAATGTAAGATCGGATATCGATCATGCGACTCCGGTGTCGGGCGTTGTGATCAATTATTTGTGATCGTCATTTTAACTGTTTTCCGACGTTCCCTTACTTGCTCTAAATTACATACCTCCTCGAATTATTTGTGAGTTGCTAGGGAAACCCAGACGATTTATGTCGTTAGTGAGTGGGGTGTCTGATGTTCTTGACGTTTCTTCGGAGGATTCACATGGAAGAATTTAATTCCATGTTTATCCAGCGTAGAAAATTATTCGACTTTTTGTCACAAATATGGAGTACTGCCGGACGAGGAAAGAAGGGACTGTGTAGATTGCGGTGGTGCGAAGTGTGTAAAACTTAGTAAGAACAGTTTCGATGCTGAAATACCGTTACAATTTCATTGCTGCCAGAGCGGAAAACGAACAAGTATCAGAAAGAACACATGGTTCGACTCTTCCAAATTATCCATCCAGACCACCGTAATGGACTTTAACATGACGACAACACCGACGACGAGCAAGGTAAGTCGTCTCCTTTGCAATTACCAGTATTTTGTAAAGGACTTCATTTGTCGTTGCTGTAGTGATCAATGTAAACATAACGCCCGCCACCAGAGTCGCATGGTCGATTTACGATCGCACGTTCGATATATACACTCCTGGAAATTGAAATAAGAACACCGTGAATTCATTGTCCCAGGAAGGGGAAACTTTATTGACACATTCCTGGGGTCAGATACATCACATGATCACACTGACAGAACCACAGGCACATAGACACAGGCAACAGAGCATGCACAATGTCGGCACTAGTACAGTGTATATCCACCTTTCGCAGCAATGCAGGCTGCTATTCTCCCATGGAGACGATCGTAGAGATGCTGGATGTAGTCCTGTGGAACGGCTTGCCATGCCATTTCCACCTGGCGCCTCAGTTGGACCAGCGTTCGTGCTGGATGTGCAGACCGCGTGAGACGACGCTTCATCCAGTCCCAAACATGCTCAATGGGGGACAGATCCGGAGATCTTGCTGGTCAGGGTAGTTGACTTATACCTTCCAGAGCACGTTGGGTGGCACGGAATACATGGGGACGTGCATTGTCCTGTTGGAACAGCAAGTTCCCTTGCCGGTCTAGGAATGGTAGAAAGATAGGTTCGATGACGGTTTGGATGTACTGTGCACTAATTAGTGTCCCCTCAACGATCACCAGAGGTGTACGGCCAGTGTAGGAGATCGCTCCCCACACCATGATGCCGGGTGTTGGCCCTGTGTGCCTCGGTCGTATGCATACGACCATCATTGGCACCAAGGCAGAAGCGACTCTCATCGCTGAAGACGACACGTCTCCATTCGTCCCTCCATTCACGCCTGTCGCGACACCACTGGAGGCGGGCTGCACGATGTTGGGGCGTGAGCGGAAGACGGCCTAACGGTTTGCGGGACCGTAGCCCAGCTTCATGGAGACGGTTGCGAATGGTCCTCGCCGATACCCCAGGAGCAACAGTGTCCCTAATTTGCTGGGAAGTGGCGGTGCGGTCCCCTACGGCACTGCGTAGGATCCTACGGTCTTGGCGTACATCCGTGCGTCGCTGCGGTCCGGTCCCAGGTCGACGGGCACGTGCACCTTCCGCCGACCACTGGCGACAACATCGATGTACTGTGGAGACCTCACGCCCCACGTGTTGAGCAATTCGGCGGTACGTCCACCCGGCCTCCAGCATGCCCACTATACGCCCTCGCTCAAAGTCCGTCAACTGCACATACGGTTCACGTCTACGCTGTCGCGGCATGCTACCAGTGTTAAAGACTGCGATGGAGCTCCGTATGCCACGGCAAACTGGCTGACACTGACGGCGGCGGTGCACAAATGCTGCGCAGCTAGCGCCATTCGACGGCCAACACCGCGGTTCCTGGTGTGTCCGCTGTGCCGTGCGTGTGATCATTGCTTGTACAGCCCTCTCGCAGTGTCCGGAGCAAGTATGGTTGGTCTGACACACCGGTGTCAATGTGTTCTTTTTTCCATTTCCAGGAGTGTATATAGTTTGGACCCAGCGACTTCAATAGGCAGTCACTCTTGGAATATTAGACGCTGAGCGTCACGCCTCTCTACAGCTTTCAAGTCGTTATAAAGCTCATAAGGACGGCGTTATTTAAGGGCCGTACGTCAAACGGAGTGTCGTACCTTTACGTGTGGAACGCAAGAGGGTTTTGGTGAGGTTGCATGTGATTGTCATCTATTAACTGACTACGTTAATCATAAATTAGCCACCATGCGATAGAGTAGATCAAAAATGTAGGCGCCATAACGCTTTCAATTGAAGGGCGAAACGGTTGATGCGTGTTGTTTTGGAGCAGTACTAGTGAGCCACAGAAACCCTTAAAAACTCTACTTCTGCACGAATGTAGTGAATGGAGGCTAGAACATATAATGCCTGCGTTCGGATTCGACATACAGCAAAAGTAGTAGAAACACGTTCATTATGTAGCTACTACCGGCACTGCCACCATTTTTTATATATTCGTCTCTACAGCACTATGTACACGAACAACCCATAAATTTATTGGCTTGTTTACTCACCATCACTCACAATAACAAGACAACTGATATGCGAACAAAGCAGCGGGTAACACCTAGTACTACAATATTTCTGAAAGAAAACATGATTAATGCAATAAAAATTAGAACGTTTACAAGCGTTTAATGATAAAGATTGCTACTATTACGACTACCACTAATAATAATAATAATAATAATAACAGTGGTTTTGATACGTAATGTCAGGAGAACATTTTGTTTTTCCCGCGAAAAACAAATTTTCAGTATTATAACCATGATTGATTTTATTTGCCTAGTAAAAATTGTAACTAAACCTTACCACATGACAGGTGGACGGTGCGGGCCCCTCGTCATTGCTCATGAAAATTATTTGGAAAAAAATAACTGTGTAATAATTTCATTTTAACATTAGTTAATGTGTGTAATTTGCTTAACATGCGTCAGTATAAATGTCAGCGACTGTTACGTTTCTATTTGCTTTTGGACGGCACTTAAATATTCCATCCATTTTGCAACGAAACATGCTCGATGAAATAGAAGTCTGTGTGGGTTGTGTGATCTACTAATGAATAATACTTAGCTTGAGATGTGCTCCTTGTCCTGGAGATCTTGCCGAAAACGGAATGCACATTTTAGATTATACAACGTGTAATATGAAATAAGCTCAGCATACGCCGAGAAACATTTTATAACATTTTATTTCACAATGTGACACACCTTACGTCGCGGAAGTCGGAACGACCGTGACTCACAGTTCTCATATCTCGATTTCTTGTATACATTTCATGACAATTGGAACATTGTTGATAGCGTTGAATTTACGAGTTTCAGTTAAAAATCGTCACATCTTGATAATTTAACATACAACTTGTAATTTCGATCAACACATAGTTCAGTCTGAAAAGTAAGTTATCATAGGACTTTAAATCAAATATGCAACATAAACAATGTTTTTTATAGTTTCATTAATTACATCATAAATATATTAAGTTCACTATTCCAACTACATTTTATGCACTTGACTGAAGTGAACTTTTTATCCGAACTACCATAATTTTTGACATTTTAACAGAAAGTATGTTTTAGTCATTTCTTTATATTTTCGGCCAGATAATAACTCATTTAAAGTTACATAATTATTCCGACAATTAGTGAATATCTTTAGATATGAAAATCACAGGAATTAATAGTTGTTCTACATAAGATAAGACAAACTTTGTCTGAGGTATTTTGGTTGACAATTGAAGATCAGAAACTTGTAAAAACTCGATTTCATGTTCTGTTAATTACAAGTGAATGTGCTAATTTCAGGTGTTTTTACCAATTAATCCTGTTTATACACTTGGTGCATTGCTGTTTCAAGATCATAAGCTCTGGGGTGATAAAAGTAGTGCGTTACCTCCTAATATCGGGCCTCCTTTTGCCTTGTGTACTGTATCAACTCAATGTGGCATGGATTCTGCAATTCTGCAAGTCGTTGGAAGTCCGCTGGACCGCTGCAGAAATATTGAGCTACGGTGCTTCTACAATCGTCCATAAATTGTTGCCAGATGTTTCCAGAATGAGATTTTCACTCTGCAGCGGAGTGTGCGCTGATATGAAACTTCCTGGCAGATTAAAACTGTGTGCCGGACCCAGACTCGAACTCGGGATCTTTGCCTTTCACGGGCAAGTGCTCTACCAACTGAGCTACCCAAGAACGACTCATGGCCCGTCCTCACAGCTTTATTTCTGTCAGTACTTCTCATTGTGGAAACGTCCCCCAGGCTGTGGCTAAGCCATGTCTCCACAATATCCTTTCTTTCAGGAGTGCTAGTTCCAAGGTTCGCAGGAGAGCTTCTGTAAAGTTTGGAAGGCAGGAAACGAGGTACTGGCAGAAGTAAAACTGTGAGGAGGGGGCGTGAGTCGTGCTTGGGCAGCTCAGTTGGTAGAGCACTTGCCCGTGAAAGGCAGATGTCCCGAGTCGAGTCTCGGTCCGACAGATAGTTTTACTCTACCAGGAAGTTTCATATGAGCGCACACTCTGGTGCAGAGTGAAAATCCCGTTCTGGAAATTTAAACCAGTTTTTTTCCTGTTCCGTTGCTATCCGTTTTCCTTTTTAGCCTGCTTTTCATGTTACTAACTTTCTCCAGCAACTATTTTCTGTCAGTCTGCAGAAAAAGATGGTTGCTATTCGCCATAAAGATGACACGTTAAGTTCTAGACATGCATAGTTAAAAGTCATTTATGCATGAGCTTGCGGCCATAGCCTTCGTCAGTAAAAGAAACACATCATTCATTCACACAAGACAGTTCACCTCACACATGACCGCCAATTCTGGCAGCTCGGTCCAGAATGCAGTTATCATGTGGGATGGCAGCAGCAGTCAGGAAGGAGCGGGAAAGGGGAAGGCACAGCACTGTAAAGGTGGGGGGAGAGGGGAGCGCTGTCTGGTGGAGTGTGCAGGGGCTAGAATGTTGTGGAGGAGGGAGGTTGGGTTGTCTCGGTAACATATTTAGGTAACACATTTAAGTGATTAACATTGCAAGATCGGAGGTTAATGTAAGTGCAAGATAAGCCACTGCAAATGTTAAATGTTGTACATTAATAACCAGTGTAACAGCCAGAATGTTGAATGCAAATATACAAATATGCAGCATTGTGCTGTACACATGTCGGATGTCAGTTTATGGGATGGGGTTCCATGAGTGTTGCACTTTTTGAGTCAGTACAGGGACAGTTAATACTGTTTGTGGATGACGCTATCGTCCGAAGATATCGCATATTTGCTCGATTACAGACGGATCTGGTGATTGAGCAGGCTAAGGTGACATGTTGACACACTGTAGAGCATGCTAGTTTACAGCGGTATGTGGGCGAGCGTTATGCTGCTGGTAAACGCTCCCTAGAATGCTTCATGAATAGCAGCACAACATCTCGAATCACCAGACTGACGTACAAATTCGAGGTCAGAGTGCATGGGATAACCACGGTAGTGCTCCCGCTGTCACACAGACCATAACTCCAGGTGTAGGTCCAGGGTGTATAGCATGCAGACAGGTTGGTTGCAAGCCCTCAACTGGACTGCTTCTAACCAACACATGGCCATCACTGGCACCGAAGTAGAACTAGCTTTGATCATAAAACACAATATACTTCCACCCTGCCCTCAACTGAGCTCTCGGTTGACACCACTGACGCCGCAAACGGCGTGGGTGGGGGTCAGTGGAATGCGCGCTGCAGGGCGTTTGGCTCGGAGCTGTCCTTGAAGTAACCGATTTGTAACAGTTCGTTGTGTCACTGTGGTGTTAACTGTTGCTCAGATTGCTGCTGCAGACGCAGGACGATGCGCCAGAGCCATACGCTGGACACGATGCTTGCCCCTCTCGGTAATTCCACGTGGCCTTCTGGAGCCCGGTCATCTTCCGACTACACATTCTCGTGACCACCGTTATCAGCAGTCATGCAAAGTTGCTGTATTGCTGCCAGTTCCTTCTGCAGTATCGCAAAAGGAACATCCCGCTTCTCGTTGCCCTATTACTCAGTGGAGTGTTGACAATGGCGTCTTGTCGCCTTAAAGTCATACTTGACTAACATCTACTCAAGACATCCAACTCCAATGTAACTAGCGCCCACGACCGTTACAGCATGTATTTAAAGCATCCTCATATTGGAACTACTAGGACCACTCTTACGAAATTTGAAAACATATCTTCTTTGAGATGTAGAAGCGTGACTACCAACTTCCGTTTACGTCACTCAACTCCTTATGTTCAAATGTTCAAATTTGTGTGAATTCCTAAGGGACCAAACTGCTTAGGTCATCGGTCCCCAGACTTACACACTACTTAAACTAACTTATGCTAAGAACAACACACACACCCATGCCCGATGGAGGACTCGAACCTCCGCCGGGAAGGGCCGCGTAGTCCGTGACAGCACGCCTCAAACCGCGCGGCAGCTCCTTCTGGAATCGCCATTTTTTTCAGTCAGTGCGGTGTGCGTACTGTAAGACCTTCGGTACACACACCATCAGATTATTTGACTTGTCGCTCTAACCAAGTAGACGAGTGTCAACAATATGTCTCGTGGTCTTATCGTGGCGTGTTTATCTTCTGCCGGTAGGTCAGACGGTAGAAATGCCACTTACACGCTTAGAGTAGCAGGTTGACGGTAACCAACTTTAAACAGAACTTGATTAATATTCATACACATTTGTTAAAATAATAAAAAGTATAGAAATAACTTAACTTGGTTCTGGATGCTATTTACAATTGACATTCTGAAGTTCTTTTGGGTCTTGATACGTTAATATTTCTCTCACAACTCTGATATTTCACAAAGTGTCTATTCATTTATCTTCATGGCTATGTACAGGAATGTGGTAATCTTATTAGGCGCAGATTGAAACTTGAGTATAGACTAATGCAGACTGACTGATCGGAGGTCTGTACATTCGTTATAATACATCGCGCGTTCATGTATCACTGCGCGAGTGTGATCCGCGAGGAGAAGAGGTTCTACCTTAGCAGCAATCACATTGGCCGCGTTACATATGAATACGCGGATCGGCGGTACCAGAATTTGGTCCGTCTTTATGGCAGCGCCATCTCGCTGCGCCTGCGCTGTTGTGCTTAGCGGGGCGCGC
Source organism: Schistocerca gregaria (assembly GCF_023897955.1). NCBI lineage: Eukaryota > Metazoa > Arthropoda > Insecta > Orthoptera > Acrididae > Schistocerca > Schistocerca gregaria. Next base: position 766,407,270 of record NC_064920.1, read on the forward strand.
TCTAGTGGGAAAGTTGTGTACGCGCTGACTACACGGAACTATGTACACAACAGTCAGCGTATAATGATATTGCATAGGTATATTCGTGTTATTATGTAGCGCTATCGTTGCTTCAGTACATTGAGCTAAAGTGTTGAGTTCTTAATATATTGTTCAATAAGTGTTTGTGGATGGTTTTGTTATTAGTATAATTCTACTACAATCCAATGCAACTTAAAATATCTGTACATCTCATAGTAAACTACTTTCATTGATCTTCTCTTGTGTGATTTATTACTATGCTAGAGGTATTCAATGCTACTGAAATACTGTGTCTGAATATAATAAACAAATGGCAGTGCGTATGTCACGTGGCGACTTGTTTTACTGACAAGAAAAGCAAACACGTGATATTCAACGACTTTGCTCACTGCTCATCTTTTGCACTGTTTTCGAACATACACAGAGGTAGAACGAAAAACCAATCCAAGTTGCAATTTTTTTTAATTTTATATTATTCCTTCGATGATTGGTTTCGGGCCGAGATCCATTTTCAAATCATCATAACTAAGTCGAAAATGGCATTTCCGAAGATGTCAAACAGATGCAAAGAACATTTACAGTGCATACAGATAACTGTTATGCGCTTGTGTTCCGTAAAGATCATGCTTGCTAAAATTTCTTGATAGCCGACAAAAGCCCAGTATTGCGTACATGAATGGGTGCACTCCAGCCAAGGCCGCACTTCTTGCATTTCTGTTTTCTGATGAAATTAGCAAAATCCGTGTGGCAGTAACTAAATAAGAAGAATTGTCTCATTCACAACCACGGAGCTCTCATTAGGATAACCTTCGTAACAGTAACAAACAGCCCACAAATCATTGTGATGGCCTCCGCTAGGATATATGGTAATTTTACATTTAGGGAAGATGTATCTAGCGATATCTGGCCGTGCAAGTCAGTGCACTGTACCAACATGTTGCAAAAAGCGGCACGTGAAAATCCGCTTTTTCTGCGAATCATATGTCGTGTCTTATTGATGACAGAAATGAAGGGGCAAGTGTTTTAAATAGTTCTTGGCCTAGCGACCGTTTGTATACCTATCGGAATAACTGGCATACTGTGACTGTCCTATAGTACAGCGTCAAAAGTAAAAGTTAAACATTATACACTTCCTCCAGTCCAGGCAAAATGAGCAAATCGGATGGTTCTTTTGCGTTAGTTATGGTGTAGAGTGGACCTTAGGCGGCTTATAAAAGCGCCATTTGTTCATGGGCAAGGCAGTTGCCGAGAAAACCCCGAAAAACCATGATTTGGGTACCAATCGTGGGGATGGTCATGTGCAATTTTTATTCATGGCAGATCGTTGAAATTTTATCATATGTTCGTAAAATGATATTCTCGGGGAGCTTCGAAACTTTTTTCCTTATCATTATCCGTTACTGAGATCCAGAGCTCATTCATGATACATTCTGTATTTGCAGAATGTATTCCAATCTCTTTCTTCCTCTACAGTTTTTATTCCTTACGGCTCCCTCTAGTACCAAGTAATTCAATCCCTGGTGTCTTAACAGATGTCTTATCATCCTGTCCCTTCCTTTTGTGAATGTTTTCCACGTGTTCCTTACCTCACCGAGTTTGCGTAAAACTTCCTCATTCCTTATTTATTAGCACACCTAATTTTCGACTTTCGTCTGTAGCACCACATCTCAAATGCTTCGTGTCTCTTCTTTGCCGGTTTTGCCATAGTTCATATTTCTCTAACATGCAGTGTGCTCAAAACGACATTCTCAGAACATTTTTCTTCACATTAAGGCCTGTCTTTGATACTAGCAGACCTCTCTTGGCCTGGATTGGTCTTTTTTTCCGTACTAGTCTAATTTTTTAGTCCTCCTTGCTCCTTCCGTCATGGGTTATTTTGCTTGTTGTTTATTTATTTACACGTGAAGTTCCATAGGACCAAATTGAGGGGCAAATCTCCAAGGTCATGGAACGTGTCAGTACATGAAATTAAAACATAAAAGTAATAACAGATAAAAATAAAATGTTTATAAACCCAAAACAAGTCAAGGCACAAGTTAAAGTAAAAGCAATCAACAATATAACACAAGAATCAGCTTAGTTTTCAAGGAACTCCTCAACAGAATTGGAGTAGTGCCCCATGAGGAAACTCTTTAGTTTCGATTTGAAAGCGCGTGGGTTACTGCTAATATTTTTGAATTCTTGTGGTACCTTAGTTACTGAAAATGAATGCAGCAGTATACTGCACACCTTTCTGCACAAGAGTTAAGGCAGTCTGATCCAAATTCAGACTGGATTTCTGCCGAGCATTAACTGAGAGAAAGCTGCTAATTCATGAGAATAAGCTGATATTCTTAACAAGAAATGACAGAAAACAATATACATATATTGGGAGGCCAATGTCAAAATACCCAGACTAGTGAACTGTGGTCGACAAGAGGTTCGCGAACTGCCAGTTTCTGAGTTACCCCAAAATATAATACATAATCGAGTAAAAATAAACAAAGCTGCGTGGATAGACTCTTTAATTTCGTTTATTTCGTGATCCACAATTCTGATGTTAAATTTCTCGCTATTCTCATTTCAGCTACGTCTTATTACTTTCGTCCATCTTCGATTTACTCTCGATCCTTATTCTGTACTCATTAGACTGTTTATTCTGTTCAACAGATCCTTCGATTCTTCTACACTTTCATTGATGATAGCAATGTCATAAATGAATATTATCATTGATATCCTTTCCCCTTGAATTTTAACCCACACTTGAATCTCTCTTTTCATTTCCGTCATTGCTTTTTCAATGTACAGATTGAACAGTAAGGACGAAAGGTTACATCCCCGTCTTACAACCTTGTAATTTGAGCACTTCATTCTTGCACTGCCTGTCTTATTGTCCTGTCCTTGTTCCTGAACATATTATATATTACCCGTCTTTCCCTATAGCTTACCCTACTTTTATGAGTATTTTGAACATCTTGCATCGTTTTACATTGTCAAACATTTCCTTCCAGATCGACGAAACTTATGATCGCGTATAGATTTTTGTTGTCTTCCTTTCATTATCAACCGCAACGTCAGAACTACCTCTCTGCGGTGCCTTTGCCTTTCCTAAAGTTAAACTGATCGTCATCTAACAGATTCTCAATTTTCTTTTCCATTCTTGTACATATTAATCTTGTCAAAATAAATGAGCCGTTAAGGTAATTGTGCGGTAATTGTTGTCCGTCGCTATCTTCGGAACTGTGTGGATGACATATTTCCAAAAGTTTGATGGTAAATCACCAGTCTTATACTTTCTACACACCAGCGTTAATAATCATTTTTTTCGCAACGTCTCATAATGATTTTAGAAATTCCGATGGAATTTTGTCTGTCTCCTCTGCCTTATTTGACCTTAAGTCGTCTAAAGCTCTCTTAATTTCTAATTCTACTATTGGAGCCCCTGTCTTTTCCTTGTAGAATGCTGTTTCTTCTTCTATCGCGTCGTAAGACAAATCCCCCCCCCCCCTCTCTCTCTCTCTCACTCTCTCTCTCTCTCTCTCTCTCTCTCTCTCTCTCTCTCTCTCTCTCTGTCCCCCCCCCCCCTCCTCCCACCCCACTGGCCGCAAGAGGCATTCAATGTACTTTTTCCACCTATCCGCTGTATCTTATGCATTTAACAGTGGATTTCACATTGCAGTCTCAAACCGTTTTTAAATATATATATTGTAACAGACTTAGTTGTAAATTGTCACAAGTGATTACTACAGGGTGATTGGAAAGTTGCGCACATCAAAATGTGCAGAAACTCTGAAAGTTTTTTTTTTACAAACATTCAATATGCGGATCATGAGTGACCCGGCAGACGTCAACACGGTAATCGAATTCCTGCCATACCCGTCCCAGTATGGCATCGTCGACTGTGGCAGTCGCTTCCCGTATTCTCTCCCAGAGCTCTGCTACATCACGTGATAGAGGCGGTACACACACCAGATCTTTGATGTGTCCCCACACAAAAAAGTCACAAGGAGTGAGATCTGGTGATCGGGGAGGCCATTCATGAAACAACTGTCCCCTTCTGTAGCACGGCCGATCCATCGATGCGGCAGCTCCGTGTTCAGGTACCCACGAACTTCAGGATGAAAAAGGGGTGGAGCCCAATCCTGCTGAAAGATGAATGGAGAGTCCGATTGCATTTGAGGCATCAGCCATTGCTGTAATATGTCCAAGAAGGAATGTCCAGTGACAGCGCTCTTGGCGAAGAAGAATGCCCCGTACAGTTTTCGACGTGACATGGCACAAGAAGCAGTTACCTTTGGGGAATCACGCTCAAATTCAATGCATTCGTGTGGACGCTTTGTACGCCAGAGTCGACAATTATGTCTGTTCATTTTCCCATTAGTGTGAACAGTGGCTTCGGCGCCTAAAATTAAGCGATCAACAATGCCATCCCCATCCTCATTCAGTTGTTGCAACTGTGAACAAAACTCAAAACTCTTGTCTCTGTCGTCGTCATTGAGCTTCTGCAGTAGCTCCAATTTTGAATGGTTTCATGGACAGCTTCTGCCGCAGGACTTACCACACTGTCATTGGAGCCATTTCGAATTCACGGGATGCACGACGCAGCGATTTCTTTGGACTCTTTATGAAAGTCTCTTGTACGCGCTCCACATTACTTCACTCACACTGGGACGTCCGCTTCTCTTTGCCGGCAACCCGTCGTAACGAAGTTGTTGTGCCAGTGGTAAATGGCCTTCCTTGTTGGTGCCTTCTTACCATATTTGATTCTAAACATCCGTTGAACAGCTGTAGAACACTTGTTTTTGTCGGACTCCAACACACAGAAAGTTCGCTCCGCACCTGAAATCGCCATGTTTGCGACTAGCGCTGACTACCGGCAAATTATCAAACTACACTATGGCGGTATACATGGGAAAAAATCTTTCAGAGTTTCTCTTCAAAATGACACATGTGTGATATCTGCACAATGTTTGGTTCTTGTGCAAAAAATAATTGAAAGTGTTCCCGGACTTTTCCCTGTATTGTATTTCATACACTCACACACATTGTTTATAACATGTGTTCTGTAAACTTATTTGTCCGTCGCTGACATAGAAGATCGCAAACCTTCTTTCCCTTGTGGGAAGCTGTGCAATGACTAGGGGACATGTAAAGCTTACTGGGATAGGTTAAGTGCTAGCTACACTGACATTTAATTTTATTAGTTCCCATAATTGACAAACATTTTTCGATCACCCACACACTCCTGAGAATGGCACATTAACTAATTTGCAATTACGCGCCCTAATTACCGGTAGCTACGTTGATGAATACTCGGCACCTCACAGGGATTATTACAAGACTAAGAATACTAGACAAGTTGTTGGAAGTGGTTAAGCGTTCGTGAAAATATCGCTTTTGAGCACACAAAGAGCTCTAACCGCAGAACTCTGTGTGGAACGTGCGTTGGTGCAATGCTGCGATGCAGACCGTTTTATCTCCCGCACTGAACCTCGTCGTTTAACCTAAAACAATGCGGAGTCCTACACCTACAGAAACGGCAATCACTCAGACTGGCCCTATGGTGAAGATACCGATAATTCGGATGGCTCTGCCGTCTCCGAATCACAGCACACCTAGTCTGACCCCACAAGACATCACAACTCCTGCAAGTTAGAAATCAGATGACAACTTTCTTTTGAAAAAATCCGTAATTCGAATACGAGAAAAATCCTTCTCTGCACTATTCTGCACAGAGGAACAATTCGCGTCTTAGATCTTGCGGACGTCCAAGTCAAAGTCCGCTCCCTATGAAGACGATGGCTAAGACACCGTCTCCAAGTCCGTACCGCTCGATGGCTGAAGGCAAAGTCCTATTTCTCCACAATTCTCTCATCATCCAGCGTACGAAAACGCGGCGGAAGAACGACGTTTCGGCCAACGCCGAACGCTCTAACATCGCTAATATCTCTCCAACGCCATTTTTTTGAGATTCTACCAGATGATAGTGTCGGTCATATCGCCCCTAGGCAAACGAAATTCCCGTCTTCGCCACATGTTGCCCAGCACAAGTGGCTCCGGAGGCCGGGCTACCCCCAAAGGCGACCATTGTCCCTCCGGAGCCTGCTACCTGCCTGCCACGGCGGCCCGGCCAGCTACGGCCAGCTGCAGACTCTATATTCTAGAATTCTCAACTTCGACACTTTTCAGCAGCGCTTAAAGTTAGTAAATTAATCATGCAGACATGCAGGGAATACTACTCTACAGTGCCTTATATTCATCATAACTCAATAAAGTCATGACCTGATGCCCTTGCCAGTCCCTTTATTATTATCACTAATGTTAACAAGCTAACGTGTAAGTGCCCAAATCCTGGCACCTTACAGTTCAAATGTTTGCCCTACTAGTAACGCATGCACGAACTCTCCTAAAGTTATTGGTAATTTCTGTTTTATGGGCTTAGGATGCATTCCAATACCTAATACTCATAAACGGAAAATCATCAACAATGCAAATGCGTGATGTGAAGGGCTGCATTCCATCACTGTATCATGTTTGAGGCCACTTTGCCGAGCATAGCGACATTGGTGTTAATCGTTGTTATTAAACGGCTTGTTTCTGTAGACTTTCCTTTAAGGGAAATCTGGAGACATTAAATCGGGTGCACTTAAGGGACATAATCCTTCAGAGACTACCAAAAAGTTCGCTTCATTAGACAAGTGGTACAGTACTCTGCAACTAACAAGAACGTTCGTCTGCCTCAAGGTGCGAAATAAAAGGCCTAATATTATAACTTGGTACACAATATCGTTCACTGTAGTTTCAAAGAAATTAGGGCCCACTATTGGACGACGCGATATGACAGTCGACACTCCATTTTTCTGACAGAGCACGATGTTTTCCTTAAATACATGTTGATTTTCGGTTGACCAAATCCTTGTGTGTTATGATTATTCGTTTATCCAGCGCAAAAAAAAAACACGGCCCAATACTGCGATTCCGTGGATGCAACAAATATCCGAAACCATGTATAGTTGGCTAGGCGCTTTTCTTTGTCGAGTGCCATCAATTCCTGCACACTACGATCATGATAAACATGAAATATTAACTTATATGCATCGCTTCCTCCCCCCATGAACCATAGACCTTGCCGTTGGTGGGGAGGTTTGCGTGCCTCAGCGATACAGATGGCCGTACCGTAGGTGCAACCACAACGGAGGGGTATCTGTTAAGAGGCCAGACAAACGTGTGGTTCCTGAAGAGGGGCAGCAGCCTTTTCAGTAGTTGCAGGGGCAACAGTCTGGATGATTGACTGATCTGGCCTTGCAACATTAACCAAAACGGCCTTGCTGTCCTGGTACTGCGAACGGCTGAAAGCAAGGGGAAACTACAGCCGTAATTTTTCCCGAGGACATGCAGCTTTACTGTATGATTAAATGATGATGGCATCCTCTTGGGTAAAATATTTCGGAGGTAAAATAGTCCCCCATTCGGATCTCCGGGCGGGGACTACTCAGGAGGATGTCGTTATCAGGAGAAAGAAAACTGGCGTTCTACGGATCGGAGCGTGGAATGTCAGATCCCTTAATCGGGCAGGTAGGTTAGAAAATTTAAAAAGGGAAAGGGATAGGTTAAAGTTAGATATAGTGGGAATTAGTGAAGTTCGGTGGCAGGAGGAACAAGACTTCTGGTCAGGTGACTACAGGGTTATAAACACAAAATCAAATAGGGGTAATGCAGGAGTAGGTTTAATAACGAATAGGAAAATAGGAATGCGGGTAAGCTACTACAAACAGCATAGTGAACGCATTATTGTGGCCAAGATAGATACGAAGCCCACACCTACTACAGTAGTACAAGTTTATATGCCAACTAGCTCTGCAGATGATGAAGAAATTGAAGAAATGTACGATGAAATAAAAGAAATTATTCAGATAGTGAAGGGAGACGAAAATTTAATAGTAATGGGTGACTGGAATTCGAGTGTAGGAAAAGGGAGAGAAGGAAACATAGTAGGTGAATATGGATTGGGGCTAAGAAATGAAAGAGGAAGCCGCCTAGTAGAATTTTGCACAGAGCACAACTTAATCATAGCTAACACTTGGTTCAAGAATCATGAAAGAAGGTTGTATACGTGGAAGAACCCTGGAGATACTAAAAGGTATCAGATAGATTATATAATGGTAAGACAGAGATTTAGGAACCAGGTTTTAAGTTGTAAGACATTTCCAGGGGCAGATGTGGACTCTGACCACAATCTATTGGTTATGACCTGTAGATTAAAACTGAAGAAACTGCAAAAATGTGGGAAATTAAGGAGATGGGACCTGGATAAACTGAAAGAACCAGAGGTTGTACAGAGTTTCAGGGAGAGCATAAGGGAACAATTGACAGGAATAGGGGAAAGAAATACAGTAGAAGAAGAATGGGTAGCTCTGAGGGATGTAGTAGTGAATGCAGCAGAGGATAAAGTAGGTACAAAGACGAGGGCTGCTAGAAATCCTTGGGTAACAGAAGAAATATTGAATTTAATTGATGAAAGGAGAAAATATAAAAATGCAGTAAATGAAGCAGGCAAAAAGGAATACAAACGTCTCAAAAATGAGATCGACAGGAAGTGCAAAATGGCTAAACAGGGATGGCTAGAGGACAAATGTAAGGATGTAGAAGCTTATCTCACTAGGGGTAAGATAGATACTGCCTACAGGAAAATTAAAGAGACCTTTGGCGAGAAGAGAACCACGTGTATGAATATCAAGAGCTCAGATGGCAGCCCAGTTCTAAGCAAAGAAGGGAAGGCAGAAAGGTGGAAGGAGTATATAGAAGGTTTATACAAGGGCGATGTACTTGAGGACAATATAATGGAAATGGAAGAGGATGTAGATGAAGACGAAATGGGAGATACGATACTGCGTGAAGAGTTTGACAGAGCACTGAAAGACCTGAGTCGAAACAAGGCCCCCGGAGTAGACAACATTCCATTAGAACTACTGACGGCCTTGGGACAACCAGTCCTGACAAAACTCTACCAGCTGGTGAGCAAGATGTATGAGACAGGCGAAATACCCTCAGACTTCAAGAAGAATATAATAATTCCAATCCCAAAGAAAGCAGGTGCTGACAGATGTGAAAATTACCGAACTATCAGTTTAATAAGTCACAGCTGCAAAATACTAACGCGAATTCTTTACAGACGAATGGAAAAACTGGTAGATGCAGACCTCGGGGAGGATCAGTTTGGATTCCGTCGAAATGTTGGAACACGTGAGGCAATACTGACGTTACGACTTATCTTAGAAGAAAGATTAAGAAAAGGCAAACCTACGTTTCTAGCATTTGTAGACTTAAAGAAAGCTTTTGACAATGTTGACTGGAATACTCTTTTTCAAATTCTAAAGGTGGCAGGGGTAAAATACAGGGAGCGAAAGGCTATTTATAATTTGTACAGAAACCAGATGGCAGTCATAAGAGTCGAGGGGCATGAAAGGGAAGCAGTGGTTGGGAAAGGAGTGAGACAGGGTTGTAGCCTCTCCCCGATGTTATTCAATCTGTATATTGAGCAAGCAGTAAAGGAAACAAAAGAAAAATTTGGAGTAGGTATTAAAATTCATGGAGACGAAGTAAAAACTTTGAGGTTCGCCGATGACATTGTAATTCTGTCAGAGACGGCAAAGGACTTGGAAGAGCAGTTGAACGGAATGGACAGTGTCTTGAAAGGAGGATATAAGATGAACATCAACAAAAGCAAAACGAGGATAATGGAATGTAGTCGAATTAAGTCGGGTGATGCTGAGGGAATTAGATTAGGAAATGAGACACTTAAAGTAGTAAAGGAGTTTTGCTATTTAGGAAGTAAAATAACTGATTATGGTCGAAGTAGAGAGGATATAAAATGTAGACTGGCAATGGCAAGGAAAGCGTTTCTGAAGAAGAGAAATTTGTTAACATCGAATATAGATTTATGTATCAGGAAGTCATTTCTGAAAATATTTGTTTGGAGTGTAGCCATGTATGGAAGTGAAACATGGACGATAACTAGTTTGGACAAGAAGAGAATAGAAGCTTTCGAAATGTGGTGCTACAGAAGAATACTGAAGATAAGGTGGATAGATCACGTAACTAATGAGGAGGTATTGAATAGGATTGGGGAGAAGAGAAGTTTGTGGCACAACTTGACTAGAAGACGGGATCGGTTGGTAGGACATGTTTTGAGGCATCAAGGGATCACAAATTTAGCATTGGAGGGCAGCGTGGAGGGTAAAAATCGTAGAGGGAGACCGAGAGATGAGTACACTAAGCAGATTCAGAAGAATGTAGGTTGCAGTAGGTACTGGGAGATGAAGCAGCTTGCACAGGATAGAGTAGCATGGAGAGCTGCATCAACCCAGTCTCAGGGCTGAAGACAACAACCACATGCATCGCTTTCTGAGATTGGACACATAGTTTTGTCAATTGTTTTTCAAGGCGAACGCAGCTTCAAATTTCTCTGTTTTAGCCAATCTCTCGGTCGTCTTCTTGTCGACAACTGAGAAGTGATCCACATACCCGAAGAGGGACGATTAATACCTTCATTGTTGAAATGTTTGACATTGTGGCTCCTATAAAATTCGCAAGGAACGCTTCTACAATTAGTCCATACGAACAACGAAAAATACTGCTCAACAATGAAGACTCTTCGCAAAACCACTTATTTACCTAACAATGAACGGAACAATTATACAGGCGTCCTGGTTTCAGTGGCTTCCTCGTTTTTGTTTTTTTTTTGTTTGTTTTTTTTTCTGTCGGTAATAGGGCAATCTTGAGGTGGCTGAACGAACAATGCAACTCCTATTTACAGACACATTTACTTTCACATTCGCGACTTTTCGATCGTTTTGTAATTTCGATCAGTTAATGATCATCTTCATAGCGGATTAAACATGTGATTAAGCGACAGAAAGTAGTAGTCATTGTTGACCATTTCCAGCTGAGACTGTTAAATATTTTTTTAGACAGGATTGGAACCTGGGTCTCCTGCATACTAGGCAGATGTTATGACGATTGAGCCGTCGGACTACCCTAGCACTCTTCCCGTCAGACCCAAATTCTCAGCTTATCCAATCACTACGACTTTAGTGCCCCTTGCCCATTATCTTTACTACCCACAGCATTTCGCCGATTCCCGTAAGATTTCGGGCCTGTTGTGCTTCTGCACTGAAGAGATCATTGGCCGTCCTCGCCTTGATTATACAAGACGAAGAAAAATTTTATAGAAGACGAAGAAACATTTGCGCACTTGGGTTTCGTAACGCGATTCCTCACATACTAGCAAAACAAAAATTTCTGTCACAGAATTCCGTCCTGCGCAAATTTCTCGCAGTAAATGGACGTTAAAGATTGCCAGCCTGGCAGTACTTTAATCATATGTGCAACAGCTTTCTCTGTGGGCGCATAGGCGTTTTGCTATGCGGTTGGTGTGATGGATAGCGTTTTGGGTTAGCGTGCAGGAGGTTGAGGGTTCGGTTCTGGGTCGACGTGTATTTGTTTTTATTTGCTAAGTGTAGTCTGTGTGGAACGGTATCTGGCGTCTTAATCTTCTTATAGCTATTACAGTGGGTTTCCTACAAAACATTTGCTCTTACTTACTACTAACATAGAAACAGAAATACAAGCTTTTTCATTGGTTAGCTTTTAAAGAAGCCTTTTGCACATGGTGGACGCGAACTGTTTTGCACTATTTCATCTACTAGATTCCAAACCTATTATCTGTGTACCCTCCCTCAATGGTCCCATCGATTAATACCAACTATTATTCTTACCACATTCAGGTCCATTACATTTCGTTAGGGCCTTAGGTCACAAGTAGGGCTAGCAACGTGCTTTCCAAATAATTTCCAAGCTCGGTTGCCATTTGTATTTCTTATCACCATTGTTGTTGTTGTGTCTTCAGTCCTGAGACTGGTTTGATGCAGCTCTCCATGCGACTCTATCCTGTGCAAGCTTCTTCATCTCCCAGTACCTACTGCAACCTACATCCTTTTGAATCTGCTCAGTGTATTCATCTCTTGGTCTCCTTCTACGATTTTTACCCTCGACGCTGCCCTCCAATACTAAATTGGTGATCCCTCGATGCCTCAGAACATGTCCTACCAACAGCCACAAACTTCTCTTCTCCCCAATCCTATTCAATACTTCCTCATTAGTTATGTGATCTACCCATCTAATCTTCAGCATTCTTCTGTAGCACCACATTTAGAAAGCTTCTATTCTCTTCTTGTCCAAACTATTTATCGTCCATGTTTCACTTCCATACATGGCTACACTCCATACAAATACTTTCAGAAATGACTTCCTGACACTTAAATCTATACTCGATGTTAACAAATTTCTCTTCTTCAGAAACGCTTTCCTTGCCATTGCCAGTCTACATTTTATATCCTCTCTACTTCGACAATCATCAGATATTTTGCTCCCCAAATAGCAAAACTCCTTTACTACTTTAAGTGTCTCATTTCCTAATCTAATTCCCTCAGCATCCCCCGACTTAATTCGACTACATTCCATTATCCTCGTTTTGCTTTTGTTGATGTTCATTTTATATCGTCCTTTGAAGACACTGTCCATTCTGTTCAACTGCTCTTCCAAGTCCTTTGCTGTCTGACAGTAATACAATGTCATCGGCCAACCTCAAAGTTTTCATTTCTTTTCCATGGGTTTCAATACCTTTCATCATGAACCACTAATTACACCTTTCAACACAGTCTGATAAGTGCTGTTGCTTTATCATCATCATCATCATCATTATTATTATTATTATTATTATTATTATTATTATTATTATTATTATTTTCCTTTATCAGACGTTATTATTATTATTGTTATTATTATTACTATTATTATTATGGAGGGAAATGTGTAGACATCATTTACATTGCCGTTAGGGAACCTGTGTAATTCGAAAACGAACATTTCACAATTAATGGCGCCGGGATGAACAAAATCTGTAAGAGAGGTGATGCGCGTTAGGTGGAACAGCCCGCTGCGACTACTGACGTGTTTATACCGTATGGGCTATGCACTGGACAGGGACTAGTTGCTAGCGGAGTAACGAGTCCGTGACAGACTCCGTGTACATTTCTTCGTGAGTTATTCTCAAACCATGTGGCTGACGTATGTGATACACAAACGATGAATATGAGGACATGCTTCTGGCGAATCTGATAAACGGGTTGGTGTTGCCGCTCGTGAATATGCTGCTAAATATCTTGGTCGACGTCATCCAAATAAAAACGTGTTTCGTCGTCTGGAGAACAGATTCTCTCCTTCCACCACCGCTGACAGAGGTCGTCCACGGACTCGCAGTACCCTAGCTACTGAGGAGCTACTCTGGAGGTCGTATACCAAGAACCACTGCGTGTCTCGCAATGCACGTTCGGTGACGTTTTGCACTAGCATGGGCTGCACCCGTATCATTACTCTTTAAGCCAACACCTGCATCCTGCACACCGCCATCTGCGGATGCAATTATACGAATGGTTCCAACAACAACAGGAAGCTAATGACGATTTCATAAACACCGGAATGTGGTCGGATGAAGCAGCGTTCACTCGCAAGGGTGTCTTCAATATACACAATGCCAGCCATTGGTGGACGTTAAACTGCACGTCTCTCGCGACCGTGGGATATAAAGTACACTTTGGCATCAACATCTGGACCGGAATTTTGGGAGACAAGAGTTTGGGTCCCTACTTGTTGCCTGACTGGTTAACTATCATGCATTCTTCTCAAACTATTTGCCTGACGCACTGGAAGATGTTTCACTTCATGTCCGGCAGAGGTTATACTTCCAGCATAATGGTGCACATCCATACATTGAAATTAATGTCCGACGGTATTTAGACAGAACATTTCCAGGGAAATGACTGAGACGGGAAGGTCCAGTTGTATGGCCTTCGTGTTCACGTGACCTGAAACCCTTGGATTTCTTACTTTGAGGACACTTCAAGGAGCACGTTGTCGGCCGCTGTGGCCAAGCGGTTCTAGGCGCTTCAGTCCGGAACCGTGCTGCTGCTACGGTCGAAGGATCGAACCCGGTCTTGGGCATGGAGATGTGTGATGGCCTTGGGTTAGTTAGGTTTAAATAGTTCTAAATCTAGGGGACCCATAGTTCTTGGAGCCATTTTTTGAAGGACCATGTTGTATACTTTTCCGCCGATACACGTGGAAGAACTGATAGCGGGTGCTCAAGCTGCTCTTGTATCTGTGGATGGAGCCATGTAGCGAAGAGTCTAGAGTTGTGTGATCCATCAGGTAACGATATATTTGGACGTGCAGGGATCGCTTTGAGCATCTGCTCTGAGAGCAACGTATTCTTTTGTAAACCTCATGCGGTCATCAATAAGGAAATCATTATCGCCACTGGTCGCTAATCTGTTACATCTGAGCGGATATACTGCATGTAGTATAAATGACCAGTAGATGTTGAGTTATTTAACTGTGCAGTCATCTTCATAATGTCGAAATTGATATTGTGTTTGTAGTTATTCTGTCCTATGATAGGTCATCTGTTTCAAGTGTCTATTTCTGACTTGTCTGACCACGTTTTCATTACGTTCACCATTACAAAACACTGTACTATGTAAATGTCGGTTACGAGTGGCTTAAGAAACGGTGTGTGCTGCAGTATTATATGACAAAATGAAATTGGCAAATAAATAGAAAAACGCCTCGACGCAGAATCCAACTATCGACGTCCTGCATGCTAATCAAAACGCTATCCACTGCACCAACTGCACAGCACTACGCCTATATAGTGACAGAGGTATTTACCGTACATGTAATTACAGTGTTGCCAGATAAACAGTCGTTAACGTCAATTTACTGCGGGAAATTTTGTGACAGACATTTTTGCACTGCTAGTATGTGAGGAGTCAACGGCCTTGCCGCAGTGGTAACTCTTAGTTCCCGTTAGATCACCGAAGTTACGGAATGTCGGGCTTGGCTAGTACTTTGATGGGTCGCTATCCGGGTCTTCCGACTGCTGTTGGCGAACGGGGTGCACTCAGCCCTTGTGAGGACAATTGAGGAGCTACTTGATTGAGTAGTAGCGAAGCCGGTTACGAAAACCGGTAACGGCCAGCAAAGCGACGTGCCGATCACTTGCCATTCCGTATCCACATCCGGTGACGCTTAAGGGCTGAGGATGACACGGCGGTCGGTCGCTACCCTTGGGCCTTCAAGGTCTGTGCGGAGGGTGTTTGTTTATATTAGTATGTGAGGAATCGCGCTGCGAAGTCCGAGTACTGGAATATTTCTTCATTTTATAGTCGGACATGTCCACAGGAACAAACACCACGTATATGATGTTCATTATTGCCTCAGCATTATCTGCCACTTCATACGCGATTTATTTGTTGTTCGTTTCTGTCGGTAACGTTAGTAAAAGAGCACTGACTGCTTTTTGCATTTTCTATAATAACGTTATATTTTAAGCAATGGTAATTTTACGAAAAAATATTATCCGTTTTTTAATTAGATTTATTTAGAAAGCAACTTTTATAGTGCTGTTCCTGAGTAATTGATATTTCGTTTTTTTCAAATGATTATTGTAAAACATAAAAAAACACCTGTTATTACTGAGACCAATTGAATATTGGAAAATACGGTTATTTAGAAGTGAAATACCGGTATCGGTTTTAAACGGTCAGTTTTTCCCATCCCTGGTGTGAGATTTGATCTGTCGATACGAAATACGTAAAAAATTTGTAAATGCGATGATGCTGCACTATTATAATGACATATGAACAGACAGGAATCAACCCACACTTGACGACTTGCACTGTCCACAGGGTCGCCAATGCAGTGTGTAAAAGATGTCCGGTGACGTCGCGCCGGCTCTGAGGTATTTCTCTCGCCATTAGAACAAGTCGCTCGGAGCTACTGGGAAAGTAATCCCGCGGAATGACACCTGCCTCGGCTAAGTCAAATTTACGTGGTCGTTGCACCGCATATCGGCCGGCGCGGAGGCGAGGTTCAGCGTCCGCGGTGCTCTATGGCGACGCGGGCAGTTCCCTACAAGGCACGCCGGCTGCCGGCCGCCGGATTCCGGGAACAGCTGGCGCGCCGCGCCGCACACTGCGCCGCGATGCAGCAGTTTTTAGCCGGCAGCTCTGCGCTCGCCGAGCCGAGCAGCGTCCCGTTACCGCTGCCCGGCGCGGCTACAGCTACTGCTCGCTCGCCGCACCTCGCCGCGCCGCGTCGGCTTTCGACCAGCGAGCCTTTCGACCAGCGCGGCCCGGTCGATAGGCGCGCGTCGATCCCGCGCGACTGCGTATTCGGGCGCTCGCGGCACCGCTAGCCGAGGGGAGCGTCCTCCGTGCTCTATGAAGCGGACAGCAGCAATCCCCGTTTCTAGGATCGCGGTGACCGTTACAGAGCGGCCGGCAGCTACGTCTGCTCGCTAGCTTTTGTGCGGTTTGTCGTACTGCCTGCCGGCTAGATTCCTACACAGCCCTGCGAGTCTAGCAGTAACAGGGAAAGTGCACGTACAACGCACAAAAAATTATTGCTATATTGCTTCAGTTACCTTTCATTACGGCACTACGCGTTCCGATGGTCATGCCATCATCATCAGGTATCTTAAGATACCTTTATAAAGTCGAATTATTTGTAACTTGCTCAGAAACCAGACGGCAGTTATAAAGAGCCCGAGGGCTTGAATGGGAAACAGTGGGTGAGAAGGGTGTGACAGAGAGCTGTAGTCTAGCCGCCATGTTACTTTATTTGTACGTTGAGCAAGCAGTTTAGGAAACCAAGGAAACATTTGGAGTACGAATTAAAGTTCAATGAGAAGAAATAAAAACTTCGAGGTTTGTCGATGGCACTGTAATTCTGTCAGACACAGCAAAGGACCCGGAAGAGTAGTTCAAAATGGTTCAAATGGCTCTGAGCGCTATGGGACTTAACATCTGAGGTCATCAGTCCCCTAGAACTTAGAACTACTTAAACCTAACTAACCTAAGGACATCACACACATCCATGCCCGAGGCAGAATTCGAACCTGCGACCATAGCGGTTGAGCGGATCCAGACTGAAGCACCTAGAACCGCTCAGCCACACTGGCCGGCGAAGAGTAGTTGAACGGAATGAACAGAGTCTTGAAATGAGGATATAAGATGAACATCGACAAAAGCAAAATAACTATAACGGGTTCTAGTCGAATTAAATCATGTGATGTTGAGGGAATGAGATTAGGAAAGGAGACACTTAAAGTATTAGGTGAGATTCGTTATTTAGGCAGCAAAATAACTGATGATAGGCGAACCAGAGAGGATACAAAATGTAGATTGGCAATGGCAAGAAATGTTTTTCTGAAGAAGAGAAATTTGTTAACATCCAGTACAGATTTAAGTATCAGGAAGTCTCTTGTGAAAGTATTTGTGTGGAGTGTAGCCATGTATGGAAGTGAAACAACGACAATAAACAGCTTAGACGAGACGAGAATAGAGGTTTTTGAAATGTGGTGGTACAGAAGAACGCTGAGATTTAGATGGGTCGATCATGTAACAAATGAGGAAGCACTGAACAGAACTGGTAGTCCAGTCAAACTGTCAGAAAAAAAGCCTGTACCTTGCAAAAGGTGGGGTAGAAGATTTTATTTTGTTAACTCGTTCATACTGTTGGAAAGGTTAGAAAACCAAGTTTTTCCAACAAAATTTCTCTTGGGAAAACTTTCTGCAGTCAAAAAACTCCGAAAATTTCGGACTTTTTTCAGTTTTTTTCAAAATATCTCAGTTTCATTTTTTCCTATCGCTTTGACGTCTGTTTTCTTTCTTAAATTTGATTGTTACAATTTTTTCTACTCTCAGTATCTAAGGCGCTACAGCGCGCCAGAAAATACCAATTTTTCAAATTTCGAGAAAGTGGCAAATTACCTAATTTTTGAACACTGTTATTTCAGTTTCTATTTGTGTAGTATAAACATATTATTCAATTCATTGGAATTTACCATCTCACTCTGCTGCAGGGCCAGTGGAAACAGCATTATATTCAGTAACTAGGAACACATTCACATCGGATTGCGTGAAGTTTATTTGTGTTACAATATGTAATACGATTGCATGCAGGTGCCGTACATTTTCTACAGTTGATTGACGTTAATGATCAGTCACAAGAACAAGAAAAAGTATGTAGGAATTGTTCCTTAGCGGACAAAAGCGTATTTATTCTTTGGCGGGCGGAAGGCGATTATCTCTGGTGATTGTTCACAGCGCACTGACAGCTATTAGCACACAACAATAAGGGTCCTACAGTTTGGAGTCGCTTCCATTCAGTATATGTTGTGGTGCTGAAAATGAGTATGTCTGACAGGAATTTGTGTTTCATTTGCGAAAAAACTGTGGTGAGTGGTGGACGCAATGTGAAAAAGAAAGGACTGAGCACACTTATCGCTTGTAGTGCTAAACGCAGGGAGTCTGCTCACACCCGTTTTTTAAAAACGCTCAGTGAAGTGATGGTGCATGAAGCATGCTACAAGAAATCTGAGAGAATGATAGCAGCTAGCCTTCGACATCCTCAGGAACTAACAGGCGTGCTACGTCGGTCGCAGGAAAAAGGTCAGTTCAGTTTCAAAGAGAAATGCTTTATGTGCAAAAGGGAATACTGATGACTTTTTAACCAAGCAGTTAAGATTGCCATATGACAAACGAAATTTTGTTTAATGTAACAAAGTGAAGAACAGTTAAAAGCCTTTCTGAAATATGAACTTGCTCCTTACCCAAAGTCCCTATTCTCAGAAAAAGACATGCAAAAAGGAACAAAATCTTCATTCTTACAATCCCTTCGTTCCAGTGGAAGATGTGTAGTCAGGTGGACCGAGTAAATTTTTTGTGATTAATGGTGGGTACCTTATCCACAAAGTTACTAGGACTCGAAATGTTTGCTTCAAATCAATAGCCCAAAGCTATGTTTCTTACTTGTAACGTCATTTTGGATCTCAATTTGCTATTGTATTTGATGGGTATCCATGTGAGGTAGACAAATGTAGCACAAAGAGTGCTGAAAGGATTCGTAGGTCCAAAAAACATTCTTCGGTTGACGTTGTGGTTGAATCAGAGATGGTGAACCAAGTTCCTCAGGACAAGTTCTTGTACAACGAACGAAACAAGATGCGTTTGATCACACGTCTTAAAGAGGAATTTCTGGAGTGTAGCATTGAAGTGCACCAGGCACAAGAAGATGCTAACGTTATGATTGTAACATCTGGCATTTCAAGAACCAAAGATTTTGGAAGCGTTGTCATTGTAGGAAAAGATTTTGACCTGCTTGTGCTCATGGCTGGTTTGGGGCAAGGCGTTGAAAACTTATTTTTCTTAAAGCCAGGAAGAGGAAATGCAGAAGACAAATGGTTTTCCACTGCATCTTACAAGTTTGACAGTTAATATATTCTGTTCAATCACGCCTTTAGAGGATGTGATAAAACATCCGCTTTTTTTGGTCAAGGAAAAATTAAGTGCTGCAATATTGTTGCGAAAAATGAACACCTAACCTCAGCGCTTTGCACGTTCAATAAACCACATACTACCCGTGAAGAGCCGGCCACAGTGGCCGAACGGCTCTAGGCGCTACAGCCTGGAACTGCGTGACCGCTACGGTCGCAGGTTCGAATCCTGCCTCGGGAATGGATGTGTGTGATGTCCTTAGGTTGGTTAGGTTTAAGTAGTTCTAAGTTCTAGGGAACTGATGACTTCAGAAGTTAAGTCCCATAGTGCTCAGAGCCATTTGATTTTACCCGTGAAGAAATAATAACAGCAGGAGAACAGGTTACTCTCGCATTGTATAGTGGAGGTATCAACAGTTCCCACACACTAGACCATTAGCGGTACCAGCTATTCGTCAAGTATGCCACAAAAAGCAAACTGAACCTTACACGGCTGCCACCTACACAAGATGCTGCACAACATCATTTGTTGCGGACTTACCAACAAGTCCAAAGTTGGATGGGAAACTGGAAACCTCCTGAGAAATGGGGCTGGAATCACAGCGACCCCGGTCCCATACCCGCTATAATGAGCCAAGATCCAGCACCTGAAACACTTCTTCACATTGTTTCATGCTCATGCAAGCTGAACTGTGGCGGGCTGTGCTCCTGCAGAAAAGCGGGTTTGAAATGTTCTTCAATTTGCAAGAAATGTATTGGGGTCAACTGTGAAAACGTCCTAAAATTTTTATATGAAGACAGTGAAGAAGATCTTATGGAGGATGTTGAGGAAACCGCTGACGAAACGATGAACTGGCTGAGGCTGACTCGCTGTTTAAAGAAGAGGTCAATCTGGGATCAGCTCTATGTACAGACCCTGAATCCGTAACTCAAGGTATTTCTGGTGACACTGAGGAACCTGGCCCATCAAAACGTTGGAAGTGATGCTCATATCTGTCTCAAGTGCGCTAAAATGCGAAATTACAAGTATTACACACCCAGAACTATCAATATTTTTTAGTAACTGACAGTGCATTTTAATTGTAATAAAGCTACTTATTTTAATATCAACTGTGTGGCTTTTATACACAAGAATAATTACCTACCTAATTAGGTTGCCTCTTGCAGCTAATAATACACTCCTGGAAATTGAAATAAGAACACCGTGAATTCATTGTCCCAGGAAGGGGAAACTTTATTGACACATTCCTGGGGTCAGATACATCACATGATCACACTGACAGAACCACAGGCACATAGACACAGGTAACAGAGCATGCACAATGTCGGCACTAGTACAGTGTATATCCACCTTTCGCAGCAATGCAGGCTGCTATTCTCCCATGGAGACGATCGTAGAGATGCTGGATGTAGTCCTGTGGAACGGCTTGCCATGCCATTTCCACCTGACGCCTCAGTTGGACCAGCGTTCGTGCTGGACGTGCAGACCGCGTGAGACGACGCTTCATCCAGTCCCAAACATGCTCAATGGGGGACAGATCCGGAGATCTTGCTGGCCAGGGCAGTTGACTTACACCTTCTAGAGCACGTTGGGTGGCACGGGATACATGCGGACGTGCATTGTCCTGTTGGAACAGCAAGTTCCCTTGCCGGTCTAGGAATGGTAGAACGATGGGTTCGATGACGGTTTGGATGTACAGTGCACTATTCAGTGTCCCCTCGACGATCACCAGAGGTGTGTACGGCCAGTGTAGGAGATCGCTCCCCACACGATGATGCCGGGTGTTGGCCCTGTGTGCCTCGCTCGTATGCAGTCCTGATTGTGGCGCTCACCTGCACGGCGCCAAACACGCATACGACCATCATTGGCACCAAGGCACAAGCGACTCTCATCGCTGAAGACGACACGCCTCCATTCGTCCCTCCATTCACGCCTGTCGCGACACCACTGGAGGCGGGCTGCACGATGTTGGGGCGTGAGCGGAAGACGGCCTAACGGTGTGCGGGACCGTAGCCCAGCTTCATGGAGACGGTTGCGAATGATCCTCGCCGATACCGCAGGAGCAACAGTGTCCCTAATTTGCTGGGAAGTGGCGGTGCGGTCCCCTACGGCACTGCGTAGGATTCTACGGTCTTGGCGTGCATCCGTGCGTCGCTGCGGTCCGGTCCCAGGTCGACGGGCACGTGCACCTTCCGCCGACCACTGGCGACAACATCGATGTACTGTGGAGACCTCACGCCCCACGTGTTGAGCAATTCGGCGGTACGTCCACCCGGCCTCCCGCATGCCCACTATACGCCCTCGCTCAAAGTCCGTCAACTGCACATACGGTTCACGTCCACGCTGTCGCGGCATGCTACCAGTGTTAAAGACTGCGATGGAGCTCCGTATGCCACGGCAAACTGGCTGACACTGACGGCGGCAGTGCACAAATGCTGCGCAGCTAGCGCCATTCGACGGCCAACACCGCGGTTCCTGGTGTGTCCGCTGTGCCGTGCGTGTGATCATTGCTTGTACAGCCCTCTCGCAGTGTCCGGAGCAAGTAAGGTGGGTCTGACACACCGGTGTCAATGTGTTCTTTTTTCCATTTCCAGGAGTGTAGTTCAGTTGTGTGTGTGTGTGTGTGTGTGTGTGTGTGTGTGTGTGTGTGTGTCTGTCTGTCTGTCTATGTCTCTTAATGATGTATTTTTATATTTATAGTTTTACAAATACCAGGGCTGAGGTTGCCCATAGTGAACTTGAGGTAGTGATGCAAGAATCACAATAGTTGAGTGCCCAGCAATCCTCATGTTGCATTCAGAGAAATTGAATACCTGAAAGTGAGGTGGTAAATTCCAACATATAACATGATTTATAATGTATTTATACTACACAAGCAGAAACTGAAAAAATAGTGTTCAAAAATAGTGTATCTTGCCAATATGCTCAAAATTTGAAAAACTGGTATTTTTTGAGGCGCTGTAGCTCCTTAGATATTGGGAGCAGATAAAAATGGCAAGAATCAAATTAGTAGAGAATTTTGTGCTCTTTCAAAAAGAAGATAGACGTTAAAGCTGGAATCACAGCGACCACGGTCCCATACCCGCTATAATGAGCCAAGATCCAGCACCTGAAGCACTTCTTCACATTGTTTCATGCTCATGCAAGCTGAACTGTGGCGGGCCGTGCTCCTGCAGAAAAGCGGGTTTGAAATGAGGTATTTTGAAAAATGAGATATTTTGAAAAAAGTTGAAAAAGGCCGAAATTTTCGAAGTATTTTGACTGCAGAAAGTTTTCGCAAACGAAATTTTGTTGGCAAAACTCAGTTTTCTAATCTTTCCAACTATATGAACGAGTTGAAAAAATAAACTCTTCTACCCAAGCTTTTGCAAGGTATATCTACTATTTGACTGGACTACGGAGAGAAAAGAAATTTGTTGCGCAGCCTGACTAAGAAGGGATTGGTTGATGGGACACAATCCGGGACATAATGGGATCACCAATTTAGTATTGAAGGTAAAACTATAGAGGGGCGCCGAGAAATGAATAAGATGAGTACAGGAAGCATATTCAGAAATTTGTAAGTTGCAATAGTTATTCGGAGATAAAGAGGCCTGTGCATGATAGAGCAGCATCGAGAGCTGCATCAAACAAGTCTTCGGATTGAAGACCACAACAACAAGAACACAGTTGAATTGCTCGTGACATACATACGTGTTTATTTACCAGAGAACACTGTGGCAGAAAGGTTATGTGCCGTGTGGCATGCGCATCTGTGCAAATAGACACTGAAGCGCCAAAGAAACTGGTATAGGCATGCGTACTCAAATACAGAGATATGTAAACAGGCAGAATACGGCGCTGCGGTGGGCAACGCCTGCATAAGAAAACAAGTGTCTGGCTCAGTTGGTAGATCGCTTACTGCTGCTACAATGGCAGCTTATCAAAATTTAAGTGTGTTTGAGCATGGTGTTATGGTCGCAACAGGAGCGATGGGATACAGCATCTCCGAGGTAGCGATGAAGTGGGGATTTTTCCGTACGACCATTTCACGAGTGTGTCGTGCATATCAGGAATACGGTAAAACATCAAATCTCCGGCATCGCTGCGGCCGGAAAAATATCCTGCAAGTAGGGAACCAACGACGACTGAAGAGAATCGTTCAACGTGACAGAAGTGCAACCCTTCCGCAGATTACTGCAGATTTCAATGCCGGGCCTTCAAAAAGTGTCGGCATGCGAACCATCCAACTAAACATCATCGTATGGGCTTTCGGAGCCGAAAGCCAACTAGTGTACCCTTGATGACAGCACGATACAAAGCTTTACGCCTTGCCTGGTCTCATCAACACTGCCATTGGACTGTTGCTGATTGGAAACATGATGCCTGGTCGGACAAGTCTCGTTTCAAATTGTATCGAGCGGATTTACATGTACGGGTGTGGAGACAACCTCATGAATCCATGGACCCTGCATGTCAGCAGGGGACTGGGGGCTCTGTAATGGCGTAGAACACCTGGTACGTCTACATAAGAGTCTGACAGGTGACACATAGGCGGCTGATCACCTGCGTCCACCCATGTCCATTGTGCATTCCGGAAGACTTGGCCAATTCCAGCAGGATAATGCGACAGCCCACACGTCCAGAATTCCTAAAGATTGGCTCCAGGAACACTCTCCTGAATTTAAACGCTTCCGTAGGTCACCAAACTCCTCAGACATAAACATTATTGAGCAAATCTTGGATGCCTTGGAACGCTCTGTTCAGAAGAGAACTCCGCCCCCTCGTACTCTTACGGATTTATGGACAGCCCTTGCAGGACTCTTGGTGTCAGTTCCCTCCAGCACTACTTCACACATTAGAGTCCATGCCACGTCGTGTTGCGGCACTTCTGCTTGCTCGCGGGGGGTCTACACGATATTAGGCAGGTGTACCAGTTCCTTTGGCTCTCCAGTGTACAATATTTGCTGCATGCTGCCACGGCGAACTCCAACTGTTTATTGCTACAGGTTTTCATTGTAACAGTGTTTTGATAATTGCACACGTGAAGTTCGCTATGTCAGCATACAGTAGAAACATTCGCCTACATATGCATGCAAAACGACATATAACCTCCTTTGCTGTTTTCCGAATAGAAGACATATGTCTGTCATAAGTAAATTCAGCGATTTAAAAGTATCATAACTCAGATGTTAATGTCGACGAAACGACCACCAAAACTCATAGTAGTGATGAATACTCTTACACTACGTGACAAAAACAGTTAAGCACCCGGAAGGGTTGGAGGAAAGGAAATGAATCTTCACAGGTTGAGAGACTATATGATGTTATATCAGTGTTTACAATATCCAGTCAAATTTACAAAGATTTCGTCAGTATGAGTGAATTTATCAGTATGAAGCTGCACCCATTCTGGCCTGGATGCACACAGTGATTCGGATGGGAAGAGTACCACAAGGTCATTGTATTCTCTCCTGAGAAAAGCTGGCCCACGACTGTTGTTAACTGCCCCTTGATATACTGGATACTGGCTGTGGGATGATGTTGACATCCGAGCTGCTCACACACATGTTCTATCAGAGACAGATCAGGGGACTTTGAAGACCGCGGGAGTATCTCGGCATCACGCAGATAGGTCATAGAAACACGTGCCATGCGTGAACGATGATTGGCTCGTTGCAGAATCGCACAGCGGTACTTCACATGAGGTCGCATGTGGCATCAGAGCCAACTCAAGCGCTTCCAGCCGTGACAAGTCTTAAGTGATGCCCCACCATACTTTAACGCCAGGCGTAACGCCTCTGTGCCTCTTCAGACCACTGGAAGAGGGAGACCTCTCGTCTGTTCATACTCACCGACCATTGTCTGTCGTTGTGTAGAACGGCGTTTCATCACTGAACACAACGCGACGCCATTCGTCAGCAGTCCATGCTACCTGGTCACGGCTCCACACCAAATGAAACCGTTTCTGTTGCGCTGTTAATGGCAGGCTGGGTACAGCACTGTAATTCCCTAGTCCGGGTGCTGCTAGTCCTTGGCCAATGGTGCTGGATAACTCAGAATGATGCGGGGAGTCCGTCACTTGTTCTCGTATGGCAGGCGCAGATGTAAGGGAGTTACAACATACGTGGTGCTCAATGTGACACTCCTCCCTTGTGAAGGTCAGGCTTGGTCGACCGGAACCTTGCCAAGTATACCTGCCCTCACGTTCCTATGCAGTCCGACATCAGGCCACTCTCACATCCGAATATCTCACAAATCTGGATGTCGCTAAATGAAGATCCACAATGAAGTTCCTTTCAAACTCTGTCAGGAGCTGATAACGCAGTCTCATACGAGTACATCCTATCTCCGTGTCCTTCACATGCCTGGTAACAACACATACAGGGTGTTACAAAAAGGTACGGCCAAACTTGCAGGAAACATTCCTCACACACTAAGAAAGAAAATATGTTATGTGGACATGTGTCTGGAAACGCTTACTTTCCATGTTAGAGCTCATTTTATTACTTCTCTTCAAATCACATTAATCATGGAATGGAAACACACAGCAACAGAACGTACCATCGTGACTTCAAACACTTTGTTATAGGAAATGTTCAAAATGTTCTCCGTTAGCGAGAATACATGCATCCACCCTCCGTCGCATGGAATCCCTGATGCACTGATGCAGCCTGGAGAATGGCGTATTGTATCACAGCCGTCCACAATACGAGCACGAAGAGTCTCTACATTTGGTACCGGGGTTGCGTAGACAAGAGCTTTCAAATGCCCCCATAAATGAAAGTCAAGAGGGTTGAGGTCAGGAGAGCGTGGCGGCCATGGAATTGGTCCGCCCCTACCAATCCCCAATCCATCGGTCACCGAATCTGTTGTTGAGAAGCGTACGAACACTTCGACTGAAATGTGCAGGAGCTCCATCGTGCATGAACCACATGTTGTGTCGTACTTTTGTAAAGGCACATGTTGTACAGCACAGGTAGAGTATCCCGTATGAAATCATGATAACGTGCTCCATTGAGCGTAGGTGGAAAAACATGGGGCCCAATCAAGACATCACCAACAATGCCTGCCCAAACGTTCCCAGAAAATCCCTGTTGATAACGTGATTTCACAATTGCGCGCGGATTCTCGTCAGCGCACACATGTTGAGTGTGGAAATTTACAATTTGATCACGTTGGAATGAAGCCTCATCCGTAAAGAGAACATTTGCACTGAAATGAGGATTGGCCCATTGTTGGATGAACCATTCGCAGAAGTGTACCCGTGGAGGTCAATCAGCTGCTGATAGTGCCTGCACACGCTGTAAATGGTACAGAAACAACTGGTTCTCCCGTAGCACTCTCCATACAGTGACGTGGTCAACGTTACTTTGTACAGCAGCAACTTCTCTGACGCTGACATTAGGGTTACCGTCAACTGCACAAAGAATTGCCTCGTCCATTGCAGGTGTCCTCTTCGTTCTACGTCTTCCCCAGTCGCGAGTCATAGGCTGGAATGTTCCGTACTCCCTAAGACGCCGATCAACTACTTCGAACGTCTTCCCGTCAGGACATCTTCGTTCTGGAAATCTAAAAAATGGCTCTGAGCACTATGGGACTCAACTGCTGTGGTCATCAGTCCCCTAGAACTTAGAACTACATAAACCTAACTAACCTAAGGGCATCACACACATCCATGCCCGAGGCAGGATTCGAACCTGCGACCGTAGCAGTTGCACGGTTCCGGACTGCGCGCCTAGAACTGCCTAAAGGAAAATTAAAGAGACCTTTGGGGAAAAGAGAACCACTAGAACTCAGATGGAAACCAAGTTATAAGCAAAGAAGGGAAAGCAGAAAGGTTGAAGGAGTACATAGAGTGTCTATACAAGGGCGATGTACTGAAACGTCCTCTTAAAACAATTATACAAGACTGTGCTTAAACTGACACACAATATTTTTAGCGCAACGCAATCTGACTTCCAAAAATCCCTACGAAAGAATGGCCCTGACTAACATTAACCTATACGTTTCACAAATCACTTACCTCACAAAAATCTTCGTTACTCAAGCTACTGCAATACAGCGAGCGCCACTACTGCCAGCTAAATAAAAGATTCAAACTACGGAAGTCACTAACTACTGAGGCACAGTTAGCAAATGAAAGGTTTTAATAGAGAACAAACAATGTATTTACCTTAATAGTCATAATATATATATCAGCTCATGACACCAATTCTTACAAATTTTAAAACTCCGCCATCTCTCTCCCCACGTCCACCACTGCTGGCGGCTCACCTCCAACTGCGCAACTCACGACGGGACACGGCCCATCGAACACATGCTGATGTGAGGTGGAGTGTACACCATTAAGTTAAGTTATTCTTTTGACTTTGTTCACATGTACTTTTATGTGTCATCTTTTTCTTTTATAAATATATAGCTATGCTGAGCTTTTAATTATTGACAAAGGTCTTTATAGACACTTTTGAGTTTATTGTTCTGAAGAAGGTGTAGTTATCTACACCGAAACCTAGGTGAACACTAGGTGTTTTTTCGCAATCGAGGCGGATCTCAGTCCATTAATAATTATTAAATTTCAGTAACCAGCTACCAAGGGGGTTACTAACAATATTCATCAGCTCATTATGAAAAATCTAAAGCAGATCGTGAAAACAAAAGTATACTAACATGTTCCCCACAGAGGCGAATATGGCGTGTAAGTAATCATCCTTCCCACGATCCGTTTGTGAATGGAACGGTAAGAAAGCTCACTACAGTCAAAATATCCTCTGGCAAACACTTGACAGTGATTTTCAAGACATAAATGTAGATGCAGAGCACATACTACACTCCTGGAAATTGAAATAAGAACACCGTGAATTCATTGTCCCAGGAAGTGGAAACTTTATTGACACATTCCTGGGGTCAGATACATCACATGATCACACTGACAGAACCATAGGCACCTAGACACAGGCAACAGAGCATGCACAATGTCGGTACTAGTACAGTGTATATCCACCTTTCGCAGCAATGCAGGCTGCTATTCTCCCATGGAGACGATCGTAGAGATGCTGGATGTAGTCCTGTGGAACGGCTTGCCATGCCACTTCCACCTGGCGCCTCAGTTGGACCAGCGTTCGTGCTGGACGTGCAGACCGCGTGACACGACGCTTCATTCAGTCCCAAACATGCTCAATGGGGGACAGATCCGGAGATCTTGCTGGCCAGGGTAGTTGACTTACACCTTCTAGAGCAAGTTGGGTGGCACGGGATACATGCGGACGTGCATTGTCCTGTTGGAACAGCAAGTTCCCTTGCCGGTCTAGGAATGGTAGAACGATGGGTTCGACGACGGTTTGGATGTACCGTGCACTATTCAGTGTCCCCTCGACGATCACCAGAGGTGTACGGCCAGTGTAGGAGATCGCTCCCCACACCATGATGCCGGGTGTTGGCCCTGTGTGCCTCGGTCGTATGCAGTCCTGATTGTGGCGCTCACCTGCACGGCGCCAAACACGCATAAGACCATCATTGGCACCAAGGCAGAAGCGACTCTCATCGCTGAAGACGACACGTCTCCATTCGTCCCTCCATTCACGCCTGTCGCGACACCACTGGAGGCGGGGTGCACGATGTTGGGGCGTGAGCGGAAGACAGCCTAACGGTGTGCGGGACCGTAGCCCAGCTTCATGGAGACGGTTGCGAATGGTCTTCGCCGATACCCCAGGAGCAACAGTGTCCCTAATTTGCTGGGAAGTGGCGGTGCGGTCCCCTACGGCACTGCGTAGGATCCTACGGTCTTGGCGTGCATCCGTGCGTCGCTGCGTGCACCTTCCGCCGACCACTGGCGACAACATCGATGTACTGTGGAGACCTCACGCCCCACGTGTTGAGCAATTCGGCGGTACGTCCACCTGGCCTCCCGCATGCCCACTATACGCCCTCGCTCAAAGTCCGTCAACTGCAGATACGGTTCACGTCCACGCTGTCGCGGCATGCTACCAGTGTTAAAGACTGCGATGGAGCTCCGTATGCCACGGCAAACTGGCAGACACTGACGGCGGCGGTGCACAAATGCTGCGCAGCTAGCGCCATTCGACGGCCAACACCTCGGTTCCTGGTGTGTCCGCTGTGCCGTGCGTGTGATCATTGCTTGTACAGCCTTCTCGCAGTGTCCGCAGCAAGTATGGTGGGTCTGATACACCGGTGTCAATGTGTTCTTTTTTCAATTTCCAGGAGTGTATTTGTCGGATACGGTCAGCAGCTATTTCAAATTATCGCTGTTAATTTTTTTTTCTTCAGCAAAGGAGCATCGCTGTATGACTGCAAAGAAATGTATAACCAATGAAATGGTATCATTATTTAGTTGCCGAATGAAACTTTTCTTCAAAATCGGATTACCCATGAAAAGAAAAGACATCCCGATAATATCAGGTAACAATATAACTTCGGTAAGTCATTTCATCGTTTAAATTACCTACGTATATCACTTCCTTGCGATGCGATATCGAGCGCACATTTGAAATTAGTCTTAGGAACACAAATGCGAGAATCAGATATTTTGAGAGTATTCGGGAGAGCGCAGTGTATCTTTCAAAGAAACCACATACAAGATACTGGTGGAATCAATTTAAGAGTACCACCATAGTGTTTACAGTTGTTAAGCAGGCCCAATAACAGACATCGAAGGAATACACAGACGTGGTGCCCTGTAAAAGACCCATACAGAGACAATATTTATGTCGCTATTGTTACTGTTGTGTTCATCTGTCCGAAGTATGGTTTGATGCAGCTCTCCACGCTACTGTATCCTGTGCAAACCTCTTTCATCTCCGAATAACTGCTGCAGCCTATGTCCATTTGAACCTGCCTACTGCATTCATCTAATGGTTTCCCTCTACAGTTCTTGTCCCTCATGCTTCCCTCCATTACCAAACTGACAATCGGTAGGCATAAAAACAGGATTCTTCTGGGGCTCACACCTCGGGTTCTACTGCTGTAGAAACGTAGGTTTAAGTGTTTTGGATAGGACTTGTGTCAGGAACCATTTGTATACCCAACAGAAGGATCGTCCTAGTGTCACTACCTTAGAGTTCAGTGCCAAATATGAAGACAAACCGCTTCCTGTTGCTTAAGCAGAGGTAGAAAGTCGCTTGGTTCTTTTTGCCTTTCATGTGGTCTACGGTGAGCATTAAGGGGTTTGTGGAGACACCATTAGTTCACGGGCTGTTCCTTAGAAAACCTCCGAAACAGGTTTTTACCATTTTTTTCGTACCGAGCAACATATTCCAAGGCGTATATCCACATCAAATCGCTGAAATTTTTAAGATAAATTCCTAAAACCCTGATCTCGAATAACCTTGAAAATTTTCTTGATACCTGTATCTGTTCCCGAGTTACAGAGATTCAAAATTACCCTACTTGTACAAGTAAAATAAGTACTTAAAATCCAGTGTGAGGCTACAACCTAGTTTACAAAATGACGTAGCACAGAGAAATACGCTGTTAAGGGTCTCCCTTATCATCAGAAGGTTTCTAGAAACCCCATTTTGTAATACTGAAGCGCATGCAGAATTTTTGTCCTCGTAAAATCCGATCTGATGTGTAAAATTAGTTTTTCTTTATTTCAATTTCACATAAGTAAACTAGAAAAGTTTTACTGATCCATAAAGTTCTTTTCATATGAGTGACATGCCCATATGTAGCAGGGAAAAGAGTGGAACCGGTGGAAACAACTTCTATCGGAACACAAAAAGGCGAATATGCACCTTTTTAAAAATCTCTGACTGAGAAGTGGGGTACCAACTGCGTCAGTCTACCTTCTCCAGCACCTTTAAAAATTTCCCCAATAATTTTGGCGTCCGAAGATATTGGCGCTTTTTTTGCACTGAGAAAGAAGAAGACATTGGCAGTGGGACAGAGAGGAAAAGCAATAAGTACAGTAGTTGTGGTATAGAAAGAGCGGAGAAGACGATGACAGTAGAGAGAAAGAGAGGGACACAATGACAGTGGAACGTTGTTGACAGTGACAGAACAGAACCAGGGAAAGAGTGAAGCAGACAGTGCCAGTGGGACAGGAATAAAGAGAAGGAGAAAGTGGAACAAGGTGAGAGCCAGTGATAATGAGAGAAAGAGTCTATGGCATTAAAAATGAGGAAGAGAGAGATAGAGACATTGAGAAGAGAAAGTAGCCGTGGGAAGGAATGAATGAGACAGTAGCAGTAAGAGAGAGCAATAGGGAGAGAGTTACAGTGCGATGACACAGTAATAGTAAAACAGAATAAAGGTGACTATAGCTGTTAGACAAGAGACAGTGACAGTTTGAGAGACACAAAGAGATAACGACAATGAGTTGACCTCAATGAGGGAGTGAGAATGGGCAAGTGCGAGTGGATCGGTGTGAGCGACTTACAGCGATGGACTAGTGGATTTGACAGGGGAGCATGTGGGAGTGAAAGGTGAGATGCTTGTTAAAAAGAGCGTGAATGTTTTCGCATGCCAGAATTTTTGGAAAAATATTGAAAGGTACTGAGGTACATCAATATTCTGAACATGGCTGCACTTCATCAACGGCTACAGAGCCAGCAAGTAGCTCTTAACACGATCTGCCATTTTATGTGACGGTTTTTCTAATGTGACAAGCCCTTGATTTTAGGGGCCTTAACTTTTACAAATGGGTGTACAGATCGTTGCCGACACGTTTGAAATGCAGATGTTAGATCGCTTTTCTAATTGACTGTTTGCTAATGTGTTTTTCTTGTCCTTCTGAAGAAGACGGGTCCGTTGAAACCATGATTAAGGTCACTTGAAAACCACTATTTATTGAAGCTGGTTGGCAATCTTTATCACCTGCTGAGCTGAGGAAAGTAGAATGAGGCAGCTGGTATCCCACTTTTCAGCAGAGTCTTTTAAAGAGGAGCAAATTCGCCTTTTTTGTGCTAAGATACGAGTATTTTTCCACTGGTTCCTTGATACCTCAGAATGTGTCCTACCGATCAAGCCCTCTTCTTAGTCAAGTTTCGCCACAACTTCACTTTTCTCTCAGTGTGATCCAGTACCTTCTCATTACTTATTCGATCTATTCATCCAAACTTCATCATTCTTCTGTAGTACCACATTTCAAAAAATTGTATTCTCTTCTTGTCTGATCTGCTTATCGTCCTTGCGTCCCTACATACCTACACCCTACACCCATTAAAAATACTTTCAGAAAAGACTTCCTATCACTTACATTTATACCCGATGTTAACAAATTTTCCTTTTCACCAACGAATTTTTTTTTTCTATTTTCATTCTGCATTTGAAGTCCCTCCTACTTTGGCCATCGTCAGTTGTTTTGTTGTCCATGTAGAACTACTGATCTACTACTTAGGATGTCTTATTTCCTGACCTAATTTCGTCAGCTATTTTCCATTAGTCTTTTTTAGCTTTTGTTGATCTTTTTCTTATGACCTTTTTACAACACTTCATTCATTCCGTTCGACTGCTCTTCCAACTGCTTTGCTGTGTCTGACAGAATTACTCTGTCGTGTTAATTTTTTTTTTATTTCTTCTCCCTCCACCTTATTACTTTGTCCAAATTTCTCATTGGTGTGCTTCACTGCTTGATCAGTGCACAGACTGACTTATATCACAGTATAGGCTACAAAACTATCTCACTCCTTTCTCAAATAATTCTTCCCTTTCATTTCCCTCGTCTCTTTGCAACTACAGTTTAGTTTCTAAACAAGTTATGGATAAACTTTCGCTCCCTGCATTTTATCGTAATTATATTCAGAATTTCAAACAGTGTATTCAAGTCAGTACTGTCAAAAGCTTTCTCTAAATCAAGAAACGTGGTAAACGTAGGTTTGCCTTTCTTTAGCCTATCTTCTAAAGTAAGTCATAGCGTTACTACCACCCCAAACTGAATTTTTCACGGGTCGGCTTCTACCAGTATCTCCATTCTTCTACAAATAATTTGCGCTCAGCGACGACGACTTATGAAACTGATTATTCGCTAATACTCACACTTGTCAGCAATTACCTTCATTGGAACTGAAATTATTATAGTCCCCTTGAAGTATGAGGGTATTTTGTTTGTCTCATAAATCTTGCACTACTCAGTAATTCTGTACTGTAGTCTACCCTAGCTGCCTTGTTTCGACTTACGTCTTTCAGTGCTTTGTAAATTCCTTCTCCGGTATCGCTTATCCCATGTCATCTTCATCCATTTCCTTTTCCCTGTCTAAAATATTGTCTTCAAGGATCTTGTCGTTATATAGCGCTCCATATATTGCTTCTGTCTTTAGGCCTTCCCTTCTTTGTTTAGCACTGTCTTGTCATCTGAACTCTTAATATTACTAAGGTGCTTCCTATTCTTATTCACATAGTCATGCATGCCTTCTACAGCTATGCATTTCTCGTCAAGTAC
This sequence comes from Schistocerca gregaria, assembly GCF_023897955.1. Classification (NCBI taxonomy): domain Eukaryota; kingdom Metazoa; phylum Arthropoda; class Insecta; order Orthoptera; family Acrididae; genus Schistocerca; species Schistocerca gregaria. The sequence continues at coordinate 766,441,044 of NC_064920.1, forward strand.
TTCCTCTTTTGTCAGTTTGCACTAGAATGTCTACAGATAACCCTCCATTGTAGTTGTACCTATGGTACGGATATCAGTATCATTGAGGTACGCAAGTCTTCCACCTCAGCATAGTCCATGGCTCATGGAGGCACTGTATATGTATAATCATTTTGATACAAACCGACTGATAAATAAACATTTGTGATTAAATAATTCTGTATTGCAGTTATTACATCAACATTGTAACTTATTTTGCAAATTGAAGGGAGAATGGGGAGAAAGGAAAGGAATGGGAAGGAAGTAATGGGATCAGCTGCGTTGGGAGTTAGTGCAGAATCAGCAGTGATGAGTGAAAATGTGTGCCACACCAAGACCGGAAATAGTAATCTCCTGTTTACGAGGCAGTTGTGGTAACCACTGCGCCACCCGGACACTTTGTTCCGAGCTCTTGCGTCGACTATCTCGACACACTCCTCAGCCGACTTTCACTCCCACCTAGCTCTACCTGTCCGGCACACATTTTTACTCGTCGCAACTGATTCCACACATACTCCCAATGCAGCTGATGTCATTAGTTCCTTTGCTTCCCTTTCTCCCCTATCCTCCTTCGACTTACATAATATGTCTCACAGCTGCGGATCCTACGTGGTGTCTGTCATATGTCTGACCTTTGTATCTGCACAGTGAGTGTACTAATGTGTGCGAACGTAGCTTACCACTTGGCGCGCAAATGGACAAAACCTCTGAACTGTCTTTTCAAGCCCAGGGTGTCATACAGACATTCTAAATAAATATGACCCTGGCTCTGTAAGGCGTCAAGGGATCACAAATTTAGCACTGTTGGGCAGCGTGGAGGGTAAAAATCGTAGAGGGAGACCAAGAGATGAATACGCTAGGCAGATTCAGAAGGATGTAGGTTGCAGTAGGTACTGGGAGATGAAGCAGCTTGCACACGATAGAGTAGCATGGAGAGCTGCATCAAACCAGTCTCAGGACTGAAGACAACAACAACAACATCTGTAAGGCAGCTAATATCAGGTGCAGAACGTAACAAAAATCATTAGAAATGCTGCTGCCCCAGGTACCTAGAATGCATGAATTAATAAACGTGAAAGTTTGGGGTCTATTCTAGAAAGATAAAACAGCTATTCCCTTTTTTATTCTACGTGTAATTTATTTGCTTTCAGGAGTCAAGTGATACACAACAATCATGTTCAATTACTTTTGATAATCAATAACAAAATATTTAATTCTTGGACATATTGAAATGACGATTATTAAAATCGTTATCTCTACACATGAAATTTTTTTTATCACAGGAAAGAATGATATTAAAATCATCATCAGCTCATTTAAATCAATGTTTTCATAGCTGGTCAATGCACCGAGTCGGTGGACAATAAATTTTCTTGTTGAACCAATGAAAAAACTCTCATGTCCTCAATGTGATGGTAGGTTAGTATCCTAGCTTCTGATATTCAATGGTCAAAGCGTACGCAAGTTGGAGCGAGCAAAATCTAGACTCAACGTTTACTGTGGTCTAATACACAATGCTACTTTACCAAGCAGCATCTGCAACGGCGTTGTCTCTGTGCTGAATCTGAAACGCTAATTCCCTACTCTGGCCTTGACTGAATTCACTCAGTCACTACTTTCCTGCGTAGTCGAAATAATGTCCATTGCACACTTGCTATGAGTTGAAGCGACGTGCATAATTTCTTTGCTCGCAAAAATTCCTGCGGGAATATTTAAGTACCGCTTTGCTATCTGTCATCATAATATGTGAAGCGTATCGTCCTCACTTCACAGAAAGCAAACCCTCAACGACTTTGCTTATTTCCAAACGCTTGTGCGGTCCACTGCAAGACAGAGAGAGAGAGAGAGAGAGAGAGAGAGAGCCTTAATTTTAGGTCTCAAAATGCTTACAGCCTAGCCCTGTTAATGACGTGGAGCCACTTACTCTTGGTCGTGGCGTTATTTACTCTAAAAGAAATAATGTATTGTTCTGGCCTTATCCCTTTCTGCGCTGAAGCTCGCCATTCTCTTGCTAATGGGAGTTTAACAATATCGTTAGCCACCTGCTCGATTTTTCTCCAAAATTCGTTTTACCTTAACTTGTTTGTTTCATGCCACTGTCCATATATTGGTAGCGATTGTATGCATATAACTGATTTGCCTCAATGATCAATGAATCCATAACCCTCAGTGCTGATCCGCATGCGTTCAGTCTCCAGTGGGAATCTAAAATTAGCGAGCGTGGAAGGCATGAATGGGGACTGTGGATAGGTGGCGCTAGATAGTAGTCTGAGTCAGCCGAAAAGCATCCTGAGATAGTCTGTGGGTGTGCAGTAAATACTGTGTCTGGCTGGTGCGGTGGTTAACAAACTGCCTAGTAAGCAGGAGGTCACGGTTTCGAGTTTCGGTCCGGCACACATTTACACTCATCGCTACTGATTCAACACAAATTCCAGATGCATCTGATATCATTACTCCATTTCCTTTCCTTCTTCCTCCTCCTCCTCAATCACACTTGCGGATCCTGCTCACACTACACATTCATATAACATCGTTACTAGATTGTTACTAATAAGAGGATTACTATAAATACTGAACTTTACTATGTGAGGGTGAATGACACAGCATCCTACACTAAGCCCGCTATGTTTGGTGGGCAGATACACCTATGGGAGAGGATTTCACATGCCTAACAGAACATTAAATAACTAATTCGAATACGAAAACTACTTACTCTATTTGAATCAAGAACTAATCACGTGCAGGATGCAAAAAAATTACGAGTAACGCTACACATTGGGTTTCGTTGAGTACCTGGTACTCAGTGATGAATACATACAATTTGAAACAGCATCCATGTTTTTGTAGGCAGTGTTCTCACGACAATGATTACATGTGTCATCAGTTCCCAGCAGTAAATTCCTGGCTCCCCATCATGGGCATACACCCCTGTTGGAGGAAACTGAGAACGAATTGTCAGGACCATGTTTTCAAGAGGAGATGATTTTTACCAGTAAATCATATTGTAAACGTTGAGCCAATTCTTCTCGGGAAGCGCCTCACGCTGAACCCGGAGCTAGGCGAGCGCGCCGCAGGGAAAGCGTGACAAGGTGGAAATAAACAGCGAGGCAAGGGTAGTGGCTCCCCCGGACCTTGGAGGGCCAGTAGGAATATTCCATTCCACCTCTGTGCATCACAGAAGGGAACTAATGTAGGTCCACAGAAATGGAATACTCTGGAAGACTTGAAAGCAGATACGAGGTACTGCGTTCAAGCAGTGAAGGCCTTCAAAATGAGTATAGAACGGCAGCCATGATCAACAAAAGGCAATCACCGCAGAAGCCTGTAGACGGCGCCAGCAGGTGAAGCAAGCAGCAGCTTCGAGAGTGTAGCAGCCGCTAGTAATGGGACGATAAAGACTTCGACTGCGAGAAGACGCTGATATTCCGGTGGAAGCGTCTGCAGCTGTTGGTCAAGTAGAAACTGTGCTTTTTAATCGGAATAGTGTTGAACAGAGACGGCCTGCCTCTGTCTCAAACAATTATTGTGTAGAATTTCAGTTCTTAGAAGGAGCAAGTCGCGGTTCGGTACTTGTCTTCTGGAAGATAAGACAAGGGTCCATTGATTAATTGTGAGTTGAGCCGATGCGCTAGTGATTCTGAAGGTAATAGAACAATTCGTAGAGACTCACTTGTCTCTGACAGAGAATGTTAAACGTGAAAACTAGGTTCTCGTTGAATCTGTAGGCAATTATGTGAAACAGTCTACGTACTAAGGGGCAAAGGGTCAGACATTTTGTATTAATAGTTAAATAAACAGGTTTAAAGGAGAAATCTGGCCTTACGACTTCGGCATACCAATGCTGCCCAATTCTCTTCTTCCTCCCAATGGCAGTTAAAAGTTATTATCAGGCGTACCTACACAACCTTAAGCAGCCAAGGAGATTCTATTCCCTCTCATCTCCGTTGCAAAGGTTAATTAAGGTAATCACAGACCCACAGTGTCGTTAACGTCCTGATTGTGTCACGCAAGCCATACCAACTCTATACTAGTGAACTAGACCTGTACCGGGACACAACAGAATCGACTGAACATTAATCAAAAAGCAAGTCAGGGACACACTGGAACAGAATCTGTGAGCTGTTGCTCTTGTGTAACTCGGATAATCATAGGTAACATTAGTTGAGTCGATTATAGATTATGGCGGCGTGGGATTAGCGGAGCGGTCTAGGGCCTTGCAGTCATGGACTGTGTGGCTGGTCCTGGCGGAGATTCGAGTCCTCCCTCGGGCATGTGTGTGTATGTGTGTTTGTTCTTAGGATAATTTAGGTTAAGTAGTATGTAAGCTTAGGGACTGATGACCTTAGCAGTTAAGTCCCATAAGATTTCACACACACATTATGAATTACGCACTGTTTTCTCTACTCACAGGAAGCTGCAATACACTACAAAGGGCTTCATTGTGTTATAATACGAGTGTTCCTTTCTAAATGTTCGTTCAGTACAAGTCTATCTTTGGAATTAATCTCTGCTGCAGTCTGTTGTCAGTGAAATTTATTTTAACGTCGTCTGACAGCAAGATAACTAAAGTGAGTCGGCCGCGGTGGTCTAGCGGATCTAGGCGCTCAGTCCGGAGCCGCGCGACTGCTACGGTCGCAGGTTCGAATCCTGCCTCGGGCATGGATGTGTGTGATGTCCTTAGGTTAGTTAGGTTTAAGTAGTTCTAAGTTCTGGGGGACTCATGACCATAGATGTTAAGTCCCATAGTGCTCAGAACCATTTGAACCAACTAAAGTGACTTCTTTTCACAGCCATTGCTATATATAAAAAAAACGTCATTTTAGATGCGTCAAATTTTATGTTTCTTCTGCACGACGCGAAGTTTCAAACAATTCCGATAGTTGACAGAGCCATAGTAACCGTCAAAATAGAGTCAGGCGAGACACTCGTCACAAGCACCGTGCTATGACTGACTTCTTGGATGCGGAAAATGAATCCATGGTGAACATCCACAAGCATTTGTGTGCAGTGTATGGTGATGATGCAGCTGATACGGTTGGTGTTGGGCGATGGGTAAAGAAAGTGAAAGCGTCAGAAAATGCAGAAACTGAGTCCTTGATTGGCCACGTTCTCGATGTTCTACACAGCCACTGCTCCCGACATGCAGAATCGGGCCGATGCCATCATTTATGAAGATCGCTGCATAACAATTCGACAGTTGGCTCTGTAGCTATCAGTGAGCATAGAAAACACGTGTTCATTGATACAGACTCTTGGGTATTCAAAGGTCTGCTCAAAATAGATTTCACGAATGTTCTCATTTCATCTGAACTGGTGGAGCAATTTAAGGACAAAGGCGAGACCTTTCTGTTGCGGATTGTTATAGGTGACAAAATGTAGCTGCATCAGTTTGAACCAGAAACAAAATGGATGTCACTGGAGTGACACCACCCGTGATCACCCAAAAGGAAGAAATTCAAGGAAGCTCCCTCTGTTGTCAAAATCATGATGGTAGTATTTTTGGATAGTGATGGTGTCATTCTCGTGGATATGTTGCCTAAAGGTTCAACAGGTAATTCAGGGGTGTATGTGAACACTCTGAACAAACTCAATAACTGTTTTCGACCACCGCCACCTAAAGAGGTGGTGGTGTTCCGACGCATTCGGTCTTACAAGAATCCAAAAGAAATTTCGGTCTCCATGATAATGCGCCCACATACAAGTCTCAGAATCTGGGAACACATCGCCAAACTGGATTGGAAATCACTAGACTTCATGCCCTTGGACTTCCATCTGTTTGGGCCACTAAAGGATTTTCTAAGTGGGACACACTTTGAAGGTGACAGGAGCGTAATTCATGCAGTGAAAACGTGGCTGCACGCACAGGACCATAGCTCTTATCAACAGGGAATCCATGTTCTTACACAACATTGGCGTTAATTGCGTAGAACGTGATAGAGACTGTTCACGGTGATTCAAAATCCCTGTTACAGGTTTTTAGGGGCTGTAGAGGGGACCCAGTAGATGAAGTTTTGATAAGGAACCCATGGCCGGAAATGTTCAGTTTTGACGTAAAATCAGTTTGAGGATAGCATCACTTTCAAATGTACCGCTTCAATGTATGAACAAAGCGGAGACAACGCGCTCTGACCTGTGTGCTGCAGTAGAACGTTCTTTTCTACGTGACGAAATGCATCCTCTTCACAGACGAGGGTGCACTACAGCCGTGGAACGTCTCAGCCGACCCTCCTAGTTTCGAGAGTACCAATTTCTCGAAGTCAGACGAATGTGTTACGTGATGTCATAATTAAAACAGTGATTGCCGACGGTGCCCTCTTCTCAGCTTGTGTGCGTAGCGTGCAGTGGGAGATTTGGAAGTGACCCGATCTTTAGATTTATTTTACATCCAAATGGTACATTTCCGGCTACGGATTCCTTATCAAAACTTCACCTCGTAAGTCCTGTCCCATCTACAACCCATAGAAGTCTGTATCAGGAATTTTGAATCAACTTGTATAGAAACACATCACATATAAAACAAATGTTTATCCACAATTTTATCATATTCTTACTCTTACGAATAAACATAAAAGAATTGTGGTACAGTATTTATTGAAGGGCCCTCGAATTAGTATGCGATTAACATCAGCATACAACAATCTGTGGCACGAAACTGTTAGAAGAGGGACAGGCTTCTTGTTTGTTACGAATTCAGTGCGACTACCGCTTGCATGAGACGGTCGTTCCAGTTCGCGGTCGGATAGATGCCTGGCTGCGGCTAGTAGAAACGGACTGAACGTTAGCCGCAAAGTCTGCCGCAGAGTCGTGCGTCTACATACAATAGAGTCAGGATAGGGGACGGCAGCCAGCCACGGCACCGACCTCGCCAAGAGCACTGCCAACGTACCTTACGCTGCACGCATTCCTCTGGACTAGAGCACTCTAGCACGACTCGGACGTGCTGGCGGACCTTGAGCAACTCCACTCCAGGAACTGTAGCGTGATGGCGCCTGGTCCTACTCACGATTACAGGTGCCTCTTCATCACGCTCATACGTGGACATCAAGTTCTCTGCCAGCACTTAGCTGCCTTGGTCTGTCGCAGGTCAAGGAATGCAGCCCTCAATATCACTACAGTTTATACGGTATAGCTGATAAGACAGATATATACATACGAAACATTTTGCTTGAGTAATCAACAATGGAATAGAGTTGTGCAAGATTATCGTCCATATTAAACAACGTGTGTTTAGCTGGATATCACGTAAACATTTCATAATTTCAGTATTTTCTAACTTGGAAGACAGCTTCAACATATACACCCATGATCATAAATTATGGATAATGCTGATTGGTGAGACAACGCTCTGGTGGGTGGTTTGTTTAAATCACCTCGGGGTATGACCGTGCTGTGCATTTGACCTGCGGTCGTCGTACAGTGGCGCTGGAAGCAGTCCAAATACACAGAGGTGTATTGGTGCATGTCAGAGTGCGGTGCAGCGAGATAGTGTGCAGACATTTTCAGACGTGCTAATGGTGACTGTGTGTTGAAAATGGCTCAAAGAACACATATTGATGACGTTATGAGGGGTAGAAGACTAGGGCGACTGGAGGCTGATCAAACACAGCAGGTCGTAGCACGGGATCTCCGTGTGACACAAAGTGTGACCTCAAGATTATGGCAACGATTCCAGCACACAGGAAACTTGGACTGCGGCAGTCGTCTTGGGGTTGTGGACCACTGTGGCTGCGACGGGGACGGAGCCTCTCCGTCGTTTCTAGATCCCCGATTAACATTCAATACAAATAGGGGGCATATCGAAACTAGGCCATAAAATCGTTGCCAATTTCATTCCGTGTACTCAATTGGACAGTAACTATACCTCGAAGAATCAATATACGCAGATGTCAGCATTTGAGACAGGACGTGTAATTGGGCTCAAAGAAGACGATTGGAGTAATCGGCGAATCGCTCGATATTTCAATAGGAGCAATGCCACTATTCAATGATGTTGGCAGGAATGGGTGAACTATGTACGAACATAGCGTCAAAAAGGAAACGGTCGACTTCGAGAGACGACAGAACGAGGGTACCGAGCAATCGTCAAACAGGGTCTCAGAGCCTCGGATTCATCATTATCATCGATCTGAGGCGCAACTGGTGCTTCAGTGACCACAAAGACCATTAAATCCAGACGCCTTACATGTTCTTTTGGACATATCCAAAAAAAAGGCACCAAGCGTCCACATAATTGATTTGCTTCAATTTGCAATGAACCTATAACCCACAGTGCTGATGTGCTTACATTCACCATCCAGTGGGAATCTAAAATTAGCGGGCATGGACGGGGATGTGGATAGGTGGCGCTAGATGGTAGTCTCAGTTGGCCAAAGAGCATTCTGAGATAGTCCAAGGCTGGCTGATACAGTGGTTAACGCAACAGCCTACTAAGCAGGAGTTCACGGTTTCGAATTTTGGTCCAGCACACATTTACACTCATCGCTACTGATTCCACACAAATTCCAGATGCATCTGATATCATTACTCCATTTCGTTTCCTTCTACCTCCTCCCCCTCGCCCGCCGCGGTGGTCTAGCGGTTCTAGGCGCTCAGTCCGGAACCGCGCGACTGCTACGGTCGCAGGTTCGAATCCTGCCTCGGGCATGGATGTGTGTGATGTCCTTAGGTTAGTTAGATTTAAGTAGTTCTAAGTTCTAGGGGACTGATGACCTCAGATGTTAAGTCCCATAGTACTCAGAGCCATTTGAACCAATTGAACCTCCTCCCCCTCAATTTACATAACATGTATCACACTTGCAGATCCTGCTCACACTACACTTCATATAACATTGTTATCTCATGGCGGCCCTTGTGTCAAGTACCATTGGCCTCTGTATACCACAAGCCCGTTTACAATGGCGTCGGGCACATTCGGCCTGGAATCTCATTAACTAAAATAAAATTGTATTCATTGACGAGTCCGTCTTCGAACTGAGGCCCGATGACCAACGAAGACGTGTCTGGAGACGTCCTGGACAGCGTTGGCATTCCTAGCTGACTGTAACGCGCAATACGGCACGACAACCAGAAGTGATGGTCTGCGGTGCATTTCATATCATAGCAGAACCCTTTTGGTTGTCATCTACGGCACGTTACAGCACAGCGATACGTCGGCAATATTCTATCCTCCGTTTTGTTGCCCTTCAAGGTAAGCCACATTGGGCTTACATTTCACCAAAGTAGTGCCGCCGGCATACGGCGAGACTTTCTATTGCTTGTCTACGTGCTTGCCAAACCCTGTCTCGGCCAGCAAGGTTGCCGGATCTCTCCCCGACTGAGAACTTTTGGGGCATTATGGGCAGGACCCTCCAACCAGCTCGAGTTTTTGACGATCTAACACGCCAATCGGACAGAATGCTCTACCATATCCTTCAGGAGGACATTCAGTAACTATCAATCAATACCAAGCCGAATAACTGCTTGCATAAGTGAAGATATGGTCCAAAGCGTTACTGACTTGCTCAATTTGTGAAGCTCTTACTCTTGAATAAATCTTATCCTTTTCAGAAATGGCAATCATTTGTTTGACAGTAAATGTACATCACATCTACCGATTTCCGTCCCATTCGAATAATTTCTTCGTGTGCGTCGTATTTTTATCTTACAGTGCATTTTATATCTCTAGCGCGAATTGTTACCAGTAAATACCCTTTACATAATGAATTCTGCGACTATAACATCTTCTCTAGTTCGTGGTCTAAAGCTCCTGTAAAAGATATTAATGTATATAACGTCCATAAAGCTGCTAAAATCCTTATTGTTCCGCAACTGGTTTTATCAGATGTCGCCAACTGGCAGACATTATTTTGCAAAAACAGACATAATGTCTTATGGGATAAACAGGAATCAGTGATATTATAATGTTACTTAAAAACCGTCTTGATTGCAAATTTTTTATTCATATGACCGGTTTCGGTTCATTCAGAACCATCTTCAGATCTGATATTTCAGTTACAGGAGTAACCCGTCCAGATCCAGCAATTTTCACATGCTACGGTTTTTAAGTAACATGGCAGACATTATTTTAAAATAATGTGGAGCACATTTTCTATCCTACTCTATGTGGGTAGGGCACAGTTTGTGATCACTCTCACTGTCAGCAACGGAGGGACCAGCGGCAGAAACGGGCGGTTTCTAAACTTGATGAAGGCGGGGCTTACGAAGTGAGTGGCTACCCATAAGCGCCGGCCGTGGTGGCCGTGCGGTTCTAGGCGCTTCAGTCCGGAACCACGCGACTGCTACGGTCGCAGATTCGAATCCTGCCTCGGGCATGGATGTGTGTGATGTCCTTAGGTTAGTTAGGTTTAAGTAGTTCTAAGTTCCAGGGGACTGATGACCTCAGATTTTAAGTCCCATAGTGCTCAGAGCCATTTGAACCATTTTCGAGCTACTCATAAACAAAGTTCACACTGTAGCAAAGTAGTCGTAAGTATGCATAAACAGTCCAGGGAACATCCAAAATCAAAACGTAATGAGGCAAGGTCAATGACGCCACAGATCGTTGGCGCGTATCAAAAGTCTGAAGGAACTAGAGAGACTGACTCGCGTCCGCGGTATTTACCGGACTCTCGCGTCAGTGGACGGCTTGCCTGCGGCAGATGCAAGCTGCCGCCGGACTATCTCTGACCTGTCCTCCATATCGAAAACCACATTAAAACGCGCCGTACACAAAAATCAGTGATAACGTATTTTGTACTTAGCTAGTTCCTGAAACTTGTCATATATAGAGCCAAAGAAACTGGCACCCGCGAGCAAGCAGAAGTGCCGCAACACGATGTGGCAAGGACTCGAATAATGTCTGAAGTAGTGCTGAAGGGAACTGACACCATGAATCCTGCAGGGATGAACAGAAATCCGAAAGAGTAAGACGGGTGGAGATCTGCTCAATAACGTTCATGTCTGGGGAGTTTGGTGGCCAAAGAAAGTGTTTAAACTCAGAGAAGTGTTCCTGGAGCCACTCTGTAGCAATTATGAATGTGTTGTATTGTCCTGAAGAGATTGCCAAGTCCATCGGAATGTACAATGGACATGAATGGATGCAGGTGATGAGCCACATATGTGTCACCTGTCAGACTCGTATCTAGACGTATCGGGGATCTCATATCACTCCAACTACACACGCCCCACACCATTACAGAGCTTCCACCAGCTTTAACAGTCCCCTGCTGAGATGCAGGGTCCATGGATTCATGAGGTTGTCTCCATACCTGTACGAGTCCGTCCGCTCGATACAATTTGAAAAGAGACTCGTCCGACCAGGCATCATGTTTCCAATCATCAGCAATCCAACGTCGGTGTCGACGGGCCCAGGTGAGGGCGTAAAGCTCTGTGTCGTGGAGTGATCGAGGATACACAAGTGGGTCTTCGGCTCCAAAAGTCCATATCGATGATGTTTCGCTGAATGGTTCACACGCTGACACTTGTTGATGGCCCAGCATTGAAATCTGCAGAAATTTGCGGAAGGGGTGCACTTCTGACACGTTTAACGACTCTCTTCAGTCGCCGTTGATCCTGTTCTTGAAGGATCTTTCTCCAGCCGCAGCGATGTCGGAGATTTGACGTTTTACCGTATTCCTGATATTCACGGTACTCTCGTGAAATGGTCGTACGGGAAAATCCCCACTTCATTGCTACCTCTGAGATGCTGTGTCCCATCGATCGGGCGCCGACTATAACACTACGTGTAGTTTGCCATCCACACTATGCATAATATTTTAAAAGCTTCTCCACACTTGTATTTTTGTTAACTAACATAGTAGGTATAGCAGGTCTGCATCTACCTGCTTGTCAGAATATAAGTTTAACTCGTTTAAAATATTACGCTCTGAATCTTACACCCCAGAAATAGGAGAGACTTCCCATTGGAGCACAAAGCAATTCGTGAGGAGAGAACGTCCTATAACGGCAAGGTTTCACGAAAGTAATAGTACAATATCTGAAGCATATATGTATCGAATTCACTAAAAAAGTAGAGAATACACATAAACAATCATGACTGAAACACGTAGTTTCTTTTACAATACGACTAACAAAATAAGGCGTCTGTATTTCCTGGTTGTAAATTGGTATAAAGTCTCTAATTGTCCTGTTGTGTCATTGCAATCTTAGTACTTTGTCCAACCTCTGTTACTCCTAATTACCTCAAAAATTCTCTTCGGCATTGATTTTGTTAGAGTTTGTAGTTTTTGATATGAAATGGTCTCCCAGTCTTCTCGAATCGTTCTTTTCAGCTCACATACGACCTCAAATTGCCTCCCGTCGAGATAAAAACGTCTTGCGAGTATTCCCTAAAGGTTTTCCAACGGGTTCAAATCCAAGCAACGTGCAGACCAATGCAAGACGTCGGTATCCCGATATCTTCATCTCCTAAACACTTCTTGGTAGTTTAAGAAATGTAAACGGATGCATTATCTTGTTGAAACATTAGACTTCGTCCCATATGGCATCACAAATTCTAATAATTTCTAACACCTCAGTATGCATGTTGTAAGTAGGCTGTTTAGATTTTTTTATTGGTAACGCCACATAGCGCTCTGTATGAAAAATCTCTGGCTGTGCTGTGTGCAGTAAGTGGCTGGTTGGCATTGTTGTAATACTCGCGATTGTAGTGTTGGGCTGCTGGATGTTAACAGCGCGTAGCGTTGCGCAGTTGGAGGTGAGCCGCCAGCAGTGGTGGACGTGGGGAGAGAGATGGCGGAGTTTTGAAATTTGTAAGAATTGGTGTCATGAACTGATATATATATTATGACTATTAAGGTAAATACATTGTTTGGTCTCTATCAAAATCTTTCATTTGCTAACTGTGATTATGACTATTAAGGTAAATACATTGTTTGGTCTCTATCAAAATCTTTCATTTGCTAACTGTGCCTATCAGTAGTTAGTGACTTCCGTAGTTTGAATCTTTTAGTTATCTGGCAGTAGTGGCGCTCACTGTATTGCAGTAGTTCGAGTAACGAAGATTTTTGTGAGGTAAGTGATTTGTGAAACATATAGGTTAATGTTAGTCAGGGCCATTCTCTTGTAGGGATTACTGAAAGTCAGATTGCGTTGCGCTAAAAAAATATTGTGTGTCAGTTTAAGCACAGTCTTGTATAATTTTTCAAAGGGGGCGTTTCATAATGTTAGAATTCATTCCAGTCTTCAGCCAAGCAAGTTTACCTTTAGCGCAGAAGGCTGCCCTTATCATAACACTTCACCAACAAAACTTCTGCTCATTCTTACCTGCTGCTCTGTTCTTAGGTCATGTCAATTGGAGTCTATACTGTTAATCTAAATTAAACTTTATTCACTTCACTACAAATCACTTGATCGTATTTTGAAGTCCATGGCATATGTTTCTCAGCAGACTTCAGTCCAGCCTGCTTATGTTTGGGTGTTAGTGTGCATTTCTGCAGTCTTTCATTGAATTAAAGATGTTTTCCATGTCAAAGCATGTCTGGCAGTTACTAGCAACTTTAAATCAGCAACAAGTTGAGAAGAACAACGGTTTGTGGCCGTTGCTTTGCGCAAAAGTAACCTTTTCTATGCCTCAGATAATTTTCTACTTTGCCCATGTCTTCCTTCTGTCCATACGGTACCCCCAATCTAATGATATTATAAATCACTACTTAAACAGTTCAACTTCTTGGCAATTTGACGGTTAGAGAGTCCCGTTTTCTTGCACGTACCGATTTTTGCTCTTTCATCGCATGGTAAGTGTTATTCGCGTGGTATTGTCACGGTTGCTGTTTATGTATACAACACGCACTATCTCTAACAGTGTTTCCTGTCTGCAATAAAATCGCGTACGTACACACTAACACCGCACAGCGTCGACTTCCTTTATACCGTGTTACACCCTCCACCATGTGGGTCGTCTCTTAATTGCCACCCTACCACCAAGATGTTAAACTCTAACATTTCATCATTTTTCTTGCATCCCTTGGCGGCATGTCGCTATAGTCCATTCTTGTTAGTTTCTTATGAGTTTCTTGCTACAAGTTTGTAATCGCAAGTAATTACGATCCTCAGCGCAGTGCTCCACCACTGTGTATTGTACAATGTGGCAAATATACACCAATAAGTTAATTCAAATGTGTGTGAAATCTGATGGGACTTAACTGCTAAGGTCATCAGTCCCTAAGCTTACACACTACTTAACCTAAATTATCCTAAGGACAAACACACACACCCATGCCCGAGGGAGGACTCGAACCTCCGCCGGGGCCAGCCGCACAGTCCTTGACAGCAGCGCAATAAGTTAATTCATTTTATCTAACGTAATATTGTTATTGATTAATTTTATATACGGTAAAAATCATACGAGAAGGGCATGGATAGGGGTAGCTCAAGACGGTAATGGATGAAAATTCCACGTATTCTTGTTAGTCACGCATGATTTAATATAGAAAATAATCTTGCATAAGCTCTTCTATTGTTAAAACTCAAGTAAAATATTCCCTAGTTGTTCTTCTATTCCCCATATCATACCAACTATTCCATACCCCTTTAGTAGACGATAGTTCTTTACAAATTACATACAATCTCCATATTTCCCTCTGTTGTTGTACCTCTAAGACTTATACCGAATGTATCATCTCCAAAACAAGTACAGCCTTATTTCCATTATTTTTGAGGTGAATGGTGAAAGTTGAGATACTTCTTGAAAAACGATTGTAAGTATGTTGGCCACTGTTATGTGTTACTCCTTTTTTCAAATTGATACTTGACTGATACGTCTATCTGTATGATGGGGCAGTAGGGCAGGGTGCATATTCGGCTTGTCATAATCATTTCTTTCTGTGTGTGTGCGGGGGGGGGGGGGGGGGGGGGGAGGATAGTATTCAACTTTTGACGAACAGAAAAATTGTATTTTACTTTCACCGAAGTATCCTCCTTTGTATTTAATGAGTGCCTACAAACATGAGGCAGGCAATCAATAAGTTTTTGTAGTTATTTCGAGTCTATATGATTCCGCACTTCCTTAACGACATTACAGAGATGGTCCTTGCTTCTTGTGTGAACTATCGGGTATGTATGTCCACTGCACAGCAGGTCATTTCAGGATTAGAATTAGGGCTTTGGGACAGCCACGCCATATCTTTCAGTACCTTCTGTCTTTCCTTTGATGCAGTTTACTTCTTACAGAACACCGACTGGTGTTTTGTGTCATTATTTCCGGCCGTAGGGGCCGAGTGGTTCTAGGCGCTACAGTTTGGACCGCTACGGTTGCAGGTTCGAATCCTGCCTCGGGCATGGATGTGTGTGATGTCCTTAGGTTAGTTAGGTTTAAGTAGTTCTAAGTTCTAGGGGACTGATGACCTCAGAAGTTAAGTCCCACAGAGCACAGAGCCATTTGAACCATTTTTTGTGTCATTATCCTGTTATAACGTGAACCCTTTCCCTATTAAGCGCCGTTCACATGGAATCATGTGACACGTTTGCGGTGGTAATGCTTCTGGTCCTCACACCTTCCTATTTTCAAATTTTCGCCATTTGTATTTGCCGAAAAACACCTCCAAATCATTACTAAACTTTCACCGTGTTTAACTGTAGGCATAATGCTAAGGTCTTCCTCAGATCGACGAGGAAATGTGCTCCTTCTGGTACGAAAAATCTCGCAATTTCATTCATCTGTGAATAACCACTTTCTTCCGCTCTTCATGTTTCCACTTGCTATACTTCCTAGTCCATTCGAGTCTCTTCTTTTTACTTACGGGCTTCAGAAGATGTTTCCTCGCTGCGATAAGTCCTTTTAAACTGGGCATCAGTTAGTCCACTTTTTACTGTTGCAGATATGTTTTTCCTGTTCCTTTCCACCAGTTCTGCGCGAATTAGTGCTGCTGTTCTGAGCCTGTTTCTCCTACTAGAAATTCTGATTAATTTGTCAGCAAAAAATGTGTTCAAAAGTTTGTGAATTCCTAAGGGACCAAACTGCTGAGGTCATCGGTCCCTAGCGGCCCCTCGCGCCGGAGGTTCGATTCCTCCCTCGGGCATGGGTGTGAATGTTGTCTTTAGCGTTAAGTTAGTTTAAGTAGTGTGTAAGTCTGGGGACCGATGACCTCAGCAGTTTGCTACCTTAGGAATTCCCACACATTTGAACATTCATCGGTCCCTAGACTTACATCCTATTTAAACTAACTTATCCTAAGAACAACACAAACCTATGCACGAGGAGGACTCGAACCTCCTGCGGGAGGGCCCGAGCAATCCGTGACATGGCGCCTCATGCCGCGCGGCCACTTCGCGCAGCAATTTGTCACCACCTTCAGTTTTTTTACGACGTCGTCCTGGTCATGGGAGATCCTTATTGCTACCTGGCGCTGAAGGGTATATTGCACTCACCCTATACACACGCCGCATTGTTTCGAAATTTTGGGAAATTATAAACCTGCTTGCCTAGTGGTAGAAGTGCAATACGTTTGACTAGGTATACCTCCACTCTTGGAGCCATACTAACGATATGCTCACTGTCAACTACCACTAGGAAACTGAAGTGCAGCAACCATATAGTATATATATTACCACTGCTTGAAGTACACTGCGAACAACACAACACTATAGGGATTGAGGCAACAGTATGAACTGGGCATTCATTCGTCACACAGGTAAATAAACATACCAGTTGAGGTAAACTTTTTTATGTAAACAACACTCTTCTGAATAATATTGCAAGCACATGAAAACAAACATATAAACTTGACAAGTTTTCCAATGTCGTACTATTCCTTTGCTTCCTCAACCGTAGCTACGGTATTATATGGTATCTCCAGGAAATTAGATTTCAATTATTAGTTTCATGGAAATGAATGAGTGGTGGCGTACATGTGCTGGTTCGATGGCGACCGAATATTTAACTCTAAGCCATGTCGTCATTGTCCCGTCTATGATTCAAGTGTTACTGCCACTACGAGAGTTACTAACCACTAACGCAATTATTTTGTTCTCTGCGTTCTCCGAGGAGGTCAGAGCGCGCCGGCGTAGCCTTAACGGATTGTAGCTACAAGAGCCAGCTGCGAGACGGACGTAGATGAGAGAAGCGCCGATCCGCATCAGGCAACACAGAGAACAATAGAGCGTTAAGCTCTCTAAACAGCCAGATAATGTACTTATAAATTGGTTCGTGATGCCGAGGACGTATTACGGCTGTTTATTGCCGTGCGCGCTAATCAGGTTTCCGTGGGATCGCACGGACCGGTCGTACCGCACAACGCGTTTACACACAGTCGCACGGATAGCCTGCGCCATACTTCGGTGACTGCTATGTCGCCTGCCTGCTCAGCTATCGCGTGTGGAAACGTTATCAGCCAAATCCATGTAGCGATCAGAATAATCTGATGCGTTTTGTCACAAGGCTTCGCTTACTGTTGTGGAAAAACTGTAGCAGATGCTTGAGCTTTCAGTGAAAGCCAGCATCTTCTGTGCCTAAGAACGTTAGCCCTTGGATCTGGAACAAATCGAGTCAGCGCGTCCTCACAGATTTTACACGGTGTGAAAGACAGTGTTGCAGTTTTTTAAAAAAGTTCTGACAGGAGTAAGGATTTCTCAAATTAAGCGTATTTTGGCACTGTTTGGGAAACTGTTCACAGAGTTCTACCTCAGCATGTATCGGATTCATTTATTCTCCCTCTGGCAGGACTGCACCAAAGAGTTCCCAAATCACGAAAACATGTTTTCTTAATTCTTTTCCCTTCCAGTTACAGAACAACACGAGGATGGTAGATTGTAACCAAAACAAGGATGAATAGTAACGTTTTTCTTTTTTTCACAGGAAGCAGTTGTTAGACAGTCAAAACGCCAGACACTACATTAAGAAGCTCATATTCTTCTTATTTTTCTCCTTCTTATCATCCTCCTATCATCGTGCTTAAAGAAAGATCAAGATTAAAATTTATCGTTTTTATCAACAGTTCTGAAATAAGAATAGCAGGGAAACGTGAATTAGAACTAGCACGGAAGAAGTAAAATTCAGGCGACTGAACGAATTCAGTCTCAATACATCAAGGACATGCAATGACTTAGATTTAAGCTTTCCCACTTAGCGGCTAATTCTTGACTTGAGAAACAATCCAATACCGCTATGATATTAAATTAAAACCAGTGCACGTAAACGAAACAAGTTATTTTCCCCAGAGAAATTGAGAACAAATGTGTGAAGATTTGAATAACGGCCAGAGTTCCACTGTGCCGGAATTTCAGCCTACGAACATCCACGTAACTAGCCCTGTTAAAATGTTGAGTCACCTACCCGTCCCAGTACACGAGAAAATCGAGAAAAAATATATAGATCAAATAAAATTCATAATTACCTGTAGAGAGGGGCAATAGTATTCCATTCAACCTTTCAGGAAGACACAGATTCCTAGAAACACTGTTTGTAAGTGCTCCTGTGCTTGGTCTAACTGCTAATTCTACCTCCCACTATATTTATTTATTTCTATTTCCTTTTAGCCTGTTATTTGCATAAAAGAACACACCGAATGTTGCACATGAATTGGCATGAATAAAGCACATTATATTTTAACACGATTTCAAATGTGCAAGTAATAACTAAGCACTGTCGTATTTATGGGGGGCATTTACATAGAATAACTACATTAAAGCAAAAATAATAATAATAACAAAAAAGTCTTCATACTACCAATTGACCGTATTGCGCACAGACGGTTTTTCATCTGGAATCCTGAACACACACACTACTGATGTATTACTCTATGTGGTGACGGGTAGATCACAAATGTAATTTATAATTCAGGACTACTCTACTACGACACTACACTACACTACACTACTGTACTTGGTATTACAACCAAGCTGGATTTCTCATGTGTCTGGATGATCATCCCCAGCGCCTTCATGCACAGCTCGTTATTTACAGGTGCACCAAGGTGTAAAGATTGGGAGATGGCTGTCAGGGTCTCTGAAAGGCCATCTTGGTCCATCCTGAGGCTCATTTCCTCACTGCTTCCAGAAGACTGTTGCAAGTGGACTTTCTGCTGTAGCACGCCTCGTTATCATGATGTATGGCCTCTTCTTGGTTGTCTCTCAGCCATATAGGCTTGCAGTTCATAAGCTAATTGCTGAAGGCGAGTTCAGCTTATGCCGCAGTTCCTCATTCCTTATTATATTATAGATTGTTGCATTTCCAAATGCGTTTCTGTCCTGGTTTGTAACATCTTGTCTAACGGCACACTCCCAGACGATGTGATGCGGGCGCCGACTGCTCTACATTCACAAGTGTATGTGGTGCGCTGTCGCAGTAAGTAGCTGGGATACGGACCATGCCCCGACAGGTAGTGCTTAATTCTCTTGGTCGGAAGAAAGTATGTCGTTCTTGTTCTTTCTCTTTTGTTAGGAAGGAACTGGTAGGTTTTCCTTCTCGTTTCTGCCCTATCCCAGACTTCACTGTCAGTGTATGCCTTTATTTCCTAATTCGATACAGCTCTTATGTCTAGTATCTTCCTCACCTTATCATATTCGCGCTTTTTGACCCAATATTGTGCGGCTGTCTTTCTTACTGCTAGTAAGCCTAATATCATCAGCAATGCCTCAGTCGGTGTTGTTCTATACGCGCCTGTCAGACGCAGGAGTACTCCTTTGCGCTCGCCTGCCCTGTGCTGTTCTTAACCATTCTAGCTCTATGAGCCCAAACGCTCGAGCCGTAGCCCACAATAACGAGTAAGACTGCGTATGGTACATTCTTGCTGCACTTGGTGGCAGCGGAACACTTCTTCGGCCAATTGTTGCTATTTTATTTAGAATTTTAATGCCTTTCTGGCACATGATCTCTGCACGTGCATGGAAGATTTGCTTTTCGTCGATGTTGATTGGAAGGTACCTACATACTTTTTTTCACAAGTTGGTAATGTATGCTGATCGTCAAACTGGTGGAGGTATGCCTAAATGGCACAAAACTTAAGGTTAAGGTAGGCTACAAAATGACAGAAAGCTTCCAAGTTGTAACAGGATTATGCCAAGGAGATGGGCTATCACCTATCCTCTTCAATCTGGCACTTGAGAACGTATGCGGGATTTCTACAAAGAAAACTGCCAGGACATTCAAATCGGCAATGAACACATTACATATCTGGCCTTTGCAGACGACATTGCAGTATTTTAGCATGCACTCAAGATCTGAAAGAAGTATCCAGACCTTGGAGTTATTGGCAGCAAGATCGGTCTACAAATTAGCTCTAAAAAGACTGAGTATATGACCAGAGGAAGAAAGATCCAAAACTGTCAAGATTTAATTGTGAACCACACCGCGTATAAACATGTGAAAAAGTTCAAATGTCTTCGGTCAATTTTTACAAAAGTAACATCAAGTGAAGCAATATAAAAGCACGACTGCAGGCGGGAAACAGATGCTATCACTCTCTAGACCCTGCATTAAAATGTACAAGTGTCTTTCAACAACTAAAGCTACGATTATATAAGACATTAATAATGCCAGTAGTACTTCATGATTCTCAAACCTGGAGCACTCGAAAACAAGACCTTAACCAACTGCTTACATTTGAAAGGAAGGTCCTCACGGCAATATTTGGATCAGTCCGACATCAGACTATTGGAGAAACAAGACACCATAACACAGAATTAGAAGAGCTGTACAAGGAGTCTAACATCTTGGGAGTGACGAGAAGCAAAAGACTGCAATGAGCTGGACATGTAGCTGGAATGGAGGCAACAAGGTGGCCCAAAATTGCAATGGACTGGATCCCGTCAGGCAGCAGACCAGTGGTAAGACCCAGAAATAGGTGGATCGATGGAGTGAGAGAAACCTTGTTGCAGCTGGGAGTCACGGAAAACTGGGGCCAGATAACAGAAGGCAGAGACAGATTGAGAGCTCCAACTGTGATGGCGCACGGTCCATTGGGCCTGATCCCGTGAATGAGTGATGAATGAATGAACGTGGGGTTTCTCGTTCTTGGTAGAATTCCTTTTAGTAATATACAGACTTTTTTATGCGCAGCTATCTTTATTTTGTTTCTTAGTCTTTCAAAAATACACTACTGTTTTCTTCTAATTTATTTTTTATTTAAAAAATTGCAGGCAAATAGCCATATACAGTTAGTTTGCTTGACATTTTACATTTATATTTTTACATAATCATTTAGCGATTTCACTCTTTTACTTCTCAGTTCTATGTGATATCGTTCACAGGCTACGTTACACAGTTTACATGCACATGTTGTGGTTGGGTCATGATAAGTATTGTTTTTGCAAATTATATGATGAAAGGTGTGAATAGAAAATCTTGTTACGACATGTCGCAGTTCAAAGTTTGGTGCTGTCCATGAGCGGTTCGTCACTTTTTCGGTGCCATAGAACTCCGAACATACTTTTTCTCGTTTGTCCTCCATAATCTTCAGTTGATTTCTGGAAGCCCTGGTGTGTGGCATCATATATCGAAGTTTGATGTCTTTAATTAGGAATCTCTCTCTCGCTAGCAGGTACACTAGCCTAGATCTTGTTGTCTTTGAGAGACCTAATGCTCTTTTTAGATAAGCCGATTTTACCTTTTCTAGTGTTTCTAGATTTTTTTCTGTCAGGTGGTCCCATATAACCTCCATCCCATAGGCCAGGATGGCAAGGTTTTGCATTGAATAATTTCATGGCCATTTCTAGCCTGAGTAGGCGGATGTTTTTGATGTCGTATATTGCTATTATTTCTTGGGCTGCACGTTCTGTTGTATGTTTTGTGAAGCATTTGGCTGTTGGTTGCAATGTCACCCCTAGGTATTTAAAGTCTGATGAGATTTTTATTTTTTGTCCTCTGATGTTGATTTCCGCATTCTTGGGTGTTTTGCCTCCTTTTTTGAAAATCACCATTTTCGTCTTTTTTATGTTTATGTGTAGTTTGTGTTAAGTGCATCATTTGTCTATTTTCTCAATGATTTTATGCAGCTTCTGTATATCTATTGAACCTACGGCTATGTCGTCAGCGTATGCATATACGTGTACATCTTCTTCATTTTCTCCAGTTCGCAGTACTTCTTCAGTGGCAAGAATGTACTGCAAAGGGCTCATTCTTCTAATTTAGTCCTTGGGATAGCAGATAGTGTAATTAACAGATCGTCTGCGTAGGCGGTGCAACCCCTAGTATTTGTTATATTTTGAAGCTGCATCAGTAATAGCTCTATGCCAACAGCCCAGAACGATGAACCACAAACAGAGCCCTGTGGGCAGCCATTGGTGATGTCTTTCGTAAATTTCTTTCCAGGACATTCTAACTGCACCTGCCCGTCTGTGCAGCAATCTCGTTGAATGTTATACAGACACCTTACACAGTCCATCTGTTTCATTCTTTTGAACAGGGCAGGCCACCACAAAGCATCAAACGCCGCAGCAATATCAATCATTATGTCTTTATCGCATCCTCTATGGATTTCCCTTACCGAAAGGGGCTCATGCCTACTAAGTTCCTGTGGTCCCTCAGGCGGCGGCACAGACACTTTTCTTGTACTTTGGCTACAGCATTTACCAAGCAAGTTGATCTGTAAGATTTCGGTTCTCTTGGGTCTTTTTTTCTCTTTTCTTAGCATAATGATATTCAAGATTTTCCGGATTCTGTGCACCCTACCCTGCAAAAGACATTCGTTCAATAACACTGTTATATTTGGCACAATTTGCTCTACTAGTTGATGCAACAATTATGCCAGTATTCTATCGGATCGTGGTGCTTCCCTTCTTTTTTAACTTCATTATTGCTAGTCTCATTGCCTCCTGGTCAAATGGAATCATAACACTGTTATTCACATGCTGCTCTAGCCGGTAGGGTGGCCGAGCGGTTCTAGGCGCTACAGTCTGGAACCGCGCGACCGCTAAGGGCGCAGGTTCGAATCCTGCCTCGGGCATGGATGTGTGTGATGTCCTTAGGTTAGTTAGCTTTAAGTAGTTCTAAGTTCTAGGGGACTGATGACCTCAGAAGTTAAGTCCCACAGTGCTCAGGTCCATTTGAGCTACATGCTACTCTAGTAATTCAGAGCGAAGATGTTAATGAAACTCTGTGTCTCCCATCGTTATATTGTCCGGCAACCGAGACCTGTATAGGTACTTCTCTGATGTTTCCCAGTCTGTCGTCATCGTGCCGTCGGATCTTCTCAGGGTTAATAACACAGTGGGTGATCGAACCTTATTTGTTGCAAGTTTATATGGAAACACCAAACATTTGTTACCATTTGGCCTTTTATGTAAGCCTTCCATGTTTCTACTCTTGTTTGGTGTATTAGTTCTTTATATTGTTGTTTGTCTGTTCTATAGAAAATCAGCCTTCGTTGTCGTTCTATTTCCCCTGTAGATAATTGATAGTATATCCTCGCCTGCTTTGTTCTACTTCTCAAGGACTGTAGGGCGGAACTCCAAGGAATTATTAACCCTTTTGACATCCTAACAAATGTAGGGATCGCCTTGCCTCGCCAGCGCTCCCATCAATTCGTCTACATTGTCGTCAACATTAAACCTGCTTCCGCGCAGTTGTTGTATCTTGAATTCTGCCTTTAAAAGTTTCTAATTCGCTGTGAATGGATTGTATTTCGATTTGTGTCGTTATGTCTCTTCTCGTTCTGCCCTTCGCATTGGACCAGAATGTTTTGGCTCTTTCTGCATTTCGTTTTCTCTTCGATGGAGATTTCCATTTTTTTACAAAGATAACCGGTTATTTTATAGTCCGGTTGATCAGTGGACTAGGGGTTAATAGTTTTCTACCTGGATAGTGTCTCATCTTCTTCGACTGCCGTCGTGATATTTGCTGCATTTGTATTTAATCTGTGGTTTTCTGTTTTGCTCACCAGTTTATTGCATAATTGGTTCAGAATCCATATTCGACGCGTTGAATTTCCCGTTCCAAGAACATTTTGTACGTCGCACAGTCTATACCTCGTCGCGTTCATGATTTCTTCCGTTTCGCACTTGATACGCACAATGGAGCTCGCTTGGTATTTTTACAGTTTATATATTTAGATGGTCACACTGTCCACCGTGGGAGCATGTCGACTTGTTTTAGTTATAGTACTATGCAATGTGCCCATAGTCGTGGAAGTTATAGCTGTTGGCGACTGTAGCGTAGCCCTTCACTGGTGGTCGATCTAAATCCATTGTATATTCTTTTCTGCGTAACTAGTTGTGCTCTGACTTTTGGATTTAACTCCAGTACATAATTTACTGTCAACTTCTCCCTGGGCCTGTTTTAAACCTGATGTTCTGAGAATTGCTTCCATCGGTGGTTCCCTCTAAGTTCTGTTTGTATAGTGACTCAATTAATTCGCTTTCTCGCATGGTAACTGGGACGTCATACATTATGAATTTCGGTCTAGGTGGCTCGCATATCATTTTTTCATTTTGCTCAGAATTTTCTTTCAGCTTCTGTTTGAATTATTACTTGACTATTTGATGCCTTCATTTTCTTGATTCTTACCTTTTCTTTCTTCGGATCAGTTACCTCCGTCAGACGTGTCAGTACTTCCTTTGCGTCTTCCTTGTCCTTGGATTTGATGAACAGTGTCACCTTGCTTGGCTTTTGTGGTCCCAACACTATAGCATACTTTCGATTAAATGGATTTTACTCAGTTTAAGCTAATTCACAAAAAAAAGGAATTTCAACATACAGTAGAGCGGGTGCACAAGCCGACTCACAACTGATATAGGATCTGTCAGTAACATTCGTTAGTGATATTTGAACATACGTTGAATTACTCTTCGACTGTAAATAATGTAATTAGTCAGACTCTTGAGCACCTCTTTAATTTTTTAGTGACGAATTCACTCAATACGTGTATCGGATGGATACATAAGTTAGCACGTAGCAATGATCCACCAAATAACCGAAATATTTTCCTCGTTAAAATACTACTTTCAGTACCATGATAGTTAAGACTTTAACATTTACCTAGCATCAATTACTTACAAAATCCCTAAATTGTTGAAAAATTGTAGAATCAAATTATTTTCGTAAGTTATTGTGACGTCCAATTCCAGAGATAAAAACTGTTGCTAAGACAACGTAAATAAACTTATTTGGCACCATCTCCGCTTATTTCTTTAATAGATGTTTGCTATAATCTTTAGATATGTCTCAGTTCATTCCTCTGGTAAACCGTTTAGAAATATTCTCACCAACTCCAGTGTTTAATTAATTGTACTATTTCAATTCAAACCTCTTATGAAATTGCTTTAATGCCTTAAGGCATAAGGCGTCAGTCTTTGAAAATGACCCTCTTTGATTTAACTATCCCCAATTCATTTGTCTAGGTCTAATCGCTGACTTGAGAGCGTGCTTACGCTACTTGCTAAATGTCAGAACTATAACTTTTGCTTTCCTTTTAAATTGTTTTCTTTTCAGAATCAGTTATTGCAGATAATTTTTGCCGTGGGTAAATTACAACACACAGGTCAGAAGCAGTGTACCCAATCTGTATGCATATACAGTAAAGTCTGTGTGAAATTGTGAGAAGTGTTTTAAATGTCTGAATAGAGTGTATTTGAGGTAGAACATAGGTACCACCCCGGTATTCACCCGCTGGGATGTGGGAAACCACCTAAAAACCACATCAAGGCTGACTGGCACGCCGACCCCTTCTTCTATTACTGTTATTTTGTTCGTCATTGTTCTATTCGTTTGGTGTGGGCGGATGTCAAGCGACAGTCTCTCAGGTTCGTCGTTGAATATTTGACTAAGTTTTTCTTTTCTTCTGCTACATAGAGCAGCTAGTCCTCTGACCGTACACGCTGAGCTACCGCACAAGCATGAATTGATCCATGATTCTCCCTCTGTCACGTAATTTGAGCACATAGTCTGTCTCCTCCTCTTTAGTAGGTAATGGTAATGAATGTTCATAAGGAAATTGGTCTTTCGGGTGCCAACAGACTACGGTTGAACCACTGTCAGTGAAAACAATTTCTGGTCCGTATATCTTATTTGCATTATTAGCACTGAAGCGTATTTGTTGCGCTGTCAGTATACATACTGGTCGCAAGAGACCACTTAAGTTCGAAAGCATCGTTAACGTCGTCGTTAATCCATCAGACGAATTCGATTCGGTGTAAGCATTGCTCCCCGTTCCGGAAGTGGTCGCATTAAAACGCGCGGCTACCCAACTGGTCGAACTCCCAAAGAAACCAGAGACAAAGGGGCATGAATTAAGAAAGAGATCCATGGAGAAAAAAATTAGAGAAACGTGGAAGCTCAAATAGAATGCTCATGTAGGGCAGAATGCTTTGCGTAATCCTGCAAAGTCTCCATGAAAGCTGTAATAATAATAATAATAATAATAATAATTGAAAATATGTGGAAGTACGAAATTGGAATATCAGGATATTCAAAAGTTTCACTTGGAGTAGGGATGAAACAAGTAATGAGTAGCGATGAAACAAAAACAATATACATAAAAAGTGGAAATACACATACTCAAATTGTAATGCAAAAGAAGGTATCACAATTTGCTGACCGATTTCCGTATCTCGGCAGTCGTATCTCTCTGTAATAACGGGGGCATAGATGCAGACATTACTAGCAAATTTGTGAAAGTTTCTGCAGTCTTCCAAGGAAGTTTCAGCTTTACTCCTGTATCACACGACCGATTGCCATATATGCATCTGAGACCTTTAAAATGTCACCAAAATCGACACAAGCTCAGTGTTTTACATCAACGAAGCTGTAGGCGAATTTTGAACATCAGCGGTCTTAATCACGCTTCAAATGACGAAAAACTGAGAAGAAGTGGCCTACGCAGCCTGCACAAAATCGTTACCGAAAGAAGTCTGAAGCTTGTGGGGCATGTTCCACGCATGGAAGATCGAATAATCCCCAAATCAGTGTTGTGGAACCCAGTGGATGAATACAGAAGTGTCCTGGTCACAACTGGAAACGAACTTTTGTAAAGGATCTTCAGTGCGTGGACAATGACAGGGAGGAAGCTGAAAATCTGGCAGCTGACAGAGTTCGACGGAGGAATTTGCTTAGCATTGGAGAAACTAACGAGGAAAACACGGTAAATGCCATCACCCCATTTCCCAGGAACTCCCTCAGTGGAAGACGAGTCATAATAAGTGAACACGTCCATCCGTAGATGCTCGACTATTTCTGAGAAAACGACGGTAAAATATTTCGAGGTAGAGTTACTTTAAGGGTCTTTTACCGCGCAATATTCCAGGCAGAATTAGCGCCGCGGCTTTTGAATTTTGCACCATGTCTTCAAAACCCGATAATTGTTTTTATTTGTTTTATTTTTGTTGGTTTCATTTATCTACTCATGTCCGTAGAAGATTACTACACGAATGTTTCTTATCAAATTAGGAATTACAAGGGCGTTATATTAACCGTGAAACTAAAAATGAATTTCGCAGTATGTGGCACACATTATACAGGGTGGTCCATTGATAGTGACCGCGCCAAATATCTCACGAAATAAGCATCAAACGGCCGGCCGGTGTGGGCGTGCGGTTCTAGGCGCTACAGTCTGGAGCCGAACGACCGCTACGGTCGCAGGTTCGAATCCTGCCTCGGGCATGGATGTGTGTGATATCGTTATGTTAGTTAGGTTTAATTAGTTCTAAGTTCTAGGCGACTGATGATCTCAGAAGTTAAGTCGCATAGTGCTCAGAGCCATTTGAGCCAAGCATCAAAGGAAAAAACTACAAAGAACGAAACTCGTCTAGCTTGAAGGGGGAAACGAGATGGCGCTATGGTTGGCCCGCTAGATGGCGCTGCCATAGGTCAAGCGGATATCAACTGCGTTTTTTAAAATAGGAACCCCCATTTTTATTACATATTCGTGTAGTACGTAAAGAGATATGAATGTTTTAGTTGGACCACTTTTTTCGCTTTGTGATAGATGGCGCTGTCATAGTCACAAACGTTTAAGTACGTGGTATCACATAACATCCCGCCAGTGAAGACGGTATTTGCTTCGTGATACATTATCCGTGTTAAAATGGGCCGTTTACCAACTGTGGAAAAGGTCGATATCGTGTTGATGAATGGCTATTGTGATCAAAATGCCCAACGGGCGTGTGCTATGTATGCTGCTCGGTATCCTGGACGACATCATCCAAGTGTCCGGACCGTTCGCCGGCTAGTTACGTTATTTAAGAAAACAGGAAGTGTTCAGCCACATGTGAAACGTCAACCACGACCTGCAACAAATGATGATTCCCAAGTAGGTGTTTTAGCTGCTGTCGCAGCTAATGCGCACAACAGTTGCAGACAAATTGAGCGATAATCGGGAATCTCAAAAATGTAGGTGTTGAGAATGCTATATCAACATCGATAACACCCGTACCATATTTCTAAGCACCAGGAATTGCATGGCGACGACTTTGAACGTCGTGCACAGTTCTGTCACTGGGCACAAGAGAAATTACAGGACGATGACAGATTTTTTGCATGCGTTCGATTCAGTGACGAAGCGTCATTCACAAACAGCGGTAACGTAAACCGGCATAATATGCACGATTGGGCAACGTAAAATCCACGATGGCTGCGACAAGTGGAACATCAGTGACCTTGGCGGGTTAATGTAAAGTGCGGCATTAGGGGAGGAAGGATAATTGGCCCCCATTTTATCGATGGCAATCTAAATGGTGTAATGTATGCTGATTTCCTACGTAATGTTCTACAGATGTTACTATAAGATGTTTCACTACATGACAGAATGGCGATATACTTCCAACATGATGGATGTCCGGCACATAGCTCGCGTTGAAGCGGTATTGAATAGCATATTTCGTGACAGGTGGATTGGTCGTCGAAGCACGTTCACCGGATCTGACGTCCCCGGATTTATTTCTGTGGGGAAAGTTGAAGGATATTTGCCATCGTGATCCATCGACAACGCCTAACAACATGCGTCAGCGCATTGTCAGTGCATGTGCGAACATTACGAAAGGCGAACTACTCGCTGCTGAGAGGAATGTTGTTACACGTATTGCCAAATGTATTGAGGTTGATGGACATCATTTTGACCATTTAACAGGCAATCATGCTGTAACAGCATGCGTTCTCAGAAATGATAAGTTCAGAAAGGTACATGTATCACATTGGAACAACCGAAATAAAATGTTCAAACGTACCTACGTTCTGTATTTTAATTTTAAAAAACTTACCTGTTACCAACTGTTCGTCTAAAATTGTGAGTCATATGTTTGTGATTATTACAGCACCATCTATCACAAAGTGAAAAAAGTGGTCCAACTGAAACATTCATATTTCTTTACGTACTACACGAATATGTAATAAAAAATTGGGGTTCCTAATTAAAAAACGCAGTTGATATCCGTTTGACCTATGGCAGAGCCATCTAGCGGGCCATCTGGTTTCCCCCTTCAAGCCAGACAAGTTTCGTTCTTTGTAGTTTTTTTCGTTTGACGCTTATTTCGTGAGATATTTGGCCCGGTCACGATCAATGGACCACCCTGTATATGTGTGTGTATGGTACGTTGAGGGGTTACAATCTTTTTAAATTCTCATATACTGATATTTCATCCTCATACCAATTCTTATATTATACTGACATGTTCAGGAAGTTATGATGCACTCCCTTGGATGATACCGATCGTAGAAACTCACATTCCGAACACCATGAGCATCACATGCCACAGTGACATTTCTTCGTATTAGTCTGGCTCGGGAAAGGAACGTCGTTGACACTGATGAATACTTCATGCGCTGTCAATAATTTCGCAGCAAAGCTTGCATGGAAGAATCCCCAAATCAGTGTTGTGGTTCAAATGGTTCAAATGGCTCTGAGCACGATGGGACTTATCAGCTGAGGTCATCAGTCTCCTAGAACTTAGAACTACCTAAACGTAACTAACCCAAGGACATCACACACATCCATACCCGAGGCAGGATTCGAACCTGCGACCGTAGCGTCGCGCGGTTCCAGACTGAAGCTCCTAGAACCGCTCGGCCACTCTGGCCGGCTGTGTTGTGGAAACCAGTGCATGAATACAGAAGTGTCCTGGTTACAATTGGAAACGAACTTATGTAAAGGATCTTCAGTGCGAAAACTGACGCTTGTAGTTGATAATGAATCAAGATACACTACACGAACTTCACTGAAAATACACACAGTTTTCTCATCCTCTTTTTCTAAATCATTGATCTGACACACAGTTAGTACACGAATAAGGACAACAATATATCAATATACACTGGAAAACATTCAAGTAATATTCTTCTACAGGTATGGTTATTTAAATCAAAAACAAATATTAAAGTAACAATCGGGTTTCGAACACGGGGCGCAAACCTAAGACGCCACAACGCTAACCATTGCGCCACCTTTTATTTATTTATTAGCGAACGTCACATGACATCCGTTGAAGTTCGTTGTTGATCCCTTCACTAAGCCGCTTTTATTACAGAGGGCAGCCAGCTCTGACCAAACACTCTGAGCTACCGTGCCGGCATGCCACTAATTCGTCTGAGGATATTGCCCCGTAAAATGCATGTACGGTACACGAAAACTGCTACGGAAACTTTGATCGCCGTTTTTTTCAAATGGTACAAATGGCTCTGAGCACTATGGGACTTTGCAGCTGAGGTCATCAATCCCCTAGAACTTAGAACTGCTTAAACCTAACTAACTTAAGGACATCACATACATCCATGCCCGAGGCAGGATTCGAACCTGCGACCGTAGCGGTCGCGCGGCTCTAGACTGAAGCGCCTAGAACCTCTCGGCCATCCCAGCCGGCGCGGTTTTTTCAGAAACGGTCGAGTATCTACGGATAAACTGAGACACGTGTTCAGTTATTTCGACTCCTCTTCCACTGAGCGAAGTTTCTAGGAATTTCGGTTATTGCACTTGCCGTGTTCTCCTCGTAAGTCTAAGTTATCAGCACAGAAACTACGACCGGGATAGAAAGTCTCTTCGGTTTTGCTGCCGGACTCTAAAATCAACTTGACTCGATATTTCGGCGATCCAACTGGTCCCCATCTTCAGGAAAATGCTGCTTCTGCTGATGAGTCCCGCTGAGAACTGACGCCAGGTTGCAAATCGACGTCCTATATAGGTGCACGGCGCATGCGCCGCCCATCACGGTTTCTGCCTTCCTAGAGGGGGAGGTGGCGCTGCCCTTAGTGAAACACTGCTGGCAACGATGTATCGCTATCAAGGCCGCACCGAAGAACGTTCAGTTTTGATGCGAGATAATACAGGATTCCACGTCTTGCTAAGAGGAAACCCATTGTCTCCGTTGATTAAATTATCAGCCAACCTAATTTCAATCGCCTCTTCATAGACACTGTTCCAAAACCCGGAAATGTTGGCAACTTCCACAGTTTCATCAAATTTCATACTGTGTCCCTCATTTAGGCAATGTTCTGCTGCCGCCGATTTTTCCGGCTGTTGTAGCCTCGTATGACGGCGATGTTCCACACACCTGTCATGCACTGCGCGAATCGAACTGCCAATGTAAGCTTTCCCACATTGACACGGAATTTGGTACACACCGGATTTCCTAAGCCCCATATCATCTTTCACAGAGCCGATCAGAGCCCTAATCTTAGAAGGTGGACGGAACATACTCTTAATGTTAAAATTCCTTCAAATTCGTGCAATCTTAAACGATAAGCCTCCAGCATAAGGAAGAAAGGCCACAGATCTATGTTCCTCTTCATACACCTCCGGAGATGGTCCAAACTCCATAGCCCGACGAATCTGCTTCTCGGTGTGTCCTTTTTCCTTGAAAACAGCCATCAAATGCTCAAGTTCTTGGGTTAAGCTGTCTGCGTCGGAAATGGCATATGCTCTTCGTCCAAAGTCCTAAGGACGCCACTGCGTTGGTGTGGTGGGTGACAACTCTTAGGATGCAGACACCGATCTGTGTGTGTCGGCCTTCGGTGAACACTGTGTCCCAAAGTACCATCTGGTTTTTTCTTTATAAACCATAACGTCTAAAAATGGAATCATCCCATCATTTTCAACCTCCATAGTAAATTTGATACGGGGATGACAACAGTTGAAGTGGTCCAAAAATCTGTTAAGACCATCACGTCCATGCGTGGTAGTTGCCAACATTTCCGGTTTTTGGAACAGTGTCTATAAAGAGGCGATTGAAATTAGGTTGGCTGATAATTTAATCAACATAGACAATGGGTTTCCTCTTAGCAAGACGTGGAATCCTGTATTATCTCGCATCAAAACTGAACGTTCTTCGGTGCGGCCTTGTTTGCGATATATTGTTGCCAGCAGTGTTTCACTTATGGCGGCGCCACCTCCCTGTCTTGGAAGGCAGAAACCGTGATGGGTGGCGCATGCGCCGTGTACCTATATAGGACGTCGATTTGCAACTTGGCGTCAGTTCTCAGCGGAACTCATCAGCAGAAGCAGCATTTTCCTAAAGATGGGGACCAGTTGGATCGCCGAAATATCGTGTCAAGTTGATTTTAGGATCCGGCAGCAAATCCGAAGAGACTTTGAAGACTTATTACGCCGGGAAAGCCTACGTAATCACATACGACCGGTATTATTAATTTTGTTTTGCTTTGCTGTAATAAGATAGTAACTGAAATGATCGCGGTACTGGTATCATTACGGGGAGGAGGTCTCAATAAATAAAGAACAAGTAAAATATGCTGCCTTAATTTAATAAATGTGTGTTTGTGGTAGCCGCTATAAAGAAGATGGATCCGAGTAATGTACTAGGTATGTATATCTCTAGTGCGTGACCAGTTGTTGGCCCGAGCTCAAGCCTCAGACATGGAACACCCGTCTTGTGTGGAGAGACGCAGCGTGTGTGCGCTAGGCTGTTGAATGGGGAGCTGTCCGGCAGGTGGCGGGCCATTGGTATGCGGCCGGCCGTCCCCACAGGAGGAATGCGCCGGCGAGCCAAGTGCCGCGCCGCGCCACGGCGTGACACAGGGGCACTTCCTGCTGGCGAGCCGACCCTGCAGCACCCGTCGCTCGTGCACCGTTTGAAGGTCGATCACATCGCGCCGCAGATCAAAACAACCCACACTCAGCTGCAGGTCTTTTTTATCGAGTCACAAGCAGTACAAAAAACTACGTAACTACACTGAAGCCGCAGGGAACTAGTATAGGCAGGCGTATTCAAATACAGAGATATGTAAACAGGCACAATACGGCGCTGCGGTCGACAACGCCTATGTAAGACAACGAGTGTCTGGCGCGATTCGTTACTGCTGCTACAATGGCAGGTTATCAAAATCTAAGTGACTTTGAACTGTTGCATCTCCGAGGCAGCGATGAAGTGGGGATTTTCCCGTGCGACCATTTCACGAGTGTTCCGTGAATAACAGGAATTCGGTAAAACGTCAAATCTCTGACATTTCTGCAGCCGGAAAAAGATCCTGCAAGAATGGGACCTCCCGCGTCCGACCATCCTGATTTAGGTTTTCCGTGATTTCCCTAAATCGCTCCAGGCAAAGGCCGGGATGGTTCCTTTCAAAGGGCACGGCCGACATCCTTCCCCGCCCTTCACTAATCCGATGAGACCGATGACCTCGCTGTCTGGTCTCCTTCCCCAAAACATCCATCCATCCAAGAATGGGATCCCGCGGCCGGCCATCCTGATTTAGGTTTTCCGTGATTTCCCTAAATCACTCCAGGCAAATGCCGGGATGGTTCCTTTCAAAGGGCACGGCTGACTTCCTTCTCCGTCCTTCCCTAATCCGATGAGACCGATGACCTCGCTGTCTGATCTCCTTCTCCAAAAAAAACAACAAGAAGAATGGGACCAACGACGACTGCAGAGAATCGTTCAGCGTGACAGAAGTGCAACCCTTCCGCAAACTGCTGTAAATTTCAATGCTGAGCCATCAGTAAGTGGCAATTTGCGAACCATTCAGTGAAACATCATCGATACGGGCTTTCGGAACCGAAGGCCCACTCGTCTGTCCTTGATGACAGTACGACACAAAGCTTTACACCTCGCCTGTGTCCGTCAGACACCGAAATTGGACTACTGATGACTGGAAACATGTTGCCTGGTCGGACGAGTCTCGTTTCAAATTCCATCGAGCGGATGGATGTGTACTGGTATGGAGACAACCTCATGAATCCATGGACACTGCATGTCAGCAAGGGACTGTTCAAACTGGTGGAGGCTCTATAATGATGTGGGGCATCTGCAGTTGGAGTGATATTGGACCCCTGATACATCTAGATACGACTCTGACAGGCGACACTTACGTTCCTGTCTGATCACCTGCATCCATTCATGTTCATTGAGCATTCCGACGGGCTTCGGCAATTCCAGCAGGACAATGCGACACCCCACACGTTCAGAATTGTTACAGAGTGGCTCTAGGAACACTTTTCTGAGTTTAAACACTTCGCTGGCCACCAACCTCCCCAGACATGAACATTATTGAACATATCTGGGATGCCTTGCAACGTGCTGTTCAGAAGAGATCTCCAACCCCTCGTACTCTTACGGATTTACGGGCAGCCCTGTATGATTCATAGTGTCAGTTCCCTCCAGCATTACGTCAAACATTATTCGAGTCCATGGCACGTCATGTTGCAGCACTTCTGCGTGCTGGAGGGGGCCCTGCACGATATTAGGCAGGTGTACCATTTTCTTTGGCTCTTCAGTGTATAAAATCTTGCATTTGGAATGCATGTGGTGCTACAGAAGAATGCTGAAGATTAGATGGGTAGATCACATAACTAATGAGGTGCTGAATAGGATTGGGGAGAAGTTTGTGGCACAACTTGACTAGAAGAAGGGATCGGTTGGTAGGGAATGTTTTGAGGCATCAAGGGATCACCAATTTAGTATTGGAGGGCAGCGTGGAGGGTAAAAATCGTAGAGGGATACCAAGAGATGAATACACCAAGCAGAATCAGAAGGATGTAGGTTGCAGTAGGTACTAGGAGATGAAGAAGCTTGCACAGGATAGAGTAGCATGGAGAGCTGCATCAAACCAGTCTCAGGACTGAAGACCACAACAACAATATGAATTTGGTGCTCCCTGTAATTGCAGTCCGCGGAGATATCCCGGTTTGTCATCTCCCCCCCCCCCCCTTCCCTCACTCCCCTCAGAACCAGGACAGTCAGTAGTGTGGGTGAGTTGAGAATTTGGGTCTGAGTGCAGGCGTGCTAAGGTAGCATGTGAACTTGCGATGACCACTGTGCCCTGATGGCTCGGGTTCGAATACCGGTCCAGCACAAATTTTCAGCTTTCCCTTTGATTTAATTCAGATGGTAGAGTTTTGTCAGGACTGGCTCTCCCAAGGCCTTCAGTAGTTCCAATGGAATGTTGTCTACTCCGGGGGCCTTGTTTCGACTCAGGTCTTTCAGCGCTCTGTCAAACTCTTCACGCAGTATCGTATCTCCCATTTCATCTTCATCTACATCCTCTTCCATTTCCATAATATTGTCCTCAAGTGCATCACCCTTGTATAGACCCTCTATATACTCCTTCCACCTTTCTGCTTTCCCTTCTTTGCTTATATCTGGGTTTCCATTTGAGCTCTTGATGTTCATACAAGTGGTTCTCTTATCTCCAAAGGTCTCTTTAATTTTCCTGTAGGCAGTATCTATGTTTCCCCTAGTGAGATAAGCCTCTTCATCCTTACATTTGTCCTCTAGCCATCCCTGCTTAGCCATTTTGCATTTCCTGTCGATCTCATTTTTGAGACGCTTGTATTCCTTTTTGCCTGCTTCATTTACTGCATTTTTATATTTTCTCCTTTCATCAATTAATTTCAATATTTCTTCTGTTACCCAAGGATTTCTACTAGCCCTCGTCTTTTTACCTACTTGATCCTCTGCTGCCTTCACTACTTCATCCCTCAAAGCTACCCATTCTTCTTCCACTGTATTTCTTTCCCCCATTCCTGTCAATTGTTCCCTTATGCTCTCCCTGTAACTCTGTACAACCTCTGGTTCTTTCAGTTTATCCAAGTCCCATCTCCTTAAATTCCCTCCTTTTTGCAGTTTCTTCAGTTTTAATCTACAGGTCATAACCAATAGATTGTGGTCAGAGTCCGCATCTGCCCCTGGAAATGTCTTACAATTTAAAACCTGGTTCCTAAACCTCTGTCTTACCATTATATAATGTATCTGATACCTTTTAATATCTCCAGGGTTCTTCCATGTATACAACCTTCCTTCATGATTCTTAAACCAAGTGTTAGCTATGATTAAGTTGTGCTCTGTGCAAAATTCTACCAGGCGGCTTCCTCTTTCATTTCTTAGCCCCAATCCATATCCACCTACTACGTTTCCTTCTCTCCCTTTTCCTACACTCAAATTCCAGTCACCCATGACTATTAAATTTTCATCTCCCTTCACTGTCTGAGTAATTTCTTTTATTTCATCGTACATTTCTTCAATTTCTTTGTCTTCTGCAGAGCTAGTTGGCATATAAACTTGTACTACTGTAGTAGGTGTGGGCTTCGTATCTATCTTGGCCACAATAATGCATTCACTATGCTGTTTGTAGTAGCTTACCCGCATTCCTATTTTCCTATTCATGATTAAACCTACTCCTGTATTACCCCTATTTGATTTTGTGTTTATAGCCCTGTAGTCACCTGACCAGAAATCTTGTTCCTCGTGCCACCGAACTTCACTAATTCCCTCTATATCTAACTTTAACCTTTCCATTCCCCTTTTTAAATTTTCTAGCCTACCTGCCCGATTAAGGGATCTGTAGAACGCCAGTTTTCTTTCTCCTGATAACGACATCCTCTTGAGTAGTCCCCGCCCGGAGATCCGAATGGGGGACTATTTTACCTCCGGAATATCGTCATTTTAATCATACAGTAAAGCTGCATGCCCTCGGGAAAAATTACGGCCGTAGTTTCCCCTTGCTTTCAGCCGTTCGCAGTACCAGCACAGCAAGGCCGTTTTGGTTATTGTTACAAGGCCGGATCAGTCAATCATCCAGACTGTTGCCCTTGCAACTACTGAAAAGGCTGCTACCCCTCTTCAGGAACCATACGTTTGTCTGGCCTCTCAACAGATACCCCTCCGTTGTGGTTGCTCCTACGGTACGGCTATCTGTATCGCTGAGGCACGCAAGCCTCCCCACCACGGCAAGGTCCATGGTTCATTCTTGAAGAAAAAAAAAACTTGTTTCACAAAGCGCCTGACATCCAGCGCACGTTGGCCTATCGATTATTCATACGATTTTGAAACGCATCCCAGTTGATTTCTGAACAAATTTTAATTTGATTTCTGAACAAATCATTAACTGATTTTAGAATGCGTGCATAGTGTATGTGGGATGTCTCTGCCAGGGGAATACCAGTCGCAACAAAAAATAGAAACTTTCCCACAGACAGAAAGAGGACGGGGCTATACGAGCTGAGCCGAATAAACCCGAACGGGTGAACACCAGTCGCTGTTTGTTTATGTGGTTGACTGGGTATGCAAATAATAAGCGTTGTTCTATTTACTAGCGAAATCCATTCAGACTACCAGAGTGTAAATAAACGACTGACAGGAATAACAGATAAAGATTACATATTTTCTTCTCGGTATATCAATGAAAATGAAATTTTGGCAGAAAATTTCAGCCAGATCGCTACACCGCTAAAGGCCAGTTGTAGAGTCCCCTGTTAGCAGCCAATTCAGTTCTATTCTCGGAAAAGCGCGGAAAACGCGTTATACGAAGAGGTAACGACTCCTAAACGGAGAATAAACGCGGGATAAACCGGTGATTCTGGCAGGGTTAGTGAAGTTAACAGGAGAATAAGTTTTGACAAGAGCAGGAACAGTTACAGAATTAGTGCTGAGAGGATTGTTTGTTAGTACGAGGAAGGAGAAGAAATACGGACATCACACAAATTATTTGGAATTATATGACGATTCCAAATTTATATAAAAATTTCGTATTACTACTGCTTTTCGATCTCATTGTATGACGATTCCAAATTTATGTAAAAAATTCATATTAATACTACTTTTCGATCACATGCTTGAGAAACTGGAGCATATGAATGAAATGTAAAACAATTTCCTAACATAAAACAGCAGCAATTTCAATAGGACTAATAGGCATTTGATATTGGTACTTCGTGAATTATATTCTGTCGTGTTATTTATGTAAATGAGGTAGTCAGAAATAACTATTTGTGCCAAAACAGTCTCGCTTATTCGGCGTATGTTACAACTGCTGCAATATTAGAAAGGCCTATTTCCTTTCATCTAGCAGACAGTGACAAAATAGACGTAATCAAATCGAGAACCACGTTACCCTTGAGTACTATTATATTAGAAAGGCCTATTTCCTTTCATCTAGCAGACACTGAAAAAATAGACGTAATCGAACCGAGAACCACGTTACTCTTGAGTACTATTCGTATTAACAGTTTTCGAGAGAAAAAAGTGCTGGACCTATGGACTGAAGAAACGTGTACTGTTTTCCTTGTATTAGCTAATACGCAATAAAGAGTGCAAGTTATCTGAAGAGTTCTTATTCTCCCGGTCACAAATAATCCCACTCAGTGTTAAATGTGAGGTTGTCTTTTCTTTTTTTCTTAAAAAAAGGG
This sequence comes from Schistocerca gregaria, assembly GCF_023897955.1. Lineage (NCBI taxonomy): Eukaryota > Metazoa > Arthropoda > Insecta > Orthoptera > Acrididae > Schistocerca > Schistocerca gregaria. The sequence goes on from NC_064920.1 coordinate 766,479,551, forward strand.
GGGGGTTAGGATGTCAAACCAGCCGACTGGGAGTAGGTGAGGCACCACAGGGCATTTTAATTTCCACCGTTCTTAAAAAAGGTCTGATGGCTTCCATTACAAAATATACACGTTTTAATTCCGAGAGCGAAGTACTGTGACGTGCGACAGAATAATGCCGTGTGACGAGGCGTGGTACTGCACTTTGGCACACTTAAGACCAAATAACATGTGTTGCATTTCCTCGAACGTATATCTTTTATATATCAAACTATTCCGTAAGATGTGAGCTACAAAATGAACATATTTTAGAAAAATCGATTTAAAAAAATTGACGTCCTATCTGAAACGCTCCAGTGGAGGGAGGGGGGGGGGGGGGGACGCCACTATCAAGTTTTTGTCCCGGTTCGGAAATATCATAGATCCGTGGCTGATTACTGATTTAGTGCCCCTTGAATTATCCTCATTACTCGCGGCATTTCGCCGATTTCCGTAAGAGTTTGAGCTCTGCGTGTATCCAAACTGAAGTTATGAATTGGTTGTTCTTGACACATAGTACGGATTTGGCTTGTTAGAGTGTTAAACCAATCTGTTCCAGCATTAGTTATGTCACAGAAACGTTGCAGTATCCAATATTATAGTCATTTCATTTAGTTTTGCGAGTGAGAGTAATTTGATGGTTGGTCATTTCTTTGTTTGGACTAGAATCATCACCCCACATGAGCAGAATCCGGCGCTTTAAGCGCTGTGGGCTCAGTCTTCCACTAAATGTATTTGCTTAATAATCCATACACCTTGTGGAGGATTTTATGTGAAATTAAAACCATTTTAAGTAGCTCATTTTCGGGTACGACATCGCGGTCTTGGTCCATGAAAACACCATATGTTCGTAATCGCACTGCGTTCCGCAACGCCGCTAAGCATTTTGTAGTGCGTGAGGTTCTGTACTGAACGAACCACTACATGCAGGGAGAAATACTTACCACAAAACATTTTTCCTACTTTTTTTTTTTTTTTTGCTTGACTTAATGGTGGCTGCTTGTCTATTTGTTCGTTCTCTGTCTAACCACATGTAGTAGTTAGAATTATCGTTGCCCGTCTATATATTGCATGAATGTGCGTGAATTATTGGATTCTTTTCGTCCTAGTTTGGAATTTGGTATTTCTGATACAAGTTCGGATCTAACTTCAGTGATCCTTGCATCCACGCTGCCTCATCGTAGTATTATGGTATTAAGGAGATCCTATGTAATAAACGTGTATGTTTTCTTCTTTACACCATGTACTTCAGAGCGTTATTGGTGACAATTCCATGTGCTTACGTAAATAAATCTTTACCGTTCAAGGTGAAAGAATCTCCACATCTCCGTAATCGTCCATTAAGCTTTCCGTCCTCTCACGTGCACCTATTTCTGAATGGTCAATGTGCAGGCTCAGTTGGAACAAGTCAAGAGAAAGAAATAAGCAGAACGAGGAGTGTGGATTGCCATGTATGAATTAAAAACAGTCTTGGTTGCAATTTGTTCTCTTACTAACGACACATTTTGCCTTGGTTGGGTAATTTCAGATTATTTATAGGGTTAACAGAATAAGCGACAATTAGTCTATGGTCCTAGTTTCCATGATTCTAAATGTAAATACAGGAATTTTTACTGAGTTAAAAATTTTATTATTACAACATACTAAAATCTATAACACGGCTGTGTGCTAGACTGAAGCGTGTTTTCAGTCAGATAAATCAGTAGAGACCGTTTCCGTTTACAGCATTTTAAAATCATAAAACGGTTCTGTGCTACATTGAAGCACGCTTTCAGACAGATGAACCCGAAGATACATAGTCATCAACAGTTAATGGTTCAAATGGCTCTGAGCACTACGAGACTTAACATCTGAGGTCATCATTCCCCTAGAACTTGGAACTACCTCAACCTAACTAACCTAAGGACATCACACACATCCATGGCCGAGGCAGGATTCGAACCTGCGACCGTAGCGGTCGCGTGGTTCCAAACTGAAGGGAGGGATGGAGAGAGAAAGAAAGAGAGAGAGGTTGTTGTGGAAAGGCATCTGGAGTAAATGTTGTGCAGTATGGTGAGGAGGAAAATTTAGTTCTGAGAGCTGATCATATGAAGTTTTGGTGTGGATGTTATTTATGTAGTTCTTCAATTGTGGCAAAGAGGATTTTCTTGTACAGTGATGTGTATTCATTTACTACTTTCTTTCCTTGGGCTATTGATTTTTGGATGTGATAGTTTTCTTCTATTGTTAATTTTTGTTACAGGTTGTTACTAGTTTTAAGAATTATTAAGCCAGATTCAGTGTTTGCTGCGTGGTTTTATTTAATTTAATCGTATGGCTAGTTCCCGCCGTCGGGCAGGCCGTACGCCGAGTGCCGGTCTTTCAATTTGTCGCCACTTTGGCAACCGGCAGTCGATGAGGATGATGATGAGGACAGCACAACACTCAGTCCCTCGGTGGAGAAAATTCCTCGACCCAGCCGGGAATCGAACCCGGGCCGAGAGGATGGACAATCCGCAACGCTGACCATTCAGCTACCGGGAGCGAACTGCCGGTTGGTGATTCTCTGCTATTCTGTGCTATCACTTCAAAGATGTCTTGCTAAGGCGGAATTGCTGGCCCAATTTTGCTCGCAAGCACGGAAATAAAGAGAATTGCAACACCACAAGATGATGATTATGACGAAAAATGACGTTAGCCCCATTTGATTTAGTGCCAACAGGTGAAAATTCTTACCTGACAGGGACTCGAACTCGGATCTCACGCTTAACGCGAGTAGTTGTCTTCACAGCGTCGGCCATCGGTGCACGCTTCCCAACCGACCCACATTCTCAGCCTGTTATCCTGCTGTACACTACCGGCGTAGCCTAACCTACCCACGAACCCCTCACTCACCATTTCGGATTTCCATTATGTCCGAAAAAACAGACACCACATACATAGGGTGGACCAATTTAATTCACAATACGGAATAAACTGGGGTAGAGATGAGGTACGTGCAAAATATTTTATACGAAAGCTGTAGGTGTCAAAGAGGATCACACATTGCTAGCTTAAAGAGATTTTTTAAGTGACAACCCTAATATTTGATTTAAGATTGGAAAAGAGCTGCACATTTTAAGTGTAAACCGGTGCTTTCTGTAAAAAGAAAACAAGTTCTTCTACGCGAGTGCTCAGTTCGAGAAGACAATGAAAATGGCTGAGGTGCTGGCGTTATACTGTAACTCAATTTATGTTCCTAATAGTATGGTTTACTTACTAGAATGGAATCAGATGAAGTAACTATTAACTACCAGTACGTCATCGTACTGTGGTAGATTGTCCCATAGTCTGTTCGGCTGCTCTTGTACAGAGCCGCAGAGAAGGCGGTCGTGTGGAGTCGCATCAGTCGACCCTCGCGGAGAGCGCGATGGAAGAGCTGTCGCCCGCGTCCGCGAGATGGAACACCGTTCTTGTTTCTTTGCTAATTTGTGTGATCAGTTCGTCAAAACGGCGGGTCTGTTTTTCTTTATTTTGCCGAGTGACATAGCTACAGTGACTGACTACGCTCCAAACGGTATCGTAGATTACGATTTTAGGAATGTCAGGGCGTTTACGTCCACGAGGCCGCACTTTATGCTAGACTTTTCCTCAACAGAAGTCTCCCAAATGACGTTACTACTCGCGATTTCACTGACAGAGCCCGAGAAGGATGCTTACATCGTGTTCGCTGTCGTCGTGAATATGGAGAAAATCATAATTGCGTCGTAGCCGTTCTTGCAGTTGTCAGCTAAATCCTTATATCAGTTCACGGCAAATTCAAACGGAACTAGGATTATCGAAGTCGCCGGTTCTCAGAATACTAACGGCATAGAGATTTCATGCCCACCATTGACCCAGACCTAATGCTTTGTAAGTTCGAAGAACGGCTTGCATTTTGCCCCTGGACCATACATCATCAAGAAGTGTTCATATCAGTAATGTTCTCAAATGAAGCCACATTTAAAAATACGGGTGGATTAAACAGGCTAAAGGGTCCTTATTGATCGGATGTCCATCCCCAATGGTACTGTTTACAACCAACGTCGTTGGAGAGTTAACGTCTGGTATGGTATTGTTGTGGTGTCACCGCCAGACACCACACTTGCTAGGTGGTAGCCTTTAAATCGGCCGCGGTCCGTTAGTATACGTCGGACCCGCGTGTCGCCACTATCAGCGATTGCAGACCGAGCGCCGCCACACGGCAGGTCTAGTCTAGAGAGACTCCCTAGCACTCGCCCCAGTTGTACAGCCGACTTTGCTAGTTAGATAGCGATGGTTCACGATCTACATACGCTCTCATTTGCCGAGACGGCAATTTAGCATAGCCTTCAGCTACGTCATTTGCTACGACCTAGCAAGGCGCCATATTCAGTTACTACTCTGAACAGATAATATTGTGAATCATGTACCGTCAAGAGCGACGTTCATCATTAAAGGATTAAAATTAAGTATCAAACTAAATACGTCCGCTTTCTGAATTCTCATTCCTTGTCATGTTCCAGACCTTACATCAGTATAGTTCTTCCCTCCTCACGCCAGCCTGCGTGAGCTAAAACGAGTGCATTTCGGCATCCACTACTAACAATTGTCAATGGCTACCTGATTGGTCCCTACATTTCTTAATGGTAATAGAAATCAACATAATGTTTTGGAAATGTTGTGAGACCATTTACCTGGCTTACTTGGATATGTTAACTTAGAGACCAGACAAAAAATGCACCGCCCCGTTACTAAAGGATCGTAAGGAGATTTTCAAATGAGCAGTATCCACGTCAATGGATTCGACGTGGTGGTCCCATTCCGTAGCTCGCTTGTTCACCCTAACTAACTTCCAATTATTTTTACATTTGCGTAAATATGAAAAACATTTCCTATGAGCAGCAGCCCATGACAGGAGAAAACATGATGGAACGTATCCGGAGAGCTTGTGCATCCTTTCCACGAGATGTTCTGCTGTCACATATTTCTTAAGGAGGATTAATCAGTGCACCGAAGCAAATGATGGTCACTTTGAGCACATTCTCAATGGCTAATATCCAAGTACAAAGTGAAAGAAAGGTACGGGAGCTCTTTAAATCAAGCACCCCGAGGAATCTCATTCAGAAACTTTTAAATCAATTATCTATGTTACATTTATATTTTTTCTGTCTTGCTAATGTCAAAATAACATTTATACGTTATGATGAATTTATTTTTGCCAGTAAAGATGTTAATGAAAATTTGAAGTTCAACTCTCTCTTCGCTCTTTCCAAATCCGATGCCACAAATCGTGATTTCCGTGAAACAAAAGTCAACCTTCGAATGACTTTCGATAGTTATCTTTAAGGTCGTGGTTATCGGTAATGGTACGTGACCACTTCTGCCCTTTTCAATTTGTATCTAACTTTGTAGTTTGCTGTATCCCCCCTCTGTTCTGAATTAATCTCTACTAAACTAAAAACATGTTTCCTTATTTGACTTTTATTCAACCTTGCCATGATCTTGAATTATGTATCATTTTATACGTAAAATTCGCCGCATTTTTCAAGTTTTAAATATTTGGGTGTCCATTAAAAAACTCACACTACCCCCATATCACCTTGAAAATCACGTTCAAGGACACAGTCATCAGTAGCAATGTGTAGGCTTTGTCGCATACAACTTCTATGTAAAACATTTTGTTGTATCTCACCCCTTTCCATAGTTCTCCCCTTTATGGATTGAAATTGTTCATCCTGTATATAAATGAGAACGACAGTATAAAGAGTCACTTCATATCCATGTGTTGCACTCAAGAAGCCTATCAGCACCAAAACAAAGCGAAGGGAGTTCCAGGAGCAGGGAACTGCAGGGAGAGCTGGGATTACAAAACCACTCATCAGAGATGCAAATGCCCCTACCAGAAAAACGTGGCGCCGACACCGTAAAACACGTGCAACGGAGCAATGGAAGAAAGTAATTTGGTCGGACGAGTGGTTCACACTGTTTTCAACTTCTGGCCGAATTTACATTCCTAGTGTCAAGTGCGGCGAGAGTTCGCTGATGGTCTAGACCAGGGGTCTCCAAAATACGGCCCGCGGGCCGAAGCGGGCCCGCGAGGGCCGGAAACCGGCCCGCGTTAGCTGGCCGGACATCCGCGGTATCCGGCCCGCCAAATATTCGAGGTGGTACTGCCAACAATTGAGTTTAGAGGCCTTTCGCGGCCAATACACCGCTACATTGTCGGAGCTCTATCCTTACAAAGCGGAAGGTCATGGTTAAACTTGTGGCTATCCACAATCAACAGACAGACCATTCTCCGATTTTAAGATTTTCCTTGTCTTTTCGAATTCAAACTTTGAATTGTCCCACACTTCGTCGTCTCACCTGCTAGTACAGCTCATAAAACACTAAAAAACTCCTGAGACACTCGCAACATAGACACAATCACGCAACAGAGCTATCAAATATATACTCTGGCTCTGCTACTTGCCACGAGACTACATAACTAAACTTATTGTTGCACCGCTTGAAATAACAATGCGTCGACATACTCTACCTCTGTTACGTCTTGCAATAATAGTGTTGCTAACAATGACTTTGAGATTTCGTTAACTTGCAGAACGCTTTCTTGAAGAATGTGCAGTGACATACTTTTTTGTCGGTGAAATAATAAAATACGCCAGAATTTCTGTCAGGTGCGTCCACCAATCAAAATTATGTAATTAAATAAAAATCGTAGTTCGTTTCACAACCTTAGATTTTTGCGATTTCATCTTTCCTTTAGCCTTACATTACGGTGATCATGGAGTGCTAGGGTGTTTTAATCTCACTAGGTAGATCTTGTATCTTATGACTTCGTGGAGGAGTCAATGTGGCCCACAGACTAAAAAGTTTGGAGACGCCTGGTTTAGACAGCCATATCGTGGTATTTCATGGACTCCATGGTTATTCTGATCTGTCGCGTTATAGCCAAATATTATGGGACCATTTTGGATGATCAAGTTCATCCCCTGGTACACATGGTGATGCCGTGTTCCAAGACGACTGGGTCCCTGTTCACAAAAGCAGCATCGTCCAGGACGGGTTTGGTGAGACCGAGGATGAATCGTCGCATCGCCCCTGGCCACTGCAGTCCCAAGATCTCAATATTACTGAGCCTTTGTTGTCTATTTTGAAGAGAAGTGCGTGTGATTTCTATCCACCTCCATCATGGTTATCTGAACTTGCCACTATTTTTGAGGAATACTTGTAAAAGATTCACTTAAAAACCAAACACAACAAGTATTTATCCATTCCGAAACGACTGGAAGCTGTTTTGAATGTCAACGGTTTTCCTGTACCGTAGTAGGCATGATAATGCGTAGTGTTTGTGATTTTCCTGTATTTTGGTCCACTTGTATATGCAGACGTAGATGAAGATGTAGACTGCTTGCCCCTTTGGATTCCGCTAGGGCAACGCCTACTGAGCAGGCAAACTCTTGAACAGCCGTATCGTGCGGATAGCCTGTCAACAAATTTCTCAGGAGACAGTACAGCGGGGAACTGACGGCATTACACTCTCCAAACTCTTAACAGATAGATCGGTGCAATGGATGAAAAAAACCCAATATAGACTAATTTCAGCCGCGCGGGATTAGCCGAGCGGTCTGAGGCGCTGCAGTTATGGACTGTGTCGCTGGTCCCGGCGGAGGTTCGAGTCCTCCCTCGGGCATGGATAATTTAGTTTAAGTAGTGCGTAAGCTTAGGGATTGATAACCTTAGCAGTTAAGTCCCATAAGATTTCACACACATTTGAACATTTTTTTAACTAATTCCAGACTCTCACGGATGTTGGGATTACGAACAGGATCCACTCAAAACGCTGGGGGTCTACGGCTGGACACCTGTTAGTGACACTAATGTGGGGTGTGCCCCACCTTTCACCTTAACGACAGTTTGAACTCTGCCGGGGATACTTTCAATGAGGTACCTGATGTCTGTGGTAGAATGGCAATCCCTTCTTCCATAGGGTTCGAAACCAGAGAAGGTAGTGCAGTTGGAGCTGGGGTCTGGTGCGATGTCGCGTTGTAACCCTTCCAAAAGGTGTTTGTTCCATTGGGTTCAATCCGGACTCTAGCCAGGGCGGTCCATGTACCTTACAAATATTGATTTATGACAGGAAGCACTGTCAAGCTGATACAATCGCCGTCTCCTTCACTGTACGCAATTCACAGTACTGTAAAACGTGTTCATATCTTTCTGTATCTAGCGTTGTCTCTAGCGCAGTAAAAGGAACACACCTAACCACGAAAAATACCGCCTTACCGTACCGCCACCTCCTCCATACTTCACTTTTCTCACTACACATGACGGCAGTTACCTCTAGCCATTAGCCCACCCAGACCCATTCACCGGATTGCACACGGTACAGAGCGTTTTATCACAGCAAATCACTCGTTTATAGTCACTCAATGTCCAGTGGTGTAGCTCTTTACACCACTTCAAGCATCGCTTAGCATTAACTACAGAAAGTGTGACTTACGAGGAGTTTCGCGACCTTTGGACGGCTTCTTTTTAACTACCTCCGCATAGTCATTGTACTAGCTGGACTGGTGGTAGTACTTTAGAACTCACGACTGATCCCTTCCGCTGATTTCATGCAATTTTTTACTACCATCTTTCTCAATGGCCCCTGTCCGTCAGTACATGAGCTCTGCCTGGTTTTGATTTACCTGTGGCTGTTCCCTCGCGTTTCCGCTTCACAATCACATCACCAACAGCCGACTTGGGCAGCTTTAGAAGGGGAGGTTATTACACTACTGGCCATTAAAATTGCTAGAACAAGAAGAAATGATAAACGGGAATTCATTGAACAAATATATTACACTAGAGCTGACATGTGATTACATTTTCAACCAGTTTGGGTGCATAGATCCTGAGAAATCAGTACCCAGAACAACAACCTCTTGCCGTAATAACGGTCTTGATACGCCTGGGCATTGAGTCAAACAGAGCTTGGATGGCGTGTACAGGTACAGCTGCCCATGCAGCTTCCACACGACACAACAGTCCATCGAGAGTAGTAACTGGCGTATTGTGACCAGCCAGTTGCTCGACCACCATTGACCAGACGTTTTCAGTTGGTGAGATATCTGGAGAATGTGCTGGCCAGGGCAGCAGTTGAACTTTTTCTGTACCCAGAAAGGCCCGTACAGGACCTGCAACATGCGGTCGTGCATTATCCTGCTGAAGTGTAGGGTTTCGCTGGGATCGAATGAAGGGTAGAGCCACGGGTCGTAAAACATCTGAAATGTAACGTCCACTGTTCAAAGTGCCGTCAATGCGAACAAGAGGTGACCGAGACGTGTAACCAATGGCACCTCATCCATCACGCTGGGTGATAAGCCAGTATGGCGATGACGAATACACGCATTCACTCTGCGTTCACCGCGATGTCGCCAAACCTGTATTCATCCGAAAAAACTACGTTTTGCCATTCGTGCACCCAGGTTCGTCATTGAGTACACCATCGCAGGCGCTCCTGTCTGTGATGCAGCGTCAAGGGTAACTGCATCCATGGTCTCTGAGCTGATAGTTCATGCTTCTGCAAACGTCGTCGAACTGTTCGTGCAGATGGTTGTTGTCTTGCAAACGTCCCCACCTGTTGAGTCAGGGATCCAGACGTGGCTGCACGATCCGTTACAGCCATGCGGATAAGATGCCTGTCATCTCAGCTGCTAGTGGTACGAGGCCGTTGGGATCCAGCACGACGTTCCGTGTTACCCTCCTGAACCCACCGATTCCATGTTCCGCTAACAGTCATTGGGTCTCGAGCAACGCGAGCAGCAATGTCGCGATACGATAAACCAGAATCGCGATAGGCTACAATCCGACCTTTATCAAAGTCGGACACGTGATGGTACGCATTTCTCCTCCTTACATGAGGCATCACAACAACGTTTCACCAGGCAACGCCGATCAACTGCTGTTTGTGTATGAGAAATCGGTTGGAAACTTTCCTCATGTCAGCACGTTGTAGGTGTCACCACCGGCGCCAACCTTTTGTGAATGCTCTGAAAAGCTAATCATTTGCATATCACAGCATCTACTTCCTGTCGGTTAAATTTCGCGTCTGTAGCACGTCATCTTCGTGGTGTAGCAATTTTAGTGGCCAGTAGTGTACCTTTCTTTCTTTTAGAAAGTCCAGTAGATTCGTGTTGTCTGATTTGTTCGCCACGAACAGTGCGGCGTGGTCCCCGGTGAGTTTGGAGTAAAATGTAGCGGGGTTATGTTTCTTATAAAATTCTTTGTTTAGGAGACTACAGTTTCCGTAGTTATGTATAATGACTGGTGAGAAGCCAGCCGAGGACTTGTTCGCATACTGCGTAGCTGTTTGTGTGTTTGTGTGTGCTGCAGCCACACGGTTGTTCATATTGTTCCCTGCCTTGCTGATATTGCTATTTTGAGATGTGGTTGGAGTTGGCAGCAGCACTCGGCGGTTGCCTCGTGAGTTTGTGGACTCACTTGTTTGTGTGTTTTGAAGCGGTTTGCGTCTTGGACGGACCTGCTGCCACGATCCGCTATCGGAGTGGTTTGTGTCTTCTGCCGGCTTTGGCTCCTGTTCTGCCGGTGCCAGAGGTGAAAGCGATGGCATATCTCTAGTGTTAGCGGCAGGCGCTTGTGTGTGTGGTGCGTGTGTCGGTGTTTGTGTGTGTTCACCCTCCATCAGCAGCTCGATCAGCTTTTGCTGTTCGGCGATCTGCTGGTCCTTCGAGGCAACTGCCTCTAGGAATGCAGAGAGTGGGAGGGAGATGCTGGCGGGAACAACCAGCATTCCCGCCTCTTGTGCTGCAGCTTTGCTGCGGGTTGGTGAAGGGGACATGCAGGAAGGATCGGACATCTTTCCTGCATAGAGATATTTTTATCTGGACAGGTTCAAGGGGGGTGTACGACAATTTTGCTGTTTTTGAATACACCTTTAGCACCAGTATACTCCCGCCTCCTTTTATACTGGCGGGTCCGTCTCTCGTGACACCTAGTGGCCGGTTCTGCATTGCATACGGTGTCCGGATACTTTTGATCAGACGGTGTATATGAGATATGGATCATCTAGTCCATGGCATCTTCCCAAACATCAGGAAAATACATGCTAGTCGAAAATGATAAACACTAAGCTAACTTTTTTTTCGTCAGTTTTCTGATTGGTTTGATGCGGACAGCCACGAATTCCTCTTCTGTGCCAAATTCTTCATTTCAGACTAGCACTTACAGCCTACGTTCTCTATTATTTGCTCTATCTATTCCAATCTCTGCCTTTTTCTACAGTTTTCACCCATTGCTGCTCCCTCTAGTACCATGGAAGTTATTCCCCGATGTCGTATCAGATGTCCTACCATTCTGTCCCTTCTTCTTTCCAGCGTTTTCCATGCATTACCTTTCTCTCCAACTCTTCGTAGAACCTCCTCATTCTTTACCCTATCAGTCCACTTAATGTGGGGCCGGCCATTGTGGCCAAGCGGTTCTAGGCGCATCAGTATAGAACCATGCGGCTGCTAAGCTCGCAGGTTCGAATCTTGCCTCGGTCATGGATGTGTATGATATCCTTAGGTTAGTTAGGTTTAAGTAGATCTAAGTCTAGGGGATTGATGACGTAAGATGTTAAGTCCCATAGTGCTTGGAGCCATTTGAACCATTTTTTTCCACTTAATTTTCGATATTCTTCTGTAGCACCACATCTCAAATCCTTCGATTCTCTTTTTTTCCTGTTTTCCAACAGTGCAAGTTTGATTATCATATAATATTGTGCTCCAAACGTATGTTCTCAGAAATTTCTCCTTCAGATGAACGCCTATATTCGACACCAGTAGATTTCTCGTGGCCAGGAATGCGCTTTTTGGCAGCGCTAGTCTGCTTTTAATGTCCTCCTTGCGCTGTCCTTCGTGGATTATTTTGCTGTCTAGGTCACAGAATTCCTTAACTTCATCTGCTTCGTGGTCACCAGTCCTAATGTTAAGCTTGTCGGTGTTCTCGTTTCTGCTACTCCTCATTATTTTCGTATTTCTTCGAATTATTCGCAATCCATATTCTTTACTCATTAAACTGTTCATTCCACGCAGCAGATCCTGTGATTCTTCTCGGGATGGTAATGTCATCACCGAATCTTATCATTGATATCCTTTCACCTTGAACTTTAATTCCACTCTTACATTTTTCTTGTATTTGCGTCGTTGCTTCCTCGATGTATAGGTTGGACAGTAGGGGCGAAAGACTATATCCCTGTCTTCCAACCTTTTTAATCCGACAACTTCTTACTTGGTCTTCCACTCTTTATTGTTCCTTCTTGCCTATTATACATATAGTATATTACCAGTCTTTCCCTATAGCTTATCCTTTCTTACTTTACTGAATTTCGGACATCTTGTAACATTTGACACAGTCGAATATCCAGATCGACAAGTCGTATGAAAGTGTCTTGATTTTTCTTTAATCTTCCTTCCACTATCAACCGCAACGTCAGAACTGTCCTAAAGCCAAACTGATCAACATCTAACACATCCCCAATTTTCTTTTCAATTCTTCTGTATATTATTCTTGTTATCAGATTATATGCATGGACATTTAACCTGATTGTGCGATGATTCTCGCATTTATCGGCTCTAGCTCTCTTGCGCATAGTGTAGATGATGTTTTTCCGAAAATCGGATGGTATAGCGCCAGACTCATACGTTCTACACACCAACGTGTAAAGTCACTTTGCTGCCACTTCCCCCAGTGACTTTAGATGGAATATTATGCATCCCTTCTGCCTTAAGGTCGGGACACACACGTCCGGGCGGTGTCAGGGCCGAGCGTCGGACGAGTGACGGCCGTGCTCCGGTCCGTTCCTGCAGGGGCCACACAAGACTGGGGCACGTCCGTGTCTTCGTTGTTCCTTGTAGTGACTCGGACGCGGTCATCTGTGTTTCTGTTTGTGAAAGCTGTAAAACATGTTCACTAATTTTATAGCACTTGCTTTAGACGAAGAGGAAAAAGAACGAAGGCAAACAAGAAGAAGAAAATTATGGATCCATTCGGTATATTGCAACAGAAATTTCGAATATTCAGAAGAATCCTTCAGGGAGATCCTAATAACCTTACAATGATTGTGACGGCTGCGTGTGTACTCTACAACTTTATTCGAAAAATGGAAGGTTACAGGGTGCCCAAACAGAGGATGGATCAAAAGGAAACTGCTGAGGAATCCGGAAGATCATCAAATCTTCGAAACCTACTTCTAATTCGTGGGAGATCAACAGATGCTGAATTTGCTGTACGAGATCAACTCGAAAAATTCCTGAATACTCCACAAGGGACTGTGGAATGGCAAGAACATGTCGCCTTGGCGATATAACGATGATATAAACCAAACATCTGTTTGTAAAATAAAAAGTAAATAAATATCTTTCGGGTATTAAAAGTTGTTTAGTTTTTATCTTACCTTTGGCTTGTAGATCTGTTGCAATTGAGACGGCCGTTGTGGCTGAGCGGTACTAGGCGCTACAGTTTGGAACCGCGCGACCGCTACGGTCGCAGGTTCGAATCCTGCCTTGGGCATGGATGTGTGTGATGTCCTTAGGTTAGTTAGGTTTAAGTAGTTCTAAGTTCTAGGGGACTAATGACCTCAGAAGTTAAGTCCCATACTGCTCAGAGCCATTTGAACCATTTTTTTGTTGCAATTGTCTTCCAAACTCTGTCTTTGTACTCGATATTCCTGTAGTTTTCACTTCCCTGATCGTAAAACAGGAAACTTACGAACTTCTTCTATTAGTCGTTCCACATCCATGTTTTGTACACAGAACAGTCTTGCGCAGTTGCACAGCTCACAAGACAATTCTACCGTAAGGCCGTGTCCGTCACGTGAAAAATTAAACACGGCGAATCCCACCCGCCCCGGCCCCGGCCCGTTGACGTTCCCCTTGCACGTCCCGGTCAAGCGGGGTCCCGCTACATTTGTTTTAATGATGTATTTCGTTGTCCGGGTGACGGCCGATACTCGGATGTGTCTCGTCACGGACACGGTCCGGACATATGTGTCCCGACCTTTATTCGATTTTACATCTTCCAGATCTCTTGTAAATTCTGATTCTAACACTAGATCTCGTATCTCTTCTATATCGACTCCAGTTTCTTCTTCCATCACGTCATCAGATAAGTTTTCCGCATCATAGAGGAGTTCGATGTACTCTTTCCAAGCATCCGCTCTCTTCTCTGCATTTAACAGTGGAATTCCCATTGCACTCATAATGTTATCACCTTTGATTTTAATTTCAGTGACGGTTGGTTTGACTTTCCTGTGTACCGAGTCAGTCCTTTCGACAATCATTTCTTTCTTCGATTTCTTCACATTTTTCATGCAGCCATTTCGCCTTAGCTTCCCTGCACTTCCTATTTTTTTCATTCCTAAGTGACTTGTATTTCTGTATTCCAGAATTTCCCTGAACATTTTTGTGGTTCCTTGTTTCATCGATCAGCAGAAGTATTTCTTCCGCTACCTACGATTTCTTCGCAGTTAACTTCTTTGTACCTACGTCTTTCTTTCCAACTTCTGCGATTGCGTCTTTAGAGATGTCCATTTCTCTTCAACTGAACTGCCTACTGAGCTACTCCTTATTGGAGTGTCTATAGCCTCAGAAAGCGTATCTCTTCATTCCTTAGTACTTCCGTATCCCACTTCTTTGCACATTGATTGTTCCTGACTAGTCTCTTAAATTTCAGCCTTCCCTTCATCAGTACTAAATTGTTATCTGAGTCTGTATTTCCTCCTGGGTACGCCGTACACTCAAGTATCTGATTTGAGAATCTCTGCCTGACCATGATGTAATCTAACTGATATCTTCACGTATCACCTAGCCTTTCCCAAGTATACCTCCTCATCTTGTGGTTTTTAAACAGAGTTTTTGCTATTAGTAGCTAAAATTTATTACATAACGCAATTAGTCTTTCTCTTCTCTCATTCCTAGTACCAAGCTCACATTCTCCTGTACCCCCTCTTCTACTCCTCCCCTTACAATCGCATTCCATTTCTCCATGGCTATTAGATTTTCATCTCCTTTTTCGTACTGAATTACCCGTGCAGTATTCCTCATATGCTTTCCCTAGCTCTTCATCTTCGGCTTGCGACGTCGGCATGTATACATGAAATATCGTTGTCATTGGTGGTGTGCTGTCGATTCTGATGATAGTAACCCTATCACTGAAATGTTCACAGTAACATTTTCTCTGCCTTGCCTTCCTACTCATAATGAATCCTACTCCCGTTATACCGTTTTCTGCTCCTGTTGGTATTACCCTATACTAATCGGTAGATGTGATGTGTATGTGCAGACAAACGAATGATTACAGTTTCAGAAAATTAGATGATTTGTTCAAGAGAAAGAGCTTCACAAATTGAGCAAGACTGTAAGGTGCTGGTCCACCTCTGGCCCTTATCCAAGCATTTATTCGACTTATTATTGATTGATAGAGATGTTGGATGTGCTCCTGAGGCTATCGTGGCAAATTCTGCCCAATCGGCGCTTTAGATCGTCAAAACTCCGAGCTGGTTGGAGGGTCCTGCCAATAATGCTCCAAACAATCTCAATTGGGAGGAGATCCGGCGACCTTGCTGACCGAGGTAGCGTTCGGTAAGCACGAAGACACGCAGTAGGAACTCTCGCCGTATGCTGGCAGGCGTCATCTTGCTTAAATGAGCGTCCAGGATGACTTGTCATGAAGGGCAACAAAACGGAGCTTAGAATATCGCCGACGTGTCGCTGTGCTGTAAGCTGACGTGGACAATAACTACGAGGTGTGTTTTTTTAAGTAAGTACCGTTTTGAAATTAAAAAAAGACGTGCTAAGATATCTCTTTAATTTTATTTTTACATGAAAGCCTGTACCTTGGGTGGTAAAGATGACGTGACAAAGACTGAAATAAGGAGAATCCAGGAGCAATAAGGAGCTCTGTCTGGGTTACATTTTTTCATAAAATTTCAACGGATGAGAAACCACAACATTACATGTGTCCACATGGATTGGACAGTTGGTGCAAATTCAGCAACCCAGGTACAGTTTTCAGTTATAAGCATAAACATTTAATTCCAAAAACATTCGTAATTGGTGTCAAACCCAGTTTAAGAGATTTTAGCCAACAACAGCTCTTCAAAAAGAGATTCCTTGGTAAAACCCAGAATGGGAAGAATGTTTGAATTCTCTCATTTGGAGGAGGCTACCAAAAACTAGAAAGAAGCATTAAAGTTTGGTGTTCATGAAGAAGTGGTACGTCAAAGAAGACTGTCTTGTTATTGTTCTTGGAAACAAAGGAGGATATCGATACTGAAAAGCATCGACATATGGATGGTATATGCTATGCTGGAACTTCTACAGATAATGCTACCAAGGAGGCCAGGATAGCTCCTAGACCAAAGAAAAGATGATAGACGATGAAGTTGATACCCCATATAGTCGTGGAATGATTGTAAAGTGTGTCTGTATGATAATGTGCATTAGTTTCTTCTACGTACAACTTGAAAACAGTTTTTCTCAAAACTACATTCGTTGATATTGTGGTTTACTTCCCTCCAAAATTAACAATGATAAAGACATACAATTTGCAGTATCTCTTGTTAATAAAAGATTGATTAATCACTTAAAAAGAACAAATTTACAAGCTCTAAAGTGTTCAAAAATTTATAATTCTTTCTAGTAGAACAAAGAAAATTACTCATAACATAGGGTCTATATAAATTGCAGTAACCAATTTTTATGTTACGTGATGGTAATGATTCGTCTATTCTGTAAAAGTTTCGAGTTTTTATCTCTATTAGTTCCTTCATAGAGTGTACTTGAAGTTTCCTCATTTTAACATTGATTGCTTATGTGAATTCATTCGCTACTGTGCCCCCTTTACAGCTGGCCTCACACAGTGCAGTACCATCCAAAGAAAGGTGGATATAAAGGAGCGACTCCTGTGAGTGTAGTGCAACATGGGACATCAACTTCTAATGATATGCCAAAAAAATAGACAAAACTTGCATAGTTGTAGACCTTATCATAACAAATGACAAAGCCATTCATGCGGTTGATTATTGGAAATGTGCAGTAGTGGTACTCATATAATACGTGCACTGGACCCATAACGTAAGCAAGTAAATTCCCATAAATGCAAAAATACCAGAATCCAGTAGTTACAGCTGTTGTAAATAACTGGTCATTTCCATGGAATTACAAATACATGGTCAGATTATTCATATAGCTGACCAAACAGTAGGCCTACGAGAGCGAAGTGTGCAGTTTGTTAAAAAGATGACACACATTGTTAACAGTTAATAAAATCACAACACAATAGTACTAACAGTTACTACGATACCTGTGAATACGTAGTAATACTTTATTTACTCAATTTACGATTTTTGCCCCTCTAGTGCATCAGTCAAGCAGCTAAGTGCCAAATGACAGCAAATAATGCTCCATTTAGTATGTTCCGGGTTCTTTGTGTCCAACATTTCATATAAAATCCGTCCACTAGAAGGAGAACAAAAAGATGAAAATTTTAAAAATGCAAACAGAGAAAACACATATGTTTTACATATAAACCTGCAAAACATGTGGACAGAAACAGGAAACACAGTACGCAAGAATTTACCACATATTGTTTCCAGATTAGAAGTGTAGCAATAAAATTGTTGGATAATATTCACATTCAGGTGTTCACTATTAATGCATCATAGCCTTCCGGATGCAGATAGAATTGCAACGTCAAGATTGATATAGTTTCTCCCGAACTCGTTTGTTGTTGTTGTGGTCTTCAGTCCAGAGACTAGTTTGATGCTTTCCATGCAACTTAATCTTGTGTAAGCTGCTTCATCTCTGAGTAACTACTGCAGCCTATATCCTTCTGAACCTGCTTAGTGTATTCATCTGTTGGTCTCCTTATACAATTTTTACCTTCCATGCTTACCTCCAGTAACAAATTGGTGATTCCTTGATGCTTCAGAACGTGTCCTACCAACTGATCCCTTCTTTTAGTTGGTTATGCCACAAATTCCTCCTCTCCACTATTCTATTCAGTACCTCCCCATTAGTTACGTGGTCTACCCATCTAATCTTCATCATTCTTCTTTAGCACCACATTTCAAATCCTTCTATTCTCTTCTCGTCTAAACTATGTTTCACTTCCATACATGGCTACACTCCATACAAATACTTCCAGAAAAGACTTCCTGATACTTAAGTCTATACTCGATGTTAACAAATTTCTCTTCATCAGAAATGCTTCCCTTGACATAGCCAGTATACATTTTATGTCCATTCTACTTCGACCATAATCAGTTATTTTTGCTTCCCAGACAGCAAAACCCATCTAATACTGTACTGTAAGTCTCTCATTTCCTTATCCAGTTTCCTCAGCCTCACCTGATTTAATTCGACTACATTCCATTATTCTCGTTTTGTTTTTGTTGACGTTCATCTTATAGCTTCCTTTCAAGACACTGTCCATTCCGTTCAACTGCTCTTTGAGGTCCTTTGCTGTTTCTATCATCGACAAATGTCAAAGTTTTTCTTTCTTCTCCATGGACTTTAATTGCTACTCCAAATGTTTCTTGTACTTCCTTTACTGTTTGCGCAATATACAGATTGAATAACATTTGTGATAAGCTATAACACTCTCTCACTCCCTTCTCAACCACTGCTTCCCATTTATGCCCCTCAACTCGTATAACTGCCATCTGGTTTCTGTACAAATTGTAGATAGCCTTTCGCTCCCTGTATTTTACAGCTGCCACCTTCAGAATTTGAAAGAGTATTCCAGACAACATTGTCAAAAGCTTTCTGTAAGTCTACAAATGCTAGAAACGTAAGTTTGCCTTTTCTTAATCTATCTTCGAAGATAAATCGTAGGGTCAGTATTGCCTCACATCTTCCAACATTTCTAACGAATCCGCACTAATCTTCCGCGAGGTCGGCTTCTACCAGTTTTTCCATTCTTTTCCATTCGTTTGTAAAGAATTCTTGTTAATATTTTGCAGCCATGACTTATTAAACTGATAGTTCGGTCATTTTTACACCTGTAGATGCCTGCTTTCTTTGGGATTATATTCTTCTTGAAGTCTGAGGGTATTTTACCCACCTCATACATCTTGCGTACCAGATGGTAGAGTTTTGTCAGGACTGGCTCTCCCAAGGCTATCAGTAGTTCTAACTGAATGTTGTCTACTCCCACAGCCTTTTTTTTTTTTTTTTACTTAGGTCTTTCAGCACTCTGTCAAATTCTTCACACAGTATCATATCTACCATTTCATCTTCATCTACATTCTCTTCAATTTCCGAAATATTGCCCTCAAGTATATCGCTCTTGTATAGATCCTCTGTATACTCCTTCCACCTTTCTGCTTTGCCTTCTTTACTTAGAACCGGTTTTCCATCTGAGCTTTTTATATTCATACAGGTTGTTCTTTTTTCTCCAAAGATCTCTTTAATTTTCCTGTAGGCAGTGTCTATCTTGCCGCTAGTGATATATGCCCCTACATCCTTAAATTTGTCCTCGAGCCATCCTTGCGTAGCCATCTCATTTTTCAGACGTTTGTATTCCTTTTCACCCACTTCATTTCCTGCATTTTTATATTTTCTCCTTTCATCAGTTGAATTCAATATCTCTTATCTTACCCAAGGATTTCTACTAGCCCTCGTCTTTTTACCTACTTGATGCTCTGCTGCCTTCACTATTTCGTCTCTCAAAGCTACCCATTCTGCTTCTGCTGTATTATTTTTCTGTGTATGTGTCAATTGTTCCCGAATGCCCTCTCTAAAACTCCCTACAATCTCTGGTTCTTTCGGTTTATCCAGATCCCATCTCCTTGTATTCTTTCCTTTTTGCAGTTTCTTCAGTCTTAATGTACAGGCAACAAATTTTGGTCAGAGTCTACATCTGCCCCTGGAAATGTCTTATAATTTAAAACATGGTTCCTAAATCTCTGTGTTACCATTATATAATCAATATGAAATCTTCCAGTGTCTCTAGGCCTCTACCATGTATACAACCTTCTTTCGTGATTCTTAAACCAAGTGTTAATGATGATTAATTTATGCTCTGCGCAAAATTCTACCAGGCAGCTTCCTCTTTCATTCCTTACCCCCAGTCCATGTTCACCTACCACCTTTCTTTTTGTTACCCATGTTTTCTGTTCCGTTTTATATTCCTGTTCTGGGATTTTTCTTGACACCCGTCTCAATAAGTTACTGAACGGGCGCTGAAGACCTTGCTGTCGTGCGCCCAAAACCCCTCTACTACTACTACTACATCTCTTCCTTTCCCTACTTTCGAATTCCAGTCCCCCATGACTATTTTAATCTCCCTTAACTATCTGAATAATTTCTTTTATCACATCACACATTCCTTCAATCTCTTCATCATCTGTGGAGCTAGTTGGCATATAAACTTGTACTACTGTGGTAGGTGTGGACTTCGTGTCTATCTTGGCTACAATAATGCATTCACTATGCTGCTCATAGTAGCTTATCCATGCTCCTAATTTTTGTTCATTATTAAACATACTCCTGCATTATCCCTATTTGATTTTGTATTTATAACCCTGTATTCACCTGACTGTCCACAGCTTGTTGTTTTGCGGTTGCGTTCTCACATCCCGCGCATGGGGTCATGTGTTTGATTCCCGGCAGGGTCAGTGATTTTCCCTGCCTCAAGATGACTGGATATTGTTGTGTCGTCTTCATCATCATCATTCATTCCCATTGCAGCTGGAGGAAGGCAATGGCAAACCATCTCCGCTAGGACCACGCCTAATCGGCGGTGAGGGTCTCCCACATCGTCTCCTATGCTCCTCGGAGTATGGGACCTCATCATCATCATTCATCTGACCAGAAGTCTTGTTCCTCCTCCACTAATTCCACCTCGGAGTATGGGACCTCATCATCATCATTCATCTGACCAGAAGTCTTGTTCCTCCTTCACTAATTCCCACTATATCTAACTTAAGCTTACCCATTTCCCTTTTTAAATTTTCTAACCTACCTGCCCGATTAAGAGATCTGATATTCCACGCTCAGAACTGTAGAATGCCAGTTTTCTTTCTGCTGATAATGATGTCCTCCTTCATAGTCCCTGCCCAGAGATCCAAATGGGGGATATTTTACCTCTGGAATATTTCACTCACAAGGTCAGCATCATCATTGTACCGTACAGTGAAACTGCATGCACTAGGGAAAAATTGCAGCTCTAGTTTCACCTTGATTTCAGCCATTTGCAGTACCAGCACAGCAAGGCCGTTTTGGTTGATATTACAAGGCCAGAATCAGTCAATTATCCAGACTGTGGCCCTTGAACTACTGAAAAGGTTGTTGCCCCTCTTCAGGAACCGCATGTTTGTCTGGCCTCTCAATATCTTATAATACCGCTATGTGCATCGCTGAGGCATGCAAAATTGTTATGCAACTTTATTTTGACACGTGTCATCAGTGCCAAGTTTTAATAAAAGTTTAAATTTCACATAAAGTTAACATTTCAGATTTTTTCTTTTCTGCAATAGAGCAAAATTTATATAAAAAAGATAATGTACCGCAAGTTGTAATTCCTGCGGAAATGAGTAGTCCTTCATTTTTGGAAATCTGAGTTTCTTATGGCAAGGCCACCAGAAATCGTGTTTATCTGATATGTCCTTGCATAGGCTGGACAAAGGATAGAAGATGTGGAAGGGTGAACTCATGCTGACCACATCATTTTTTCCTCAAGAAATTACAAATTTATTTCAAATACGCCAAAGACCAGAATGATACTTCAAACCACAATCTTCTCTGTAATATTGAGTGTCATGTAATATTTTGTCTAATGTAATTTCTTGTATAGACACCGTTTATTAACATGACACATTCCACATCATTACAAAGCATCATATTCATGATCTATGGAACAAGTACTAATCTAATCACAAGAAAGGGTAAGCTCGAAAAGGCACTTACTGAAATCATCCATCAAACAGAATAGCTGGAAAACATAACTAAACTGCACCCATCGGGAACATTCCAGAAGGTAAGCTGCTGGTACACTCTCTCTCCAAATCCCAGGAATCAGCCAAAATGGACGCTATTCAGCACATGGCTCCGAATACAGCAAGAGCCACAACAGCCACTATGTCAACAGACTCGCCCCTCAGTCAGTAGCTGCTGCTGCCTCATGTCAACACAAGACGCTAGTGACAGCAAAACTTGGGAAGTGACATAGCTCACAGAAGTTACCACATCCAGTTGAAGGCATTGTGAGTATTATCTTTGAATCCGTGTTGTCACAGTAAGCCTTGATGTTTTTACAGGGTGTTTCAAAAATGACCAGTATATTTGAAACGGCAATAAAAACTAAACGAGCAGCGATAGAAATACACCGTTTGTTGCAATATGCTTGGGACAAGAGTACATTTTCAGACGGACAAACTTTCGAAATTACAGTAGTTACAATTTTCAACAACAGATGGCGCTGCAAGTGATGTGAAAGATATAGAAGACAACGCAGTCTGTGGGTGCGCCATTCTGTACGTTGTCTTTCTGCTGTAAGCGTGTGCTGTTCACAACGTGCATGTGTGCTGTGGACAACATGGTTTATTCCTTAGAAGAGAGGATTTTTCTGGTGTTGGAATTCCACTGCCTAGAACACAATGTTGTTGCAACAAGACGAAGTTTGCAACGGAGGTTTAATGTAACCAAAGGACCGAAAAGCGATACAATAAAGGATCTGTTTGAAAAATTTCAACGGACTGGGAACGTGACGGATGAACGTGCTGGAAAGGTAGGGCGACCGCATACGGCAACCACAGAGGGCAACGCGCAGCTAGTGCAGCAGGTGATCCAACAGCGGCCTCAGGTTTCTGTTCGCCGTGTTGCAGCTGCAGTCCAAATGACGCCAACGTCCACGTATCGTCTCATGCAACAGAGTTTACACCTCTATCCATACAAAATTCAAACGCGGCAACCCCTCAGCGCCGCTACCATTGCTGCACGAGAGACGTTCGCTAACGATATAGTACACAGGATTGATGACGGCGATATGCATGTGGGCAGCATTTGGTTTACTTATAAAGCTTATTTTTACCTGGACGGCTTCGTCAATAAACAGAACTGGCGCATATGGGGAACCGAAAAGCCCCATGTTGCAGTCTCATCGTCCCTGCATCCTCAAAAAGTACTGGTCTGGGCCGCCATTTCTTCCAAAGGAATCATTGGCCCATTTTTCAGATCCGAAACGATTACTGCATCACGCTATCTGGACATTCTTCGTGAATTTTTGGCGGTACAAACTGCCTTACACGACACTGCGAACACCTCGTGGTTTATGCAAGATGGTGCCCGGCCACATCGCACGGCCGACGTCTTTAATTTCCTGAATGAATATTTCGATGATCGTGTGATTGCTTTGGGCTATCCGAAACATACAGGAAGCGGCGTGGATTGGCCTCCCTGCGGAGTGGATTGGCCTCCCTATTCGCCAGACATGAACCCCTGTGACTTCTTTCTGTGGAGACACTTGAAAGACCAGGTGTACCGCCAGAATCCAGAAACAATTGAACAGCTGAAGCAGTACATCTCATCTGCATGTGAAGCCATTCCGCCAGACACGTTGTCAAAGGTTTTGGGTAATTTCATTCAGAGACTACGCCATATTATTGCTACGCATGGCGGATATGTGGAAAATATCGTACTATAGAGTTTCCCAGACCGCAGCACCATCTGTTGTTGACAACTGTAACTACTGTAATTTCGAAAGTTTGTCTGCCTGAAAATGTACTGTTGTCCCAAGCATCATATTGCAACAAACGGTGTATTTCTATCAGTGCTCGTTTAGTTTGTATTGCCGTTTCAAATATACCGGTCATTTTTGAAACACCCTGTAAGTCTCTGTGTTTATAGATTGTGTGTTGTAGTATTTGGTGGTGCTCTCTTGTGCTGGATGTTTGTTACTGAGTTGGTTGACATGAATTGAATGTTTCAGGTTGCTATTGAAAGAATTTGTGCAGGCTTGCTGGTGAGTTACTTTGAATTTGCATATTTTGGCTGATGGATTCATTTTTACATTTGGAAATATTAGTGCCATGTGTTTCCTGTGGTAATATTGTCCCCTTTATTTCAGTTGTGAAGAAGATACAGATATTTATGAGTAGCTCTTTGCTAGTTGCAATGTGCAAAGTGTTTGTGTATATTGAAATTCGTGGTGATGAAAGTTTTTATGAATTTTCAGGGTTTCCTTGTTAGTGTTTGGTAATTGTTATTGGTAGGTATCATGGGTACTGATGTAACATTGTTGGTTAGGATACATGTCTGATATTAGTCATGTGAGCATGGTTTGGTTTGTTGTACTGAGAACTTTGGTTTACATAGAGTAAACGAAAATGTGGTACCTAGGGCTTTGCTTGAGCTATGTGAGTGAAGTGAAATTTGCAACACAATCTTTTAGAGTGGTTGGTTCCTGGTATCAAGGGCTTTGTTGGAGCTATGTAGGTCAAGTGAAAATTGTGTTGAGTTTTTGAGTTCCGTATGGGTTACTGGTATTGAGGTCTTCATTTGAGATGTATAGGTCACGTGAAATTTACAACACCAGTAGTATTCATTCTTGTAATTTTTTTGGTTAAATTTTGAGGATTTCGTGTGCTTGATTTTTGTTGAATATGTGTTTCTTTTCTGAGCTGACATGTGGTGATGATATTCTACTTATGTTTGTTCTTTTTGTTACTGACAGGTTTTGTCAAAAATTATTCAATAATTTATTCTGTATACCTTTGATTTATTTTCAGAAACACGTCGCAAATCCAGTACCACACCAGAACTACTAGATTGTACAACCAAACATTCTCTACCACCAACTATATTTTCTGGAATGGTTACTAAAGATAAGCCATGGTAAATACCCAAGATCATTATTTGATATTTTACCATCTATGCCAAATTAGTGTGTCTAGTGATCTATTAATGTTATGGCACTGTCAAAAGTAGTATCCTAGATACACTTTAAGAAAGTGAAATGGTTTACATTCCACTGTGAAAACTCACTGTCATAAAATGTTTATTGAAGTGGATGACACTTGTATCTCTTGTGTGGAGTTACTGTTGCAATGAATATGATTTTTTAGTATGACATGTTAAAAACAACTACAGTAAAATAAATTTGTTTATTGCAAAAAGAGTTATGTCTTTTACATATGTTATATTGTCTCATTTTATGTGTGTGTTCACAATCCCTGCTCCCGTCCCCACCCAGAGAAAGTAATTACAGAATCATTGCATAATGTTACATCAGGTGTGTGTGTGTCTTGGAAAGGGGGGTGGAGGAGGTAAATGCATGCACTTTTGAGAAGAGTTTATTGGTTCATACGCTAATGATTATAGGTCGAAGGATAATATGTTTTGGCTGTGCTGCTTACATTTCTTCAAAAGTAAAACTGTGAAAAGTATGAAATTAAAATATTTTGTGATTGGTTCTGCATGGAATGATGAATGTTTTGTTGTAATGTATTCAATTATTCAAAATGTATTTGCTGTGAACTTCAGCAGTATTAGGTATAAATGTAATACCTATTAGTGACATGAAAATTACTGCCAGCCTTCAGCTTGAACCTACATTTCTCTCTTGTTGTGAAGAAATATTCCATAAAGTTCTGGGCTTTCAGTCAGATGCTACTGAACCAGTATTTTTACTATATAAGTTCCAGCTATCTGAATGTGAATGGAAAGAAGAAATATTGAATATCCATCTGTCCTAGACCTCATCAAAGATTCACTGTGTATATGTTTAGAATGAAGTGTGATGAGCCAATTGTAACACATTCAGCCTATGATACACATATTTTTATTTGTCATATGTTCAGTTCTTTTTCTTTGATTCGTTCCACATATCACCTCTCCTCTGCTCGTAACTTTGGATTGATCAGTCTGTGAGAGTACATAATGGGCTATGAAAATGAACACTAATTTACGACAGTTTCTTCTAGATATGTTCAGTTTAGTTTGACCTTTTGAATATCACACAATGTTGAAGAAATAGAAGAAGCAGATGTAGGAGCCATTGTGGCCAGTGTTTGATTTGTAAAAAAAAAGTAATAGTACCAGTGCTCTGACCTACCAACGACTGTATTTTTTAAAATTAATGTCTTAAAACATTATTTTAACAGCTTTTTTTATCAGAGGTATCGATCCTGTATACCATCACAAATCAAGCATTGGTTATAACAACAAAAGCAACTGTCTGGTTTAAAATGTGGCACTAATAACTATACCTGTATTGCTTTGTCATCTCACAGCAATAAAAAAGGAAGATAAATGTTTGACAATCTTATAAAAAGTATAGTTGCTACTCACCATATTGTGGAGATACTGATCCACAGTCAGATACAACAAAAAGATTGTCAAACAAAGCTTTCAGCCAAACAGGCATTCATCACAATTTGACAACATATATTCATTATCTCCACTATATGGTGAGTAGCAACTACCCTTTTCATAACATTGTCATTATTACATAATGGATTTTCCATTGTGTAAAGATTAGTGTTTAATGTCCCATGGGGTGATTTTCTTATTAGGCACTCCAGTCAGTTATATTATTAGTCATACTGGGATGAGTTGTCCGTATGATCTTTTGCAGAGTCGCTAACTGTAGCCATTCACAACCGAACTGTCCCCTAGGCACCCTAACCTAATCCTCTGGTTACACTACAGATCGGTCATCACAACAAAATGCCTATTCAATCTTGTTAAGTCAGTGCACATTTAGGGAGATAAGGTAGGTGTTTACACAACTTGAAAATTAATTTGCATTAGAATACAGCATCTGAAATGTAGTGTTACAATAGAATGGTGATTATATGGGTATACCAGATAACTAAATAGGCAGTACTGTATAAGTTTGGTAAGAAGAGAAATTAATGGCACTACTAAGAAATGGGACTGTCTTTTAGAACACATCTCAGGGCATCAAGGAATCGTCAAGTCAGTTTGGAACTGGAGGGAAGTGGGTGTGGTAAAAATTACAGAGCTGCACCTAGACTTGACTATTGTAAGTAGGTTCAAATGGATGGAAGTCGTGCCTTATAACAGAATGTAATGGAAGCTGTGCCTTACAACAATATGTATCCAAGTTTCCTAAGTAAATGAATTACACTTACAGCCAATTCTTTTAAGTGTGATATCCTCTTGGATATAAGTGTGATATCCTCTTGGATCCCCCCCATGAACCATGGACCTTGCCGTTGGTGGGGAGGCTTGCGTGCCTCAGCGATACAGATGGCTGTACCGTAGGTGCAACCACAACGGAGGGGTATCTGTTGAGAGGCCAGACAAACGTGTGGTTCCTGAAGAGGGGCAGCAGCCTTTTCAGTAGTTGCGGGGGCAACAGTCTGGATGATTGACTGATCTGGCCTTGCAACATTAACCAAAACGGCGTTGCTGTGCTGGTACTGCGAACGGCTGAAAGCAAGGGGAAACTACAGCCGTAATTTTTCCCGAGGACATGCAGCTTTACTGTATGATTAAATGATGATGGCATCCTCTTGGGTAAAATATTCCGGAGGTAAAATAGTCCCCCATTCGGATCTCCGGGCGGGGACTACTCAGGAGGATGTCTTTATCAGGAGAAAGAAAACTGGCATTCTACGGATCGGAGCGTGGAATGTCAGATCCCTTAATCGGGCAGGTAGGTTAGAAAATTTAAAAAGGGAAATGGATAGGTTAAAGTTAGATATAGTGGGAATTAGTGAAGTTCGGTGGCAGGAGGAACAAGACTTCTGGTCAGGTGATTACAGGGTTATAAACACAAAATCAAATAGGGGTAATGCAGGAGTAGGTTTAATAATGAATAGGAAAATAGGAATGCGGGTAAGCTACTACAAACAGCATAGTGAACGCATTATTGTGGCCAAGATAGATACGAAGCCCACACCTACTACAGTAGTACAAGTTTATATGCCAACTAGCTCTGCAGATGACGAAGAAATTGAAGAAATGTACGATGAAATAAAAGAAATTATTCAGATAGTGAAGGGAGACGAAAATTTAATAGTAATGGGTGACTGGAATTCGAGTGTAGGAAAAGGGAGAGAAGGATACATAGTAGGTGAATATGGATTGGGGCTAAGAAATGAAAGAGGAAGCCGCCTAGTAGAATTTTGTACAGAGCACAACTTAGTCATAGGTAACACTTGGTTTAAGAATCATGAAAGAAGGTTGTATACGTGGAAGAACCCTGGAGATACTAAAAGGTATCAGATAGATTATATAATGGTAAGACAGAGATTTAGGAACCAGGTTTTAAGTTGTAAGACATTTCCAGGGGCAGATGTGGACTCTGACCACAATCTATTGGTTATGACCTGTAGATTAAAACTGAAGAAACTGCAAAAATGTGGGAAATTAAGGAGATGGGACCTGGATAAACTGAAAGAACCAGAGGTTGTACAGAGTTTCAGGGAGAGCATAAGGGAACAATTGACAGGAATAGGGGAAAGAAATACAGTAGAAGAAGAATGGGTAGCTCTGAGGGATGAAGTAGTGAAGGCAGCAGAGGATAAAGTAGGTAAAAAGACGAGGGCTGCTAGAAATCCTTGGGTAACAGAAGAAATATTGAATTTAATTGATGAAAGGAGAAAATATAAAAATGCAGTAAATGAAGCAGGCAAAAAGGAATACAAACGTCTCAAAAATGAGATCGACAGGAAGTGCAAAATGGCTAAACAGCATGGCTAGAGGACAAATGTAAGGATGTAGAAGCTTATCTCACTAGGGGTAAGATAGATACTGCATACAGGAAAATTAAAGAGACCTTTGGAGAGAAGAGAACCACGTGTATGAATATCAAGAGCTCAGATGGCAACCCAGTTCTAAGCAAAGAAGGGAAGGCAGAAAGGTGGAAGGAGTATATAGAAGGTTTATACAAGGGTGATGTACTTGAGGACAATGTTATGGAAATGGAAGAGGATGTAGATGAAGACGAAATGGGTGATACGATACTGCGTGAAGAGTTTGACAGAGCACTGAAAGACCTGAGTCGAAACAAGGCCCCCGGAGTAGACAACATTCCATTAGAACTACTGACGGCCTTGGGAGAACCAGTCATGACAAAATTCTACCAGCTGGTGAGCAAGATGTATGAGACAGGCGAAATACCCTCAGACTTCAAGAAGAATATAATAATTCCAATCCCAATGAAAGCAGGTGCTGACAGATGTGAAAATTACCGAACTATCAGTTTAATAAGTCACAGCTGCAAAATACTAACGCGAATTCTTTACAGACGAATGGAAAAACTGGTAGATGCGGACCTCGGGGAGGATCAGTTTGGATTCCGTCGAAATGGTGGAACACGTGAGGCAATACTGACCTTACGACTTATCTTAGAAGAATGATTAAGAAAAGGCAAACCTACGTTTCTAGCATTTGTAGACTTAGAGAAAGCTTTTGACAATGTTGACTGGAATGCTCTTTTTCAAATTCTAAAGGTGGCAGGGGTAAAATACAGGGAGCGAAAGGCTATTTACAATTTGTACAGAAACCAGATGGCAGTCATAAGAGTCGAGGGGCATGAAAGGGAAGCAGTGGTTGGGAAAGGAGTGAGACAGGGTTGTAGCCTCTCCCCGATGTTATTCAATCTGTATATTGAGCAAGCAGTAAAGGAAACAAAAGAAAAATTTGGAGTAGGTATTAAAATTCATGGAGACGAAGTAAAAACTTTGAGGTTCGCCGATGACATTGTAATTCTGTCAGAGACGGCAAAGGACTTGGAAGAGCAGTTGAACGGAATGGACAGTGTCTTGAAAGGAGGATATAAGATGAACATCAACAAAAGCAAAACGAGGATAATGGAATGTAGTCGAATTAAGTCGGGTGATGCTGAGGGAATTAGATTAGGAAATGAGACACTTAAAGTAGTAAAGGAGTTTTGCTATTTAGGAAGTAAAATAACTGACGATGGTCGAAGTAGAGAGGATATAAAATGTAGACTGGCAATGGCAAGGAAAGCGTTTCTGAAGAAGAGAAATTTGTTAACATCGAATATAGATTTAAGTGTCAGGAAGTCATTTCTGAAAATATTTGTTTGGAGTGTAGCCATGTATGGAAGTGAAACATGGACGATAACTAGTTTGGACAAGAAGAGAATAGAAGCTTTCGAAATGTGGTGCTACAGAAGAATACTGAAGATAAGGTGGATAGATCACGTAACTAATGAGGAGGTATTGAATAGGATTGGGGAGAAGAGAAGTTTGTGGCACAACTTGACTAGAAGAAGGGATCGGTTGGTAGGACATGTTTTGAGGCATCAAGGGATCACAAATTTAGCATTGGAGGGCAGTGTGGAGGGTAAAAATCGTAGAGGGAGACCGAGAGATGAGTACACTAAACAGATTCAGAAGGATGTAGGTTGCAGTAGGTACTGGGAGATGAAGAAGCTTGCACAGGATAGAGTAGCATGGAGAGCTGCATCAAACCAGTCTCAGGACTGAAGACCACAACAACAACAACATCCTCTTGGATTTGTGCATCAGTACAAATTGGCAGGATTGCTTCTAAAGGGTATCAAATACATGTCTGTATCATTATTATTTTCAATAAACTATACTCAGTTCCAATATTCACTATCAACTAACATTTGATGTCAGTGGATGTAGACCTATTTATAACATGACTCTAGCATGTTCAAGAAAGTATAAGAAAAAAAACACCATCCAAACAGCCCTTGAAGGCCCAATGGTACTGACTGACGATACAGAGGGGCCTGTGGTCAGCACACCACTCTCCCAGCCGTTGTCAGCTTTTGTGACCAGTGTCACTACTTCTCAGTCAAGCAGCTTCTCAACAGACCTCACAAGGGCTGAGTGCACCTCACTTGTCAAAAGCACTCAGTAGACCCAGATGGTGACCCATCCAAGTGCTAGCCGAGCCCAACAACTCTTAACATTGGTGATCTGATGAGGACTGGTGTTACCACTGCAGCAAGGCCATTGGCCAAGAAAAATATGGGTTTCATTTTTTATTGGGTTCTGACCAAAGGAAGTTAGGGTGCAATTACCTTGCTCATGTTCCTTAGCATATTACATAACTCACGGAATTCAGCATGTTTACACAAAAACACTTTAAATATAAAATAATTTTTAATCATTGTGGGTTCCAAATATTTAGGTTTTCTGTGTAATTTTATCACTCCTAGCAGATTTGTTTGTTTGTGATATTTTTTAATTTCAGTGTTACAAAATCAATGATTAAAAATTGGCTATTTAGAAACTGCTTTCCCACGAATAAGGAGTATTAGATATGTATTTCAACACAGGAAGCAAGCTGTACAGGCTACTCCCTCAAGGCATAATTCACACCCTTTGGCAGCACATTGTCAGTGGTGTTACTAATGCAATATACCTTATGCCCTTGGTCCCTGCAAACCAAGTTGAACCTCGAATATTAGACAATGAATGCCAATTTAATAAAATTTCAATAAATACTGTAATGTTTAATACAATTACAATTCCACATTTTGCTCATCTTTGCTCTTGGTGCATTTCCTTTGTCACAACTGAATAGTAAATTTTTAAAAATGTAATTGTAAAGATCACAGTACAGTGTGTAGATACACTATTGTTGTGTACATAGTTCCGCGTAGTCAGTGTGTACACAACGTTCCCACTAGAGCGCACCCCGCTAAGCACAACAGCGCAGGCGCAGCACTCGTCCGTCTCCGCACTAAAAGATGGCATTGCCTTGCTTCTGCCGATCCGCGTATTAATATATAACGCAGCCAATGAGATTGCTGCTAATGTAGAACCTTTTCTCCTCACGAATCACATTTGCGCAGTGATACCTGAGTGCGCGAGGTATTATAACGAGTGTACAGACCTCCGATTAGTCAGTCTGAATTTGTCTGCACCAGTCTGCATTAGTCTGTACCAGTCTATAGTCAAGTTTCAGTCTGCACCTAAGAAGATTATCATATTCCTGTACATAGCCATGAAGAGAAATGTATAGACACTTTGTGAAGTATCAGAGATATATGAGAATAAGATTAACGTACCAAGACCAAAAGAACTTCAGATTGTCAATTGAAATAGCATCCAGGATCAACTTACATAAGGTTTATGCTTGTTACTATTTTAATAAAAGTGTGTGAAAATTAATCAAGTTCTGTTTAAATTTGGTCACCATCAATCTGCTACTCTAAGCATGCAAGTGGCATTTCTATCGTCTGACCTAACGGCAGAAGATAAACACGCAACAATAAGACCACGAGACATATTGCTGACACTCGCCTACTTTATTAGAGCAACAAGTCAAATAATCTGATGGTGTGTGTACCGAAGGTCTTACAGTATGCACACCACAACTATCAACACTGTACAAATTACAATGAGAACTGTTATTAGCTAACAAGAACAGACACTACATTAACCATTGTTGATTAGCATGTTTATAATGTAGAACAGAACCAAATTCTTCAGAGAATGGGGCGTTAATACAAAGAAAAATCTTTATATACACATCAAAATAAAGAGTTTAAAACTGCATCAGAATAATGGCCACAAAGGGTGAAACTCAAGAAGTGGACCAAGAACTGTTCTTCACTTGTTGATAGGAAAAATAAAACTACCTTAAATGCGCGCATGGTAAGCAATTTGTTTTATAACATTATGTACCATACCATGATTGGAATATAGTCATTTTTGAGCACTGCCATAATGTACTCTTCCTGTTCATGTATCTTAAATAAGCCAAAAATCTGTTGTCATTCTTGAAGCACTTAATGATGTCTTATGCTGTAGTTTATGCACATTCCTCAAGTATGCATCATCAGTATTTGGGCACAGTCTGACAGCGTTGAGACAATACACAGTAGTTGAAGTGGATGGGGTAACTTATGTGAACAATGTTACTTCCCCTGTTTTGATGTGGGGACAGTCTTGTGTTGATTTTATTAAGTTCTGTCGAATCATAATTAAAAGAAGACACCTCTTTAAATTACATATTTCTAGTTTGTTAATGAAGTTGTTATAGGTGAACACGGATTTGACCTATTTACAGAGAGAATCGTCACACTTGTTGACAAGCTTCAGTGGGAATCCTGTATAATTTCATTGCGAGGAGCATAAGATCTGCTGAGTTGGAAGCAACTTGACCTCTACTGAAGGAGGCCTGCCACCTATTGAGCAGCCCACCACCGGCGTGCACAAGCAGAGTCATGATTGAAGCATGTCAGTGTGTAAAAGGGTGTCACAACAGCCTTCCAAATTAAAGATCACTCTCAACAACTTGAGAGACACTGACACCCCATGTGGCCAAGTGCACATCACGAATGATGGAGGCTACCTGAGAGAATAGAGTCAGATCAACTTGAACAGTGAAGACTGACCAAACAGTGATAACTGATGAAGTAATCCACTCAGTGGCTGGAACAGCAGGAAAAACTGAATCATAATACGAGGGTTGTCCACGAAGTAAGTTCTGTTTCTATCTCTATCTGCGGCAGCACTATGATCGTAGTTCTGAGTACGCACTGCAGTTACTCTGAATCAAGGAGAAGACATGTAAGCAATTTTCAGATCACTGCTGTACATTTCATCCCCAACAAAGGTTACGCCTAAGCAAATCTTGACACCTGGAAGAGTCATGTGAACCATTTTTTGAATCAGAAAAGGTATTTTGCTGATTGATTCCTTACCATGAGGCCAAACAATCAATGCACATGGTTACTGCAAGACCATTATGAAACAGTGCCACACAATACAGAACAAGTGCCAAGAGTTACTGTCAAAAGCTGCTGTTTTTTTCTACGATAATGCCTGACCTCACACGATGAATGTGACCGAACGACTCTTACGGGAATTTCACTGGGATGCATTTGATCATCCGCCGTACAGCTTGGACCTCACTACTAGCGACTTTCATCTCTTCTTACACCTAAAATCTGTTCTTGGTGGTCAACACTTCAATGATGATGACTGGCTGAAAGAAAGTGTTATCATATGGTTGAATACACAGGAGGCAACCTTCTATGAAGAAGGCACACAAAAAATTGGTACACGCTTTGACAAGTGCCTACAAAATTTCAGAATCTATGTAGAAAAGTAGTTTAACAGTTGCAGATTTATGTACAATAAATATTTTTTCTGTATCTGTACATGTTTATTTTATATAACCAAACAGAACTTACTTTGTGGACATACCTCATATTAGCAACTTCGAAGAAGATAAACAACTGAGTCATCTGTGAGACACCATGGCAGACCAATTTGGCTACCATACTGGAAAGGAAAAGATTAGTCCCAGTTAATTCTGGAACCTGAAAAAAAAAAAAAAATCCAATGCATACTATTATTTACTTGCCATTTTCTTATATCATTTTGTTTAGCTATACATGTATAACATATAAATTCAGTTTTCTTGTCTTTTCTTTACCTATATGTATTATTTATGTGTAAAATTTGTAACAGCAGTCTAAAGAAATAACTTAAAATGGTAAGATGGAACAAAATAAATTCCCCAATTTTTGCAAGAAAAGGGATATAAATGCAATAAAAATAAAAGTTGTTAAAACCTGTGGCTGAAAAGGGTAGTTAGCATGCTCTCAAGCAGCTTGCTCCTCTCCCTGACAGAGGGGAATGGGGGGTGGGGAAGGGGAGGGGGGGGAGGATGCCAATGTCCTTACCTTGAATTTGGGGGGAGGGGAGGAGGGCCTTGGATAGCAATGGAGCGATTTGCGTCTGCTAATATTAATAAAAATAAGAAACAGTGTTAAGCCATGTTGTTAATGATATGCCATATCCATGGTTCTAAATATGTGTTTCTCAGGGAATATAGTTGATAGTTATGTATCTGTGTTATTTCTTTGAGATAACATTGTTTTTTTTAAAACAGTTAAGAATAATCAATTGACAACCTGTAGCTAGCCGCCTTTCTTATACTCCAGGGGAAATAATTTATAAACTGTTGAAACTTACTTATACTGGATGTAGTAGTGAGAAACAGAATTGTTCCATCCCCTAATGGGTGGGTGTTGACGTTCTGAAGGAGTGTGGGTAGGTTGCCTTGGCCCTGAGTTCAGATTGTGAAGATATATCGTCAATGAATCTTAACCAGGCTGGGGGTTGGGAAATGGATCATTTAATATTTGTGGAATGACTCCATAACTGTAATGTTTGGTCAATTTGTAGTCTAAGCATTTTTATAGTAATTGTATCTCAGTCTGGGAGTCATTCATTGACTGTCTGCAATAAATCCTACAGTGAAAATTGGGATTTCTCTGAAGAATCTAGAAAAGTGCATACTTCATGCAAAGCAGCATCAAACTTGGTACCTATAGTGTGGCCCCCATTTCAAACAGAGGAGGGGTTTGACACTAATTTAGCATAGCAATCTTGATGATAACAGTTTTCTGCAGCTATTGAACACAAACCATTG
The DNA here is from genome assembly GCF_023897955.1 of Schistocerca gregaria. Lineage (NCBI taxonomy): Eukaryota > Metazoa > Arthropoda > Insecta > Orthoptera > Acrididae > Schistocerca > Schistocerca gregaria. Next base: position 766,514,956 of record NC_064920.1, read on the forward strand.
TTGACATGTTCAGCAACTTTTCTGCAAAAATAATAATCACATTTCTCTGCTTTCACAGGCAGTGTGTGTTTCAGAATTAATTGTATTGTTGCCATCAATATCTTAGTGAAACTATAGTGAATAGGGTTCAGTAATCCGGAAAAGTGCCTGACACCAGCCCGATGCATGTCAAAAGATTTTGCTGAGGTTTCCCATCACAGCACTGCATAGCAGGAGAGACATCAGGCAGACATTGAAACCTTGTTGCAGCGTCATGTTTACTGCAACAAATAAACTACAGTGGTGCTATCTTTTTGTTTGGTTATCAGCCCACTCAGTTACAGATATGAAATAACAGTGTAAAGTTTAACACGAGTCCCCCCCCCCCCCCCCACACACACACACACACAAACACACACAAATCCCCACACAAAAGTCTAGACACCGAACTCACCAGCCAAACACCACGAAGTGAACTGTCATAACCATCTCTCAACCATTTACATTTACAATAGCTATGGCTTAAGTTACACAATAAATGTCAGTGCCCCCAACTACACATTTCTATTTCCATCACAGAAATTTTGTCATTAATATTATCTTGATGAACACAAAGAAGCAGAGTCTCTGTTAAGAAGTTATTTTTCCCAAACATGTTTGCAGAAATGAGTAAATTATTGCCCAGATCATCCTAAAATGATGGATTTATTGAATCAGAAGACCTGAAATATCACAACCTTTCTCCTGAAGCATAAACCGGGTAAGTAACATAGCCATATGATATGTTACATTATTTTAAACTGTAGCAGTGACTTCATTCTTGTAGGTTTATGTGCAAATCAGTTGATGGCTTCTGGTAAAGAATTTACATCATCGTACTATGCACCTGATAAACGAATTCACAGTATTAACCACAACCCATTTCATCATCTGTATCTCTCTCTCACTGTCATGTTACTGGAAACTTATTACTTATAGACATACTGTCACTGAAGAAACAAATACAATGTAACTGACTTCGCTTTTACATAAATGCAAAAATGTGCACAGGCACAGACTATTGTGTGGAGAGCAGTTCTTGTACAAAGACTTCAGCTGACGGAAATTGCAATGATCTCTTCAATGACAAACTGTTGCTCACTAGAAAGTGGTGCCTCAACGTGGAGATATATCTTGACAGTTATTTAAAGTGCCAGCAGCTCCACCAATTGTAGATTCTCTACAAGCTATCCTACAGACAAATAGCCTCATGTAATTACAGAAGCTCCAGTTATGCAGTATTTCATTTTTTTGCAGTTTCACGGAATTTCCATATTTTTTACCTTGTTTGACTAAGCAGTATTTTTTCCACCTTCATTTGCATTGCAAGGAAATGAAAATCCATCATTCTGGCAGAAACAGCTGTGTCACACATGCCAGCTGAAGAAAATCAGTAAAGGAAAGCAGATAAACGGAAATAAATAATAGCCATGAAATCATACTTACTATGCTTCAGTTGCCACTAAATTTTTTAATGTATTTTTAGTTTTGGAATAATTCTCAAACATACTGATGAACAGAAACCATCATGAATTTCAATTAAGAAGAAAACTTCTACTGCGAAAACACTGTGTAGTGTAAGCCAACTTTTGGTCAAAGAATCTGTCAATTAAAAACCAGTTTCAAGTTTATGCCCTGAACAAATTTCCTCTCTTTTTATTTTCATTACTTATCACTAATTCGGATTGAGGAAACATTCTGTTGGTTGCTACTCACCCACAGATCTAATGCAAAAAGCCTCGAGGAAGATCGTCTCCATCTTGATGGAGAACACATAGTGAGAGATAAGCTCCATTCTTGGCAAGATATACATTGAATGTACTGTCTGTTGGTAGAAACCCGATAGTCAGTCCTTACTACTGTGGTTGATGGGACATTAAACATGTATCTTCACACAATGTAAAATCCATTATGTAATAATGACAATGTTATGAAAAGGGTAGTTGCTACTCACCATATAGTGGAGATAATGAATATATGTTGTCTAATTGTGATGAATGCCTGTTTGGCTGAAAGGCTTTGTTTGACAATCTTTTTGTTGTATCTGACTTTGGATCAGCATCTCCACTATATGGTGAGTAGCAACTATCCTTTTCATAAGATTTTCAAACATTAATCTTCCTTTTTTATTGCTGTGAGATGACAAAGCAATACAGGTATAGTTATTAGTGCCACTATTTTAAACCAGACAGTTGCTTTTGTTGTTATAACCAATGCTTGATTTGTGATGGTATACAGTATCAATACCTCTGATAAAAAAAAGATGTTAAAATAATGTTTTAAGACATTAATTTTAAAAAATACAGTCCTTGGTATGTCAGAGAACTGGTACTATTACTTTTTTTACAAATCAAACACTGGTCACAACAGCTCCTACATCTGATTGTTCTATTTCTTCAACATCGTGTCGTATCCAAAAGGTCAAACTAAACTGAACATATCTAGAAGAAACTGTTGTAAATTAGTGTTCATTTTCATGGCCCATTATGTACTCTCACAGACTGATCAGTCCAAAGTTACAAGCAGAGGAGAGGTGATGTATGGAAAGAATCAAAGAAAAAGAAATGAACACATGACAATTAAAAAGATGTGTATCATTGGCTGAATGTGTTACAATTGGCTCTTCATACTTTCTTCTAAACATATACACAGTGAACCTCTGATGAGGTCTAGGACAGATGAATATTCAGTATTTCTTCTTCCCATTCACATTTAGATAGCTGGAACTTATGCAGTGAAATGACTGGTACGGTAGCATCTGAAAGCCCAGAACTTTATGGAATATTTCCTCGCAACAAGAGAGAAATGTAGGTTCAAGTTGCAGGCTGGTAGAAATTTTCATGGCACTAATAGGTATTACATTTATACCTAATACTCTTGAAGTCTAATAGTCCACAGTGCAAATAAATTATGAATGTTTGAATATCTTACAATAAAATATTCAACATTCCATGCACAACCAATCTCATACACACCCACGCACCTGATGTAAATATTATGCAATGATTCTGTAATTACTTTCTCTGGGTGGGGATGGGAGCAGGGATTGTGAATAACACACACATAAAATGAGACAATATAACATCTGTAAGATACGGAACTCCTTTTACGATAAAAAAATTTATTTTACTGTAGGTGTTTTTAACATGTCATTCTAAAAATATCACTCATTACAACAGTAACTGCAACACAAGAGATAGAAGTGTCATCCACTTCAATAAACATTTCATGACAGTGAGCTTTCACAGTGGAATGTACACCATTTCACTTTTTTAAAGTGTATCTATGATACTACTTTTGACAGTGCCATAACAAATATATTACCAGACACATTAATTTGGCACAGATGGTAAAATATAAAATAATTATCTTGGGTATACGCCATGCCCTATCCTTATTAACCATACCAGAAAATATAGTGTAGTGGTAGAGAACGTTTGGTTGTACAATCCGGTAGTTCTGGTGTGGTGCTGGATTTGCGGTGTGTTTCTGAAAATAAATCAAAGATATGCAGAATGAATTATTGAATACTTTTTGACAGAACCTGGCAGTAACAAAAATAACAAACATAAGCAGAATATCATCACCACATGTTAAGTCAGATAAGAAACAAATATTCACACAAAATTCAAAAACGCGAAATCATCAAAATATAACCAAAAAATTACAAGAATGAGTACTACTGGTGTTGTAAATTTCACGTGACCTATACATCTCAAATGAAGACCTCAATACCAGTAACCCATACAGAACTCAAAAACTCAACACAATTTTCACTTGACCTACATAGCTCCAACAAAGCCCTTGATACCAGGAACCAAACCACTCTAAAAGATGGTGTTGCAAATTTCACTTCACTCACATAGCTCAAGCAAAGCCCTAGGTTCAAATGGCTCTGAGCACTATGGTACTCAACTGCTGTGGTCATCAGTCCCCTAGAACTTAGAACTACTTAAACCTAACTAACCTAAGGACATCACACACATCCATGCCCAAGGTAGGATTTGAACCTGCGACCGTAGCAGTCTTGCGGTTCTGGACTGAGCGCCTAGAACCGCAAGACCACCATGGCCGGCAAAGCCCTAGGTACTACACTTTCATTTACTCTATGTAAACCAAAGTTCTCAGTACAATAAACCAAACCATGCTCATGTGACTAATATCAGAAATGTATCCTAACCAACAATGGTACATCAGTACCCATGATACCTACCAATAACAATCCAACAATTACCAAACACTAACAAGGAAACCCTGAAAATTCATCGATACTTTCATCACCACCCATTTCAATACACACAAACAACTTTACCCATTGCAACCAGCAAATTGCTACTCATAAATACCTGTATCTTCTTCACAACTGAAATAAAGAGAAAAATATTACATCTCTGACCACAGGAAACACTTGGCACTAATATTTCCAAACATAAAAATGAATCCATCAGCCAAAATATGCAAATTCAAAGTAACTCGCCAGAATGCCATCACAAATCCCATCAATAGCAACCTGAAACATGCAATTCATGTCAACCAACTCAGTAACAAACATCCAGCACAAGAGAGCGCTACCAAATACTAAAACACACATTCTACAAACATAAAGACTTCAAAACATCAAGGCTTACCGTGACATCATGGACCAAAGCAGATGGGTGTAGCATCATCATCTGAACTTGTGCGAATATCCCCACATTAGCCTCAGGTACGAAAATAGTGATGGGGCAATGACTGCCAATTGCCAAGAAAATAGGACTAAATTATCAAGAAACAGAACTTAATTATTGTTGGAGCATTTGTTCAGAGTATGCATCTTTTTGGTACAACCCAAAAAGGCAGTACTGGCTGCTTTGCACTTAGGGATCTTTTTCACTTACTGGCCCACAAACAGGACTGACAGCATACTTTTACTCAATCTGTCCTGTAGCATTGTCTTTCTCAGCGGCGCAGCTAAGGTCTAAAAATTGTACATTCTAATACTGAAATTCTAATACTTACAACCTAAACCAATTTAGCCTGGATGGTACTTATGATAAATAATAAAGAGTGAATTTACTTGACACTGATTTGTTTTATGAATTTTGTGAATGTCAGGCGAGACCTTCATATGAATCCGTATCTGCGATTTCAGCATCTTGTTTTGCAAATGGAAATTTCCCACAGTATCTCCAGATTTGCTGCATTTCTCTCCTTGTTTTTAGCGAGTTTCATCGCTATACACAGTGTGTCATAATTAATGGCATAAACGCATACAGTTGAAAGTACACGATACTAGAAGCAAAAAAGTCTCAGTAAACATAGGGTCGAAAATGCATACCTTAAGAGCTACGAGCAATTTTTCATCTTCGGTACTGTGAAGCAAATCTCTTCTGCCGTACGCTCTTTGTCTCCATATTTTGGGAAATGGTAATGTGGACCAAAACAAGAAAAAAATATCCAGTAAACATTTGCTTTAAAATGCATACCTTAAAAGTTATGAGCAATTGTTCATTAGAAGAGTAGCGAAGATGAGCATGTGCTCATAGCTCTTAAGGTATGGATTTTAAAGCACATGTTTACTGGACATTTTTTTCTTGTTTTGGTCCACATTACCATTTCCCGAAATGTGGAAAGCAAAGAGGTTTCAGTAGAAGAGACTTAGTATCGAAGATGAAACCTTACTAGTATCTCTTAAGGTATGCATTTTCGACCCTATGTTTACTGAGATTTTTTTGCTTCTAGTATCGTGTAGTTTCAACTCTATGTGTTTACGCCATTAATTATGATGCACCCTGTATACTTCAGTGACTAAAAATGAAGTTCAACTCCACTGCTTAACCACTCGACATGTTTAAACGAGATTTACCTTTGAAGAAACCTCCCAACAGCCAGTACAACACTAGTAAGTTGCATACACGTACAGCTTGAGTACAAACGTCACAATATTAAATAAATCCTATACATTTAAATTCTATGAGAAAATACAATATTCTAACGAGAATCATTTCAACCGATCAGCTTATTTGCTTCCCAGAATGTGAACGTATATTACGTTTCCTGTTTTCTCTCCAACAACTTTGCATTCCGCTTCTCGTCTCTTAGAAATCACAATAGCACAAAGCCTATTGCAGAGTTACTACAACGGTTCTATGCAGCAACTACCACTTCGACGAAATTAATCACGGGGGTGAAATCTATGTTGGCGAAGAGGCAACAAGCCACGTAGTTCCATTCCGGACAACTAGAGGCGCTACGGGTCAAACGAAGCTGGAATTGACCAATGAGATCTGTCGAAACTCCAATGGTGGTTGTTTTGAAATATTCTATCGTCTTGCTCTGCACTGAAGTCTGTGGTCATCGGTTACAGTCATCTTTGTATTTGTTTCATATTTAAGTACTACTCAGCTTCATTATAAACAGATTGTTTACTTTAAACTCATAAAGTTCACCGTGGAATTGAAGAGATTTCCTGCTGTAAAATGTCCACAATTAATTGTAAGGTAAGACATTGAATTTTTCATTAAATAATCTCATAGCCTACATATGAAATGTATTCTCTTCTATCGTGAATTAAGCAGTGCGCTTTCCATTTGTTTATTTAAATAACTTTGATATGTCTGTAGTAGTTTTATTTAATGAAGACTTTTATGTTTTTTTTTCAGAATATTCAACACAACAGATTGACATTGAAATACATCTGCAAGTTCCCCAGCTGTTCATCTAGCTGTTACGTGCGTTCAACGGAGGAAATTTGTTACAAGCATTTCTACAGGTTTCCAAAACAACCTCAAAAGTTGCTTCTAAAGTGGAAGTGTGTTTGTAAACTGATGTGAACTGTGCTTCTTATTTTGTTTGTGAAAATCAGTTTTTCGAAGAAGATTTTATGAATAAAAGTAGGCATAGGCTAAACAGGGGTGTGTTTCCATACACGTGACAGGTGTTCCTTGTGAAATTGCCATTAAATTGGTAGTGAATCAGGTGACACTGTTGTTAATAGTGAATTGGGCCTACCAAGCACTAGTGGTGCTATGGCAACTGTTCATTTTGCAGCTGCTATTACCAGAAGTGAAAGTGGTGTTAATGAACAACAAAGCCTTAGTTGTGCTGTGGCAAATAGTTCTCATGTAGGTGTTTCTACCAGAAGTGGACCAGGTGAAACTGGTGTTAATAGTGAATTGCACTTACCAAGCACTAGTGGTACCATGGAAAATCTTTACTATACAGGTGCCAAAACCAGATGTAAAACTGGTGTTAGAAAATTACCTAGCACTAGTTGTGCTGAGCACAGTAATTCATTGAGTGATGCACCTCTTAAATTTTTTATCTGCCCTCAAAATGAATCTGCATTCTTATCTGAAACATTTAGTAATGAGGAAAGTGGGATTTTAGGTACAGGGGTTTCAAAAGTAGACTTAACTCCAACAAAATCAAAAATGTACAAGATTCATAGGATTAATCCAACAAGGCTATCAAAACTGAAAGCAAAGCTACCTCATGAAAAATCAGAACTGAAAGCACTTGGAAATTTGTATGACAGCAATACTTTCTCTTTCATAGAATCTAATTTAAACTCTGTTGCCAAAGATTGCATAAACAGCCAATTACGAAATGCCCATCAATGAGCAAATGCAAGGCAGTGGACACCCGAGGACAAAGTATTTCCTTTATCCTTACACAAATGCAGTCCCTGCTTATACAAATATTTGTCAGTTCATTTTTATCTTCCTTCTGTGAGGTATCTGAAATGTCTGTTGACTTCTATACCTTTTGAACCAGGATTGAATACTTTGGTCATGGATGTAATGAAAGCAGAAGTTGAAGTAATGAACAACAGTGACAAATATTGTGCTTTGTTGCTTGATGAAATGTCTTTAGAAAGAGGGTTGTATTAAAATGGAAGCAAACAAGAAATTTCAGGGTTTCAAGGTTTAGGGCTTTTAGGGAGGTCAAATGTCCATGCAAATCATGCATTAGTTTTCATGGTTAGAGGCATACATAATAGCTGGAAGCAGATTGTTGTTTATTATTTCACTCACAACTCAGTTTCAAGTATCACTTTAAAAAGTCTTATTACCTATGTCATAGGGCTAAAGGTAATTTGTACAGTTTGTGACCAGGGTGCAACCAACCAGAGAGCACTGAAGGAACTCTGCTGTGAGAAATCTACTGATCCAGTCCATTTCATTTTGTAGTCAGTGATGAACCTATTGGAATCATTTATTATGTCCCACATCTATTAAAAATACTAGAAATGCTCTGCTAGGAAATAAAATACAGTTTAGGTTTAAAAAAGAGGCCAGTTTTGAATATGTTCACAGGGCTTTCTTCTGGATCAGCAGAAGATATTTAAGACATTGCCAAAACTACATAGGAATCTTTTGAATTAAAGGATTCTTTTACTAAAATGAAAGTCAAGGTAGGTGCAGCCCAGCTTAGTCATACAGTTGCTGCAGATATTGAAACTTATGTGGCATTTAATATCTTACCTGCTGTGGCAATATACAGCATTTGTTGAAAAGATGGATTGTTTATTTGATTCACTGAACAGTTCCTATTGTTATCCACAAGATGGCAAGTCTTATAAGTGTGCCCTCTCTGCAGTGTCCCCACATATACAGTCTGTTAAACGAAATGGAAAATTGGAAAGTGTTGGAGCTAGGCCCAGGGAGAGATAAGACAAATATGTTCAGTTTCATGAGTGGGTGGCAAACTACAATAAGTTCACTGATGTTCATTTGGAACAGATTTAAAAAATGGCTTTAATTTTTTAAGCATGAGGGCTTTCAATCAAGACCCAGTGGAGAATGTATTTTCTTGTGTGAGGCAGCATGGTGTTGCAAATACCAACCCAACTTGCTTTCAGTTCAAAGCAGCATTGAAAATAGTTATAGTCAATAACACAGCCTTACCTACAAATTCACTAGGTAATTGTGAGGATGATAGATGCATGCCATTAAGCAATTTAAGGCAATTTTTGGGAGCTAGTGATGACAACTTTCTTGATTCCACAACAGACCATTCCATTATGGATCAGAGTGATTCATATTGTTCCCTTGCTGATAATGAAGCTGCTGCTGGTAGTGGTGGGGCTGATGTAAGAAATGACAGGCAAGCACTAGCATATGCAGCTGGTTACATTCTACGAAATATGGGTGTAACACCTGAAACCAACTGTAGTGACTGTAAAACAACTCTGTTCTCACCAACACCCACAGAGCATCATTTATTTACAAGTTTCAAAGAATATGATGCTTTAAACCCAAAATTATTGTATGCTAGTGACAGCTTAATGTCCTTTGTAGCAAATGTTCGTAGTCAGTTGTATGCATTCTTAGATAAATGTGGACACTAGGAACAATTGGAGAATACATTTTATTCACTGTTTAAGTTTCCAGAGGATATAACATTTTGGGAAAAAAAAAATGGTTCAAATGGCGCTGAGCACTTTGGGACTTAAACTTCTGAGGTCATCAGTCCCCTAGAACTTAAAACTACTTACACCTAACTACCCTAAGGACAGCACACACATCCATGTCCAAGGCAGGATTCGAACCTAGTGGTCGCGTGGTTCAAGACTGTAGTGCCTAGGAACGCTCGGCCACTCTGGCCAGCTAACATTTTGCAAGGCCCATTTTTCTGAACAGTATATTTTAAGACAATGTGTACCTCTATTGCTTTACAAGTATGTGAAAGATTGGAAACACACCATCAGTAATAAAAGACTTGATATTGTTAAAGACAAATTCAGTAAATGGTTTAAAGGTTTATAACTTGTGCGCTTGAGAAATAAAAAGTAAGTTTTTTTTCATTTCACTGTTTTTATCCATCTTTCCTGCTTTTGGTACTTGATATTGATGTTTTCTTTTTTGTATTGAAGCAGTTACAGTAGTAAGATGTAGGAACCTTTTTAAGAAATTAATGGTCAGTAGTGCAAGTTTGCTGGGCAGTTACTCAGAACTTATAGTCCTGAAACTGAATTGTAACAAACTTTAGAATTCTTCATTAATTAATACTGTGATAAATTTATTAATTGAACCTCTTTAACTGCTGCATATTCTCTTAATAATAGGCATCTTTTCTCCATTGATCCAGCAGCTTGTATGACATTAAAATTTTGACATTATTCAGGAATATTTGTAGGCCAGTTTAGCTGCTACAATGTTATTTTTCTTTTGCTTCAATTATTTACACTACAAGCTTGTTTCGGCTTACTCTCAGTTTCAAGTGTTGCATCTAGCTCTTATGAACCATAAACATGCTGGAGCTTTTACATGCTGATAGATAACAATAGAAGCATGCCAATTTAAAAGTCTATTTTTAATGTTTGCGCCTGACTGTTGCTACTACTATCATGTTTTCTTGTCTTTCAGACGCAGACGTCTAAAATAGACTGGAAATATTACTGAATAGGTTCCTCTCTGCGGTAGTACAGTGTGCTATTGCTGTGTTCCAAATATTTTATTATGATGTCAGCCAAAATAATTACATACCACCCCTAGAAAAATAAGGCAATAGAATTAAAATAAAAATAAAAACCTACAACGTAAGTAAACTAGGGGGGGATGCAACCCCCAATTTTTTCATATATTAGTTCATCTCCATACCACTTGAGGCGCTGCTGTCGGTCTGTGTTTCCCACTTTTAACATGAGAGTTGCATTTCTTTTTTTTCTTGTTCTGTGGAAAATAATAACAAACACAGATCTTTCTGTCCTCCAAAAATTTCGTCTTAAAAGATAATACCCGCAATGCCTTCAACTGGGTGTGGTAACTCCTGTGAACTATGCCACTTCTCGTGTTTTGCTGTCGCTGGAGTCTTGTTCTGTCAACACCTTCTCTGTAACCGCGGCATGGGTCCCTCCTTTTCCTCCATTTTCGTCCCCTGAAGGTAGTGGTTAGTGATGGGCTCAACTGCGATTTTCCGATATCAGTGATTTCTGTGAGTGCTACTTTTCACTATCTGTTATTCTTAACGGTGATTTGTCGCAGTTAAGAGTCGCAGTTAAGGAACCTAGGTCGTGTATCCTTCCGCCACTGCTACTTCCGCGATTTCTGCTACTTCCGCGATTTCTGCTACTTCCGCGATTTCTGTGACTTCTACTACTTCTGCGATTTCTGCTGCTTCTGCGACTTCTGTTACTTCTGCGATTTCTGTGACTTTTGCTACTTCTGCGATTTCTGTGACTCGTGCGATTTCTGCAACTTACCACCGTATGAAAAAGTTACATCTGTCCACACAGAAAATTGCATTTCAACAAACCTGTCATTGGTAAGTATGTTTTACGTTTGTTCTTCCGTTGGCTTTAACTTTGTATTAAAGAAACAACTGTGAAAATATTAATAGTGTAATTGTAAGTAGCCGTACAGTATCGTAATAGCTCGTGTTTAGAAAATGAATTCTAACATATTGTTATGTTCACAGGTACCCAAACTACATTTCAGCCACTCAGTAAAGTGATGACTCAAAATATCATTGTCAACAGATCTGGAGAAATTGCCACTGCGTCTTTAGACTGTTTTCGACAGACGAGAGGTTAGTTTCTAAGTATTTCGTTGGCCTTAATTACTTCAGTGAGATCGTTCATGCAAATGTGAAATATACTCCATTGAGTGGCTTTCATTACAGCAAATATTAGCAATCTACTCTGTCAATTATGTGGCTTGTAATTGATGACAGCAAAAATTGTTTAATAATCCTTGTGATTTTGCAGACACAGTTCTGACTCTGATTACTGGTTGCTGTACATATCTATCCACATCAAGGCTGTTGGGAGAGACTCGTGAAGATTCAAGACAGCTCTTAGAGGATTTGCAGTTTAAAAGTGACATAATTGTGAAATAAGTGTGCAGATGAGTGATTAAACTGTTTTTTTATTGAAGTTGTTATGCGATTTTAAAGGAATAATAAATGTTAAATACAGTGAGTGAATAATGAAAATCTCATTTTCGACATGTTAAGCCGTCCTATACCCGTAATATTCCGCCACTTATTTGTTAGTAAACACTTGTTGGAGAGTGACATGCCGCCCCCCTTTCTCCACAATCTTGGTGTGACACTGACCTGTAACATATCCCGAAGTCTACAATATGCATTTTTAGGCTGCTGATATGAAAATGGGAAGCATAGATCTTCCAGTTAAATCAGGAATAGCTTAAGTGCAGTACTTGAAAGTAACACAGGAAAAGCTTACTTATGTAGGTGGTAGTAGTGTCGGCAAAAAGTTCTTGTGTGTGAAGTTGCCATGTAGAACACCAAGTATAAAACTTTTCTCCCAAGTCTTGAACTGTGTCGGAACAAAAGTGAGGCATTCATATGACTCAATAATACTGTTTTCATTTCACAACACTTATACAGATGTCTGAGTTCTGCTGTGTTAACATTGCCAAGTCCTGTAGACATGTGGAGTATTAACCAAAACTGTCATATCGGAAGCAGAATCAAACACTTTTGTTACGTTATTTGATATTTTCAGGAGAAAAAGGAAATGTTGCTTCTTATTAATATAATTCATTCAGAGTCACAGCTGTGTTTGACCAACCATAACTGATGCTGAACGTGCATGTCATCATATAATATGAAGGGCTTATTTCAGTAGTGGTACAAGTCCATTACCTCCACTTTTCTGTCTATAATCCTTCTGAAATTAATGATACAAACAAACATAAATAAAGGGTTATCTCTAAGAAGAACCCAACGCTTCAATATTTCTGGTATCTCAACTACAGATTTTTCAGCGCTCATTTAACTTTACGACTCTGTATCGCAAAATGAACTTGTACCACTATTGAAATAAGCCCTTCATATGCACACACAGCACATCGATCTCGTGAGGCACAAAGCTCTCATAACGAAGTACGTACGTCGGTCAACAGATGGCACTAGGAAAATAATGTTAACTGCTCTTTTCAATTGCTACTTGCGATTTGTCACAGAAATCGCAGTTTGACTCGGTAGCGAATAGCGTAGTACGAACTTTGGCCAACAGATGGCACTGTTAAATGCGCTTCTTAGTTGCTACTTGCGACTCTTAGTTGCGACTTGTCACCGAAATCGCAGAAAGCTGTACGGAATTCGGCCAACAGATGGCTCACGACGTTGAATGTGAAATGCTACTTGGGATTGCTAACTGTGACTGAAATCGCAGTTAGATTTTGTAAAATTGTTATTGTGATATCTGTGACTTCTCAATCACTGTGATTTCTAACAGATACGCGATTTCCTGCCCACCACTAGTAGTGGTAAACCGTGGAATCAGTGCAGCACTCGTGCCTCATACCGGGACGCCAGACAGAGAAACCAAAGATAGCACAAAACCGCCATGGTTCCTTTTCGGTCTCGTAGGTACTGAAAGAAATACCGGTGAGTTTGCTTCTTCAGGCTTTGCGCATATGAACAATTTTTCTGTCGGATGACTACTCGGCCTGTAATGCATATCAGCACACAAATGAGCATTTGTAAATAAGATGAGGCCTGTCTGTGTGCATGAGCGATTAATGGATCATGTAATATTAACATGAATTCATGAAGTGTTTGCCACCTACTAATAAAATTCAGCTGTAGAAGCAGGGGAGAAGATATTGGTTAAATCCAGAAATCAGTACCTATGAATAATTTAGATCATACCCGTCAAAATTTTGTAACTACACTAGAATGTCAGACAACAGTTTTGACATGTTACTTGAAATTATTTTACCTCATGACATGTATTAGAGTGACAGTACCTTAGCCGGCTGGAGTGGCCGAGCGTTTCTAGGAGCTACAGTCTGGAACCGCGAGACCGCTACAGTCACAGGTTCGAATCCTGCCTCGAGCATGGATGTGTGTGATGTCCTTAGGTTAGTTAGGTTTAATTAGTTCTAAGTTCTAGGCGACTGATGACCTCAGAAGTTAAGTCGCATAGTGCTCAGAGTCATTTGAACCATTTTGAACAGTACCTTAAGTACTGAAAAGATTTTCGTTACCACAATGTAAATATATATGCTACATGAAAAAACATATTATTCAGTTTAGAAAGTTTGATATTTATTTATTTGAAATATAATTTGGCAGAGTTAATTCATCAATACTCTCTTGCGTTGATTCCACTAAATATGCTTCAAGTGACTGACTATGCGCAGATGGACATGCAAAACTGTTTGCTTATCTTGATACAGAATGTACTATCGGTCGAATTTTTTAATCTAGTCCATGAGCATACTGCTCCGCACATCATTGCCATAATAAAACAACCCTGTGATCAATCGACTTAGAAATCGCTCTGTTAACACGTGTTGATAGCCGCCCCAAACGGAAAAACGTGCTTTTTGGTGCTCCATGATTCTTGCAATTTCGACTATGATAAACTGACAATGCAAAGTTTATCATTGGCGTATTACTACAGAACGTGTAACAAATTCACCTACATAAAAAAAATATATATTTCACACATTGATTTACATTTAATAAGCTGTCTTAATTTTCCTTTGTATAAGACTATGTGCACCAAGCAGCCCGATTCGCAGTTCTCGATTACTGTTAGTATTGTTTCCGCACAGTCTTTCGTTGATTGTGTGAGGAATTAGGTGCATCGTGATATATTGTATATTTCCGAACATTTTGAAGTGCCGCACAAAATTCATTCAGTATTATCAGTTGTAAACTTAATATGTGCGTTTTAAAACCTTTTGCCAAATGTAGGCCTATCCTTGTTCCAACGCCATCGTTCTCTAATTTCATTGTGTACTTACGGGAAAAGAAAGGCATATTGTATGAGAATTTTCAGCCACTGTACTTCTGGACAGAAATCGTTCACCCTAACCATCAATGTATATCTAAGTGAATAAAAGTGAATTTATATTTGACAGAACTTCACCGTCACGCTTGTCACATAAATGATTCTCCTCTGTCGTTCAAATGGTGGCATTCACACACCGTCAGCGGAACGCCACCGACGCACCACGTCACGTCAGCGTCACGTCAAGGTTTCAAAGGGAGAATATTTCAATTGGCCATCGCTAGCTAATACGAAAGTATTCACCACTGTCTGCTATTGCGAAAAGGTCTTAATATGTATTGGTAGACAATACTAAGTTAAAGTATTTTATTTTGTACACTGAAATAATACATTGCAAAATAAACAATGCGCTTTTTCCAGTGGAATAGCGAAAAGAAAAATCAGGAGTAAAGCTGATGCGGCATGCAGAAGTTTAAAATAAGACTCGTAATAAGTTAACGACGAACAGCATGTAGCCGAAATATATGTAAACATGGTTCAAGTACATTAAAACGGGCCATCTATACATACCGAGGCAAACCATCAGGTTCTGTTATTGGACCCCTAAATCTTGAATTTCTCTTCGTAATTTTTATTTGTATCTTGCTTAACAGGTAAAAAAGAACTATAGTTTAGACATTCACATATATTTATAGAACGATAACCCCTTCTCTTGCAGCTCCTCGTACAGAGTGTGGAACTCTCCTGAACTGTCGATTTTTTAACTTTTTACTAACCCAGACTCTTTTTGCTCTCTGTATCTCGTCATTAAGTGCAACAACAATCATTGCAAACTGCTTTAAACTAAATGTGGCATTTCATGACAATCTACCATGAAATACGAAATAGCGCCTTTGGTGAATACTTTATTAACCAGCAGTAACGTCACGATTTTCTTTAGACGTTCAGTTGCCGTGTAGTGTGAATGCTCAGGAATTCCTCTCACCATCGACATTCAAAAACACGATAGTGACGTTCTGGAAAGTGTGAATCCACCTTAAACGTGTATTTTTGACAATTTTCGATAGTTAAGACTATCGAGCATAACACATTCAAGGACGAGCTAAATAAAGTAACATAAAATTTTAACAGCTCTGTGAGAGTGAATGAAAATGCGGGAACATATGCTAGAGGTCTCCCAGTCGTGTGCAGGAAACTGGACGTCACATGGTATGAGGTCAGCGTGACTACAGCGCCAAACGGGACTGACCTCGCACCACGAGTCAGTTAAAGGAATGGGGGGAAAACAGCATCCGTGAATCTGAGAGTAGTTGCGGTGCACTGTAGTGCTTCATTACATGGCCTAGAGACAAAATTTGGATGACTTCACAGGGTGAAAAATTATCAGGAACCACTAGGAGTTAGGTCATCTGCTCTTCCAGGAAGGGAGTGAATCAGTCTGAGTAGTAATTCTGGGCGTCTGGACAAATCCTCATATGGCGAGAGATGTGAACACTTAATGCACCCAGGGACCTTGTCGAACATGATCGTTTTGCTGGTTTAGGTGTTATGATTTGGGAAAGCATAATGTCGAAGGGGCATACCGATCTCCAAATCTTTGAACATGATTCACTCACTGGTCAACGTTATTGTGACACTATACTCCTTCCCCTAGTGCATCTTTTCAGGGGTGCATTCAACCGTGACTTCACTTTCATGGATGGCAACGCACGACAGTATCGAACAGAGCTGGTGGAGTTGCTTTAGGGATGAGAGGGTATTCGAGAATGACTTGGGTTATTAACAGCACTGGTGGGAGAATGGAACACACTGTCACAAGAACTCCTTACCAAATTTGTGGCTAGCGTGGAAGCACGTTGTAGAGCGTGCATTTCTGCCAATGGCGGCTAAACACCTTATATTATGAATCATGTCCCGCCATTTTAATGTGATGCTTCCGGGAAAAGGGGGTGCCAAATTCATATTCTCGAGGAAAAAAAAACTTGTTTCACAAAGCGCCTAGCATCCAGCACACGTTGATCTGTCGATCATTTATATGATGCTGAAACGCATCCCTGTCGGTTTTTGAACACATTTTAAGTCAATTTCTGATTGAATCATAGTTGTTTTTCAATGCGTGCATAGTGTACGTGATGTCTCTGTCAGGAAAATCCTCGTCGCATCTAGAAATAACTTTCCCTAGACAAAAGGGGATGGGGCTTTAGAGCTGAGCGGAGTAAAACTGAACTGATGAATGCCAATCGCTGTCGTATCTTGTGGTCGATCGGGTTTTCGAATGATCAGCGTTGTTATAATTACTAGCGAAATCCATAGATTCCGTCTAACAGAATGGAAATAAACGACTACAGGAATAACAAGCGAGAAAATTAGGTATTATCTTCTCGTTGTATCCAAGAAAATGAAATGTTGAGAGAAAATGTTTGGCCAGATCGCTACACTAGTAAGGACCAGTTGTACAGTCCCCAGCCAGCAACCGCTTCAGTTCTATTTTGGAAGTAACGCAGAAAACGTTTTGTTCGAATATGTAACAACGCCGAACCGCATAATAATCGCGGGGTAACTAAACCGGTGATTCTGGCAGAGTTAGTAAAGTTAATTGGCGAACAAATTTTGAAAATGACAGGAATAGCTATAGAATTGGTGATGACAAGAGTGTCAGAACGAGGAAGCAGAAGAAACGGGGACATCACACAAAATATGAAAGAATGAGACGATTCCAAATTTATATAAAAATGTCGTAATACTACTTTTCGATCTCATGCTTGAGAAACTGGTGCGTATGAATGAAATGTGAAACTATTTCCTAACAAAGCTTTTTGCTTGTAGTAGGCCTAATAAGCATCTGATATTGGTACTTCATGAATGAATTCTGTCGTGTTATAAAAATGACCATTTGTGCCAATACAGTCTCGCTTATTTGGTGTGTGTTACAAAATTGCTGCAATATTAGAAAGACCTATTTTGTTTTATCTAGCATACAGGGGCAAAATGGACGTATTCAGATCGAGAAACCACACCAGTCTTGGGTATTATTTGTATTAACAGCTTTTTCAGTATTAGATAACGAAATTTCGATTTTTCTTGTAACAAAACGTTTGACGACCTTTGGTGAGGTAATAGATTCTCGCGCAGAAAGGAAAGCAGGCCATGTAAAGCTGTAGCAAGATTAGAGAGACAAAAATGATAGGAGGTACGGATTGAAGAAATGTGTACTTTCTTGCTTGTCTCTTGTCTATATTGGTTTTATGTATCCTATATTTAATTTTACGTCACACAAAACAGCAAGTTATTAGCTAATAGACAATAAAGATTGCCAACTTTCTGAAGAGTTCTTGGTAAAGATTTGCATATTTTATTCGTTGACTTTAAGAAGGCCTATGATTGCATACATCGCAAGAGCCTGCGCAACTGTTTAAGGGAGTTTGGCATAGAACAGAAACTCATCAATGTGATAAAGATCTGTCTGAACGAATCACGTGCAAAGGTGAAGATGGGAAATCGTGTAACTGAGGAGTTTGAAATTGTGACGGGACTCAGGCAAGGAGATGGGTTGTTCCCCATGCTGTTCAACTTTGCCCTCGAGAAGATCGTACGCGAGACCTTCCAAAAGAAAACGGAGGGATTGAAATCGAAGGAAAGAGACTGGCATATATCCAGACAGACGACATCTGTTTACTCTCTAGGTAGGAAGAAGAGTTGGAGCAAATGACCAAAGCACTAAAGGAGGCTGCCAGCAAATTTGGGCAAAACATAAATGAAGCCAAGACAGAGCACCTCGTTATGAAGCGTGATCATTGTCAGACTGCTGATCATCTACAATCACTGCAGGTTGCGGACCATTCCTACAAGAAGAGTGCAAGAATTCAAATACCTAGGGGCACTTTTCACTGAGAGCTCGTCATGTGAAGCAGAGATCAATGCCAGAATATAAGCAGGAAACCGATCTTACCACAGCCCAGCACAACTGCTTCGGTCCAAATATCTCTCCAGACAGTTCAAGATTCGACTGTACAAAACCCTGATCCAGCTTGTTGTTCTATATGGCTGTGAGACATGGAGTAAACGGAAACAGGACTTCCATAAGCTCCTCGTTTTTGAGAGAAAAGTGCTTCAGAAGATCTTCGGTCCGTTTCTGGATGCAGATACAGGGGAATGGAGAATCGGATACAACCAAGAGTTTGCGGAACTATACCAGCAGCCCAACATAGCAGGAATTGTCAAAGCCGAACGAATGCAGTGGGCCGGCCATGTGGCCCGGATGGAGGATCACAGATGGCCTTGGAAGCTCCTGGATTTTACACCTACAGTAAAGAGACCGCCAGGGAGACCCAAGAAGCGTTGGAGGGATGGACTCTATGAAGATTTAATCCAAGTGTCAAGAGATGCGAACGGATTGGAGATAGTAGCAATGGACAGAATACAGTGGAGGAGGAAACTTGTAGATGTGTGCGGTCCACTGGGCCTGATCACGTAGTAGTAGTAGTAGTAGTAGTAGTAGTAGTCTTGTTCTCCCGATTACAAATAATCCCATCCACTATCAATGGCGAGTTTAAAAAGTAAATAAATAAAAAAGAGGGGCAAGCTGTCAAACCGGCCGATGGGAGCAGGAGAGGCACCACAGGACATTTCAATTTCCACTGTCCTGAATATAGTTTTATGGCATCGCTTACAAAATATACACGTTTCAATTCCACAGAGCGAAATACAGCGACGTGCGATAGAAGAATGAGGCATGGCACTGCACTTTGGCACACTTAAAGCCAAATGACATGTCTTACATTTTCTCGAACACACATGTTTTACGTTTCAAACCTTTCAGGATTATGTGCCCTACAAGATCACATGTTTTTGAAAATTTGATTTTTTTTCTTTTTTTTTTTTAGTATTGACCCGGTTAGCAAATATCGTAGATCGGGGGCTGATGCGCAGAGCACCCTGAGGTATAGTGGGTAGTATCCATGTGACCCGTGTTTACATTTCCTGATTTTGCTGTTTCCACTTCGTTTACTCTCACGTCAAATGAAAACAAAACGGATATTTGTGGCCGAGAGGTATCAAGTGAATTAAAATACATTCACATAATTACGGAAGGCTAAAATACGTTATTAGTTTCAGATTTTATTTTATTTCCACCTTTCAGACAGTCGAGCATTAATCGACTTGCAGAACAAAGAAGTTATGTTTGCTAAAGAAGTTAGGCTTTTATTAACCTTTTACGGAGAGGCAGTCAATGTATTTGAAACGAAATGTTTAATTCCACAGTACTGGCTAGTTTCAACTGTTCGCTGCGTTTCAAGTGCACGTCTTCATCTTCTAGCACGTATAATAAAGAACCAAACATGATACAGTACAGTACATCCAGAAAACCACACTGAAAAGCTTAATATCAGATCGATGTCTACTTCAATGGGAATCTGGATATACGAATGTGTACTTTAAGTTGCACTTTAAATGTGCACATTTTAGTATGGTTCACGAAATTCTGATGCTCTTGGAGTACCCTATGATGTCTTGCTGATTTTACAACATAATGTAAGATCTTCTAATGTTTTACAGGTACGTACATACGGGCTACCTACGTCATGGTAGCTGTGCAAGCGCGGTGTCGCCTGTTTCCTGCCGCTCTCTGACAACTGCTGAAACGAACCTCTTTCTAACAGGTCGCGGGAAAATATTGCGAATGCTGGTCTGAAAAGCGTTACTTTCAAAGTAAATATCCTTTAACGTAAGTTGGACTATGAGCGAGAATGTACCACGAATTTTTTAAATCACAGAGCGTTTGACTCTCACTTAAAAATCAACTCTTTGAAAAAGAGCCATTTAGAAGAATTTCGAACCCTGAAGATCAGACATTTATGTCATTATTAAAACTTTTACTGGCCCATTTGTTTGATATATCTTAAAGTGTAACACGCGCAAAAAAATCAACATTATATGCGAAAGATTAGCTTCTATTGCACCTTATTAACCTTAGAGACCAATCTTATACGAGGTTTGTCCGGCAAATACTTTTTAAAGTTCAATAATAACTTTGTTTTACAATTATTCAGGTATTACAGTGTAGTCTCCTTCGAAGTACTCGCCCTGAACGCGATACACTTCTGCCAACGCCGTTTCCACTGTTGATAACATTGCTGAAAGTTTTCAGTTGTGATGTTGTTCAGTTGCCGTGTCGTTTTCACCTTGATGGCTTCCACATCTCCCAAGTGCCGCCCCCGAAGCACCATTTTGCATTTCGGGAACATGAAGAAGTCACACGGGGCTAAACCGGGCGAATAAGGCGGGTGGTCTGTCACGGTGATTGAGCTTCGGGCCAAAAACTCGCGCACAACGAGCGACGTGTGAGCGCGCGCATTGTCGTGATGAAGGATCCACCTGCCCCCTTTTGCCAACTCCGGTCTAACTCGGGCCACGCGAGCTCTGAGACGTGTCAGAACTTCAACGTAAAAATTCACGTTCACTCTCTGGCCGGGAGGGACAAATTCCTTGTGAACAATGCCCCTAGAATCAAAGAAAACAATCAACATTGCCTTCACATTGGACCGTGAGTTTCGCGACTTTTTTGTTCTCGGTTCTCCTGCTACTTTCCATCCCTTGCTTTGAGATATGAGCTCCACATCGAATTCGTAAAACCAGGACTCGTCTCCAGTGATGACTCTGTTGAGAAAGTCCCCTCGTTTTCTGCTTCCAACCAATGCTCACAGCACTCAACCCTCTTTGCTTTCTGTTCTGACGTCAAGAGCTTCGGTACGATTTTCGCACACAATTTCTTCATTTCAAGTTTTTGTGTCAGGATTTCGTGAACGATTGTTTTGGGGATTGACGGCTCGTCAGCAATCATTCTGACTGTCAATCTACGGTCTTTAAGAACATAAGCCCGAATTCGTTCAACATTTGCATCGGAACACGATGTCGACGGGCGTCCTGGGCGAGGGTCTCGTTCAATTCTTCTCGGCCATTCCGGAACCTTTTTAAACACTTGTTCAGGGTTGGTTCCTTCAGAGAATTGTCTCCGTAAACCTGTTTCAAATACTCAAAAATATCACGGCCATTCTTGCCTAGCTTTGCAAGAAACTTGATGTTAACGCGCTGTTCCTCAATCAGAGGCAAGTGAAAAAGGGTAACTGTCAACAAGCTGCCGCACACTCCCACCTTCACGCAGAGTGATGGGATTGATTACAGCAGTAGTCCCACCTGGCGGTGACTGCAACCTGTTACATTGACATTATTCAACTTTTATACGTATTTTCCTGACAAACCTCGTATGTCAAAGCTTTTCTTCTCTTGTAGAAACACTGTGTATAATAATATAATCCGTTAACTTTTATGTTACCGCTACTTAACAATGATGTTGCTATTGGCTGACTATTTTCACGCGTCCTATGCTCTAAATATTCGCAGTCATCGGGTGGCGAGATCACGTGACATGAGCTATAACTGGCTTACAAAAGCGCATCGCAAACTCGATTTCAGTGATTCGGAAAGTATCATGCGGTGTTTCCTGGAATTCCAATGTATACTTTCGTAATACGAAAATACGCAGCTTACACGTTGCTGCACATCAAAGATATTTCCAAAACGTGTCTTTTTCCCTGAGCTTCATTTTCTAAAGTGTCGGGAAATACTACGCCCGTTTTCAAAACCATAACCATTGAAAGGACTGATAAGTTTTGCAGTTCCAAGGGAAAAATATGCTGTCACTTAAGACGGAAAATGTGTGTTTTCACCCGGGAGAAAGTATGTTTAAACCGGGAGAAATCCGGGAATTTTTTCTTCCTTATCCACGTATACACCCTGGAATAGTTACAGAATTATTGATGACAAGGTTGTTTGTTAGAACGAGGCAGGGGAAAAAATGGGGATATCACACAAATTATGGAAAAATACGAAGATTTTAAATTTATATAAAAATTTCATACTACTACTTTTCGATCTCATGCTTGAGAAGCTGGAGTGTACGAATGAAATGTGAAACTATTTCCGAACATAAAATTTTTTTGCTTGTAGTAGGCCTCCTAGGCTTTTCATATTGTTACTTCATGAATTATATTCTGTTGTGTTATAAAAATGACAATTTGTGCCAAAACAATCACGTCTATTTGGTGTTTGTTATAATTTTCTGCAATAGTAGGTTGGACTATTTCGTTTTATCTAGCAGACAGTTATAAAATACACGTAATCAGATCGAGAAACCACATCAGTCGTGGGTATTATTTGTATTAACAGGTTTTTCAGTATTAGACAACGACATTTCTTTTTTTATGTAGCAAAAGGTTTAACGGACTTTGATGGGGTAAGATTTTTTTCCAGAAAGGAAAGCATGTTATGTGTAGCTGCAGCAATTTTAGAGAGAGAGAGAGAGAAAAAAAAGAAAATGCTAGGACTTAAGAAATTTATACTGTCTTGCTTCTCCCCTGGTTTTATGTATTCTGTGTTTAATTTTATGTCACACAAAAAAGCAAGTTATTAGGTAATATGCAATAAAGATTGCAAATTTTCTGACTTGTTCTCCTAGTTACAAATAATCCCATCACACATAAATATTATTATTTTTTTAAGAGGGGCTGAATGTGAAAGTGGCGGACTGGGAAAAGGAAAGGCACCACAGGACATTTTAATTTCCACTGACCTGACTATAGTTTGAAGGTATCCATTACAAACTATTACACATTTGAATTTCACAGAGCGAAATACAGTGATGTACGACAGGAAAATGCTGTGTGAAGAAACTTGGTACTGCACTTTGGCACACTTGAGACCAAGAAACATGTCTTACATTTCTTCGAACACATAAAGTTTTATATATCAGACTCTTCAGAAAGATGTGTGCTACAAAATTAACATATTTTTGAAAAGTCAATTTTTTTAAAAATTTTTGGTGTCCTACCTCAAACGCTCTAGGGGAGGGGGGGGGGGGGGGGGGCAACACTATTGCCGCTGTTCGGAAATATCGTTGATCCGGAGCTGGTGCACACAGCAGTCTGAGTTGCCGTGGGAAGGTGGATAGTCTCCACGTGCCCCCTGTTTACGTTTAGTGTTTTCGGTGTTTCCTCTTCGTTTATTGCTCTCACGTCAAATGAAAACAAAATGGATTTCTGTAGCTGGGAGCTATCAAGTGAATAAAATACATTCACATAATTACGGAAGGCTAAAATATTTTATTAGTTTCAGATTTTATTTCCACCATTCTGACAGACAACATTAATCGCCTTGCAGAACAATGAAGTTATTTTTGTCGGTTTGCAAAAGAAATTTGGCTTTTATTAATCTTTTCCACTGAGGCAGTCAATTTATTTGAAACAAAGTTTAAGGGCACACTATTAGCTACCTTCCACTGTTCGCTGCATATCAAAAGTGCATGTTTTCATCTTCTAGCAAGTATGGCATTATGCCATAATAAAGAACCAAACATAAGATAATACAGCACTGGTACTCTAAGATGATTTACATCTGAATCTGGATACACGAATGTGCGCTTAAAGCCGAATTATGAATTGTAGTATGGTTCGCGAAATTCGGATGCTCTTGAAGTGTCATGTAATATCTTGTTTCTCTTACGACATAATGTAAGATGTTGTAATGTTTTACACGTACAAACATACAGGCTTCCTGCATCATCGTAGCTGCGCAAACTTGCGTTAATTCGATCTGCTGATTGGTTGAGGCTCATGATGTCATCAGGAAGACAGAACGTGTGTAGCAGTGCCGCCTGGTGAGAACTGTAATGGGCTCTATTGGCATTAGCGGCGTCGCTCACCTGTTGTTTAAAAAGCCGTTAAATGTAGATCTGCACACAGCTGTCATCTTGGAACATCAAATAAGTCCAAATCATTCAATGGAGCTTAGCTTATGGGAATTAAATGTAAAAACCTGGTTCGAATGTTAAAAATCGCGAATGCGGTGACAGACTAACCCAGTTGCATCTGTAGCAAATGCGGAAAAGTGGATCAAATACATGTAAAAGTTGCATACATATTCCTTGCATTTTCTGCAGTTTATGTACGATATTGTTCATAATATCTATCAAAATACTCTTTGAATGCAAGATGAATATGTGTGAGAATGTACAATGAATTTTTAAAATCACAGTGCGATTGACTCTCATTTAAAAATCAACTCTTTGAGGATGACCATTAAGAAAAATTTTGAGACCAGATCAGACATTTATGTCGATATTAAAATTTTTACTGGTACATTTGTATGCTGTATCTTAAAGCGTAACACGCGCAAAAAAAATCAACATTATGTGTGAAAGCTTAACATCTCTTGCAGCTTATTAATCTTGGAGACCAATATAATATGTGAAAGCTTTTCTTTTCTTGTAGCGACACTATTTATATTAATTTAAACTATTAACTTTTCATATTACTTGTGTGTACGTACGTGACAGTGATATTGCTATTGGCTGACTACATCACGTGTCCTATGTTCTGAATATCCGCTGTCATCGGCTGGCGTATCACTTGAATGAGCTAGGACTGGCTTACAAAAATGCATCGCAATCTCGATTCCAGCGCTTCGTAAAGAAACATGCGGTGTTTGGTGGAATTCGAATATATGCTTTCGTAATACGAAAATATGTAGTGTACACGTTGCAGCTCATTAAAGATCTTTCCAAGGCTTTTTTTTACTGAGTTTCGTTTTGTAAAGGGCAGGTTTTACAGTTCCAAGGAAATGTATATGTTTCTTAACACGGAAAAAGTGTATTTCTAAGCGGCAAATCCGGGATTTGTTTTTTCTTGGCCATGTATACACTTTGTGGTTGCATGAGCTTCTGGTGACTAGTGTTTGGTATATTAATTTATTGTAATAGTGTGAGTGTTGCAGTTAAAACCATTAAGATGTATGAACATCAACTTGTCTGTGGGTCATCATGGCACAGGTCCATTATGTTACCATTTGGATGCTAAAAATTAATTTAAACTGTCAGAAATAAATAAGTCAATCATCCATCAGCAAACTCCAAATACTGAGCTTCTGTTCTTGATGATTGCTTTGACAAAGCAATAATAAAATAAAATGGCTGATGTAGTATTAGACACAGCTGAGGATGACAGGACAACATAGGTTAAAATATGATCCTGTCAGTAATTTTGGAAAATGTATATCAGGGTGACAACATGAAGATATGAACCTTGTACTTTCCAAATACCACTGCATTAGTTAGCTTGGTCTCTCTACCTAGGTTAGATAGAGCGCACTACTCAGTGATTAAAGTCCTTCCTGACATGTAGCTTTGACCATTAAAAACCTGCTTACCATGCCCTCTCACCCAGAGGACTCATAACTTCTTTTGCGAGTAGGTGTTTAATATTAAAGTTTTGGTGACCACAGAGCCCCAGGCCCTTGTGGTACTATTACCACTTCCACGCCTAAAGTCTACTGTCCTGTATACATTTCCCTACTACAATGGCATTAAAACATGCTCACAGTTAATCCTGTCTGTTATCAGAGGTAAATAAAAACAGGCCCAACTTAGGCAGTTTTCAAAATTGATGACCAACCTATGATTAGTAATTTTTTTGGTTTAATTCTCTGAAAAATCACCACAAATTCTGGCTCATTTATTATTCCCCCTCATTTTCTAAATTTTACAGCAGTAAGGGCTATCTGGAGAAGGACATCTTATCTGGTCCTCACATAATCCACAATACATGATGACATTATGCACACCTTAATCATGTCGGCTAGCAGTAATTAAAAATCCAATACGATAGCCATTCTGACATGGAGGCATTGTCGTCTATCCTTGTGACATATCATTTCCTGTCCTAGTATGTTAGTTCTGCTAGCTATTTTGTGTGCTAGTGTCAGTTCCCAGGGCATGGGGTTGTTGCTCTACCCAGAGATGTTTAAGTACTAGAGGTGCAAAATTTTCTGTACCCTCATCATCTACAAATGAGCAAGCGTGCATACAGTTAGTTCTGTCATAATTTTATTACTGAGTAATATGAGACAAAAAGTTGTTATTTATATGTATTTGATATTTTGTATATATTCAAATATTTGTTGTGTGTTTTATTATTTTTTGAGGAACCCCTTGAGCAGCATGCGGCAGATGGAATTTGTCAACAGACATCCCTACAACACAGCAGGTGATGTGTGGAGCTACCAATGCCATACGGAGTGTCGAGGAAAACCTGAGAGTACCTTACCGTATGAAAACTCATGGAGAAGCCAGTTAACAGTGACAGTAAGAAAATGAAATTTGAATTTATGTAACAAATGGTTGGTCAGGCTTAAGTTCAGTATTTGCATACACCATGTACCTGCACTCAGTAGTGTAACAGAAGTTAATCACTTCTTAGAAATGACGAAACTTCTTGTAGAAAATAGTGATAGAAGTTAATTAATTCATTACAGCCAAAGGGGTAAAACACCGAAAATTGGTCTCATCTTTCACTGGAAATCCTTCAATTCAGTCAGTGTGGCTGGTTTGCTTGAAGGATTAAATGTTAAAAGCAATTTCTTACAGTGGTTTTGGAGCCTGCAAAATGGGTAGTCGGCCAAAGGCACTCACTGGTGTAAAATGAAAGTTGCGTCCCTTCTGGAGTGGAGGTTATGTTTTACAGTGATAGTCATTTCAGAAGTCAGGAATTAGTAATCCTTTGTAATCCATGAAGTTACTTAATCCAGTACAGAAAGGCTACAAGTAGTTGAAAGTATACTTCCATGTGTGGGTGTGGAATTCAGCTAATGCCCTTCCCTGTTTTCTGAGTGAGCATTGTAGTTTTGTGAACATGCATGTAATCACTAGATGTACTCCTATATTGGATTGTGGTGCCAACTGTTCACTCGGAGGTGATGTTTGAAAAAGTGACAACTTGGCAATATTGAATTGAAAACTCTAAATTCCATTTGTTTCTTTGGAAATCTGGATGTAGAAAGGTTTACAAGTATATCTATGGAACAATACATTACATGCCACACATCACTTATAAATTTGGATTCAGGCTGCAGCTGCAACAAGATTCAATGTGATACCATAGAAACTCCAAAGATGGGAAAAAGTTATAAGCCTCTGACAACACATGAATCCTACTCCTGATATCTAAGTTGTACCCCTATGCAAGCTATGGAAAAGGATCTTAGCTTCCCTGGGGCATCACTTCTCCAGGAAGTGACCACTCTTAAAGGTAACCACTGCTTTAGCTGGTGGCATCTATGGCAAGACCCTCTTGGTGTCATTGACATCAGAAGTTTGACTACAAATGAAACAGATTACACTTAAACAAACTGCTTAACTGACCTGGCCATTTCAGCAAAAAATTATAACATTGAAAATTATAACCCTGTGGATTTCCTATCTCTGGCCTGACCACAGGTAAGGAACAAATATGAAGAAATGTAACTAGACAATTTATGCAATATCTTGTATGGTCTAGAACTGGTGGAGATTCCTTTGCAACAAACAAAATAATCTTCTTTGTGTGACACATCAAAGACAAGTCTGGAACTAGTTGCAGTAGAAAAGACTACAAATGCATCTCTATTGATCAAAATGTCAAATGATTCTCAATCACATCAAATCAGATTTTAATAAATAGCTAAACGTACCAGTCACTGTATTCCACATAAAAACCTCAATATGGTTTAAGATATCATAGAATACTTGTGGGAAGTCACATATGAAAACATTCTGGAAAAAGCTGCAAACAAAGATTGCTACCAAAAATGGCAATTGCATTGAGATTAACACAAAATATTTATAATAAAACATCAATTTCTAAAATCAGTAAATTCTGTCTACTTTCTGAATCTGAACACTGCTTATTGAGCAATGGAATCTTAAACACATTTTTGTGCTGCCTCTCAGCTCGCCAAACACTAGTGCCAAAATGTAGTACCAAATTCAAACCAAGAAAAATGTATGAGCACAGGCGAATATTATCCACAAACAACACTGCTACACTAAGACATAGTTTAAGCCAGGAATCAGTTATGACTATCACTGGGGTCAACAATAAATGGAACATGTTCACACAAATTATGACAGAGCACTTAAATAGAGCCATAACACCAAAAAAAAAAGTGAGTATCCGGAAAAATCAACCTTCAAAATCAAGACCTGTGCCATTAGATTTTAAAACAAAAGATCTGAAAGAAAAAAATGGAAAACATGTATAGCTTACACAGATTAACTAACTCAGAGTTATATAAAGAACTCTCCAAGCAGTAAAAATACAAGTACTGCAAAGAAATCAGGGGATTAAAATCAGAAAGAATCATTCAACAGATAGAGGGTTCAGATAACATTTCAAAGACTTGCTGGTCAGTTGTACATAAAATCAGAAACAATGAAACAGAAACTAAAATTAATAATGTACAATTAACTGTGAATAATGAAGATATGTCTGATCCTCTTCTAGTCAGCAATATTTTAATAATTACTTCATACACTCCTGGAAATTGAAATAAGAACACCGTGAATTCATTGTCCCAGGAAGGGGAAACTTTATTGACACATTCCTGGGGTCAGATACATCACATGATCACACTGACAGAACCACAGGCACATAGACACAGGCAACAGAGCATGCACAATGTCGGCACTAGTACAGTGTATATCCACCTTTCGCAGCAATGCAGGCTGCTATTCTCCCATGGAGTCGATCGTAGAGATGCTGGATGTAGTCCTGTGGAACGGCTTGCCATGCCATTTCCACCTGGCGCCTCAGTTAGACCAGCGTTCGGGCTGGACGTGCAGACCGCGTGAGACGACGCTTCATCCAGTCTCAAACATGCTCAATGGGGGACAGATCCGGAGATCTTGCTGGCCAGGGTAGTTGACTTACACCTTCTAGAGCATGTTGGGTGGCACGGGATACATAGACGTGCATTGTCCTGTTGGAACAGCAAGTTCCCTTGCCGGTCTAGGAATGGTAGAACGATGGGTTCGATGACGGTTTGGATGTACCGTGCACTATTCAGTGTCCCCTCGACGATCACCAGAGGTGTACGGCCAGTGTAGGAGATCGCTCCCCACACCATGATGCTGGGTGTTGGCCCTGTGTGCCTCGGTCGTATGCAATCCTGATTGTGGCGCTCACCTGCACGGCGCCAAACACGCATACAACCATCATTGGCACCAAGGCAGAAGCAACTCTCATCGCTGAAGACGACACGTCTCCATTCGTCCCTCCATTCACGCCTGTCGCGACACCACTGGAGGCGGGCTGCACGATGTTGGGGCGTGAGCGGAAGACGGCCTAACGGTGTGCGGGACCGTAGCTGTCGCGGCATGCTACCAGTGTTAAAGACTGCGATGGAGCTCCATATGCCACGGCAAACTGGCTGACACTGACGGCGGCGGTGCACAAATGCTGTGCAGCTAGCGCCATTCGACGGCCAACACCGCGGTTCCTGGTGTGTCCGCTGTGCCGTGCGTGTGATCATTGCTTGTACAGCCCTCTTGCAGTGTCCGGAGCAAGTATGGTGGGTCTGACACACCGGTGTCAATGTGTTCTTTTTTCCATTTCCAGGAGTGTAGATACGTGCATTTTAAGCTTCTCGCGGCGTAATGAATAATCCATAAAATTTTGGGCATGCAGCCGCGCAAATAAAATTTCCTCTACTGATATTTTGGCTGCGTATCTTCCGGCTATCTTCAAAGCGACAAGGTCTTTTTTTTTTCTTTATTGTTATTTTTAAACCTGTGTACAGGCAGGCCAGCAGCAGCATACTGCGCTGCTCTTTGGCCATAGAGAAACACAAAAGAGACAAATGAAGACAATTAGAAAAAAAAAAACAAGGTGGACATATAAACGGAGACAAACACTTTTTAAAATACACGGAGCCGTTCATGGGCGTAGAGCCCAAGATAAAATTTGTTCAGACACTTGGACACATACATAGACGAAAATTGTCACACGTGAACGTAGGTGCACAAAACGAATAACACTGAACCACTGAAGCACATACTACGACACACACAGAAACACGAGGCGTTGATCTCCAGTGCGCAAATGTTCACTAAACGTGTACGAGTCCAGGGACCTGCCAAGAGAGGAGGAGGGGGGGGTGGGTGGGAGAGGGAGCGAGGATAGCAGAGATGTCACGGGCAGGGGAGATAGGGGGGAGGGAGGAAGGAGGAGGGAAAGAGTGGTGGAGGAAGGGGGATGGGGGGAAAAGGAGAGAGAAGGGAGGGAGGGTGCTCAAAGGAAAAGGCACAGGATGTGGGAGGGGGGGATCAAAGTTAGTAGGAGGGGTAGATGGAGGGGAAGAGGACATCATCAGGGAGGGGGAGCTGGTGAAGCCACCTTGAGAGAGGGTAAGGAGGGTGGAGAGATGGAGACCGGGTGGGACGTGGGAATACAGATGCGGCAGCGGGTGGGGGTGGGGGTGGGAGGGGATGGGCGAGACAAGTGGGTGAGAAGGATCGAATTTATGGAAGGTGTACAGGATCCGTATCCTTTCAAGGAAAAGGAGGACGTGGGGGAATGGAATGAGATCGTGCAGGATCTGCATGGGGGAGGGGAGACGGATGCGATATTCAAGGATTTCAAGGTATTTATAAAACGTAGAGGGGGGGGGGGGCGGAGATCCAGGCTGGATGGGCGAAACAAAGGATAGGGAGGATGAGGGATTTATAGGTGTGGAGTATGGTGGAGGGGTCCAGACCTCACGTATGGCCGGAAAGGAGCTTGAGGAGACGGAGTTGGGAGCGTGCCTTGGGTTGGATTGTCAGGAGAGGCAACGGTCGAGGGTGAGCCAAGGTACTTAAGGGTGGGGGTGAGGGCAATAGGACGGCCGTAGATGGTGAAGTAGAAATCAAGGAGGCGGAAGGAAGGGGTGGTTTTGTCTACAATGAGCACCTGGGTTTTGGAGGGATTGACCTTGAGCAACCACTGGTTGCACCAAGTGGTGAACCGGTCAAGATGAAATTGGAGAAGGTGTTGGGAGTGCTGCAGGGTGGGGACAGGGCAAGGAAGGCAGTGTCATCGCCAAACTGGAGAAGGTGGGCGGGGGGTAACGACGGCGGCATGTCCGCCGTATATAAAAGGTACAGAAGGGGGGAGAGGACAGAGCCTTGGGGCACACCAGTGGAGGGAAAAAAGATGTAGGAATCCGTGTTATGGATGGTGATGTAGGAAGGACGGTGGGAGAGAAAGGAGCCGATCAGATGGACGTAGTTAAAGGGAAGGGCGACGGTTTGGAGCTTGAAAAGGAGACTAGAATTCCATATGTGGTCATAAGCACTTTCGAGGTCCAGGTAGAGGAAGATTGCGGAGCGATGGGAATTAAGCTGTTCGGAAAGGATATGAGTGAGGTGAAGGAGAAGGTCGTCGGAAGAGGAGGACGGCCGAAAGCCACACTAGGTAACGGGAAGGAGGCGGTGCTGGCGGAGATGCTGGTGGATGCGGCGGGTGAAGATAGAGACGACAAGGTGCACTTGGCACTTTGGTATCAGTCTTGTGACTCGTTCTGAAGATGGCCGGACGATATGCGGCCGAAATATCAGTAGAGGAAATTTTATTTGCGCGGCTGCATGCCCGAAATTTAATGGATTACTTCATAGATACTGTTGAAAATGATGTCTCTACAAAACAAGATATACAGCACTCATTTGAGTCTTTGGGTCCTGTAGCAAAGAAAACTGCAGTACACTACCCACAGTGAGCACATATGGCATTCTGCAGATTATTGATAACCTCAGAAACAAAAAAATCAGCAGGATTAGATGAAATCTCTCAATATCTATTGAAGAAATGCAAACATGAACTAATGAAAACACTAGTTCATCTAATAAACTGTATTTCTTGTGTTTCTTGTGTGACTGTGTTTCTTGACAAGATGGAACTGTCTGTAGTGAAATCAATACACAAAAAGGGGGAAATAGAGCATGTACAGAATGACCCATTGCACTAACCTCAACTTTCAGCAAACTGATAAAGAAAATAATATTAAAAAGAATCTTGGGGCATTTCAACAATGCTGACAAATTAAGTGATTTTCAACATGGTTTCAGAAGGGCTTGAAGTACCACGTCAGCAGCAGTACAATCATATACTAAAAAAATAAATGAAAACTCTCAAGCAGCAGGAATATTCCTGGATCTTTCAAGGGCTTTTGATAGAGTACATCATGATGTGCTCTTATCAAAAATTGTAGAGTGGTGTCACTGGAAAACTCTTGCAATTGCTAAAAACATATTTAAAGGGTAGACAACAGTGTACAGAGATTACGCACTCTAATGAAGAAATACTGGAGAGGAGAAAGTCAAGTGGTGTTCCCCAGGGCTCCATTTTGGGTCCAGTCCTATTCATATGCTATGTTAAATTTTTCTCAAGTTCTCTTGACAATAAGCAATTGATCACTATGTATGCAGACGATACATCTGGTGTCTGCTATGCACATAATGAGCCCAGCCTAGTTAAAGAGATACATAACTTTATTGAAAAGGGTAGTGCTCACTTTGAAATAGAGAACCTAAAAGTAAACATAGAAAAAACTAATATTATTCATTTTAAACCAAGTAGTCCAAACAGACAAAATACAGTGATTGATGAAATTCTACCAAAGACCTGCACAGATTATAAATTCTTGGGTTTATGCACAGATGATCAACTTTCATGGAAGCCGCAGCTGAGTATGTCTGTAAAAAAATAACATCCAGGGTATATGTATTAAGAAGATTATTCTGAAACCATAAGGACTGTATATTATGTATTAGTGTATCCTTGCTTGTCTTATGGAATAGTACTGTGGGGTAGGACATGCCAAACTAAGATGAAAAGAGTTTTTATACTGCAGAAGCAAGCCTTGAGGATCATAGCAAAAGTAAAACCAGGAACTTCTTGTAAACCCCTATTCATTAGACACAATATTCTCAGTTTAGGCCATGTATATACTAGAAACTATAATGCTAGTGAAAGAAGACCCGAAGATCACAATAAGAAACATGGATATCCACAATTATTAAACAAGGCATGGAAAAGATTTTCATATGGTTTACAGAAGATTAAAATTAGCAGCGAAAAGTCCCCTAGTTAGAGGAACTTTTTTTGATGACTTGTTACCAAATGAAGTTAAGATATTGACAGGGGATGCTTTTAAAAAGTGAGTCAAGCAGTGGCTTATCTATAAATGCCCTTTTAACTTCAATTTATCATGAATTACAATGTAATAAGAAATAATGTCAACTAAAAAAAAATGTAATTGTAAAAACTTTATACTCATTTGAAAATGCACATGCATGTAAAATTGTGTGTTATGAGCAATAAATTGAATTGAATCCTCTTCTCTCCATGCCCTTCTTGATGCAAGTCTGAAGAAATAGCACAGGCCATTAGAGCATGTAGAAGACTGCTCCAATGCTACTTGTCGATGAACAACTTAATTTTATCTAGACAGTTTCAGGCAAAAGCAAGATTTTTAATTAAAAGAAAAAGAGGAATATTAGGAGAAACAGGTCTGTTCTTTGAGGGCACACACACCACTATCCTCTCAAGCATGGGCTAAGCTCAGCCAGTTTATCATCATGGGAAACAGTGTTAATGGAGGCATTAGCACTGAGTCCCAGAATATTGCCTAACTTTCAGCAGCACACTGTCTGCATGTAGTTATTAACATTCTACCTTTATAAATCAATAACATCTGGCAGAATGTCATTTTACCCTTCTGCTCCCAATATCTAGAAACTTATAATGCATGCTTTATCAAAAGGTACTCAACAATGCCTTAGCTCTATGTGGGGATACTTCTTTATCCCTAACAACATAAAGTCAAATGCTACAGTACCTCAGAAATAAGAGTGAAAAGAATATTCTAGAGATTTGTAATCAAATGTGGCAACAAGGAGGCTTTCAAGTGATGGGGCAAGTGTCATACTACCCCTCATGAAACTGGGAAAAGAAGCACAAAGCATAGATAATTATATACCAATGTATAAAACAGCTCCCTTATGTAAATTGCTGGAAAGTATCATTAACGAGAGACCTTTTTGGTGCTTGGAATACAGAAAAACTTCTTTCTCAATCCTAATGTGGCTTCCAAGAAGTCCAGTCCACCACTGATTTTCCTCTGTACCTAGAATCTGCAGTCATGATGACTGCACACCAACACCACTTGGTCACCATGTTCTTTGATCTACAAAATGCCTATAACACAACATGGGATTATTACAACTTATCCACATTATATACGTGCAATAACAATTTGCCCAGATTCAAAGTCACTTAGCTTTTCAACATTATGCACTCACAACTACATGGAACACTGTTCTGACCATGATTGATACATGCAACATATTGAGGACATTGCAAATGTGCCATTCATGGTGAAATACAACAGTGCAATCTCCAGGATTGGCTAGCATCTGTATTTATGTTCAGGCATGAATTTTTCACAGTGTTTCCATATTTTTGTCCAACCCCCGTACATTTTTTATAGTCACATTTATGAGTGACTAATGGCTAAATTACTTTAGAATAAAAACAAGTCTTGTACTCACCTTGAATATGGAATACCAAGTTTTATTCATGAACTGAGAGGATAACCATCGATTCTCTGGGATATAAGTTTGTGTGTCAGTTCTAAAATTTAGTTCTTATCACATGACATGTGTAAAAGCTGAACAGCTCATTTATATAAAAAATGGCAATGACCCACTGGAAAAATTTCTGCCAACATCCATGCTGCAGTCATAATGGTCTAATAGATGTATGGGATTATGAAATGATTAATAAGGAGACAAGTGTCTGAGTTGTGTATACTGACAAAGAATCACAGTTACTGGGGTTACAGAATTGCAGTATATTAAAAAAATATTTTTAAGTTAGTGCTCAAAATTTAGCTCCACGTGCAAGGTTGCAGTGGCCTAAAGGAATAAACCTTGAACAAAGTAATCCAATTTTCTTATGTTTATAATTAAGAAAGTTATGGGACAAAGTATAAAAGGGATGAAAAGTGTTTTAGATACAAACATTAAACAGGGTAATTTTTCCCACCATGTACAAACTATAGGGATTGATCAATGAGAGGATATGCAACAAAAAGGTCTAATGAACTTATGCCCGGAAATGAATAATTTCCAAGCTAGGTGCCATTTTTTTCAGTCATACTTTGTTACAGAGACTGTGGTCTAATACTCAGTGTACCTTGTAGCCACAGTTACAGTGTGCATGGTTTGCTCATAGAGGATGGAACCGTTCCTCATACGTCATGCCCTAGCACCTTCACCTGCCATATTAATTGGTAATGTTGTGTCCGATTCACTTCTCTTGGTGACTCGCCTTCTTGTGGATGTGATACAGTGTTGTACACAATTGTTCTGTATTTGAATCAAGAGCTTGCCAACATAGTTTTTAATTACAGAAAGGCAAATGGCAATGGGTGGCAGGCAGCGAGATTGTATCTGGTGACCTATCCCTACCGACAACAACCACAGCATTCAATGGTTGCAACAGTCTTTTGCCATTTGTCTGAGAAAGGATCATTTTAGGGAGCAGGAAATCATGAAGGATGTATCGCAATGTTCGGACACCAGACTTGGACGATAATATGATTAACACTGTGGAAGGCCTGCCAATACAGGGTATGCCAGACTACTGTGTGGAAAGTTGTTACTACCCTTATCACTCACAGTGCGTGGAGGGCTTACTAGCAACAGAGTATCCACACTGGTAGCATTTTTGTCATTGGTTTATTCACCAGTCCACCATGATTCCGGGATTTGTGTCACACGTCCTATTCACAGATGAGGCACCTTTACATGGAGTGGTATCTTCAACATTTGTAAGTAATCTGTGGCATAGGATGCAGAACCGTCCATGCTTTGGTGACAGCGAATCATTAGCATTGGGGGCCAGGATAATTGGACTAATGTATTTTGGGACCAGTCTTCCTTTCATGTTGCCTAACAGGCCAGAACTATCGGCATTTCTTGTGAGTGAATTTGCGTCCCCTGCTGTAAGAAGTGCCACTAATGGTTTGAAGGGTTATGGGGCTCCTACATAATGTTACTCCAGTCCACTTTGCCACTAATGTCCAGACACATCTCAATAATGTCTTCCCTGGTCGATGGATCAGACAACAGGGTCCAGTTGCATGGCCTGCTCATTCTCCGGATCTCAACCTGTGCGATTTATTGTTATTGGGCCATCTCAAAAGTATCGTGTACACAGAGCTCATTCCAGATGTGGAGACAATGGAGCAGCATATTCATGCTGCTTTTGACACTGTTTGGATGCAGCCTGGCCAATGTGAACATGAGAGGCATAACATGGCGTGGCACGTACATGCTTGCATTGAGGCACACAGAAACCATTTTCAACACATACTGTAGCTGTGACTGCATAGTGCAGCACGTATTAGAAAACAGTCTCTGTAACAATGTATGATTGAATAAATGGTCTCTAGCTTGGAAACCACGCATTTCCAGAAATAAGTTAATTATACCTTTTTTGTTCTGTATCCTCTCATTGATTAATCCCTAGAATTCGTATACCATGGAAAAAAGCACCCTGTAGATAATAATGATTGTGTTCAACCAATGACACATTATGGATGGCTATTATATGGAGTTCAATTTAGTATATTTATAAACATATGTGTATATTTAATTTATTAAATGACAAAATCTGGTTTGGGTTTGTATGATTTTCTGCTGGATGGTAACAATTATTACTATAGGTTTGTGCCAAGGAATTTTGTATTAGTTTGAATTTATTTAATGATGCACTTAGATTGAAGATTAGCCTGAGTTAGTATAAACTGTGAAGCTTGTCTCTTACCATAACCTAACTAAAGTATTCAGGATTAAGCTAGAGGCACAAACAGCTAATCAGCCCTCTTAATGGTTTAGTCTACACGTATTGCTGAAATGAAGGAATGTACAAATAGCTTACAATTAAGATATTATATGATTTTGCCACACGTACTTAGTTTAAGAATGGATTATACCAGAGGTTACTTTACACCACTGCTCAAGTAACTTCCGGGCAGAATAATTTAATCTTAGCATCAGGAAAGGAACTAATACTTTCTGGATTCCAGTTTGGAATGATTAATCAATCCAATAATATACACAAGCTGCAAGATAATTAGAAACAATGGATACGAATTTAAATGTGTGTGTTACTGAATATTTATTTACTTATGTCACATATTTATTGCAGCATCATTTAGCTAACCAAAGGAATACATAGGCTAACTCCAGCAGAGTGATTTGTAATCCTACAACTACTTAGTTGGTGAATAATTTTCATGATCACTACACTATGGTTAGAAATGGTAAACTGTTTGCAGGTTTTTAGTCACTTGTTTGCATGTGGTGTGTTCACCGATGGACACTGTGTCTTTAAGGTGGGACAGAGATTGCAGCATACCGTGTGTGTGTGTGTGTCTACTTTAGAAGAAGGCATTTTGGCTGAAAGTTCACATTTTTATCAGTCTCTTTATTGTGCTCGTCTGCAACTCAACATCTCCTCTATATGGTGAGTAGCAATCTAAATAACTGAAAAATGGCTTAAAATCCTGTGGATGCTCAATTTGTGTCAGACTCCACTGATAACACAGTATATAAGGGAAAGATGGTGGCATAGTGTAACATAAAATTGTTATGATATAGCAATACGACATTCAGTTAACAGAAATACATATTGAGAAAACTGCT
The DNA here is from genome assembly GCF_023897955.1 of Schistocerca gregaria. Classification (NCBI taxonomy): domain Eukaryota; kingdom Metazoa; phylum Arthropoda; class Insecta; order Orthoptera; family Acrididae; genus Schistocerca; species Schistocerca gregaria. Next base: position 766,553,280 of record NC_064920.1, read on the forward strand.
GGCTGCCATTATCAACCTCTAATGGTATTAAATACAAGAATAACCTCAGAGTAGTTGCATCAATGTATAATTAGTTAATCACGCCACAAATTGGGGGGGGGGGGGGGGCAGTGGAGGGAGACAAATAAAACACGACATCAATTACTGACAATCTGTAATTTGACTGTAATATACAAGTGAAATTTTTAAGCACCATAACTTATAGCGTTGATCTACACAGTAGATCACTATTACATCTGATATAATATGTACATACATACAAAACTAAAAGGCATAAATTTTATACAGAAAAAATATACAAGCATCTCAAATAATATACACTGATGACATTGTGGCAAGGACATATGAAAATAAATGCTATTTTCAAAATACTATTTACAATAACACAATTTTTCAAATCTTACTTATTCTGTGCTCGCAGAAGTTGGTGTTTATGTAACAATAATTTTAACAACAATTTGCCTCCAATCTTTGAAAATGCATTTGGTGTTTTCATATATAATATATAAAATGTGTCTGACATGAAGTTTAACTCTACTGTCAACTTGAACTGCTGAACATACAATATCTTGAAGTTCTCAAAATACCAACAAAATATGTAAAACGTTAAAAGTTATCAGCTGATTTATTTGCACAAACCCTCTTCTGAAATCACAGTCATCACATAACAAGAGGGCAGATTTTGACAATAAATAGCATTTGGACAAATTCCAGCAATTATACATTTTTCTTGTAAGATCATTAGAAATGAAGTTCCCATAATGAGTGAAAGTAAAAGTCTAATTTACAACAAGGGGTACAAAATACAAATCCATGCCCTCAAATAAATTGCGATCCATTGTTTAAGTTGCACATCATTGTGCTGAAGGAACAGGAAGTAAAATGATACGAAATAGTCACAGTTTATTGGGGTATGTGCAAACACATGCATATGATGCACAAATACAAACAAAAGACAAATGTAAACAGAAAGAATTGAAAAAATAATCCTATCTTTAGATAAAAGGAGAGCTAGAAGCAGAGTAGCAACAGGATTCAAAACGGTAATCATGTTGGTCTAACTAGTACTCATACCCATAGTGTTGGACATCAAAACAGTATCTATTAACAAGTCAATAAAACAAGACCAACTAAAGCATGGATGAGAAAGATTTAAGTTACAAAGAAAATTTCAATCTCTACAAAACATATTATCAGGTGAAAAAAAAGCTAGAATGTACAGGTGCTGGAGGTTCGAAGTAATCATGTCAAATGCTGAATCAGGCGATACACAGTAATGTACATGGGAATTACACTACACTAAGGCTGAACTCAAGACACTTGAGCACAAATGTTTGGTTGTAAAGTCCACTTGTAGTTACGAAGACTTGGACATTCCTCTTCATATCTGGGATATTGATAAGTTTTTCAACACTTCCAAAACATGTACAAAAAATGAAGAGAACAATGGATTACAAGATAACTATTTTCATTGTCTGCACTTTCTTTTAAATTAATGGCCAATTATTTTCTATGCTTTTAACTGCATATGAAAAGTCTGTTCTAAAAAAGTAAAGGATTATTTAGAGCTCCTTTTTTCTAGAGCACTTCACTTCTTTCTCTCCTGCTCCACTCATACTGAAATTTCAGCAGCAAAACCAGAGTATCTGTCTCTTTTGATCAGCTCATGAGGATGTAATTCATGAGTCGCAGTTAGCAGCAAGTAACTGTGCACTTGATTGTTAAATATATATTTCTCTTTGCTTACCTTACTTTATGTACATGATGTAATAACATAATATATAATTTTCATCCTCAAATAATGTACAATGTTCATGACTAGATTCAGCTCAGGAAATTTGACTGCATTTCGTTAATGAGTACTGATCAGCCTCACATTTTTAGTGTTAATATAAACTGTTTTCCCTCTAATTCTGAATAAATATGACTCTTCTACATTCTCACTAAGTTAAAATGAAACCAATTGATACAGGAGGAAATGTATATAATTCAGGCAGCCATATAAAAAAAGACAATTTTGCACTCAGTGACTCTCGAAAACACTGATGCACAAACATCATTGAGTAAATGTCCTCAATGATAAACTGAAAAAGGGAGAGAAGCAAGGAACGGGACAAGTATTTGCATACCAGCTGAGAATATTATCGAAGGTGAACATAAAAGCCAAGATGAAATACAAAGAAGTTCCTATAGACAAATAGGGTATCCAATACTCATGCTTCTTACAGGAAAGCTTCTCTAAATAAATATCTCTCAGACTAACTCTTACATTGCAACTATATCCATAAAAAAATCAAACAGGGTTTTAACAAAATTCATATTAAGTTTGGATATCACATGCATAAAAATTCATATAGTGGCTATCATTACACACAGTTAATAGGAGCTAAAGCTTAAAGGAAGTGTTTATCCATCTGCACACATACTGTTTATTAGTAAAAGAAACAACATTTTATAACAAAGCAATTAAATATAGCATAGAACCTTTTAGACATTTTACTGGCAACATGAAGTAGAGGAAAAAGGAAACACAACACAAAAGATTTAGTAAATATTATTAAGTTTATCTCCAATTCTGTCACCACATATTTAATTTATATCATCTATTTGCAAAAATCTACACAAAATTAAAGTAATTAAGGTATAAAAAATTCTCATATCGAAACAGAGAGAAATAATATTAGAATGGCAGGCAAGTAACATGGTAGTTTAGAAACAAATATACTGCAATACTCATGATATTATTCCTGTCTAACAGCAGCATTTTTTGTCCAAATTATACGAAGACCGACATGTCGCATTCTTTGTGAGTAATGTAGAATGTCAGTTATACTATACAGGCAGTGTACTAAAATATTATGCCAGTTTCTTTTTTGCCTCTGTATCAGCACAAAGGGAATTAATTATTAATTGGAAAAGTTAGATTTTTCCACTGAATCAAAATTTAAATGTTGAATGTATGAATTTAGTTTTAAATCAATTCTGGCTGAAAATAAAACAATGTTGTATTTACACATTCTCTAACGCAAACAAAATGGATATATGGATTTAACAGCTACAAATACTATAGATTTTGCAAATTATTAAAATATTTATCTAAATAGCCTGAATAAAGAAAAATAGAAAGGAGTATTTTCATGGGTGGGAAGTGTGATTCAACAAACTTTGAAACAAAGTTGAAAATGCTACCAAACTATTATTATGAACTCCGTAACTCTAGTGTCATCTATTGTGGACAGACATAAAATTTAATAGCTCTCAGCTGATTTTAACAGAAACAGACAAAACTGTACACACCACAAGACGTTTTAAATGAACAGCATTCTCTGGTACGTCAGGAATAGTAAAGCATCATCAAAGCCATACTGCAGTTCAAAGTAAGAAATAAAATTTAATTCTACAATATAGCCTCCCTTTTAAGGATTAGGAAACTAGTGAGAAATTAGAGAAAATGAGACAGCAAGAAAATATTACACGCTCATAATGATACCAGTGTCTGAGAGACCTTCTAAAGGGTTGAACAATATGCAATCCTCTCACCCTCATGAATGTTATCTTCACATTGATATGTGGGCACTGTCATTACATTTTAACTCTTGTCTTTGTGTGAAGCACAATTTACCTTAAAACAAATCACTCTAGCTCTGCTTTTATCAACACAGAATTTGTTTTTAATAAAGATTTCTTGTGGGAGTGGTGGTCTATATTATGTGATCCCCACTGATGCTACCTTTAATCAAGTAGGCATTGTTGACCACAAACTGTAAATTTGTAATTTCTTGAAATTTGTAAGTTAAAAACAGAATACTCATGGCAAAAAACTTTTTTTAATACAAAAGCCTGAAACATGAAGCATTTCACTAGTACCATACTGACAATAAAAACATATGGAAACCATGAGCTGAAACTACTATTTTAATAGCCTATTCGAGAAACACAAGGACAAACATCTGTAAGTTTATGTTGCTCCACATCAGACTAAAAACATATCTTGACATGGCAGAGTATGCTCATTTCTACATAATTTTGCACTCACAACAATAGAGTGTCTTCTTCATTAGCATTTACAATGTAGGAAAAGATGATTGCTACTTATCGTATGGATGACACATTAAGTTGCAGATAGGTACAATCAAAAGACAGTTATGTATAAGCTTTTGACCACAGACTTTGTCAGAAAAAGAGAGAAACATACTATTCACTCACACAAGCAAGCAAGCAAACCTCATGTAGCCATAACCACCAACTCTGGCAGCTCAGGCCACAATCAATAAAAATTCTTGTCAAAGTTGGAGGTTGTGAACATGAGGTGTGCTTGCTTCTTCTGTGAATGAGTGGAGTAGTTCTTTTTTTTTTATTTTTTACAAAGGCTTCGGCTGAAAGCTTACGTGTGTCTATCTGCAACTTAATGTGTCATCTTTACAGTAAGTAGCAATCTCTCTTTTCTTATATGGTTAATACTCCTACCTGAGTTTCCATTGTTTGTCATTTTTACCATTTACTTAAGAGTACAGAAATAGGCATAGAGACAAAACAAATTACAAACTATCCCTCCAGGCCTTGGCAACAAGTTTGCAAGTTAACTATCATTTGATGGAGACTAAAATAATTTATATTTGTGTTAAATAAGAAGTGTCAAAATAATCGTAACATAAACTTCATCTAACAGACAGGAAGAAATAGCAGTTGTAGTTCCAAAGGTCTGTGTACATAATTTTAGTGCTTTAGATTCCACAAGATGGCGTTTTTATCAGCCAGGTAATGCTCATAAGCATCTGGCTTACAAATCATAAAATCAAAACACTTTGAAAAACAAGTGGGGGAAAAAGAGCCGCATAAAGTGACAAATGTGGTCTCTTTTTTCTAACCATTCATATAACGCATTATGTCCATACTTGCTTTGTCACTGCGCCAAACAGCAGTCAAATTCTGATGTGAAATGGTGGTGGAGGTGGTTAGTGTTTAACGTCCCGTCAACAACGAGGTCATTAGAGACGGAGCGCAAGTTCGGGTTAGGGAAGGATTGGGAAGGAAATCGGCAGTGCCCTTTCAGAGGAACCATCCCAGCATTTGCCTGAAACGATTTAGGGAAATCACGGAAAACCTAAATCAGGATGGCTCGAGACGGGATTGAACCGTCGTCCTCCCGAATGCGAGTCCAGTGTGCTAACCACTGCGCCACCTCGCTCGGTCTGATGTGAAATAAATGAAAGTACATTCACTAGTTTGATGTTACATAAGATCAATTTTTAGACTTCTTGTTCCACTCAAAAAAAGAGGTTTCTGCCTAAAATTAAGAGCCCTTATAACAAGTAGTATATCGTTTCAAAGAACAGGTTCTTTGAATACTTCATTATACATGAGCATGTAATTGCTTTAGTGTATCATTATCACAACTTAGCTACCATGATTTTGTGATTCAGGAAGCCTCAACTACATTATCTTTCCCTGAGAAAAACTTTATAAAGTGCCTCTGACAGTTAAGTCTGAGAAATATTTTAAAAAACTTTTTATTAACCTTCCACACTTATGATTTTTATTTGAGTGTCTTTTACTCCCCTTCAGCCTCCTCATATTCAATAACCTGTGTAGTTCCAATAGTTGTTATTTTTTTAGTGACTTGTTTTATTTTTTTGACAATGGAAATTCCTGGATGGAGCAATATGTAAAATAAAGGAAAGGCAACCACTCATTTATAGCTGACTAATGTGAGGTGCATAGAAACAAGCAACAGAAAACTATGCAAACTAGCTTTCGAGCTCTTGATCTTCTGCTAGTAGAAGTACAAACATTCATACACACATCTGCACAGACATCAAATGCACATGTCCATATCCACAGTGGAGTGTGTCTTTTTTGGCATGAACAGCACTGCCTCTCTAATTGTATTTCCAGCTGCTTCTTTACATCAAACAGCTGACTTTCTTAATACTGTATCAGGTGTCTCAAATTCACAAGCTATCATCTATTCAGAAATTGCCACAGACTTACTTGCCATAGGCACCTGTATTTGGTTTAGAATAAGACACCCTCCCTCCCCCTTACTGAACAAATTTTTGGGAAGAGTGTGTAAGGGAAACATGGGAGGAGGGGAAGGAGGCACACCCCTATCAAAATCAAAGGCAGTTATAATAAGATGTAAAAGATAAACAACTTATAAAAGAAATCTAACAATAATGAAATTGTAAGCATCAGTTGCAACAATGGAATTTTTACAATTTACTACAAAAAATACTGCAAATTTTGTAAATATGCTTTACAAGAAGTGAGAATTTGCTGGTATATTGGTTAATTGTTACAAAATTATTTTTTTAATGTCTAGGTGCCTTTCATAACACTGGAGCGAATTAAACATGATTAACTTGATTTAATGATTGCCCTTTTTGGACACATTATACTGCATCACATAAAACTCCATCACATATAACTCAATGAAATAAAGTAGTAATGGTTTAATTTAATTATTACAATTGGCTATCAACCAAACTTGGGTAAATAGTATTTAACATTGTTACAGAATTGTCTGCTGCCTTCATGCTTCTCAAGGCATAAATTTAGTTGCTGTTCACCATATTTTGCCCAGTGATGGAAAGAAAACTAACTACACTGTTACCATACATTCTCAGTCAAATGTTGAAGTTCAGTTAAGGAAAGTGAGACAAATTTAAAGAATTTAGGGGAGTATTATAAATGTTTTCAGACGCAAGTTAGATGTCCTGATAACAGTAAATACAAAAAAGGATTCTGATGCACATTTAAAATTTCATTATGTTTCTTCAGGTAAACAAATTCTAGAACATTATATATATTCCTATCAGACAGGCAGAAAATTCTCAAAGGATTGCATCAATGATATACTGTATTACTGGCAAAACAAATGACTGTTCTACGGCGGTAAACTGTCATTTAAGAAGGTAAATGGTATGTGTGCCAAAAAAACTAGCACATGCAATGTATTATTTAGGCATAGTCACATTTAGTCGGAAATTGACTAATACTATTTTCATACAATACAGACCAAAAGAGAAGAAAATCATACCCCAAAGGTATTTTACAAAACAGTCATAAACTGTATGTAAAAACTGAATGAAACACTACCCACCATAATTTCAGAATAATCTAAAATTTCCTATCATTTTGTAAGAGTTAGATTCAATGAAATGTTATGAATACTGCACAAGAAACAAAAATGGACACAGAGAAATATGAAACTGTTGGTTTACAATTTCTCTAATGAGTTCTATGTAGCAGAAGTCACAGCAGGAATTAGTTGCGATTGCATTTAGCTCAACAGAAGGTTTCTAACAGTCGCTGACAAACACCAACACTTTTATACAATAGTTTCAAATTTGCTGCATCCTCCTCAAACCAAAGCTGATGCAGGCAGTGAACTGTGTTTTGGTTTCATCTTGTTAAGGAAAACTTTTATGCAACCACTGAAGTCAGCACTCACTAAAACATAGCCCCCACAACCCTTTGTGTGCTGTTCTACTAAAGGATCTTCAACCTTAAGGTTCTGACTAGCTAATGTTCCTTCTTGTTCCTCTATCTGCCGAATTATGATGTCAGGATTTGGAGCAAATATAGCACATGTCACAACAGCATTGTGAGCTTTGATTCCTTCCCAAAAGTCATTCCTATCCCTTCGAACAGATGAAAATTTTGAATAATCATGATGAGTCTTCCAGATATATATACATTGGTTCTCAGAGCCACTAACAATATATTTTCCATCATGACTGAAGCTTGCTCTTATTTGGCTACTAACATTGACATATCCTTTATATTTACAAGATAGATTCAAGTCCCTAAGGTCGTAGAGCCGAATACGACTGTCATTTGAAGTTACAAGTATTTTATCCTCTCCAGGCATTGGTTCAATACCACTAATTTTTCTCCCTCTTGAATTTTTGCCTCTTGTGGAGCGCACATCAATCTGTGTGTGGTACTTAAGTTGTTCTGTTGTATAGAATATACATCGCCCATCATACGAACCCACAACAGCGAACTTCCCATTCTGACAAAAATTCGCAGCAGTAATTAGCTTTGTTTGACCATCAAGCTCATTCCACACAGCAACTTTTTTATCAGGGATGTTCCACAATCTTAATTTACCATCCAGGGATCCACTTAGAAAGTAACGGTCATCTCGAGGATGGAATACAATGGCAGTAACAAAATCAATATGTTGAAAACACACCAAGCATTCTTTTCTTGAAATGTGCCACAGCCTGACAGTCTTGTCCATCGATGATGACAGTACAAAATAATTCTTAGACCATGAAACATCCAGCAAATCTGAAGTGTGACCAGTGTATGTACAAAATGGTTTTGGCATGAATGGGCATCTCTTCACTTCTTCACTTTTCATATCAGCAAATGCAGCATTTGGATCTTCTGAGGAATGCTGGGAAACTAGTGACTCTTGAGACGGAGTAGGTGATACTTTCTCTGCATTATATTTTGTACGCATATCTTGGAAATACGTGTATGCACTACGCACAACCCATATTCTTAGTACACGATCTTGACCTGCTGTGGCAAGGAGGCGACCACAAGAGGAAAATTTCATACACCATACAGGCCCCACATGCTCACCACTTAGGTCTTGAACATGCTGAAGGCTATCAAATTCATACGGACCCTTATGACTACCAGAAGCTTTGAGCTTGATATATTGCTCACCAGGATTAACTTCATCAACAATATCCATAACATCTTCTTTGTGGCGAGCATGTGACACTTCCTGTGCAATGGACTTAGCCTTGTCCATTGTTTTTCTCACTTTTGAGCCCAAAAACTTTTTAAGCTGTGCTGTACGTTTACGCATTTTACTCACATCTGCATCTTCTGGTGGTATTGATGACTTTTTGCTATCAACACTCTCTTCATCAGATTCCTTCTCCTTCTCAAGACTTGAATTGCTCACATACTCTGACGTAAGCCTCATGATATGAAGGGAAAGTGGATTTATACACTGTGGTAATTTATCTTCTGCAATGCTGAGTGGGACACGCTCTCCAGTATCAAGGTTCAAAACAGTGACCTGCTCCAAAATTTCCTGAAATCAAATCAAAAATAGTAATCTGTAGTTCTGAATATGAAAATTTACACATAAAATTGTTCTTCGATAATATTTTCATATTTAATGTTAACAGTTAACCTAAAAGCAGCCTTAGTAATAACACTGAGGTACTTTACTACTATACGGGGCATTCAAAAAGAAATGAGCTGGAGACAAAATTACAGAAACCAGTACCTGTATGTCAGAAGTATTGACCCTGGCTGTGAGACACTTGTCCCACTGTGACACAAGGCGGTGAATGGCTGTGTCGTAAAATTTCTGGGGCTGCGATGTTAAGCAGTTCCACATGTACAGCTGGACGTCATCATCCGAGGTGAAATGTTTGCCCCCTCAGAGTCTTTTTAAGGGGACCAAAAATGGTGTAATCACAGGGAGAGAGGTCTGGACTATATGGAGGGTGGCTAAGAACTCCCCACTTAAATTTCTGCAGGAGTGCTGCAACTGTGTTGGCTGTAAGAGGCTTTGCATTGTCATGGAGCAGAATAACCCCACAGGTGAGATTGACTGGTCGTTTTGATTTGATCGCTTGGTGAAGAGTGGTCAAGGTTTGAGAAAAACGCTGGGCATTCACTGTTCCCCGTGCTGCAGGAAATGAATCAGAAGGGGGACATCTTGGTCAAAGAAGAACGTCAGCGTAACCTTTCCTGCACTGGTGTGGCTGGCCTTGGCTATTTTTGGTGGTGGAGTGGTGACCCTGGATGCTTCCACTGGAGACTTTGTCATTTTGATTCTAGTTCGAAGTGATGACACCATGCTTCATCTCCAGCCACCACTTGTGCCCGGAATGTATTCCCTTCCTGAGCATAGTGCTGCAGATGAGTAAGACAGTTGGCCATTCGACATGATTCCTGGTGTGGTTGAGGACTATGGAGCACCCATTGGGCACACACTTTGCCCATGTGCAGTTGTTCCTTCATGATGGTGTGAACACTTCTGACACTCAACCTGACCACAGTGTCTATGGCTTTCAGAGTCATTCGATGGTCCTGGGTAATGAGTGCATCAATTAACTGAACGATGTGATCGGTAATGCAGTTTGGTGCTCCAGACGGTGCCTCATCAGTTAATGACACCCGTCCTTCCCTGAGGCGCTTGTGCCAGACCTTGACCCTGTCAAGGGACATGCAGTGTTTGCTGTACACTTGACAAACATCGATGAATGTCCGTTCCTCCTACTCATCGTGTTGTCAGAAAATGGACACCACTTCTTTGTTCTTCTGTTGACACCTTCCATGTCACTGTTTGCAATGCCTCTGGCAGCGTTGGACAACTGATGCCTGCTGCTGCTTTCTCTGTATAGCCACGTGACATGCGCGGATGCGCTTTAACGACGGGCTGTGAACTTCCATGCTCTGGTTGGAACACCACCACAAAATTACCCTCCTGTCACCAGTTTGTGCATTCCAGGCTCGGCTCATTTCTTTTTGAATGCCCCTTATATCTTGCCCCCCTTCCTTTTCAATTTTTAAATCACTGAAAATTTAAATTTGTATGAATGACAAGACATATACAAAGTATAGGATAGACTGCTGCTCACTATAAAGATGACCATTGAGTTGCAGATAGGCACAATGGAAAGACTGTTACACATTATAGCTTTCGACCAAAGCCTTCTTCAGCTCCGACTGGTTGGAAGTACCAGTGGTAGCAGTCATGTGTGAGTTGTGATATCACAAGTGATATATATCACTTGTATCGCTGGTAAAGATATTGTGTGGTAAGTATATAACATATATATAAAACCATTTAATAAACAAAACACTGATAGTTTACTTATAATGCCTTCTGTAATTATAGACCTTTTTCAACAAAAATGCTCGATAAATTAATGTTTCAAAGAAAGTTTCATCATACAGAAACAGAATCTACTGACAAATGTTGAGTCCATGAGTTTTTATTTCAGAATAATCACCCAAATAACTAACAACAAACCTTTTGTTGACCAAGAAAAGCAGTAAAATAATGCTTGCAAATTATGAAGTTTGTCAGCAATTTGTTTACAAGTAATGCATTGATTCTGTTGAGTCAGTCCATTTCTTGAATAAATTTATTGGTGTTGACAAAACATGTGCCTCTCTTTGTGTGTCACATAATTAAAACGTTCAATTCTCACTACCTTGACACTTCTTTTCCCAATGTTACAACAGCTCAGAATACGCATACTAGAATAAGCAGCTTTCATTAAAATGTCAGTTTCCATTTCTACAGCACTTTCTGCTAAAAACAAATCAACAGCTACTCCTTGTTTTGTAATCATGAGCTTTCATGCAGACTTCCATCTCATTTCAGAATCCCTGTTTACTATACATCAGTGATTTGGATTCCACGCCCAGCTTGAGTATAGATATGGAGAACAGGTCAGAGATACTTGGGCTAAATACTCAAGCCCCAGCTTGCTCCCACGAGGTGCTGCCACAACAAGCATGTCATGTGGAGCCATCCACTGACATGAGACTGCCTGTAAATACCACATCCCGGCAATTGGCAGTTAGTCACTTGCTGGTCTTTGAAGCATCACTGAGAGTTTCATGTTGTGGTTTCGATTGCTCTCTGAACTCTTGTCTATGCTTAAGATGATTTTTCTACGCTCTCAACTTTTTTTAGTTAGCCAATCACTTCGTTAACTCCACTGTCATCAGCCTCAGGTACCAATTGTTTGTTCCCCCCATCTCTGCATTGTAGCAATTACAAGTGATCATAAACAATGTTCTGTCCACGCAATATGATTGAAAAGTTGTAACGAGAGCTGCAGTTTCTAAAACTGAGGACCTGGTGAGTCTAGTTTCAACTGCGATACCACTCTCAGAACTTGACTTGCCTTAATTTTCTACAGTCTATCTGGTCTTGCACCATATGCAAGAGAGTTAAAACAGATCTAAATATGTTGCAGAGTATGGGAGTTATGTCCCTAGTATCATCCAGCCAGTGGGCAATGCCCATGGTCGTGGTTAAGAAACCAAATGGATCAATTAAATTGGTGGTGACTAAGCCTACTGTTAATGCTGAAACAAATTGATCTTCTTGTAATAAATTTCTTTCAAGGACATAAGATTATACTATCAACTACAGGAGTCATACCACACAATATCCACCAGTACATCAATGCAACACAGCTACATCCAAACTTATATATACAACTACAGATATCCGTAATTATTGATACATGTTCAATTACCTGAAAGTTCCTAAATGCAATATAACATATACCGTACAGTTAAAAGGAAGTCACGCTTGATCAAGGTCCGCGTCACTTTCTACTTCTGACCAGACATAACGTCTGAGATAAGAAAAGTAACAAATAATAATAATAATAATAATAATAATAATAATAATAATAATAATAATAGCATCATAACTGGTTGACCTGTATACAATTCCTTGACTGGAAGAATTGGGGGTAAACTTGGCTGGGAGTCATCTTTTTCAATGATAGATCTCACTAATGCCTACTTTCAATTGAGTGTAGATGATCAGATGAAGCAGTTTTTACTGATTAATATGCCATTCGGCATGTATTGTTATAACACGTTGCCATATGGGCTCACAAGTGCTCCCATGAGATTTCAGAGATACCTTGAGCAACTCATCCAATGCATCCCCCAACTGTGTTAGTTATTTAGATGAATTGCTAATTACTGGGGTCACATGGGAGCAGCACCTGTGCAACCTACAAATGGTCTTGAAGCAGCTCCAGGCCACAGTCTGCATTGTCAAATGTAGATTCTTTGAGCCCAGTGTCAAGCACCTGGGAGATATGTTAAGCAAAGAAGGTTTGTGAAGGCATGTGGAATGTTCTGGATGGACATGTGTTGTCATAATTATCGGTGGATTGTTGGCATTGATAAAATTATGTACATATACTAAATTAAGTAACTAATCAAGAAACTGAAGAAATAAGTCCTTAGCAATAAATAACTAGAGACTGCAGAGAGGTTAGCATGAAAGATTAATGCTTCTAATTAACAAAATGGTAATCTAAAAATCCAGTAACAGAAGACCACACTATTTCATTTGTTATTTATTTTTATGTCTTCCTCTGTAATTAATATCCCTTGTAATTACATAACTAATTAACTCTCCAATTGTTAACATCTCGCAGTTTTCCAATTGCCAGAATTTGAGGCCTTATTTGTGCATTCTATGTATTTAATCAGATAAAGCACGAGCTCTGTATTACCATTACATGTTAGTAACCAAATCCAAACTGTAATTAATTATGTAACTAAAATAATATGAGATACATTATCATAATTACAGTTTCAGAATGATTTTCTTATGGAAAACTAAAGATATTACTATAAAAGATTGTCATTGAAAATTTTATTTTATACCTTATTCGGCTGTTACATCAGTTTCTTTACATTTTGTAAATTTTAATTGTAACATCAAAATTGTACAAAATTAATAATGCTTTATTTTGGAAGCTATTTTTAAAATTCTATATAATGCGATGCAGAGACGCTGCGGCATGTCAGTTTTGAAGTTACTTTTAGAAGTCAAAGGGATCAGTGAAGTTGTATGTTTTGATTACAGATGTCAATGTCAATAAATTTAGTGAAGCATGAAAATTTCACATTCATTCATAAATGGACCAGGCAGAAGAAACTTAAGTAACATTCTACATGAATCTTTACATTTGATGGGGTTGAGCTAGGATCAATGTTTGAAATGTAGAAGTATGGTTAATAAGTGAACGTTTCAGGTGAACGTAAGACCAATGCCAAGCATAAATTGTCTTGAAAAATTTTGTGTTATGAATGCACAGAACAAATGGATGTTGAAGCATGGAAAGAGTTGGTATGGATAATAAGGACCAAATTCTCGGACAGCACCATCAAGCATAAAATGAGTAACAGTTTACCTTTTTAATTAAATAGTTTTGTGACAGAGACAAACATTTGTGTGGGAAGTTTTTATATTTTGTAACTTACCATGGCTGATAACAACAAGGTAAAAATAAGTGAGGAACCAATGGAAAACACTTTGGACCTAGGAGCAAGTATCAGTGAACTGTCACCCAGTAGTAGCCAAAGCGTAGATCGAAGCTTTGATGAAGAGGATTCCAGCGAAAATGTTGCCATGAGTACTCCAATTGAACAGGGAAGAGTAGGCGGAGATGATTTGTTAATGTTATTAATGCAGCGTATGAAAGAAGTGAAGGAACAGATGGGACAGATATGGCAAGAAGTGATGGGACAGATTAGGCAAGAAGTGATGGGACAGATGGGGCAGATTAGACAGGACACTAGTAAGCTAAGGGAATTCCAGGATGGTTTGGCAGCACTAAGATTTACTGTTGAGACAGGGCAGGGTGAACTCAATACTTGAGCAGGAGTAGTACAAGGAAGGTTAGAAATATTAGAAACTAATTTCACACAAGAGTTGTCAAAAAACAAGGTGAGATTCAAAAAACTAGATGAGCATGTAGAAGTAGAAAATTCTAAACTTAAAGTAGAAACTGTTCGGACTAGGAGAACCTTAGAAGAAAAAGTAGAAACTTACAAAAGGAACTCTGAGTTAAAATTTATAGACATTACCAATCAAATAAGTAATGTAGAACTGAAGTGTGATGAAAAAAATAGACTTGTGTAAAAATAATGTTGTAGATTTAAGTAGGAAAGTTGTAGAATTACAAGAGGGTCTAGATCAAAGGAATTTTGTTAGCAATATTAATTGTGTATGAGGTGGCATACCTTCAACATTCTTTCCAGGAGATGGTAAATTGGATACTGTTGATTTTTTACAGCATTGTCAAGATAATTTTGGTAATGACACGACATTGTTAAAATTAAATTAGTTAAGAGAGTTTTGGATGGAGAAGCAATCTCATGGGCCATTCAGAATGTCAATTGTGCTATGTCATATGATGAATTTGAAAGAAAGTTCTTAAACAAAGTTTGGTCATAATCTGAGCAAGCTAGGATTAAGAGTGAGTTTTTGAATGGTCGAATGTACAGGGAAGGTGATAGTAGCTTGAAGTGTTTTTGTGAAAACCAGTTGAGGAAATTAGCACACTTAGACAACCTTTTGACAAACTAATACAAATAGATGCCTCAAAAAGGAGATTGCCAAAAAGCGTACAGTGGGAGTTGATTTATGGACCAGATGACTCCGTAGGTCTGTTCTTGAGGTATGTAGATAAGTTGGATAGAGCCTTTGACAGAAATAAGAGGTTAAGTAATGGCAGATTTGGCAGTCAACCATCTGGGGGTTGGAATCAGAACAGGAATCAAGGTAGGAGTGACAATGAAAATCAGAATAATAATAATAGTGGTTACAATAGAAGTGATAATAGATGGATCACCCATAGAAATAGGAATGGAAACAGAGGGTGTGACAACAGGGAGAGACCTTGGGAGAATAACAACAGACAACTGGATAATTACCAATCAAGACCAGGCAACTTAAGCTGACAGACGCCTCATTGGGAACCTGTCAGTTTGGGGCGAGAAATAAGTATCGAAATCAGGCTAAACACTACCGGCCTAGAAACATCAAAAATAATTATGGAAGACAGAGTAATCGAAGATATTGGAGTAGAAATGACAGAACTAATGTAAGAAGAACACATCAGATTAGCATATTACAATTTGACAGTAAATTCTGGAAAAATATGAATGAAAGTGTGGGAGATAGAAGTATTAGCATCTGTAAGAATGTTCAAGTTTTGTTAGAAGAGGAAACTATTTCAAGTCTATATAATCAGTGTGGTGAAGAAGTTTGCGAAGAAAATGTTGGTTCTGATGGTAATCTTGATGAGTTTGGATTAAGTAAATTATTGGAGGAAGAATCTATCACTGTTCAGCACTTAAGTGATGATACTTGTACTGATGATCTTGACAACAATTCTGATTATCACTGTAAAGATGTTTAGAAGTGCCGAGTATTGCAGATGATATCATGTGAGATGATGTTGATAGTGTAGGCGACAGTAGTATTGATGAATGGGAGGAAGAATTAGATGGCATGGTGTATATGGAGGCTAAAGAAGATTTAATTAATGGTGAAGATGGTGATGTTAGTAGAATTTGTGAAGAATATGAGAACCAAATTGTACCAACGGAAACTGGGAAGGTATCATCAGATAAGGAACATGTGGACAGACATTATGATTTAGATGTGATGCTAGAAACTTTATGGGATACTTATAAGGGTTATATTGACATTGAAACAGTAAAAAGGGTCATCAAGATTATTTTGAAGAATTGAATTCCAACTGGGAAGGTACAACCAATCAGCAGACTTACAGTGAGATCAGTTCCAGGAAAAGTAGACAGTGTGTAAAAAAGGAACATGACATCAAGCAATCATCTGATATAGCTCTAAGTAAAATTCAGGCAAGTGAGAGAAATTGTGCAGAAAAAAAGGTAGAAATGACTTGGACTTTAGAGAGATTGAGGATGATTTGTTGCATGAAGATGAGGCAAGCAGGAAGGAAAAAGTTTTTAGTTGCCCTTATATACGTATAAAAGTTGCAAATTATGAAGGAGTTTGCCTATTAGATACGGGTAGTTCTGTTTGTCCCATTTCGGAAAAAATTTAGAAACCCGATAAGATATAGTGCTGACTTTGAAGACTATCCTGCTATTGGAATCAAAATTAAGGGAGCAACTGGTAGGCACAGCAAAGTTATAAACAAGCAAGACTTAATATCTTTCACCATTAATGATGTACAGTATAACCAAGGATGTTTTGTAGGACCTGACCTCAATGAAAATATTTTGTTCGGAATGAACTGGATACAAGGAGTAAATGCAGATTTCGACTGGAATAACAAAAGGTTAAGGCTTACCAACCCAAAGACAGATGTAACACATGTGGCTGAACTAGTCATCCAAAATGACCTAGAGAACAATTTTCAAATTATAAGAGTGATTTGTGCAAATGAAAAGATTGATGTTAATGAGGAAGACAATGAAGAAGAATGCAGTGAAGACAAGTATGCTGAATTAGTGGCCACCAAACTACAGGAAGCTGGAAGTATAGATAAAGAACAGACAGATCAATTAGGTAGTTTGTTGTGGGAATACAAAGATGTGTTTAGTGAGAAACCTGCGAAAGTAAAAAACTATGAATGTAGACTTAACTAAAACCTCAAGAACCATTTTTCATCAAACCATATCAGGTACCCATCTCAAAAAGAAAAGCTGTGGAGGTGAACTACAAAATATGGAAGAGTGGGAAGAAATTGAAAGGTGCAATAGTGCATACAATAACCCGTTGGTGGTAGTTTCCAAACATGATGGTGGAGTAAGACTTCTGCTCGATTCAAGACATTTAAACAAATGCCTTGAGAGAGAAACTGATGACCCTGAAGACACAGACGAGTTATTGCATAACTTTGAACATATGAAGTATATGTCTAGTTTAGACTTAACAGCTGGTTTCCATCAGGTACCATTGGAGATTTAGTCTAGAAAATTACTGCAATTTTGTATGGAGGAAGTGTTACTGCTATTGTGTTGTACCATTTGACCTTAATGTATCAGTTGCAGAATTTATCCGAGCATTGGATTTTGTTCTAGGAAAAGAGCTATTAAGCAAACTAATCCTATATGTTGATGACATATTTGTAATAGGAAAGAGTTGGGAAGAACATATATGTTTGTTGGGTGAAGTGTGTTACAGATTGAGACAGGGAGGGATGTCATTAAAACTAGATAAGTGCAAATTCAGAGTTAAACAGCTTAAATTTTTAGGACATACCATCTCAGAAGAAGTAATCTTGCCTAATGAAGAAAAACTTGAAGCCATTGCAAAATTCCCTGTACCCAAGGCTAAGGAACAACTGAAATCATTCTGTGGAATTTTTGGCTACTACCAGAAGTTTCTCAGCAATCAAACTTTAAATGCACCTTGTTTGATGAACAACTTGTTGAAGAACAACACCATTTGGGTATGGGACAAGGATTGTCAGGAAACATTCGACAACATCAAGAAACAGATGTGCAATAGTAAAATGTTATACAGAGCTGATCTTACAGAGCCATTTTGCATTATGACTGACAGTGGTGACTACAGACTGGGAGCTCATTTGTTCCAAGAAAGGCTGTAGATGGTGTGACGGAGCATAGATCAACAGCTTTTGCCAGTGGAACTTTGCAAAAACATGAGACATTACATACTGTCACCGAAAAAAGAATTGTTGGCGGTTTTTTGGACTTTCACCAATTTCAAGAATTACTTATCAGGACATCAAGCAGTAGTAGTAGTAGTAGTAGTAGTAGTAGTAGTAGTAGTAACACAGACCATATAAGGCTTTGATCTATATACAAGAGAGTACTTTGCATCACAGCAGGATAACCAGGTGGGCACTATTCCTCCTGCAGTTCAACTATACAGCAAAGTATATAAAATAAAGTATGACCATGAGAGTTTTGGACATTGTAGGACACTGAAATGTATTCACAAGATTCAAGGAAATGTATATTTTTACAATACTCTTCTTAGGCACTTGTGTTTTTTTGTTGTTCTGAAGAAGGTGTAGTTATCTACGCCAAAACCTAGGTTAACACTAGGTTCCTTTTTTCAAAATTGAGGCGGGTTTTTAGTTTTTTAATACATTAACCAACGATTGTTAACGTGCTGCAATGTTGAAGGTTCTTACTAACCAAACCTGCAAAAGATAAATACATCTTGCCAAAAGAACAACTAGAACTTGTAGCAGTTGATCTATATGGATCATTGCCTAAGGTTAAAGGAGGATTCTGTTATATATTTGTCATGATGAATCTTTTTCCAAAATTCATTAAACTATATCTGTTGAAGAAAGCAACAAGTAAGAACATCATTTGAAAATTGGAAGAGACTATTTCACAAAGGTAGGAAAACCGAAGAGCATACTTTCTGACAATGGAGCACAATTTACTTCCAAACTTTGGAAAACATTTGTTGAGGATGAGAACGTGAACCATATTCTGATATCTGCTTATCACTCATCAAGCAGTCCGGCTGAACATTACATGAGAGAAATAGGGAGATTATTTAGAACTTATTGAAACAAAAATGTGTAAATAAAATAGAAAGAAACTTCCACATGGGAAAAATATATAAAAACAAAGATTCCAAGACTTACTAAGCGGGAAAACGCCGGTAGACAGGCACAATAAATAAAATACACAAACACACACACAGAATTTCTAGCTTTCGCAACCGACGGTTGCTTCTTCAGGAAAGAGGGAAGGAGAGGGGAAAGACGAAAGGATGTGGGTTTTAAGGGAGGGGGTAAGGAGTCATTCCAATCCCGAGAGTAGAAAAGGACAGGTGTACACCTTTTTTTCCCCCTAAGGTAAGTCTTTCTACTCTCGGGATTGGAATGACTCCTTACCCCCTCCCTTAAAACCCACATCCTTTCGTCTTTCCCTCTCCTTCCCTCTTTCAAAAATCATGAAAGGTGGATAGAATACATAGACAGCTTTGAAAACATACTGAACAGCTTACAACATTCATCTAGTGGGTTCTGCCCATATGAAATAATGTATCACGAGAAACTACCAAATCTGATCAAAGACTTAATTGAATTCCCGGCATGTAACGCTATGAGTCCACAGGAAAGAGAAGAAACAGTCAAGAAAGTAATGGAAAACAGGGGAAACAGAGAAAAAACAAACATGATAAGAAGTTGAAACCTACAAACTTTAAAATCAATAATCTAGTTCTGCTGAAAACACATGAAAAATCCAAGACTACAAGTAATGGATTAAAGAAATTCTTTGACATCTATATTGGTCCATTCAAAATTCAGTCTACGCCACACCCAAATGCCTACAGGTTAGTGTATCCAAAGTCTGGAAGGTTATTTGGTCTATGTAACATAACTGAACTGAAACCCTATAAGCAAGTGTCGAACACCACGAAAAAATATGTTGATGTAAAAGCCCTCAGGAGGACACATCTGCGTCAAGTGCATGGTGAGCACTAGGTCTCTGAGATACGTAGCATTTTATTTTTTTTCTTTTCATTTTCGTATGCTACATCTTTTACTCATGTATAAACCTGTAATGAAGTTATCTCTTACTGAAAATACTATCCATCTCTGTAGTATAAGTTTTCTGTATGTAATACCATTATTCAGTGACATTATTTAAGAAATAATTTGAAAATGTAAACTGTGTACTGCATTTGACTTTCCTACAACAGAGATTGACCAATTATTGTAGTTATACCCTGTAGAGCCTGTATTTGATTTGTGGATGCTTCTTTGAGAATTGCAGGCATGGCCATGATTTTATGAATTTGCTAATGAGATGAACAAATGGACAATGGTAAAGTTGTACATGTGTTATTAAATGGACAAGTTGCACTGTGACAAAAGACATTTTGTGAAAAGCTTGTTATTACAAGATGGTGTGATAATGAGCAGTCTGTGAGTTAGTTTGATATGATAAAGAGTTAAATGCGATCTGGAGGGGTCCAATATACTGTATAGTGGAATATAGTGAAATATTAATCAAAAAGAAAGGATACATATATAATTCATTTTTGGTTCACTGACTTTAATCTGTAAATAGCTAAATCTTTACAGTTTAGAGATGTTTAATTTTGTGTGATTTTGTTTGTAAATATGCTAATAGTACAGGGTAATATGTGAATGCTTTTGATATATTCATACCTGATGTGACCTTAATTGTAACCTACAAAGTCCCTTGAGTAATGAGTTCATCCCTGTTCCTACATAGAGAACTGTATCCAAGATCCTTACCTGACCTGGAAGGGAAAATTAAAAAAAAAAAAAACTGTGAAACTAATAGTAGACTGTGCTATTGCAGAGTTATTGCCAGAAAAAGGAGGGGTTGCAGACAAGATGGACAGTGCAAAAGGACTGATGATTATGAGCTGTCAATTCCTTAAGATGTGCAATGTGAACCAGTGACTGGAGTGACAGCTAAGAAAAGAGAACTTCTTTGATTTTTTGGATCGCTTGTACCTATTTATTTAGCAGCCATTCATGCAAGTAATACTTTCAAGAGTGGAGGGGGGTATAATGATACAGCCTACCCCAGGAGGACTCGTATGAAATGTCCGATACCACCTGTTTTTAATATCCGGATAGTTATCAGACAATTCAGTGCTTCCTAAGGCCTTGTGTGTGTGTGATATATATAATTCTGTCCTATTTGATAAAAAAACTTGACATTCACTGTGAAGGCGTGTGGAATGTTCTGGAAGGACGAGCGTTATCGTAATTATCGGTGGATTGCTGTCATTGATAAAATCATGTGCATATACTAAATTAACTAACTAATTAAGAAATTGAAGTAATAAGTCCTTAGCAATAAATAACTAGAGACTGCAGAGATGTTAGCATGAAAAATTTCTTATTAACAAAATGGTAATCCAAAAATCCAGTAACAGAAGACCACACTATCTTGAGAAACAGCTTAAAAGTTATTAACAAGCGATGTATTTTCATTTGGTATTTATTTTTATGTCTTCCTCTGTAATTAAAATTCTTTGTAATTACATTTATAATTAACTCTCCAATTGTTTACGTCTCACAGTCTTGCAATTTGCAGAATTTGAGGCCTTATTTGTGCATTCTTTGTATTTAATCAGATAAAGCACGAGGTCTGTACTACCATTACATGTTAGTAACCAAATCCTAACTATAATTAATTATGCAACTAAAATAATACAAGACATTATTGTAATTAAAATTCAGAATGATTTTCTTATGGAAAACTAGAAATATTACCATAAAAGATTGTCATTGAACATTGTTTTTTATACCTTATACGGCTGTTACATCAGTTTCTTTATGTTTTGTAAATTTTAATTGTAACATCAAAATTGTACAAAGTTAATAATGCTTTATTTTGGAAGCTATTGTTAAAATTCTATATAATGGGATGCAGCAATGCTGTGACAAGTCAGTTTTGAAGCTACTTTTGGAAGTCAAAGAGTTCAGTGAAGTCAGTCTGTGTTTTGTTTATATGACGAGTGTGCAGTTCAGATGTCAATTAATGTCAATAAATTTCACATTCAGTCATAAATGGACCAGGCAGAAGAAACTTAAATTAAGTAACATTCTACCTGAATCATTACAATGCCCACAAAAAATTATGTGGATGCAATCACTAACTTATCACTTCCTATAAACATCAAAGAACAACAGTCATTCCTCAGAAAAATAAATTATTATGCAAAGTTTATGCCAAAAGTACCCAGACTTTATGCCGACTTAATCAACTGCAGAAAAAAGGAGTTAAATTTATATGATCAGATGAGGGCCAGAATATTTTCTGGCAACTTGAAATAGCCTTAGGTGGGCTCTGTGTTTAGTGATGTTTAATCCCGGCAAATGTTTAATGGTGGCCACCGATGTGCTTGATCGTGGCACTGGCAGCATGCTGTCTCACGGATGCAAAAACCACATGGAAAAGCCCACTGTATTTCCGTCTAAAATGTTAAATGTGGCACCAAGGAATTATTTGCAAACTGAGAAAGTGATGTTGGCTATTATATATGATGTTAGGAAGTTTGAAATGCACCTCTATGAATTCTACCAGATTGTCAATCACAGTTCTCTGATTTCGCTGTTTGGTCATTTGAAACTGTGTTCCATCACAGAGTCAGAATGGTGCACCAGTTGTTCCTCATGGCACAGGCTTTACGTCACTTTTACATCACTGAGGATGCAATTTTGTTCGTTATGGGCAACTCTGAATGTCGGGTAGTATTTTCTCCAACGCTCAACCCCCACATACTAAAGTTCCTCCACACTGAGGAATGTGCGGAATTATGGTAATTGTGTGGCATCATGTTTGTTGGTCTGGTGTCGATGTCATCATAGCACACTGTACGGGTACAACAGATATGTTGGTTAACATTTTAGGGGTTTTGTGGAACACCTGTACCCGTAGCAGTAAGCAGAATTGAGTAATCATTCATAAATGTTCAGCTACATTTAAAGCAGCACTATTATTGTTAGTTAAGGTAATGAGATACTTCTGGGTTCTTGGGATTGGATTTTTATGTTTGAGGTGCTCCTAAGGCATCAAGTGGCAGTGAAAGACATGTTTTGATGAATTTCAATCATTGCAAGTAGCACGCTCAGAGTCTGCAGTGCTGTGAGTCGCACTGTGAGCTCTTCCCTTGTGAAGTTCCATGATTGTTGTCTATACAGGTCTAACAATATTGAATTAAAAAAAGAGAAAAGTCTGACAACTAAATCTGTCAGACAATGTGTTCTTGTGAAGAAACTAAATTGTTATCTGAATTGTGAACTGAGTTTATGACATACTCTGGCCAATAAACGCTATTATGCCCAGAGTACCTAGCCTGTTGTTCTTCCCAGTAATTGTAACTTTACAGGAAGAAAAGCTGAAAGGAGTAGAGCTTCCATCTGGTATAAGGTCAAAGCATACTTCAAGACAGCAGAAACCCTCACAACACATTGCTTTGAGACTGCAACACTTGCTCTCACAATCAATCAGCAACATTTCAACCCTTGGCTACACCCTGACCATCCCAAGAAAAGAGCACATGTTGATTTTGCCAGACCATTCAAGTGTGCAAAGTTGTTGCTAGTCAACAATGCCCTTCTCCAACTTTCCACATGTGCACAGACGATGGTTACTACTATCACAGAAGCCACTACCTATCCCTTGTCCATCATATTTGCAATAGAGGGGATACCTTCCACCCTGGTTTCTGACAATAGCCCTCAATTCACAGAATCTGCATTTCAGGATTTTTGTAAATGCAATGGCATTGGGCACCTGACCACCACTTCTTTCCATTTCACATCCAGTTCAGGAGCTTCAAACACATATGTGCAAAACAATGACAACAGCTGACTCTGGGGAAGCACTTGCCAACTTCTGTGCCACCTACCATTCCACCCCATAAATGAGCGCAGCCCAGCTGAAAACACACTCTTCAGCCTGCAGCACCCAGCTCCATGGACTCACTGACTGTGCACACTGCTGTAGCGAAGCATGGACTCCCATGTCTGGGGTTGCTTTTGCTCCAGGCCAGCAAATGTTGGAGGTTGTGGATGGTCAGCAGTGTTTAGTCAAGCACTGAAATCACCTCTGGCCACAGTAAGATGTAACATCCCCTCCCCCCATCCCTTCCCCTCAACCGCAAGTTGAGAATGATCTACACAACCATACAATGGATAAGCCTGCCCACTAATGCTACAACCTTTGCCCCCATGTTCAGTGTTGATAGGGGGTTTGATAGTGACCAACAACAGGAGCCAATGGAGATGGAACTGCTTCCACCTCCCAGGGAAATTTCAGCTCTCACCAACACTAGTGATCCCCACACCACACTATCAATGGAGGTGGAATGTTTCCAGACTCAGGTGGCTGTGGAGGTTTAATCGTTGTCCCTAATCTCCTATAAGGCTGACACTCATGCTCCTGCAGGCACGACCAAGCTGTGCCCCAAAATCCATTGATTGGTAAATATTCCTCTATCTCTGCCAGCATCCAACAATCCACCAGTTATGCTGATGATCTTCTGCAGAAGCCCTTGCACGTGCTTCCAGCAACTCCCCTCCCCGGTCCCTCAATGAAGAGGCATACCGATTACAGGGGGGAGGTGTTTAGTACCTGACAGTGATTTAGATTCCTTACCCAGCCTGAGTGTCAATAAAGAGAAGAGAACAGAGATACTCAGACTACATACTCAAGCCCCAGCTTGCCCCTATGAGAGGTGCCCCTCTGGCATGCATGTAACACGCAGCTGTCCAGTAATATGACACTGCCAGTAAATATGGTGGCCCAGCACTTGCCAGTCAGTCTCTTGCTAGTTTTCAAAGCCTGTAATTACGTGCCAGTGAACAATAAAGTTTTGACCCTGCTTGTTTATTGTTTAATTTAGACTGCTTCCTGGACCGTTCTATACACTTAAAATGAATTTGCTTTACTCTGGACTTGTTTTTGGTTAGCTGTTCACCTCGTGAACTCCGCCGTCATCGACCTCAGGGACCAGATGATTGTTCCTCTGGGCTCTCCATACAACCAATGCAAGTGATCATAAAGAGTGTGCTAACTACACAGAGCAGGACAAAAAATGATGTGCTTTCTGTGTAGCCTCTTTTTCAAGGATAAATACATCTTTGATGCACAGGCTGATCAACCAGAGGGAGCAGGGGTAGTTTCTGTGTATATATTTATGGCTGATATCAAATGCAGGAAACCAGATAACTGAGTGAGTGAGTGAAATGGGGGAGGGCATGCCTTTTCTAAGAGAAAAGGTCAAGGTCACATGACAGCTATTGGATGAACCAGCTTGGCACCCCAGTGTGTTCTCCTGGTTGTGTGTGCAAAAAGTAATATGTGGTTTCACAGTTATTGACAAATGTTCAATAAATAGACTACCTCAAAATAAAATACCAGGTTTTAATAAAAGAAATTAGCATGATGTTAGTTTAATCACATTGTGTTTTCAACAAAAAAACATCCCTTCCCTTGCCATACACTTACAGCACTGATTGTGCAGGCTCTGGAATACCTTGGGAGCAGCTTAGACTGAAATGCTGCACAAAATTGAAACATGTTGTTGAATTTATTCAACATCCTTAAAATGCTCCCTGCTCCCAGGAGGGTGGACTTTTAGTTTTGGGAAGAGCATGACGTCTGGTGGATTCAAATAGGCAAGGCGAATAAGGTAGGTGTGTGTGTGTGTGTGTGTGTGTGTGTGTGTGTGTGTGTGTGTGTGTGTGTGTTTGTTTTTGGATATCACAAGTATGAGCAGTAAACCATGCCAGTACTACTGATAAATTTTTCGATGTAAATTAGTCCCTCCAGTCAGATTTCTAGTTGTGACTGCAGAAGACACATGCAAAGCAAAGAAGAACAATAGCAGTTTTAAAATGGCCACTTGGATTGTTAGCAGCTGCAGTGTAACAAACAAAAAAACCTTTAATTTCAAATGGAAATCAAAATACTGGAAACCAACATCTTTGGCTTTACTAAATGTTCTGAGTCTTCAAACAGGAGATTTCTGTTCTCAGTACACAAGCAACCAAAACAATAGTTAGGAAAACAAACAATCTGGGAAGAAAGTTCACAAGAGTCGACAGGAAATGTCAATTCTATTACAGGCAGTAAGACAGACCCACCAACACTGAACCTTGCCAAAATAGGATGTCTTGCATGCCTCAACATTACAGCCAGCCATAGGTCCAACCACAATGGTGGAGTATCTGTGGAGGGATGAGAAGTACATGTGGTTTCTGAAGAGGGGCAGCAGCCTTTCCAGTAGTGTCAGACACAGAGACATGATTTTCCAACATGGCCAAGCATACAACACAGTTATTGACACAGTTGTATGAGTGTATGAGATAATGACAATGACATCCTTTTGGGTAAAATATTATGGAGATAAAAATAGGTCCCCATTTTGATTTCCAGAGGGGGGAGGGGGGGGGGGGTACAGCCCGATAGAATGTTGGTATTAAAAAACACTACTTGGCAATTTACAAGTCAAAGTGTGAATATTAGCTCCTGTTACTGGGTAGGTAGGACAGAGAATTTAAAAAGAGAAATGGATAGGTTGAAGATATATACAGTGCAAATAAGTGAAATGTTATGGCAGTAAGAACAAAACTTCTGATCAGGTGAGCACAAGGTTACGAATACAAAATCAAATAGGGGTAATGCAGGAGTAGGTCTAATACTGAATAAAAAATAGGAATGTGTATAAGTGACTATGAAGTGCACAGTAAATGAAGTGCACAGTAAATGAATCATCATAGAGCAGGCAGATCCAAAGCGACACCTATTACAATAGTTCAAGTTTTTATGCCTACTAAAGGAATGTATGAGATAAAATAAATTATTCGGATAGTTAAAATGAGATGAAAATTTGTGATATGGGAATGAAATTTAACTGTAGGAAATGAAAGAGAAGAAAAAATAGCAGAACAACATGACATGTGACCTGAGTGAGTTAGCAAGATTTTCAAAGGGAGCATTAGGCAATGATTGACTACAACAGGGGAAAGGAAACAATGGGATATTAATGTAGAGCAATGAGAGATGAAATAGTGGAGGCATCAGTAAATCAAATAGGCAAAACGACAAGGCCCAGTAGAAATCCTTGGAGAACACATGAGATATTGATTTAACTGATGAAATGATAACATATACAAATGCAACAAATAAAGCTGGTGAAAGGCAATACAGACATCTAGGGAATGAGATTGACAGGAAATGGAAACGTCTAAGCAGGAGTGGCTAGAGGACAAATGCAAGGCTGTAGAAGCCTGAATGACCATGGGAAAGATAGATGCCACCAGACGGAAAATTTAAGAAACCTATGGAGGAAAGATAAGTAATGTGTATGAAAAAATAGGAGCTCAGATGGCAAGCCAGTATTAAGTAAGAAGGGAAAGCCGAAAGGAGGAAGGTGGAACGGATATACAAAAAAGGGCTACACAATGGAAATAAATCCTAATATATTATCATAGAAAGGGAAGAAGTAGTATGGGATGAGGCATGTGACACAGTGAGTTCATCTTTATGAAACGGGAGACAGAAAGTTTAGCTGGTATATTCAATCGATACAATACATAGATATTCCACAAATTTCAATTTGGGGCAATTACAGCTCTTACTCTGTGTTAATGATCTATCTGTTATTCTATGTGAATCAACAGGCAGAATTATTCCTTTTCTGCAGATGAAACATGTTTTACTGTCAAGCTGACCAAACAGGTTTCATAAGGAAAATAGTAAACATGGTTTGTACTACAGTTATTATCTGGTACTGCACAAATGCACTCACTTTAAACTTTGAAAAAACTACAGCTTATTCAGTTTGTTAGTGTCAAAAATACCCAGCCTTCTATTTATGCAGGTTATCCACAAAAACAAAGAACACCATAGAAAGTTGTAAGTTCTTGGATTGCATACACTGGAAATAGTGCAGTACACTTGCTAAAACATTTAGGTTCAGCTAATTTTGCCCTAACAAAAACTGCCAACTCTGGGGACCCAGAAATCAGTATGTTATCAGTTTTCGTGTCTTGTCATACATTGATTCCCTAATGTATAATCCCCCCAACAAACACACAATCCTGGCACTGCAGAGTCATTAATTTTCTTTACTCTTTCCATGGTTTGTACTCTAGTTAGGACTTTCCAATTTCATACTTAGTATGAAGCTTTTGCTTTTGATGTATAAACAGAGGCCTCTGCACATTTTGCAGCAATCAAATTCGAACTTTGGTCTAAATAAGTGTTGCATCTATCTCACTAAACACTCATTACAATTTGAAGTAGGTACTTAAATGTTAAATGCAAGTGACATTCTTCACTGCAAATTAAAAACATTACACAAATGAACATAATACCATGGGCCGCCTAATTTTCAAGTTTTAAAGGATATCTGATCTGCGAAATAACATTGATCTTAATAAAAACAAGCATCGAGCAAATACTGCTTGAATGCATTAATTTTGTATAATGGCCATAAAATAAGTATTTACATGAAGAAGAAAGGGGAAGAAAATAGAACAGAGGCATTTGGTGTTGGTCCCAATACTGAGGATAAATGTATTTACTAATCTGTTCAGATGCCAAATTTTATGAAATGTTTATTGTAAATTAAGGAATGTTGATAAATAATCCAACTATCCCTCAGAGTAACAGCCACAGTGTTCAACAAGATACAACAAGTATAAAATAACAATTATTGTAAATATAATCACATGTAATCTGTGCCTAAGGAATATGAAAATGATTTCCAATTCATACCCATCACTATAGTGTGAACTCCTATTAGAACTGCTCTTGCAAATTGATGGTGCTTACCAGATCTGAAAGCTGCTTTCCAGAATCAGTGCGAGTGCGCACAATCATATTCAGCTGTGACATTACTCCATGTTCATCACCCGCAGATCTACGGCGTTCACGAGATCCTCGTGGAGTTGCAAAATGGCTGGCTTGACGAGATCCGAGAGATCCAGCTGGACTTGGACACGATAGCGTACGTGCGCCAGTTAATTCTGCCTTCAGCTTCTCCAGTCGCTCTTTTTCTTCCTGTGATGGGCCCTCTGCCTTTGCTCGTTCCTCATCCTATTATAAGAGAAAAATAAAAACATCTGTTTTAAATGACGATTTCAAAAGAATCTCCAACATTAAAATAAATTTACATGTTTAAAATGGCATGCTATCATATTTTGTTCAACTATGTGCTTGCACGAAAGGTGTACTTATCCCAGAAAAAAATAATAAGAATTTCCTGCAATGTCAGTTCGAGAACTTTGTGTGGAGTACTGTTTAAGCAACTCAGAATATCTATGCCCTCACAATACATATTTCATCATGAAATCGTGGTAAATAATACAGACTCACTCAAAAGGAACTTAAGTATGAACTCAGCAAATGCATTGCAGTAAAACTGCATTTCAATAACATTTCCTTACCAATTGCATGGAAGGTGCTTACTATTCTGTATGTTTCACTATCAATGCCAAACTCATTATGTACAAAAATCCTGAAAGTAATTTAAAACCTTCAGCTGTACTGAGTGATTTAAAAGCATAACACAAACACCCCCTTTTTCAAGACCCCGTAGCTCTGTCTCGTGTGATCATATACAAAGCAAGAAAATAAAGAAATAAAAAATTACAACAAAAAAAAAAAAAGAGAAATGTATAGCTTATATAAGGGAATAAAAAAAGGAGATAACACTGATAAAGCTGTCTAAAGATTTGAGGAAGAAGGAATCTGGTGGTGTTAAGTTTTGGGCTGGCAGTGACACCGAGGATAAATAAATGTAACATAACAGTATGCATATAAATGGATGTAAAAAATTTGCTTCTGTCCAATTATGCTATTGGTGACAAATCCCTGGGAACAGTAACCACTGTAAAATACCTAGGAGTAATAATCCTGAGTGACATAAAGAGGAATGACTACCTAAAAAATTGTAAGAAAGGCAGGTTCCCAGCTGAGATTCACACAACGAATCTTAAGAAATGTAATCCATTCATGAAATAAGTTAGTTAAAAAACAATCGTTGGACTGATTCTTGAGTTTTGCTGATCAGTCTGGGGCTCTTACCGGTTTGGATCTATAGAAGGGACAGATGAGATCCACTGAAGACAGACATGTATAGTCACAAGATCATTTAGTCAGCCTGAGAATACTAAACAAAATGGGGATGGCAAATGCTACGAGACGGGATAGTCTGCATTACAGAGGTTTTCTGTTGGAATTCTGAGATTGTACATTCTGGGAAGAGTCAGGTGTTGTCAAATCACCACAACAAGAAAATCTGAGAAACGTGAGGTAATAATGACATTTACCTACAGTCACACTTCTCGTGCCCCATTCACGAATGGAACAAAGAAGGGAAAAACAGATGGTACCAGAAGAACCCTATGCTACACACCGTAAAGTTGCCTACAGCCTAAAGATGGAGATGTCCTGTTTAAAGTAATATAACATGAGACTAACACTAATTTGGATTAGGCAGAAAATTAGCCCCAACCTTTGTAGTGGAACTACTCTTGCATTTGCCTAAGTCTGTGGGTTTCAGCTGCTAAACTTGGCAGAGCTGGACAGAGAAACCAAAGTAGTTGATGTAACTCATTTATTTGTATCACAAACACACTACAAGCAAGTATAGCACAACACATTATCTTTGTGAATTTCAAGATGAATGTGTCTTCTGAAGCCATCTTTCAAAATATGAGTTTGAAATGTACTCAGCACTTTGGGTTTGAACTAATCTTAGAATTTATTTAGATGATTCACATTACTCATTTATTTTGTGAATATTATCCAAACAAGAAAATCTGATGAGGTTTTAAGGAAAAAGGGAATATATACAAGAAATATAATGATAGGGAGGTGCTTACTTGGAATAGTATTACATATGTCATGTACCCTTGGCATTAATAATGGTGTATATATACTCACCAATGTGTTACAAAACCTTCACTGAAGAAAAAGATGGGGAAGGCTGAGGTCTGCAAGAGGATGGAAAGAGGAGGAAGATACAAAAATTTGAGGTTTACATACGAAAGGACGATGGGAGATATCATTAAGAAAACACGTATGACAGGAACAAGAAATTGTGTTTTCTGTAGATTCTTTTCATTATTCAAGCTTACTGAAATGTTTGTAAGAAACACTTTTAAATAACAATGAAAAGTGATGTGACCAGCAATTCAGTGTTTTTAAGTATTCATGAGAAGTAGAACATCATTGAGTACAAATTACTTAAATTAATTCCATTAGTGGTTTCAATCATTACAATCATCAGCAGATTGATCTAAAAAAGAAAGTAAGTGAGTGTTTATGAGTGGCTTTATGAGATTTACAACAGTAAAAGTAGTGGCTGACAAATAACATACCTGCACTTTATACTTAGTAGAAGCAAATAAAATTTTTAGCTGTAACTGTCTTTGTCACAAGATATAAAAATTTGTTATAGCTCTGATGAACACTCATGTGACATTCTCATCCATAGCTATGAGGAGACAGGTATGTTATTTATCAGACAGCTCTTAGGTTATGTAAATCAGTACTACTACTTATATACTTATACTGCTGTAATTTATTGTAATACTCTTACCCATAAATATGTACATCTATTTTTTAAGATAAACTGATGATAACTGCAATTGATAATTGAATTAAGTAAAAAACTGAGATAAATTATTGTTCTAGTTTCTATGCATACTTAAACATGTCACCCCTCATCATCATCTAAAAGTGTTTTCTCTAACAGATGGGTATATCTGCATCATACAGCTCCTTTACAGTAATGTAACTGTCCCATTTTCATATCACATTTCCTGGTCAAATAAAGGTAAATAATTAATTGTTTCACAAGCAGACTATGAAAACTGGTATAGTAATTACAGAACAATGACAAAACAATTCAGACATGTTGTCTTCTTATTATTACTAATTTTTGCAGGATTATGCCTAATTCTTTCCTTCTCCCACAGCTAACCATTACTGAAACAATAATAATAAACTGGAAAGGAACTGGCTTGTGTACAGCTTTTGATCAGCACACAGATGTCTGCAATAACTTCATCAGATAAAACTCATGACATTCAAACTGCAAACAAGACTGGGACTTCTACTGCACATACTGTAGTTGGTTTTAGTGATTTCTTTATTATTTACAATTACAGCCTACTATCTGGCTTAATTAGAGAACTCACTCAACTCACATATTTGTGTTTAAAAATTATGGAAAACAATTATTAATAAGCTACATGTTAGTACAGCAAAAAAAGACCCACCACCCACCCTTTTACAGATCAGTACTAAACAAAAGTACAAAACAAATAATCAAAATGAAGAATGGGGGAAAATTATTTATTAGGGTAACCACATCCTTGGAGAAGTAATATATCTGAACTATTGAAGCTTCTTTTCTGCAAGTGAATCTGTTCTGAAACCACTGTGGTCAACAGTGATTGTTTGCTGAATTCTAGGAGAACATATCATCAATTCTGCCTTAAAAGCCACAATAATGTGCTGACACAAAAAAAGGAGATGCACTGCCTTTCACAGTTTCCTTCAGTTGTTACTGACTTCAGTTACCTTTTCTTTGTCTATGCACAATATTGACTGGCATGTGTCATTTAACATATCTACACTTATGCCACATTTCGATTCTTTCTTCTTGGATCATGCTGTTGCAGCAGAGGTTTCAGTTTCTCTCTTTGTTTTAATAACTTAACTGCCTCAATACAAATACAAGATACTCATCTAGAAGGGAGTCTAATGATAAGCATAAACAATGCAATTTCGCCATGAACACCCTCTGTCACTATTTGAGCTTTCAAATATGTGTCAGGCAGCAAAAGCCTTCCTGGGCAATAAAACAGATCTCATTTCTTCACAGTTACCCTTCTTGGACCTGTATTCTGTCTTTATGTGGACCTTTACCATGGTGTCCTAGGTTTCCCTTTCAGTAAGGATACGGCATATGTGATATTATCATCATTTAATGTCATTCCACACCCAACCTTATAGCCTTTCACAAAACCTGTCACTGTCATACTAACTAGACTGATGTTTATGTTTGAAATGTCCTGACTCTTTACCCATAGAATGACAGATTACAGGGCCTACACTGAGTTCCACACTAAATGTCATACACAAAAGACTTAGTCTATTATAGGTGAATAATATCACGGAATTGAAAATTACATAGAAACCATAATACAACTCATCTTTTCATTTAATACTTACAATGCTTATGGTTAGTACAGAGATAAGTAATTACTGATACTTTCGTAATGGTGACCTTAAATATACACTGGAGCCATGTATTTCAGATTCTTTGGCCAACAGCAGTCTGATAACAAAATAGTCCACGGGTGTGTCCAACGTTCACAATGATCAATCCTGTCACCATCATCAGGTGCACTGAACAGTTGGCAGTACACTTGTGAATTATTTTATCACCAAATCTGCTGAGAGAAACTGAAGAACCACAGCAGTTGGACAGATAAGCTAACATGTCACCAGCATGAGTGGTACCCATTCTAAAAGAAGTATTCTTTTTTTTTTCACCATGAGCAATGGAGGAAATTTCTTTGAGAATACCAGTAACTCTTGCTAGGAAAATGTCAGATTATCAAACAATCAACCTAAAAAAAACGCTTCCATCCAACACTTCAACACCACAACAGTTTTGTCACTGTAAGGGCCTTGTTTTGTATTACTTTGGGTGCCATAGGACATTATCTTTTGGTGATTATGTGTGCAGTTACTGGTATTATGGGGACGTTTCCTCCTTAGTATATGGTCCTCAGAGACAACACATCAAAGTTCAGCCCTTCTGTCCCCTTTTGAACATCATGCAATACGCTGGCACTTTTCATCGCTTTAAGCTTTCCTATTCTGATCTGTCCTCCTTCCATGACGGACAGGTATATATTAAACAATCTAGCCATAGACATAAATAATCCTATAAATCATCACGAAGTGCCTGCATAATGTACCAGAGGAATATAATTAATTTCTTCTGGCAGTAAGTTATTTCAAAAGGCTCTCCAGGTGATTCACATTTGTGTATAGTCAATTGTTTACGTTGAGACCAATTCTATGTATAAATCAACTATATGAAAATTAATATACTCGCTTTAGTAGATACCTAGTACATACTGCTCACTTTTTGGCAGAAATTTCTTGCTATCCTGGTGTTTCTTCTTCTGGTGGGCGATTTCTATATACACACATTCCGGCCAGCCATTAATATTAGGTCTGAGTATTAATTATTATGAAGATTTGTAACTTCAGAAATCCAAATATGTTGCTACCACAGATAAGATTCTCACTGCTGTACTGTATTTATGAGTCTAAGTGCTTTTGCACTCAGGTGCAAAACAGTCTTTTTGAGGCAAAGTATGGACATAACTACTTTTAGAGAAGGGAGAGATCTTAGTACACTTATGGGACAATTATTTCAAGGCAATAATGATAAAGAGATGTTCTTTGTCAATTATTCCACACAAGTGTGGCTGTAATTGTCAATTATTATCTACACATAATATAAGTTCAAGCCCCCCCACCATTTTTGTGTCTGTACCTGGAGACTAGTCTAAGGAACTACTGTAGAGATTTCGATATGGTTTACACTGGTAGACAGGCTGATTAATGAGAAAGGTTTGTGTATGTAATTATTGGCACCACACCAGCTAAGCCACCAGGCCACAGGTACTTAGTGCTGCCTGTGCAAAGCCAGGGCAGCTCACTAGACTGGATAACTCCACTAGAGATGCCAATAATGTATTTGGTCATATAAATTCTTCCTATTTGAATGATTGATAATTTATAATGGTACAATTTTACATTTACCTTCAGTGGTGCCTTCCCTTGTAACATGTTCTTAAGATTTGACCAATGCCAAAGCTCCTCACATTATCTGAATACTCTAATTATAATGATTATTTAGTTTTGATGCAAATACAGAATATAAGTGAAATCAATGTTAAGTACTGTGCAGTTATTACGATTTATCATACAATGGTAAAACACACCAGTTAACTCATTCGAGCAGAAGGCATATATAGTCAATATTTTATTTGTATCAGTATCACCTACACCGCTATGGTATTTTGTAAACAGTTATCTTTTACACTGAGTGTGTGTCAAACATCTTTCATCACTTTATATTTTGTCTAGATCAACAATTTTATTTCTTTAGTGATCTTTTTAACCTAGCAAGATTTGGGCCATCAGGCCATCTCTTACATCTAACAACACATTCTACACATTTTACATTGTATATAATACAATAAGCATGTTATACTAAATTTAGAAAATAAAAGTTACGAAAGTATAGATAAAAAAATAAAGTAAGGTACGTTTTTAAATATGAGCACCATAGGGCCTGGAGAAAGCGATGGACAAGGGAAGGAAAAATGAATGTAACAACACACAGTTAAAGAATGTATGGGAGGAGAAGGTGGTGTGACTCGGAGAAAGGAAATGGGAAAGAAGCATAACTGAGAAGATCATATCATCAGCTTTGCTACCTGACAGAGGGGAAGGTGGCCATTATATATTACATCTGAGAAAGCTCTATGAGGATTGCAGAAGGAAGTGCTGCAACTTCTTAAAAGTTGCAGGTACTGAACTGTGCCAAAAGTACAGGGCAGTTTGTTCCAGAAGCGGACAGCAGTGACAGCAAAGGAATTTGAAGATGTTTTTGTTTCACAAATGGACACAGCTAGTACGAGGGATCAGACCTCGTGCTTATATTATGATGCCGTGAAAGATGCTGTACACGGGTACTTGCAGACAGAAGAACCGGTAAAGTAGTCTAGCGTGTGTTAGTCACGCAACTTGTCTGGCTGCAACCACTCTAATTGGGCATATAGAGCACTGACATAGTCATATTGAGGAATGTTGCAGGTGTAACAATATAATGAAAAGAATAGTTGCTACTCACTATAAAGCGGAGATGCCGAGTTGCAAAAGGCACAACAGAAAGACTGTCAGAAAGTTAGATTTCAGCCAGCAACGCCTTTGTCAAAAATAACACAAATAAACATTCATGCACACGTAACTCACTCTATTTCCATTATATCGTTGCATTCCATTCTGGATTTGTTTAATGTTGCAGATGTAATGCACACAAGCACTCATGGTTGGCTCGCATTGTCTTGCATTTTTGCTGCTCGTACCTATTTGAATTACAGAACATTAGTGAAGGTTCTGTAGAATGAATGACTGCACTAGTTTCCATTTCACATCCTGTGAAAATGTGTTCTGAAACTTTTTGAGAGTATACAGGCAAGCATAAGTCTTCGACACATTCTCTGCCCAGTTTAAATGCTCATCCAAAGTTACACTCAAGTTCATCACTGTTTTCTGATATGGTGCTGGGATGCCATCAAGTCAAATGGAAGGCAGCTGATTGCGGAATTCTGAACTTATTAATTTCTGATGAATCATAAGACATTATTGCCACACTTACAATTATCAAATGCAGCATTGACCTGTGTTCTTGATCAGAGTGTCTATTTTCCACTATCCTGTATGAAACACTCAACTAATATTTTACCTAATAAAACTATAAACAGCTGACCAGTTGCAATGGATGAAGAAATTCTTTACTTAGGTTTCGACAAATATAAATTTGTCTTCTTCAGAAGGTAACAATTTTACATTAGTAAGCTCTAATGTACCATCGCTGTTTTTACAATTGTCGACATAGATCCATGTGTCAAAAATAAAATATAGCCCTAGAATTAGGGTTGTCACGTTAATATAAAATTTACGTGAAACCGTTGCTGTTGTGCAGCTATGTTTAAAATATTAATATTTTACCATCATGATTCCCTTTCATTTATTCCCTAAATAAAGGTCCATATTAGCCCTATCCTCCTGAATTACTCGAGAGTAAAATGTTGCAAAATGTACGAACATCACACCACAGACACTAAGATAAGCTGTCTGAACTCAAGTGTCTGCGTGCAGGCATCAGGGTGCCCGTGGATACAGGTGGACTTAGGTGGGCAAACAGGTCATGCACAGGCAGTAAGGGAGCCTGGTTGCAGTCTACATGATAGTATGCCTTAGCTGAGTGACTGCGAACATGTGTGTCGCATATATGCAAAACAAGATGTGCAAAATGACTACTTGGTGAGTGTCTACCCAAGCTGCACCAATGAAAATGCAAGTAGAAAGGTTGTCACAGGTGTCCGGGCCCACTGGGGCAGAGGTGGAACAGCCTGGATTAGACGATGCCACTTTCCAATGACTGGTAATACTGAAATGCTCTCTTGCTACCACAGTCACAGAAATTCACAAATAATAATAATTAAGTATTAATGTGGATCACCAACATGAGTTCAACATGTCAGTCTTTTCCACAAATTAACAAAAGGATAGATCGCTAATCACTATAAAGATGACATACTGAGATGCAAACAGTCACAATAAAAAGATTAACCCATTGAGCATTCAGTCAAAGCTTTTTTCAGAAAAGAAAACACACACACACACACACACACACACACACACACACACACACACACACACACACACACACACACACACAAAATCACATGTACAAATGATCACTACCTCCGGCTGCTCCTCCTAGAATGCACTGTCAAGCAGAAGCATCAGTATGGAGGGGGGGGGGGGGCAAGGAAGGGAGTGGATAGCAGCGTATGGGTGAGGGGAGAGCAGTCAGCACTACTTGGTGAAGCCCGCATGGACTAGGTGGCAGTATAAAGCTGCCAGGCACACTGTTGAGGTGCTGCCTTGTACTGTCATTTGTTCCGCTTTCTCACCCCACTATGAATTGCTGCTTCTGCTGTATGTGAAACAGTTGCATTCCAGCCATATATAGCGGTCATTTGTGCTTGAGGTATGCTTGCTTGCGCCCGCGCGCTTGCGTGTGTGTGTGTGTGTGTGTGTGTGTGTGTGTGTGTGTCTCAAAGTGTCACCTTTACAGTGAGTAGCCATCTATCGTTTACCTAATATTGTTGACATTACATTTGGAAGCCATTTCCTTTGTCACCATGAAGTGCGTTTTTACATCACACAATACTGATTTTATTCAGATTTAACCATAACTTTAACTGAAGCACTACAGGCACTTATTTATGGATATTCACTTCATCTCCTTTCAACTTTTCACAGAGCTCTGCTTCATCTTCCTTTTGACTTATAATGAGCTCCTGAATAGCAATGTTTTTACACTGTAAATCATTTCACTGCTTTAATTCTACTGTTCTTTTAGTAATCCATATTTCTGCAAACACTCTGTGATTAAGGTACTTTTTTCCTGTCCACTGTATCTCGACAAATATAAAATTCCATCAATAACATATTACATACACTTGTGCATGTTTTACCATGGGTTAGGATATTCAAAAATCTGTTAACGTAAAGCATTGTATAATAAATAAGGAGCTAGATGAAATGTATTCCTCAAGGAATAATTAAAATAGAAAATGAAACAATATTTGTCGGTATATCAGAAATACGTAAATAAATAAATAAAAACTGAATACAATGTGACATCATAAAATTGTCTTGTAAACATAAAATGCAATTACTTAAAATGAAAATAACCTTTTGCAGTAGGAATGAGATAATACAATGGCTAAACAAATCATATTCTTTTGCATCCTGCCTTTTTTTCCCTTTCTGTTTACCATCTCTGATCAAGTAACAAATTTCATTCTTCTTCTTCCTTTGTTTTTCCATGCTGACTTCGATTGCTTATTTCTTGTGCTTTCAAAGATGTCTAAATTTAGCATCTTGTTTTTAAAACTATTTGTATTACTTCTATTTCTTTTCTTATTTCTGTAATCCATGCTATTGTTGATCCGTTTTACCAGAAATACAGGAATATTTGTTTTGATAGCCTGTTCTCATTCATTCAGTACAGGCGTCCAAAGAAGATTAAATTTTTTTGCTTCGCTATTAATTTTGATATTTTCTCCATGTTTTGCATATCTCCTCATTACTTCTCATCTTCCAACCATCTGAAGTTGGTACTGTACCCATTATTATTCTAATAATTCGTCTTTCAAGTATATCTATTCTGTCCAGCTTACAGTTTATCATTAAGCAGTCACATCTAAATATCTGGTCTTACCGCTGTGGTACTGTGTTTTAGTTTTGTTTTACTAAATGTGCATTTCTTGTCTATGTTATCTCTCAAATCATATGCCCTTTCCATTTTACTAACTACTACATATTTTGCAAATTTTTGTAATTTAATCTTCTATATAGTTAATGTACTATATTTACATTTAATAACTCATTAATTTTAAACATTTGTGTTATGAATTTTAATGGTTTTTTATATTTGGCATAATTTTATTATTTCCTTTTCTATTTTATTTTTAATGTTCTCTTCATTCACTCACATCCCATTCTGTCTGTGCAAGCCCTCTGCACTGTGTTTAGGGGCCAGAATGATTTGTTGACATTTATTTTATTAATTTCTCTATACAATAAGATGTCAGTTTTTCCTCTGTCTTTGAAGGAGTTACATCAGTTACTTTTATCTTACAGTGTAATGTTACTGAATTTTCGAAAGCCTGCCTGGCTAGCCACATGGTCTAATGCACTGCTTCCCGAGCGGCAAGGCATGCCAGTCCCCTGCACGAATCCGCCTGGCAGATTAGTGTCAAGGTCCAGTGTGTCAGCCAGCCTGGATGGTTTTTAAGGTGGTTTTCCATCTGCAACAGCGAATGCGGGATGGTTTCCCTTATTCTGCCTCACTATGAAGGCGATTGCTTCACAAACACTGTCTCCATGTATGTGTACAACATAATTACTCTACCATACTAACATTGGGGTTACACTCATATGGTATGAGATGTTCCTGGGGGAGGGGATTGGGGGGGGGGGGGGGAGGGGAGGGTTCCACTGGGGGCCGAACTGCACAATAACCCTGGGTTCGGTGTGGGGCAGCAGTTGGGTGGGTGGACAGCTGAGGCCTGTTGTGAGGTTGTGAACCACTGAGGGCTACGTCGGGACGTAGCCTCTCTGTTGTTTCTATGTCCCTGGTTCAATACAGAATACACAAGTTTTTGATAGTCCTGATGATGAAAGAAAGCTGGCAACATACACTCCTGGAAATGGAAAAAAGAACACATTGACACCGGTGTGTCAGACCCACCATACTTGCTCCGGACACTGCGAGAGGGCTGAACAAGCAATGATCACACACACGGCACAGCGGACACACCAGGAACCGCGGTGTTGGCCGTTGAATGGCGCTAGCTGCGCAGCATTTGTGCACCACCGCCGTCAGTGTCAGCCAGTTTGCCGTGGCATATGGAGCTCCATCGCAGTCTTTAACACTGGTAGCACGCCGCGACAGCGTGGATGTGAGCCGTATGTGCAGTTGACGGACTTTGAGCGAGGGCGTATAGTGGGCATGCGGGAGGCCGGGTGGACGTACTGCCGAATTGCTCAACACGTGGGGCGTGAGGTCTCCACAGTACATCGATGTTGTCGCCAGTGGTCGGTGGAAGATGCACGTGCCCGTCGACCTGGGACCGGACCGCAGCGACGCACGGATGCACGCCAAGACCGTAGGATCCTACGCAGTGCCGTAGGGGACCGCACCGCCACTTCCCAGGAAATTAGGGACACTGTTGCTCCTGGGGTATCGGCGAGGACCATTTGCAACCGTCTCCATGAAGCTGGGCTACGGTCCCGCACACCGTTAGGCCGTCTTCCGCTCACGCCCCAACATCGTGCAGCCTGCCTCCAGTGGTGTCGCGACAGGCGTGAATGGAGGGATGAATGGAGACATGTCGTCTTCAGCGATGAGAGTCGCTTCTGCCTTGGTGCCAATGATGGTCGTATGTGTGTTTGGCGCCGTGCAGGTGAGCGCCACAATCAGGACTGCATACAACCGAGGCACACAGGGCCAACACCCAGCATCATGGTGTGGGGAGCGATCTTCTACACTGGCTGTACACCTCTGGTGATCATCGAGGGGACACTGAATAGTGCACGGTACATCCAAACAGTCATCGAACCCATCGTTCTACCATTCCTAGACCGGCAAGGGAACTTGCTGTTCCAACAGGACAATGCACGTCCGCATGTATCCCGTGCCACCCAACGTGCTCTAGAAGGTGTAAGTCAACTACCCTGGCCAGCAAGATCTGTCCCCCATTGATCATGTTTGGGACTGGATGAAGCATCATCTCACGCGGTCTGCACGTCCAGCACGAACGCTGGTCCAACTGAGGCGCCAGGTGGAAATGGCATGGCAAGCCGTTCCACAGGACTACATCCAGCATCTCTACGATCGTCTCCATGGGAGAATAGCAGCCTGCATTGCTGCGAAAGGTGGATATACACTGTACTAGTGCCGACATTGTGCATGCTCTGTTGCCTGTGTCTATGTGCCTGTGGTTCTGTCAGTGTGATCATGTGATGTATCTGACCACAGGAATGTGTCAATAAAGTTTCCCCTTCCTGGGACAATGAATTCACGGTGTTCTTATTTCAATTTCCAGGAGTGTATGTCAGCCTTTTCCATGTACGAAATCTTTCAGGTGACTTTGCACTCCTTCAAGATGGATACTGCACTGATCTATAAAAGCTCCACAGAATTTACAGACATCTTAACAATTAGTGCTAAGGTAATCCGAGGATAAAATAGTTTCCATGGAGTTGTTTTTAGTCCGAAATAAGCTAATTTCGAACTTCTTCGTCAGATACCTAGCCATTATAATTATTTTTCAGAAAACAATAAATAACAACAGAACTGCAACTAAATTTGGAAAGCATTACTTTCTAAACATATCAACTTGTAACATATAATTACATTTTTAAGAGGAAAAATTTTAAGCATTCGCGCAGTTTAATGTGACCAGCAGCAGCCGATGTTGGGTGGAGACATACACTATGACACTGTGGAAATGTTGCTTGCTTTGCCTGAAATTACCTCATGGAACAGTTCCATTCACTTTTAGCTTCTGCAGTTGGTTTTTGCAGCATGTGTCCTAAGCAAATTCCATTTCATTACTCTGGCCTTTATACACTACTGTTTACCGTAAACTGTAATGTAACCCTTTAATTAATTATCATCCAAACTTTAATGTGAACCTTTACTGAACATGAAACCAGTAAGCTAGTGAAAATGGCTACATATCTTGTTTTCACTAACGTAATCTTTGCCTTATCCTCTATCACTAGAACAGAACTATACAGTCTGCCACCTTCCAAAGCAGTGAAGTTCTTGTTTAAAAAGTGTCAGCTGTTAATGCATGATAACTACTGTGTGGCTCACAAACATGGGAGGAGGGGGGGGAGGGGAGATCCAGCCACAGAAGTTTCTCAAATTTGGGTTTTCAGTGAATGTGGGAAGAATTAATTATCTGTGGCACAGCTGGTTGTTAGCGAAATGAAATATAAAATGTAATTACATAGATAAAAAATCTACTCACCAATTGGCAGCAGGAGAACACATATATAAAATAAAGGTTTCACTTATGCAAGTTCTTGGAGCAAGTGGCTGCTACTTCTGGAAGAAGGGTTGAAGGAGAAGAAAGAGTGGTGAAGAAAAAGGACTGCAGAGGTCTAGAAAAAGCGGTAGAAGGTAGAGTTCGCAAAAGTCACCCAGAAGGGGAAACTTACCAGACAGGATGGAAAAAAAAGGACAGGCTGAGTAGATTTTTCATCTGTCAACTACATTATATTGTCAA
This sequence comes from Schistocerca gregaria, assembly GCF_023897955.1. NCBI lineage: Eukaryota > Metazoa > Arthropoda > Insecta > Orthoptera > Acrididae > Schistocerca > Schistocerca gregaria. The sequence goes on from NC_064920.1 coordinate 766,596,002, forward strand.
AAACTCATTATCTTTGTTGAAATATAAAATGTGAAGCACAAAACTTAATTATTTCAATCAGTATCTGCACAACTGCAGTCTTAACAAAAACATTGTTTATGATTGATGAAATAAAATAACTGGGTGTGTGGAGCTAAGGGCATAAGCTCCCTTTTCTGCAGTTTACAAAATGTTAGATAAAGTATAAAAAACTTACGGTGAAGGCACAAAGAAGAACATTTTAAATATGACATTCATTAAGCATTATCATTGTAATTATATAAAATCAAAATCTGACATCAGCTACGATAAACCTTTACTATCTGTGATTTCTAAGACTCATTCTATATTGAAATTAGTGCAGCACGATCTTTGAATCACCAAGTAAATGGTCACTGAGTAACCACAACTTTAGCATCTGTGTCTCAACACAAACTTAACAGTGTTATTTACCCACCTGTGGTTTAACAACATATTGCCCCTTTGTTGCAGAGCGAATATCCAAAGAATGCTCAAATTCCCTTGTTAATGATTCTATTGTACTAGCAGGGCTTGGTAGAGGTGGAGGTGGCAAGCATTTGTCTTCTGTGTTAGGAGGCTATCAAATGAAAAACTGCATGTTAGCAACATAAAAACACACTCAATTAAGGCTGGCAAAAATTTCCAAACACAAATAAAGATGTAATAAATAAAATAGCATGCTTACACTATTCCAGAAAAAAAAAAAAAAATTAAATAAACTACTGCAGAGCGCATGTGCACACAATAGTTCCTTTTTCATGAAGGAAAACAGGACTGGTTGGGGCTTGTTCGAAGGGTAAGGCACATCACTAATTGTTGAGCTAAGTTGTGAAGCTGTCTTTTCCGCAGTTTATAAAATGTTACAGAAAGTATTAAATCTAGTTGTGGAGGGAGAAGTTGAAGACATCTGTCTGAGCAGGAGGTCAAAGACAAATCATTAACAAAACACAGTGCCAATTTCAATCTATAGATTATAATAGGGCCAGAATGAGAGGTGAAGGTGATTTTTCTCAGAAAACTGGAAATAATAATGTAATCACAGAACGAAAGCAAAGAGAAAAAAATAAAAATTATTTGCAACTATGAGGGTGAAAGAATAAAAAAGTAAATAATAAAATAAGACAAACTCCTCACAAAAAAAAAAAAAAAAATGGAATGCAATTCAGGCTAATTGAGGTTAAGTCCGTGAGAGGAGCAGGCTATGAGGATCTGTTGGAGGGCAGTTACCATCTCAGGAGTTCACAGAACTAGGAGACAACAGCCTTGTCACACTGGTTCTTGCTCGGATCTAAATGGCTCTTGCAGTGAAGCAGGCACTCAGGCGTACTGCACTGGCTGAGTATTGGATATCACCAATGCACACCATTGTGCACCCATTCATCCATTTTGCCAGTCAGTTTTTGCTCGTCCACGAAGTTAGCTGGTAGCCAAATTTGATAAATCTGCAAGTTGCCCTATCTTTAATGTTGTACAATTACCAGCAGTGGGGTCAGTGTGGGTGGTAACAGGTGGGTACATCGAATGTTTTGCAACGGGATGAGAGAACAGGCATTCCTCAACTCCCAGGAACTTTGCTGCATTTCTTGGTACAGTCAGTGAAGGTAACTCACTGAGACCCACATTCAAATTTTGGTTCACATTAAATAAACCAACCAACCAACAAACAAGAAATATCCCTTGTGGAAGATCTACTGCGAATTTGTGGTACGTGGCTCCACACAGTGCAGCCTACTCTTCAAGTGACAGAAATTTCTGAATGGAAAAGATTTATCCAGCATAATAGTAACACAGTTAATGACATGAAAAGTGCATTAACTTTCTGGTCATTCATTAATACATCAGCAAGTGAATACATCACAATTGTACTGCTTTATAATATGCTGTCAGTGATACACAGCAGTGAAGTGTACCAAACCAATCCCTTTTCTATCGACACTACATACATCATTGACATCACCACTCATACAGATTGAACAACTCTCAGCCATTGTTTACTGAAATGTATTTTACTTAAAAGTTCACTTAAGATCTTCAAAAGTTCTCATTTAATAAAATAATAACTCCACTATATAAACACAATCTCAGTGAAATTATTTTGTCTACTGACACAAGAGAGGTGGACATGCAGTGCTGAGGTGGTACAGACAACCTGTAAACTGAAAGTCTAGGAACACTAATAATGGAGCATCTAAACTTTCTCAGAACACTACAGCTGCCACACAGGAGGATTAAGAATCAGTTCCCCATCTAGCTGTGTAGAACAGTGTGCAGAGATTCACATAGACTCTGTCAACACAAGTTTCTTGTGTCAGTGTTTTTGTGTACGGTGTCAACAATAATTCTAATGTGTGCTATGGAGGGTCAGCATAGTTTTGTGTCACACTGTGGAGTTGGTTTTTGTGACGTAACGGGATAGAGTGAGCGGGAAATCAGCTGCCAGCTGCTCGAACATCACTTTGTAGACCTATGCATGAACAATCCGGCAATTTACCTTCCCTCTTACTTCTGTACCTCCCTTTGACCATATTACACCCAGAAAACATTTTATCCTTTAACATGGCTCTACTGCACTTAGATATTTTCATTGGAAGCCAAGGTTTTCAAGAAAAACATAAAAAGTGACCTTTAAACCCCCCATCCAAATGCCCACATTCCACTGACCAGGATTTTTAGTACATTGTTCAGGACACCACCTCGTAGCATTGCACAAAAATTTGTGACTACACAATTTTTTTCCTCAATTTTCCTTCATTGATTGGACTAAAATGAGCAACATTTAAGGTGTGGCTACCTCTGAATCCTGTTGCTTACCAACTGACATGTTCACTCCACAACTTTCAATATAGGGATGGCTACCACCTAACTGGCAAAATGAATGAATGGAAACAGAGCAACTGTCCATCTTAGGGTTATCCAATACCCTATTACAGAGCATACTTGGCAGCCTAACTCAAGAGACCTGGTTGCCTCACTATACAAAATGGACTGGCTGGGTGGTCTGTCATAGTTCCCTGAGCTCTTGAGACAGTAGTTTGCTGTTAGACATTTTCTTTCATTCTGCTGTTATCCTAGACTTAACCTCTGTTAGCCTACCCCACTCTCTGTTTCCTATATGTTGTTTGGTAGAATTCTGATATTTACTTTTTTTTATTCTTGTTCCCCCTCATAATTGCAATCCCTTTTATTTATCCCCACACTGTCCCCCAATATTTTAATTTTTGTATCGAATTGGACAAAGAGAAAATGAAAAAAGGACAGAATACTGCATCTCTACCTCTTATTCTGATACTACAATCTCTAACTGAATGTGGCAGAGTGCATATTAATGCACTTCCTTGACCTCTTGTTCTCTGTGATACATCTTTCTTCATCTTCACTTCCCTTCATCAATGGAACACGTGGTTCCCTCATACTCTGGTGTCTTGAGTGATCTAGTCCCCTTTCCAGCTTGACCCAACCAGTTATTTCCTCCCCAGTAAAGGAGCCTATTGTTCTGATAGCTAGGAGTGCTCTGCTCTATTTTAAGTGGTTTTATTGGCAGCAGTGAGAATTGCACTTCTTGGGACTTAACCACTGGCCAATCTATGTGTGTGTCTGATCTGAGTATTATTATTACTTTTTTCTTCCCATTTGAACAACCTTTTTTTTATATGAAATGGGTGTATTATGAGGAAAAGTGCTGATTTTATCAGATATAAAGGAAAAAAGTTCATACAATACTGAGGTTTCAGCAAACATTTTATTTTCTTGTGCCCAAGTTAAGTTTCTTTTGACATTGTATTTTGAAAGAAGCTTTGGTTTTTCACAAAAGTACATGACTCCACAGTCTCTCTTTTTCTTGACAGTTCCAAATGAACAACCTGTGGCCAGAAACATTCACAACCAATGTTCTTTCCCCTCAAGATCTGTCAGTGTTACCACAAGTTTCTTCCTATTTATTGTATCTCACTTGACACAAATCAATCCCCATTTCGATTGAAAAAGATGACAATGATGATGATAAAAATGGCATGTATCAATAATAATTTTACATGTAATATGGCACTCTGAACACATTCTTAAACTGTAATGAGGATTAAATACATTCAGGCAGTTCTAGAAAGATGAATTACAACAGGGTAACAATGGAATTAAGTCTTAAGCAATACAATTAAAGTGGAGTGTGGAAAATAAAATCATCATTTAACACAGATATAAGACACATTCAAACATACGTGTGCATGAACAACAAAGTATACCTATCGGAAATACCTATCAGAAATTGATGTGATAATATATTTATAAAAAGCATCTAAGATGCTTGTCAACTTAGGTGAAACTGAATTAAACCTGTACAGTCAGTGTTAACTTTTAAAAAGAACAATATTCAAAACAATATGAAAAGGATCCCATTTGTAAGATCACATAACAAACATCTTTAAAAAAATTTCTCCTGTTTACATTTTCATCTGGTCACTTAATTGTGTTTAGAAATTGTGCAAACTAATTTAAGAGAATGTGTGTAATAAATGAACAAATTGGTATTTAGAATGAGCACACTATATAATCTACTACTGTGCTCCAAACTGTCTGCAGAACAACTGTGCAAAAGCTGTAAGTTTCAACAATATTTTCTTGGTCATTTTGTTAGACATTTTATGTGCAGTGTAATGCTCAGTAAAGAATAATAATGCATGTTGCTGTGGGAGGGAGTACACTGATTTTAAAATAAAATAAAAATGAAATAAAAATTCATGCGCATACAAGACAAGTCCTCTTGTATCTCTAAGCACCATAAACAAACTGGTACATGCACATGCATCTGCGCTCAAGTAGCTCTAATTAAAAAAACCAAGAGAAATCCATATGAATATTATTATCTCAAGGCTATAATCATTCTCTCTTAACTAAGTTCCAGTACGATGTCACATATATAAGATGTATATACAAAAAGGTCAAGCTCATCATCCGAAGGTTGGTTTTAGCACCACAGCACTCTATTAGGTATAGTCTTATTTGAACTTACCTAGTCAGTTATAATGGGAGTCACAGTTTAATGTTGATTCTGATAAATGGTCCAACTTGTCATTATATACCCAAGTCATTGCCAGAGGTGACAAATGCAGTAAATGATAGAAAAAAAAACTTAGGGCCAACTCAGGTATCAACTCCAGGTCTTGGAAGTTGTAGTGTAACGCTTAGCCAGCATATTACACAAGAAACATATAGGGCAATAAAAGCATCTGCTGCATTAACCACATTATGATAGATTTCTGACAAGTGAAGAATGTGAACAACTACCTAGGAGGGCAATCAACAAACTACTGATTACATGTTAACAAAACCTAAGTACATGAACTGCAGCTTCCAGGATCAACCCACTTGTATGTTGAGACTACAATCAGATACAAACTGAATAAACTGGGAAACTATTGATGAAAAGTCGCCCACAATTGCAGATGGCTAAGTCCAAGGTAAATGAGAAACTAGAAGTAATGGCTGCTAAGTTGTACTCTAAGAATTTCTTGAGGCAGAATTTCTTTTGTTCTTCACATCTTTACCCTACTTTAACCTTCGTCTTTTACTCTCACTGAAGAAATACCCAGCACAAAAATCTGAGATATTGCTTTAGCAGTTTTTAACATGGCTTTCTTTCAGCAACCAAACACACAGAATTACTAGCTTTCGCAACCGATGGTTGCTTCTTCAGGAAGGAGAGGGAAAGACGAAAGGATGTGGGTTTTAAGGGAGAGGGTAAGGAGTCATTCCAATCCCGGGAGCGGAACGACTTCCCTTAGGGGAAAAAAAGGACAGGTGCGCGCGCGTTCGCGCGCATGCGCACACACACACGCACGCACGCACGCACGCACGGCGCGCGCGCGCACACACACAGATATCCATCCGCACATACGCAGACATATTTAAAATTGGCCTTTAAATATGTCTGCTTATGTCTGTGTATGTGCGGATGTGTGTGTGTGTGTGTGTGTGTGTGTGTGTGTGTGTGTGTGTGTGTGTGTGTGTGTGTGTGTGTGTGGGCGCGCGCGAGTGTACACCTGTCCTTTTCTTCCCCTAAGGGAAGTCGTTCCGCTCCCGGGATTGGAATGACTCCTTACCCTCTCCCTTAAAACCCACATCCTTTCGTCTTTCCCTCTCCTTCCTGAAGAAGCAACCATCGGTTGCGAAAGCTAGTAATTTTGTGTGTGTGTTTTGTTCATGTGCCTGTCTGCCGGCGCTTTCCCGCTTGGTAAGTCTTGGAATCTTTGTTTTTAATATATTTTTCCCATGTGGAAGTTTCTTTCTATATATATATATATATATATATATATATATATATATATATATATATATATATATAAAACAGAAAGAAACTTCCACATGGGAAAAATATATTAAAAATAAAGATTCCAAGACTTACCAAGCGGGAAAGCGCCGGCAGACAGGCACATGAACAAAACACACAAACACACACACAGAATTACAAGCTTTCGCAACTGGCAGTTGCTTCGTCAGGAAGGAAGGAAGGAGAGGGAAAAATGAAAGGGTGTGGGTTTTAAGGGAGAGGGTAAGGAGTCATTCCAATCCCGGGAGCGGAAAGACTTCCCTTAGGGGAAAAAAAGGACAGGTGTACACTCGCACGCACACACACACACATATCCATCCGCACATACACAGACACAAGCAGACATATTTAAAGGGCCTTTAAATATGTCTGCTTGTGTCTGTGTATGTGCGGATGGATATGTGTGTGTGTGTGCGTGCGAGTGTACACCTGTCCTTTTTTTCCCCTAAGGGAAGTCTTTCCGCTCCCGGGATTGGAATGACTCCTTACCCTCTCCCTTAAAACCCACACCCTTTCATTTTTCCCTCTCCTTCCTTCCTTCCTGACGAAGCAACTGCCAGTTGCGAAAGCTTGTAATTCTGTGTGTGTGTTTGTGTGTTTTGTTCATGTGCCTGTCTGCCGGCGCTTTCCCGCTTGGTAAGTCTTGGAATCTTTATATATATATATATATTCACTGGATATATAATACAGCCAACCAGTTGCAAATAATTTTGGTACATTGACATACATTTTGATATCTCCACAGGTGTCTTCATCAGAATGAAATTTTAAAATTCCTATAAAATAATATAAAGAAAAACAAGTCTCACAAAAAAATTTAACCAAGGTGAAAAAAGTCACAACACAGAATGGTTACTTACATAAAATTTCATTGCGAGAAGGCCTTCTTGCAATGTAATTTTACTTAAGGAACCATTCTATGTTATGACTTTTTTCATCTTGGTTAATGTTTTTGTCAAACTTATTTTTCTTTGTATTATTTTACAGGAATTTTAAATTTTCATTCTGATGAAGACATTGTTAGCTGTGTCAAAACCTAGGTCCATGTATTCAACAATTATTTGCAATTGGATGGTTATTTCTCCAGGCATTGCTTCAGCTTGTTTTTTCATCAGACAGGTATGAGCTCCAGCTATGGCAACTGATAATGGGGACTCTACTAATATTTAATTACACTTCATATTTTTAATCTGATAATTACTTTTGAATGTCATAAATAATTATCTACAAAGTAGTACTATCTAATTATATTTAACTGTTTGAATTTAACCTATGAAAGTTGAGATGCTGGGTACACCTAACAGATACATATTTGGTTCTATAGGACTCCAAAGTCTTCTGGAAGTTAATCTGTAGCACAATTATTCAAATTACAGACAGACTATCATAGAGTGTCTTAAATTATCACATATTTTACAAATGCTGTTAATTCCCGTTAAACTGACTGCCATGTTACAAAAGCATGTCATACCTTCCTGGTAACTACTTTCTGGAAAATCAGCCAAAAAGTAGTTGTAACAACTTCTGCGTAGTGGTAAAGAATTGTTTAACCTTTTCACCTGAATGGCAATCAGTATCAGTATAACCATCGCTATTTAGGTTGTTATATTATTCTCACTTGTGGCTAGAAAACAAAGGCATTAACAACATTCTGTTCAATGTACCCCAAGCCAAAATGTGAGGCATTTTTATTATATTAATTTTACAAAAAGAGTGCCTTTTCAGCTTGTTACCTTACCACTGATGCAGTAACAATCTACTGCTTCTTGGCAGCATAGGCCTTATCATTGTCAGCAAAGTCACTCTGCCAATCAAATCACATAGGGCTGTCAGAACTAAGGCTACAAAATGGAGCTTTCTTCTGTTCCACATCACTGCCAGAGCACACAACTAGCCTAATCCTCCTTACCTTTTAACTTCTCTTTCCCTCTTTGATGGCTCACAGATTATTGGAGTTAGTTTCTCTCACACTACTCTTGCAGAGCAGAAGCTTGTTGTGTGGACATATTATTGCATTGGATTTACCCACACACAGTTGCTGAGGTCAAGCAAGCTCTGTCAATGGTGCTACAGAAGGCCATATGACTACTGTTTCTATGCGAGGAAGTCTAGCAATTCATCCAACCCCCCACACGTTAAATCCTACTCTATGTGCATTCATTGTCAAAGTGTAACAATTGTTTGATCATTGCCAAAGTGTGCTGCACTATTTGCAAACACCTAAGCTACAAAACATATGCGTGTTTGGAACCGACATGTGCCTAAGACTGGCCACAAGAGATTGAAATGTCTGAATTTACAGTCACTCGGCTAATCAAATAGGTTACCGAGGCACTTGGGGGAACGTGTAGATGAATGCAAATAAGGGTAACCTGAACAGGAGCAGTTCTAACAATGCCATGCACTCACATCCTACAGAGCAACTTGAGTGAAAGAGGTAGGATTCATTCATGTTGCAAACTTAACCTTTCAAGGTAAACTCAATGGTAGATAGTGCACCTTTATCAATGATACAGGTGCAGAAATAACTGTGTTGTTTGTTAAACCTACCGATGGTAGAGAAGTAAAACCACCATGTTGTAGACAGTGTGGATTGGGGAAAAAGGTAATTTACCTAACACACTTGCAAAATGTGGAAATGGAATTAAACAGTGGGAAATATCAGCTAATACTTGAAATGCTCTGGAAGTATGACCATGATTTCGATGCCATCTTACACAAAGTTGAGTTCTGAATACAGGAAGTCCAAACTGGGGGAAATGTCCACCATTTTGGAAATGTCCCCACTATATGGACACGAGACAGTCCTAAATGAATGACTGCATTCCAACCACCCACTAAACTACTTCCCACAGACTTGATCTTAAACAAAGCCAAGGAAATATTTTTCAAGAGCAGACATTTTCTTAATCAACCCATTAAAAAGCAGTTAAGTTCCAGATGATAAGCAGATGCATTTGAAGTATGATTTATTTCGACACAGTGTGTTGGAAAAGAGTATTTTTTTGTCATTGAGCATAGATAATTTTGGAAGCAGAGACATTGAAATTCCCTGGAGTACAATATTTGCCAGACTACAGGACATAAATACTGATATACCAGGAAAAAAAAAAACAGCTTGAAAGAACAGTTTACATTAATTCTACATTAGTTATGGCACATATACAAGCAGAAATTAGAAAGAAAGCTGAACACTTGTGTAAGGCAGATCACAATGTATTGTACCAGATTCCAGCCAAATTTACAACATTGTTTGAAGAAAACAAGAGATTCCTATGGGTCGTGCTAGCTTTAAGTAGCTATCTATCTTTTCCTAATTAGTTGACATTCCTACCTGGAGTTTCTACTGTTTGAAATTTTTCACCAACTTCGATATGATAACCAGTTACCGTCAAATACTGATAACTGCGAAAGAACTGGAAAAGACAACCTCAGGTGTGCACTCTGGGCAATACAAAAAAACCAAGGCTGCCATCTGGCTTCAAAAAGGCTCCTACCACATTTCAATGTTTTGGTTGTTTTACTTTTATGAGTTTTAAAGCCGACTGACCATATGTCTAGTGTAGGTGGACGAGAGAACTGTCTTTCCAAGAATGATGAGAGAGCAAGTAGTCAGGCTTAGAAACATACTAACTAAGATGTTGCATGTAGATGATGTGTTTATTGAGGCATTATAGGCACAAGACTTTGATGCTGAGTGTGAGAAATTGGCTATCTGAATGGATTTTGTTACAAAAGATGTTTTATATAAGAAAATGTCTCTTGCAGAACAGATAATAGTTCCAAAGACTATCTGCAAGCACAAATTGGAACAATGCCACATTAGCACAGAGGCATGTCCTAATGGGAAAAATGGACATTACAGGCTGTTGCTGGTCGTCACATCCAACGGGAGATGTACAGGATTACATTAAAAACTGTCTCCCTTGGGCTGAGAGAGTGCAAGAATGAAGACCAAAGATACCTCTACAAACCTTATCTGAGGCAACAGGACCTTCTGAAATTGTAGCACTTGATACATTGAAAACAATCCTGTTAACAACCCAAAATAACATACGTTTTATCTATCACTGACCACTTTCCTCACTATCTTATTATGATGCCAGTTGAGGACATGAGTGCTGATATGGTTGTGAAAGGATTTGTCACTATTTAGTACTACAGTTTGCAAGTCCAGAGACCAATATCACAGGACAAACTTTATGCCCAATTTTATGGGATAGGTACGCCAACTACTTAAAATAAAGAACTGGAGAATTACGCCATTTCACACTATTGAGTAATAGCAAACATTGAACTGTAGTCGAAATGTTGTGATACTATATGAACAGCTTGAGCTCCAAATGGGATCATTCATTGTGATATCATTGTACAATGCCAGGACGTACGAAACGGCATTTCATTTCCTATAAGGCGATTTACTCACATCTGCTATCAATGGTTCTGTCATATATTTGTATTATTCCAGTACGTTGAGACATTGTTGTTACCTAGTTTTAAGCATTGTTCAGTATGACAAAGTTATGTTAAAAGTTTACAAAACTCTGAAAATTCGCGCAACAAAATGGCAGCTCTTAAGTCACTATCATAGAGAAGGCTGCTACATTGTTTTTGAAGGAATCTGCAGAAAAAAAGATCTCACTCTCTGACACACATAAACACATACTGTCTAACTGCTGCTGAATAAGTGCAACACACTGTGATGCTACATGACCTGCCTCCAAGTACATATTTGTGGCACAATTCACCATCTTTTGTAGACTATTTGCCACTAGAAGAAAGAAGTTCTGCAGTTACTGTTGTTTCCTTTTCTAGTTTTATGTATGTTTCCAGGGCACACATCACATATATATTAGCACCCTTTTCTTTTCTTTTTTTATCCATTTCCACTGCAGATGTGTTTCTTCATGAGAAAGTTGGCCTCGAGTTTATAAATAATCTTGCCTACACAGCACATAATATACCTCATCTAATCCCTTTTGTAAACATGCATGCTTTTGTATGATCAATCACACAGATATGCTCTGAGTTTCGATCAGCCTGGTCAACAGTCCAGAATGTGGAGGGTTGGCTATGATGAAATTTTATGCAAAAGGAATCTGGCACCTTAAAAGTATAGTTCTACTGCTGGAAACTACACTCTTATCTGAAGGAAGCTTTTAAGCCTGACTCCTGAAGAATGATATGGAAACTGTACAAGTTTATTTGACTTCCTATGCACTATTTGTCACATTAATTTCTGACATTACCTGCATTCTTCTCCATACACAACTTTTGCTTCTGTCACCCTACTGTGAATTCAGAACATTTCTTTTACTTCTTTGAGGCTAAGATATGTCATAATGCATACATTTGCTTGTTCTTTGCTGTCATTACAACAATGCGAGGCTTTTTTTAAAGAAGAAGAGGAAGTAGAAGAAGAAGAAGAAGAAGAACACTGTCTGTGCTGGAAAATACAACACTGCCAATTGATTTTTCCAATACACTGACTATTACCAAAAGTACCCTATTAGTTCTGGTCATCTCTTTTATTGTCCAATGACAAGGTTTTATTTTTCTTATGTCTGAAGTTACTCAGAGTTTCTTATTTTACATAATAATATTGAGCTAATTAATTTGTATCTCTATTTGATTTGTGTGTGTTACTTTGTTTGATCCAGCAAAATTCCTAACAATATTTTCTAAGTTTACGGAAGGTACTGGCAGTAGCACATATCAGGCATCGTAACACATCACACTTGGCATTTTAGAGAATCAATCAGTATCCAGCACAGTAGCTGCAGTGCACTATGCACACTACTCGTGGATCAGCTGGAAGTGAATGACACAGACCATCGCCTCTTCACTTAGTAATGACTGCATCGTAACTTGCCTTGTGTTATACTCAGCCACTTCTGGAAATTAATCCATCATTGTTGGGAGTGCTATTTGAGCACATCTCCAACATTATATTCACACAGCATTTTACTGAAGTAATCACTGTAGTTGATTTCTCATGACTTTACAATAACTGTCCCAGCAGTTACATGGACTGGATCTGGCACTGATGAGACTTGGAAGCTCAAATAACTTTCACACAGTACAAGAAAAACTAGCTTGTGGGTTGACTGAAGATGCAGCTATGTTGCCTTCCAGAGATAGTTCCCCTTGAACGCACCAAGCAAGTCTGGTTTAATGCTAGAGATGTTACCTTACAGTTCTTATTTGGCACCCATGATCATAAAGTACCTCCTGGTGAAAATGGAAATTCAAAAAAACATTTAAATATTTCACTTATTTGAAACATACAATCCACATCACACGTAATACTATATGCTTGAAACATATTCAAGAAATTTTATTGCCTTATATGCAACAAATATGATTGGTCACACAATACATATGATGGTCATCGTCCACCTGCTATCTCATTATGCCACAATAACTCATGATATGGACGCTACTCAAAAGTAACACAGTAACATAATTGCAGCTTTAATGATATTCCTAGTATTACACACCATATTCTACACCCTAAACTCCCTGCCCACCCAAGTGGGATATATTAGCGTTTGCCTTTAAGACTGGCCTACAAAATAAATTTAGTTCAATATTTATTCATCCCAAATCCTTGCTTTGTACCCTTATGAATATTTCAACACACTTTCGTCCCACTCTTCAAGTGACATATCCCCTCAGTTCTAACTTTTTGTGACTGTATTATAAATTCATTACTGTGAAGCTTACCCATGATTACCACAAACTTATTATTCACTTGTAGATACCTATCTCTTGTCTAAACTGAGGAGGATATAAGTTTTCCACCTTGCCTATTCTCTGGTTATATAATCACAAGAAGACAGCCTGGAAAACAAAGGACTACTTAATTATAACCAGTGATCAATAAGCACACACCACTTTGTCTGCTGGAGATTTACAGAGTTACCAGATAGCTTAAACTATGTTTGTAACAATTTAACTTTATACACTAACACCTCCCTTAGTTAAATTTCACTAATGTTGGTGGAAAGTAACATACGTCTGTCCGAGTTGAATTTTAGTTACCTTTGTTCTACTGCATAAGAACCAGGTGGTCATATGTTGACCCATATCACATTATGGTTTCAGTTGGTGTTCACTCCACATAGATACCGAGTTGTTGCTGTTGAGACCAATCTAATGATTGATATGATGCAGTTTTACACGCCAGTCTATGCTGTGCAAGTCCCCTCTTCTCCAAATACATATTGCAACCTATATACATTATAACCTGCTTACTTTATTCATCCCTTTGTCTCCCTCTACAGCTTTTATACCTCCCCCCTCCCCCCCCCCCCCCCACACACCCCTTCAATACTATATTGGCAGCTCCTTCAGGTCTCAGAATTGTTCTATAGACCAACCCTTCTTTAAGCCAAATTGTGCCATTATCTTTTCTTCCCAGGATCCTTTTATAGCACTACGTATCATAGAACTGCTTATCACTCGTGTTTCATTTCCATATAAGGCTACATCCCAGACAAGAATATTTCGCCCCTGAAGAACAGCAGACTTTTATTCAGAGTGTCCCACTGTGATATTGCAGTATCCTTTGACCTGGTATTGAGTTCTCCTCATAACTGAAAGAAACTTTGAAAGTTACTATCGAACAATTTCTGTTATTCATATCAAAATTTAATTTCTCTCAGTACACATCCTGTATTATCAGCTCTTCAAGATATTAAAAACAAAGAATTGCTGCAGTCCTTGGATCAGTTGATCACACAAGAACAGCAACATGTCACACTACATATTACAGCATTTCAGAAACACGGTATCTTAGTTAACATAATTTCAGTGACATCATGCCTGTTTGCTATTCTGATAATGAGCAAGACTTTATACTGGCTTACATACACAAGTTATTTAGTCTACTGCATATGGCATCTCCAATTGATCACAAGTGTTTTCCATGTCCCAATGCATTGTACCAAGATGAAACACACAGTTAATGACAAATTTTATTTTTATACAGATATGAATAATAATTTTGTAATCTCTTTTAATCTCACCTAGGACTGTTTTATTTAACCGAAACTGTTATTTTGTATTTGTCTTGCATGTTGCATACTTTTGTGACTGATTCAGGCAACAATCTTTTACTACTGTTAGTACTAATTTATTTGATGATGTTTTACTGCCGTATGTTTTTTTTTCAATCTTTCTATTAAGTTTAACTTAATCTAATTAACTTACTGTTGTGATAACATAAATATGGATGGAAGAATCACACTTCAGGTGTTTATTCTAAACAAGTTATTTGTAAGGCACATTTAGAAGCATATTTTGCAGTTGTGTCACTTAATTCTTTGTTCAGCTAAAGTTATTTAATTTCATTTATCAGTCTGGTTGAATTTTAGAAATATTTAATCAAGTAATTGAGTTGGTGCCTTCTGCACATTAATATATTTTCAGTTTTGTAACTTTTCTTTGCTTCATTATATACAGTTACTGCTGCATCGTGGGTTTATGCTTATGCTACCAGGAAGACACACATTTCATCCAATTTATGCAGGCAGCTGGCTTCCTACAAGTTAACACTTGAGGAATGCCAAGTTAACACTTGAGGAATGCCACACTACTTATGGCCACCAGATGGAAACATAAGGGCCAGCAAAGGTCGCTGGCCCCACGGACCTCTTTCTTATACCAGCCATGTGACAGGAAGCAAGACCAACTGTATCCTGGCATTGAGGGCTATACTAAGGCCAGTTCATGAGTCCTGAAAAGCCAGTCTAAACTGAGTGGGCTTTCGGGGCCACAATCAGGAGATCACTGCAAAGCTACCTCTAAACCTTCTAATGTGGGCTTCCAGAAGAAGATGTGGCCGCAACATGGTGACTGACAAACAGACTTTTAATATTCCTGTGTTTGTCTTTAAAATTGACTTTGCTGGACTTAGAAAATGTAATGTTGTGAACTTTGACCGGTCCCATCAGGACTTCTGATTCAGCTCTTCTATTCAGAACTTGGATTTTTCCCCTATGACAGGCCTTCCGCTGAAGTACAATTCTGTGTTCAAACCAGAAGAATTATTCTGTTCATGACTGTTTTAAAATTGATTTCCAAGTTTTAAAACTGATTTCCAATAAGGAAGATTTTGTCTTATGCCAAAGACATTTGTTGGTCATTGTATACCTGGGCCTTCATTTTCTGACTGGCTGTGGTGGATACTTGAATTACAACATTACTTAGAGGATGTAATCAGTAAGACTACCAAGTTCCAAATAAATTTTAGTTAAGATGCATCAATACTCCCTGCTTACAGTTAAAACAAAACTTTTATGTTTCAAAATTCTGTGATGAGGTTTAAATCTGCCTTATTATCAGGTTGGCAACCAAATGGTGCCATTCTGGTAGTTACTCAGTCACTGTAAGGACAAGGGACATTATGTTTGCATTCTGTCTAATGAGGAAGCCTCTCAATGTCACACGACCCTTGTTATATTACAAATCACACTGGTCCCCTCACTTCCTCCAATGACACTTGAAGTTAATCATTCCTTCCCTTCATTAGTATTAAAAACTGACTTGTAAATATGAACTGTCGTGCAAATGTTCCAGTTGCTTGTACTCCTTGACACTTTCTCTGAAACCAGCTTTGGCTACCCCTGTAACACGGTCACCATTTTGTGTCACCAACTGTGTATACTGCTTGGTACTTAACAACAGTAGCCACATTTCATGTTTTGAATTGTTACATAAAATTTAACTCTCATTGCACTTAGATGTAAGGTCCCAATTAGGTTGCTGATTTCACTGTGGTGAATTCTTTCAGTGACAGGAGCCCCAGGTCCAGAATATGATAAATTTTTGTTATTTAAATTTTACTGAAAGGTAACTTTTTCATCTGTTGCCTTATTGCTGATACAGCAACAATCAATGGGTTCACATTGAATAAGGTCAAATCATTACCAGCAAAGTTCAGCTCTCTTCTATTCCAAGACAATGCCAGGGTGGACACTAACTTGCCGGAGTGGACACTAACTGGCTAAATGTTCTTTACCTTTAAACTTTCCTGCTCCTCTGAAATGAACCTGGGGTTACTGGAGTTACATTCTCCCCCCAGCCAGCGGCAATCCACACTGCACAATCCACATAAGAAAGTAGACTGACATACTTTCTTTTGTCCGAACATGAGCCCACACTGCTTTTGATTGCAATCTATAATAATGCCAACTGTGAAGATACCACTACATTATGACTACTGTTCTATTTTTTCTGCTTTCCTTTCTTTGTCTTTCCTTCATACATTGTAGAGATTTATTACAGTGTAAGTCATGTAACTTTGTTTCTATATACATCATGCAGTTGCTATTTGTGATATTTCAACAATTTAAGGAAAAGATACATCACTATTTGTTGTAAAAATGACAAGTCAGACAGGCACAATTACTCATACACACTGGTTTCACCCACACCCTTCATCACAAAAAGGCACACACACGCGCACCCAACACACACGCACGCACGCGCACACACGAGCACACACACACATACACACACAAGCACACACGCACACACGCACACGCGTGCTCGCGCACAAGCAAGCAAGCAAGCAAGCCTCATAGGATACATGACCCCCATCTCTGGCAGCTCGGATCAGAATGATTTTGTTGAACTGTGCCCGTCTGAACTGAATGTTTCCATTATTTCATTTGTGAATTTGTTATTTATGACATTTTCTGATGCATGTTTGTACATTTATTAACATGTTTTTCCAATTATTTTTTTCACAAACATGATAGTATTAAATTAGTATTAAATTATGATTAATGAGAAACTGTAAAGCATAGTACTCTTTGTAATGCTAAGCAAGATGAGTTGAGCGTCACGAATGTAGCAGAGGTCGATAGATGGAACATCGAGAAGGGAGTCTGTAGTGAGAGTAAGGTATGAGCCATTGTGTTGCACGAGTGTAGTAGTGCTGTGTTCGTGCCTGCTTTTATGAAAGTGTCTCATCGGTGTTATGCATATTATTTTGGTGCATACCACAGACAAGGAAGCTAATAATTGAATGTGTAATGTTGCTTCTCATCATCAACTGGCATTCTGAACAACAATCTTGAAACTACAATGCGTAAATCCCCAAGTTGTGCAACTACTATTTGCACAGTATTCAGTATGAACTGTTTGGTATATACCTCAGACAGCCAGTTTAAATCAGAAATACGTTAATGTACTTTCTCAACATGAACTGCCATTTCAAATTACTGTGCACAAAGTTCATTAACCCTGTGGTGCATGAATTTCACTGCAGTGGAAAACTTATAATGGTCAATTTTCTGGCGTTTTCAGTCAGTCATGAGGGTGCAAATGCATGCACGACAAAACACCAGTAGGGAGTGTCCACTGCAGTGAACTGTGTGCATTTGCAGCCTCAGAACTGATTGAAAATGCTAAAGAAGCACCACTGTAGTAGATGCCATGTGCCACAGCTGTTTTATTGTTATTATTATTATTATTATTATTATTATTATTATTTTAAAGTACTTACATAAGAAGTCTTGGTCCCTTCTCCCCCAAATACTTTATCTTTCAACACTGCCATCACTCTTGCA
The DNA here is from genome assembly GCF_023897955.1 of Schistocerca gregaria. NCBI lineage: Eukaryota > Metazoa > Arthropoda > Insecta > Orthoptera > Acrididae > Schistocerca > Schistocerca gregaria. Next base: position 766,613,903 of record NC_064920.1, read on the forward strand.
ATATTCAGGAGTACTATTATTGACAGTTATACCAGCAGTTTTGAGTCTTCGATCTTCTTTCACTTCTACTGCATATACATGTAAATTTTCTGTGTTTAAATTGTTAACAAACACTGTGAAGGCTATTTTATTGAAGTCTTTCAATGCCAGGCCAATTTATTCCTTACCCATGTAATTGTCAGCTAACAGAATCACTTCCCAGCAGCACACATGTTGACACAAAATTTTCTTTTCATTGTCAAAATAACAGCGTGTAAGGGTCTATGATCAATTTTCACTGCACTATCTACAGGAATTTTGGCTGTTGTATCTACTATGTTTTTGCTCCCAATACCCTTATCATTTGTTACCCATGAGAAAGGTACTTACTTTCCTTTGCTTTGTATGCTCAGGAGAAAGTGTTAAATGTTCTGAATCTTCTTCCATGTTGGGTATATATCTGCTACTGATTATAGGACACACAGTGTCTGAGCAGATAAATTTCATGCTAGAGTGATTTCTCATTCCTTCTAAGTGCATTTTAGATAGCATAAAGTTATCAGAAATACATGTGTGTGTTAGGGACATGGGAACTGATGACCTTGACTGGAAGAATAACAGGTAGGCAAGTGTTTTTGTCTGCTTGGATCACCAGTACATAAAATATTATCACCATGCTGTCCATTTAAGAAAATGCAGTTAAAATTTTAATTTCTTGTGTTCTGGCACTTCTAATCCAAAAGGTGTTCTCGTGCTTGGAGTCAGGAAAAAGGAGTAGATTAGTGATTTAGTTGTCTGCCAACAAATTGGGTGGTGAAAAAACCTTCAAATCATCTCTCGGCATTAGGACATGTTGCCTTGTCGAGGCTGGTGGCTCACAAGCCTCCGAATATATAATGAAACCATGTTTGTTTGTAAAGTACCAACTGCTAGCTTAATGCTCTCATTACAGACAGAGACTAACATCTTTAGACACATCTATTTTTCTGGTCCATATTTAATGCAACCCTATTTAAGTCAGAAGTGAATAAATGTCTTACAAAACTGCAGGGCACACGACTGGCCCATTTCCTAGTTCCATTTGCTAAGGCACTTCAGGCTGTTAATTAGTTTCTGGCATGTGACTTTCAACTCCTTGAGATGTTGCAGTAAAGTCAATTTATTATGAAAAAGCTGACCCAAAACTAGGATGCTAAATTCAAATTGACATCTTTCATACACAATTTTGGCGAAGTATGAAAAAGGTGCCACCAAATAAACTATACAAAAATTGTTTATTCTGATGAAAATTTAAAAACTTTTTTCAGCCCATTGATTCAACCACTTAATTATCAGCTGATGTTTGTGTGTTGTAAAGCTGAGACTGGTGGACAAACAGAATCCTGAGAAATCATCAGTGAACAAGGAGCATTTAACTGGAATCTTTACTGTGGATGTAATGCTACTGGTGGCAATGGGAAAAAGATGAGTATACTTCCTTGCAATTCCGTATTCTCTTAAACAAAGTGGTCTTTTAGTACATCTCCAATTGTAACAAAAACAATATCTGCCCAAGAAGAACAAGAAGGAAAGGTATCCCCAAATTCACCATTCATGAAGTTGTTTGACAATATCGTGTCTTTAGTTGCTATAATAACCCTTCCTGATACAGAAAAATACCGCGACAGGATGTTTCTTTTGGAGGAAGGCTACTTCTCCTGCCACCTCCAGCATAGTGGGACTGTCCATACTGGGAGTGGCTAGTACCTTTATGGATTGCAGTTAACAACTGATTCAAGAGTCTTCCTCGTGCATTATGTATGCTGCTTATGGAACGAGTATTAAGATTGTGATTATGAGTTATGGTAGTGATCATCAGTCCATATTCTGTAGAAAGAAACTAGCAGTGTCTTTTGATTGCAAAGGTGTGATATTGTAACATACTATACCGAAACTTCTCTAACTCAAGAGAGGTAGTGTGGACAAATTACAGAGCCGATTTCAGTTTCCCCATTGCAAATGGACAGTTGTACAACTCAGTATTGTTCAACATAGAATTCAGCTTACTCTTCTTCTCAAGCAGCTTCAAGGCGCACAACAGATATGGGATTCTGGATGGTAAAGGAAGTGTGTTCCGCAACTGCCTGGGCTATGTTTTCAGAAATGGAAACTAGGAAGATGTCATTCGATACAAAAGTGAGTGGAAATTATTCTGTTCTTCCATAAACTTTACTCTGCTGATCCCTATACCTTGTCATAGGATGTGCACAGGAACTCATACTGTAACTTATTTATGCTTTCCTTATACTTCCTTGCTTTAGACCCTGTCGCCCAAAATTCTACTCGATTTTCTGCACATGGAATCTTCACAGTACCAGCCGCCTGTTTCTCAACACAGATTGGAAGTTGCTGTTCCATCACAGAGCAGGTGGTCTCCGAACAGGAGAGGTAGATTTCAGAGTGAATGTATCCATGGCTTTGTGGATGACCTCTATCATGTGCCCCACTAAACATGGAAAATGTCATGATGTTCTGCAACAGCCAGGTGGATGTACAGGGTTTTCTTCTTCTAAATTAGCAACCATTTTTTGCAGCTGCCATTCTGATACAGCTCTCTCTCTGTTAGATGGATTAAAACAGTGAAACGGTCACTTGAATTTGCATAATTTAGCATTTCCCACAAAATTGCACCTGCAAGTGTAGGTGATCATTTTGAGGAGTCTATGGCAGACAGCAACCTGATGCAGAACTTAAATGTTTTCATTTTACTTGTACTCAGAGGACACAAGTCTAATAAAAGTAGATATCTACAATTTGACCACAGGAGCAAATGTTGGGAGGAATCACAAAGCACTTTGTGTGCATTGGTGTCTATGCTGATATAAAATGCCAAAAGTAGTTACTGAATGAGACTTATGATTTGAGAGGACTTTACTGTTGGCATGCTGCAGCGCCTAAGCAAACAAAGCACACCCGTATGACAAGTGGAACATGCACTGATACAAATAAAACTTTGTTAGCTGAGTGTTATGGGTGATGAGTGAGGGTTGGTATGAGTTATTGGCAAACAGTAACTTCATCCTCCACCTTTTATCACATCTGTATGAATTCTGAATTTTGCTGGAGTGTAGCTACTGTCTCTCTAGAGAGCTTTCCCTTTTTTGCTATGATGTGGCAGTGACTTGGCACCAAATTGGGAGAACTAGACAGTCCTGTTACTAAAGCCTCTATGTTCACACCTCTATTATCTATACTGAAGTGGTCAGTTTTCTGTTTAGTGACTTTCTACTTTTTAATCCTTTATTTACCTCTGGCAGCTGCCTTGCCCCTATGCAGTGAGGGATAGAGCTGTACTGGCCAAGAGATATACACATCAACTTCTCTTCCCGCCATCAACGAGTGATGGCTCTCTCATCAGTTCCACAAAGCAATTTAGTGCAGATGCAGTTTTACATGAACATTTGCATGTTCATGTATTATTGCCAGCATTAGACATTTCTATTTGTGTTAAGGCACTACTTCTCATAGCGCATTGCTTTAGAGATCATCTTTACCTCAGCATATGGTACACACCTTGGTACTTAAATTTCTTAGAACTGATTCTATTGCAAACTTACAGCATCCCACCTCCACACTGGATGCTTACCAGGGCATTTCAAGCACCAAGGCAGTGATTGGAATTTCATCCAATAGAGGTCTGCAATTGGGGATTTTGTTTGCTCTTACTCATTGGAGTGCAGTGCTCTTGTATACTCTTGTTTGAGTATAAATGTTCAGAGTGAGCAGGTTGTGATTGAACAGGGCACCACAGGGAGGAGTGGACACAGGCTACTTGTCCTGGTGCCTTTGCCTAGATGATGATATGGTCATTACAGTAGCAGCTCTGTATCTGCAGGCTGATGTTACTTCTGGTATATTCCCACCAGCTAATGTAACTACATTCATCAATTTAGTTATGCTGTACATCTTTGTTCCTGCAAGGCAGCATCTAACGCTGCATACAACAAAAATAACTTGAACACAGTTAAAAATCTCACAGACCACGTCGGTTATTCTGTAAAACCACCACGTAAGAGCATCATCACATGCAACTGTGGTCAGCATAAATTCATTTCAACTATCTTAAAATCTTTGCCAATACGCATACATTATTTTTTCATACAGTTCTGTGTTTACAAATAATCCCTCAGGTTGAGGGTAATCATAGCTTTCAGCACACCTTTAGTTTTAATACCTGTTTTCTATCATTTTGTAACAAGCCAAAAATTATGTAGTAGTAATGGCCTAAATTTGGGGTATAGCCAGTTTTGGATCATTTTGTCAACAGGACTAACATGTGCCATTTTCGTTCTAGGATGCCAAGTACAAAGCCAAAATGTACGCTGCAGGGAAAAGGAAGAAATGGGATGAAGAAATTATGACAAAGGTCATAAGTGCAGACACAAATACAACTATACGGACACTGAAAGCTGCTGAAATATTTAATGTGTCACAATCGCTGTTACAGGCATTTAGCAAGGTCAAAGATTCTCTTTCAGACTTTCGTCAAACAACTTACCAGTTAGTGACAAGGAACGGTCTGCAACACCCGTTTAAGAAGGGAGAGGAAGGAATAGCTTGTGTGGATATATGTTTGCAATATCATTAGAAATGGAAATGAATCATTTCCTTCTATGATATAATGTGTGGGCTACTTTAAGACCACAGCAGATGATTCTCCAGTGTAATGGGTCATCACTGGGGAAAAAATTCTGTATATTTGGATTTTTCTAAATAAGGGTGATTAAAATCACATGAGCTTACCATACTTGGACTACAATTGTCACTAGTAATTTGTTCATTTTTTTTCTTTCTTTTTTGCAAAGTTGATGCTATACTAAACTTGCGTGAACTCTGTTGGCTTGCAATCGCAGCACTGACACAATTTAACAACTCGCATTTACTTGTGAAAGAAGAGAGATTTCACTACCATTTCAAAAGCTCTTTCGTACTTTTAGATTATTTCACTCACAGTAATGTATGGTCTAAAAACTAGCGAACAGTAAGCTGCACACTATCACAGTTCTTCAGTATAAGACTTTGAAATCACATGCATGTGTTTCACAAATAGCATCATTTCACAATGATTGTGTGAGTATGGAAAGGTAAAAGGTTTGTTAAGATGCTAAGATTTCACACCACCATGTGTGAAGGAAAGTCCAATTTTTTAATTTTCTTCAAAATTGACTGAGAAATGTTATGGAACTGAAATACATAATGAACAATGAAAATTAGCAGTTGTCTTTTTTAACAAGGAAAATACGAGTAAAACTTCTGATGAAAAAGTAAGTTCTTAAAACGATATGGCACTGTTGTATGAGGGACATTCAGTAAGTAATGCAACATTTTTTTTGTTGGTTTTATTCACCTATTTACCAACAATCTCCATTCAATGCAACAGCCTCACACCGTGATACTGGGAAGGCCTGTATGCCAGCACGGTATCACTCTACTGGTCGACATTGTAGCCAATGTCTTGCTGCATCAATAGCCTCCCATCACCCGTGAACTGGTTCCCGTCGAGTACATCATTCATATGCCAAACAAATGGAAGTCGGAAGCCACAAGATTCGGGCTGAAGTGTGGATGATGACGAACAGTCCAATGACTTTTGTGGGCTCCTCTTGGATGTGCAGGCTTGTGTGAGGCCTTGCATTGTCATAAAGAAGGAAAAGTCTGTTCGTGTTTTGTGGTGAGAAACACGCTGAAGTCATTTCTTCATTATCCCGAGGGCAGCACAATACAAGCGTATGAAGGTTTGAGTGACCTTGTTGTGATGATGACAGATGTCTGACCCAATGACGCAACATGGTTTTGTTCACTGTCAGTTGTCTGTAGACATTCTGCAAGGGTCTCTGAATAATTGGTTTTCTGCCAAAAAGAATTCAGTTACAGCTCTCTACTTGGAATGCAGCTCTGTTACAGATGCCATTTCGAATGCTACATATACCTCTGCCCCACTTCAAGGATCATTGCACCATGAGGGATGGCATCAAACAGAATAGCCAATTCACAGTCCCAAAAGACATTCTGGCTGAGTAAGCAGCTTTGAAATTTTTCTTCGGAGGAGAGGTGGTGTGACGCCACTCCATGGATTGCTGTTTTGCTTCTGGTTCAAAGTGATGAACCCATTTTTTATTGCCTGTGACAACATTTGACAAAAAATTGTGAAGATCAGCCTTATAACATGCAAACAATTCTGCACAGATGGCCCTGCATAACTCTTAATGGTTTTCTGTTAGGTGGCAATGAACCCAGCAGGCACACACCTTTCAGTATCCCATATGGTGGATAAGTCTGTCAGTACTATCAACAGATGTCCAGGTGAGCAAACTGGTGTCTCATTGTGATCTGTCGATCACCTCGAATGAGAGTGACCACATGTTCCAACATAGGGGAGTCAAAGCTGTGTGCAGCCGGCCGGTAATCAGGAGATAAGACAGGTTTGTGTAACCTTGTTGCAACGATGACAGAACCCTTGCCCAACAACCCAACGTGCTTTTGTTCACTGCAAGTTGTCCGTAGACATTATGCAAGCATCCCTGAATATCTGGTTTCTCACAAAAAAGAGCTCAATGTGAGCTCTCTGCTTGGAACACACCTCCATTACAGATGCCATTCTGAAGTCTACATATAACTCTGCCACCTATCACAGCTTCATGAAGCTATAGGGGCTGAGAAAGGAATATTCTACAACGTCCCACAACAAATTCTGCATTTTTGAAACTGAAATTGGCCGAGAAAAATATGTGTTGCCTTACTTACTGAAAGCTTATCAGACATACCTCCAAGTATTTTTACAATATGAAAACTGAAGAAATGGATCGTCTCCCTGTCCCTGAGTGAACAGTCAGGCCATTCAAGTACACAATGCTCAAGCAAGCATGGCAGAAGCTGAATTCAGTTGTTCCCTGCATGTAAAATGGCTTATTGATGTATGTCAGATTTTGACTTTCTGGAAACTATGCACTGTGAACAATAAGAGCAAGCATAAATGCTAGATGCAGTCCTCTGCTGTCTATGTTTCAAGGACAGCTTGACATCGTCCACATGTTGAATTATCTTTACATTCCAAAGCAGTATGGCTAAACCAAAGGCTTTTAGAGAACCTTACAGGCTATGGGATAAAAGATCTTATTTTTCTCTGTATACTATGTTCATCCTATGAGCTATCAGGAATCTATTAAGTCGAGAGTTGTGCTTGCTTGGATAAGCCTGATACAACTGAGGTATGGTAGATATCCTTGAGGCTGTCCACTAAAATCTGTTTCACCTTGCAGTCACCCGTCACATTTGTACGTAGCATACATTGTGGTTAAAACACAGAAGGGTTAGGTGTATTTTCTCGTGTGTTTTGCCAGGTATTTGCAACTCCATTTCTCCACATTATATCCAACCTGTAAAACACCTTGTCTACAGCCTTGGCACTCACAGGTCCCACACCTGCAGTGAGGACGACGACTTATCCATGTTAGATGATAACTTTGTCAGAGTTCTTACACAAAATATAATGTGCAGTTGGGTCATAAACAGGTTTCTCCACTTCATCTCTTTGTGTGGCACAAAAAACCCATTTCCACTTTGGTAACGATGAATCCATGTGCTTTAAGTTTGATTTTTTTGTGTATTGTATAAACTACTTGAATATATACTAAATTGAAACAAAATTTCTTGAGGAAAATGCTGTGACACTGATGTGGTAAGACTTGGTGCTGAAACCAGTATTCACTTTCTTATGGTTACAGAAATCAATGAAGTAATACACCATGGACATCCTTCACACTAAAAATATTTACTAATGTGTCTCATGCATATCTCAAACAGCCAGACATAATGAAATTTCGTACAGAACTCTTGACACTTGTGAAATCACCTAGTACTTCATTCTATCTAACTCAGTAGATTTTCAAAAATGACTGAGTGAAAACAACTGACCTATCCTGTTCCCATTATGTTTTATCTCTAATACTTAGCTGAAATCAAGATATGATATGTGGTGCAATGCAATGAATAATGAAATTAACAGAAACAAAAATAATGGTACATACACTGAGTGTTTTGGGTGCCTGAGCTTTGGCTTTCTTCTTACGTCGAGGAGGGGCCACAGGAACTGGTACGGCAACACTGTCTGCTGTTTTCACATCAGATATCTTACCATTGCCCTTTGTACTAGCAATTACGTCTGGTTCCTGCAATGGTAGTGATCCCTGGCGTTCTTCTCGAGGAAAATGCTGTGACGCTGATGTGGTAAGACTTGGTGCTGAACCTGCTTTACCAGCTGTACCCATTCGGCGTTCAGTGTTAACTGATATATGAGTGTGGGAACCTTGAGACAACAAGGATGATGTTTCAGACATTGACTCTTCCCTTCCCAATGAAAATCCACTACTGTGAACACCGGAGCCAGCACCTGACTGAAGACTTTCACGACCCACTCCTAGAAAAGAACAAAGATAAAGCAATGTAAGAGACAGAATAGTTAGCATTAAAATTTTTACAATGTTTTCCACATGAAAGAAAAAACTGAAAAAATTGACTAGTAATATACTGAATGAAAACTTACATGAAGTTGCTTTCAGCACCATTTTACAAAAAACACAGGGCTCAACACAAAGCCAATTATGGAACTCTGACACCTACATTAGCAAAGCATGAAAGAAAGAGAGAACAACACTATTGCTTCCACATCCACCTAAACTACCTACTAAAGAAATCTGCCCAACTCTGTTATGCATATTCTTTACACTAAATGCTGCCATCCAAGAAAGAAAATGGAGTGGGGGAAGTATAAGCAATCAAGGAGGGCGAGTTGTGGCAATACTTCAAGCATTAAAAAGGTATGACAAACTATACATACAGTTGGGTATACCAGAAAATTTGTCTTGGCTAGTGAGTGACACTTACAATATGTGATGCCCATCCACAGGTGGCAAACAAAATGTCAATATGAAATGTGATGCCCTCGTATGCAATTTTAAGTCTATGGAATCCCAGATATATATGCTCAATTGGATTTAAATCAAGGGAGTGAATTGACCACTCTGGGCACGTGATGTCCTCATGCTGCAAATACTGATCTCATTCCTATCCACTACATGCAACAGACAAAAACACAGGGATTATTACATTGGTCACTTTCCACAATATTTGCGAGACTGTGGAATGTCCTGCAGACATGCCAAATGAATAAATGATGGAAAACACAGCAAGATAAACTGGGAATCATTCATGAATAGGACAACAACCCACTGTTGTTGGGTTCACTCACAGTAGGCAAGACACAATGATTGCCTACACAATAATTTAGTGCACAGAGGATGCATCTAGCAGATCCACAAGCATATAGAGACTCCTCTCAGAGCTTGTGATATACATTCTGATGGAAGATTTGTGACTAATAGGTTGCCACAACATACTGGCCAGAGCAAGTGGTGTTTTGTTTGACTTTTTCTAGGCAATTAAGGCACAACAACAATCATTGTTCTGTCTTGTGCATGTGGTTGATCTTGCCTGTACTACCACTGAAAGTTTCTTCTCTACTGGAATGTACTGTACTTCACAGACATTAAACAATATGTAGGGTGTGGTTTTAAGCATCATTCTACCAGAGTGGGACATTGAAACTGAATGGGACAGGCCTGTCAGTACTGAGGAGTTATCAAAGTGTGAGGAAGCCAAATTTTTTAGTTCAGTGGATTTAACATTTGGGTATGGGCAGGCGTCACTACAGAAGGGACCAACCTTTTACAGCTTCTTTATTTGAAGGTAATGCTTACCAGTTTAAAATATTGCCTTTTCAGCCCTGAACATCTCTGTATTGTTTTTATTCACACTTCGGATAGGTCTGGAGGGGATAATTAGGTACAATGATTAATTGTATATAAAAATGATTTTTTATTATTTTCTAAGGGTTGGGAAGATCACTGTCAATAGTTAAACCAAACTTTAAGCAGACTGCAATAAAAAAGAATAACTACAAAACTATGTCACATTTTGCAATAGAGGGATAAAAGTTTTTGGGTCATATTGTTGGGATTAACAGGATACAAGCTATTAAGCCCCAGTGGCTGGAGGCAGTAGCCATGTGTGCATGAGCTGTAAGTGTGTGTGTGTGTGTGTGTGTGTGTGTGTGTGTGTGTGTGTGTGTGTGTGTGTGTGTTTCTATTTCCGAAGGACTTCTTTTCATATTACTGTTATTTCATCCTGAACTTTCCTTTTCTATACTGCTTTCACTTTTTTTCACTTTGCTTAGTGGTGGTAGTACTGAGCTCTTAATATTCATGTAAATGTTTCTCTTTTCTCCAAAGGTCTACTTAATTCCTGATAGGCAGTATTTATCTTTCCTACAGTCATGCATGCATGCTTCTCATTTTCAGAAGTCTGCATTCCTTCCCTGTCACCTGCTTCATTTTGCTGCATTTTTATATTTATTTCCTTTTGTCAGTTAAATTCAATGTCTGCTCAGTTATCCAAGGATTAAGAAAAGGATCTGTCTTTTTCATGTAGGTGTGTGTTGCATTCACCATTTCACCTTCCAAAGCTACCCATTCATCTTTTATTTCTGTTTCTGTTTTAGTCAACTGTTGCCTAGTGGTCCCTTGGAAGCTATCAACAACTTCTGGTTCTTTTAAGTTATCTAAGCCTAATCTCCTTAATTTCCTACCTTTCCCCAACTTTAATTTGCACTTCATAATCAGTAATTTATGTTCAGAGTTCACATCTGCTCTAGGAAATGTTTTGCGGTTTAAAACATGGATTCTAAATCTCTGACTAACCATTATAAAATCCATTTAGAATCTTGTTGTGTCTCCAGGTATCTTCCAAGTGTACAACCTCCTCTCATAATTTTTAAACCAAGTGTCAGCAATGATTAAATTGTGCTATGAACAGAATTGTACGAGGCTGATTACCCTTTCGTTTCTTTGTCTCAGTCATTTCTCTTCTTATTTTCCCTTATCTTTATTTTACTACATTTGAATTTCAGTTCTCCATCACAAATTTGTGCCTCCATTAACTAACTGAATAGTTTAATTTATCTCATCACATTTTTTTTTCTTTTTCTTTTTTACATATTTGGGCTATGGTAATGAGTTCACTAAGTTGTTCCTAGAAGCTTACCCACAGTCTTATTTTCTTATTATTATACCTACTGTTACATTGCCCCTTCGTAATTTTATTTTTGTTGCTCTGTACTCGCCTAACTAAAATTGTTGTTCCTCCTAAATTTAACCTATCCACTTCCATTTTTAAATTCTCTAACCAGTCTATTGGATTAAGGATTCTAACATTCCATGCTCAGACTTGTAGAATACTTGTTTTGAATTTTTCTGAAGGCAACATCATCTTGAGTAGTCCCCCATGGAGATCCAAATGGGGAACCATTTTTACCTCTGAAATATTTTGCAAAGACGGTGCCATTTGTAGTTTACCATTACAGCTATTTGCAATGCCAACATAACAAGGCCGTGTTGGATTGGACAATATTATTTGGTCAGATCAGTTATACAGTGTGCTGTCCTTACAATCACTGGAATGACTGCCGCCATCTTCAGGGACCGCATGTCAGCTTGGCCTCCAATGTGGTTGGTCCTACAGAATGGCTTCCTGTATTCATTAACGCATGTATTTATTTTTGGACGGGTGGGGGGTAGGGGGGCTGCATATTACAAGCAGTTACTGAGGTTATAGCTATGGCTTGGTTCCAAAAAGAGTACAGCCAAGAGTGCACTATTACATTGCAGTTAAAATGACTGTCATTGATGTTTCAGCAAGTCAAGTAATGAAGGGCTGCCACTGAACATGTATCTGCCATGTGCCACATACTTGTAGTGCCTGTTTCACTGGTAAAATGCAGAACCTTGTTAAATGTGGCAGGCTACATACTAACAATGCTGTAGGTCCCACCCACCACCAAACTTCTGCCAGTTTAACTGTTAATCACAAAGTTACTTTATGCAAGTTATATCAGCAGCTCTTTACCGACTTTGAGTCAAGCCATGGTTGAAGTTTGGTGAGAGGGAAGAGCACCTGTTTGACAAGTACATCTGTTGATACATAGTTTCTTGTGGCGCTGGAATATTACATTCCCAAGAGCTAGTGCTAAACTGCCCCAGAATCAATACCAATTCTACAGACTATTATATTTTATCAAAAAGTTCAAAGTGTTCATGGTATGAAGAAATAAACATGTAATTCAATGTTAACTTAATGTGTACACACACATTTGTGTAGCAAATGAGGGTAACTGGGTGGAATACCAATGTATTCTTTCTTTCTGTCCAAGGTTATCCATTGTGATATGTGTCATATCACTGAGCAACACTTGGCATTCAGTGACTTCTTCCTCTTTCCTCAAATGAAGACACTATTGCGTGGCAGGCATTTCCAGAATGATGACGAGATGATTTTTGAGATGCAACATTTCCTGAGCAGCCAAAATGTGCAAACTTGTACAATGAAGGTCTGCACCAAATCTTCCATCACAGAGGAAAATGTGTCATATTAAGAGTGACTGTGTATAACAAAACTAACACCATCACACAATTCACACAATTTCATGGTCACAGCTTTATTTTCTGAGGTGATAATTAAAACTAAATGATTATCCCTCATATTTAAACTGTTTATATCCCACAATTACAGTATTTTTAACAGTAAACATGTCGTTCATTTATCAGACATCAGAAGATGTTAAACATACTAGTACATTCAATATGAGTGAACAGGTGTAATACATCAGGAATCTGCTAAAATAATATAAATACAGCATCAATGACAGCTGCTCTCTGACAAAACATACATTGTCTTCAAAGGAGATTCCCAAAAGCAACCACCCTATACCTCTAAAAATTTAGAGACTCTCTGGCTCGTGGTTCTCTGAAATCTTTGTAATACAATGCAAAGCAGCGGGAGACACTGCATTGATGATCAACAGCTGCATTCAATTAAGAATGAACATAAGAAACTGTGATTATGGTTCTGCACCAGCTGTAGAATATTTCAGGCAATGACAAGAGAAAAACAGTGCCTCCTGCTGTGCTGGAATCACAGCTTTAGAGTATGAGCACAAGGGAGAGAAGGCACCAGTACAAATGGAGGTTTGGGCCACTCCTGGAAGTGTGCCTAAGAGCCAAAGTTGTTAAAAAAGAAAAGGTGACCACTTGCTCCAAGTGGCAAATACAGGTTTAAGTCTCAGTCTGGTACAAATTTTCTTTGGTTCTTAAATATTCCACAGCCTATGTGGAACTGTAATCATAATTTGTGAGTCCCTTCTTAACTTCATAACACAGTTACATCTTTTCATATTGTTGTTGCACACTCAAAAAACTATCTGCAGAATGTGGTCTTCAGAACGCTAGTGGTATGTTAACAAATAATGATAGGTACACAGCCCTTCACCGTGCAACATAGCCTTGCTATGTTACTTGTACCTTGTTGTGGTTCTTGGTGTATAGTTTGAAGAATGGCTTTTTGTTTAGCAGTAGTAGAGTTGTTTTCGTTGATGGAGAAAGGAGTGAATCTATTTCTAAGGTGAACCTCCAGATGAAGAAACAAATTTTTGTCCACATGATTTTGACCGAGATACTTAGCAGCATATTAGCAAGTAGCAACTCCAGCCCTGTTATCAGATGCACTGAAGGACATAAACATATCAAAATGCCTGGTTTTTGTGTATTCCATACAACTGATCACACTGTTTTACGAGACATACAAGGGGAAAGTATAACTGTATGGTGGGGATTATTGTCTGTGGATTACTGCGCTTTTGCAACTAATTACTATCTATTGAGCAGTGCACGCAAACATTTTGTGTCAGTGTGTGATGTCATTCGTAATATGCATCAACCATCTTACAATTCATTTTTGATAGTGTTTAAATTGAGCTTTAAGTTCCAGTACATTCCTTGCTAAAGTCAACGTTTTACAGATTTTTCAGAATGCTTTAGGGGTAACAGAAAAATGCACAAATAATAGTTTGCAAAACACATTGCACAGCAAATTAAGTTCTCAGTCATGATCGCAACAGCTTGTCAAATTATCATTTGTGGGGATTTCAATGTTGATTCCCTGAAAGAGTGTGATAGGAAGAATGACCTTGTAGTATTACTCAGTTCTTTCAATTTGAGCTCCGTCATTGATTTTCCTACTCGGATAACAAAGAACAGCAGGGCATTGATAGATAACTTTTTTATAGACCAAGATAAGTTTAAGGACATAAATGCTTACCCTGTTGAGAATGGTCTTTCAGATCATGGTGCACAGCTGGTTACAGTACATGGCATAGCTCCATGCAGTATATCAAATCAGAATTTCAAAGCAGTGTGTTCAATTAACAATATAAATACTGCAAACTTTAGGGAAAGACTAAAGGAGCTAGACTGGGGTGAAGTGTATATGGAACCCGATGCAAACTTGAAATATAACTTATTTCACGATAAATTTTTAAGGGTATTTGAAAATTGTTTTCCCAAGAAAACTGTGAAACATAATTCCAAGAAAACATATAAAAAACCTTGGCTAACTAAAGGAATAAGAATATCTTGCAACCGTAAAAGAGAACTGTATCTAACAGTAAGAGGGAGTACTGATCCCAAAATTGTTCAATATTATAAAAACTATTGTGCGATCCTAAGAAAAGTTATTAAAAAGTCCAGAAGCATGTGTATCATGTCTGAGATCAGTAACTCTGATAATAAAATTAAAGCAGTTTGGAATATTATTGAAAGGGAAACAGGGCAACTAAGAGCACAGGAAGACTTTAGTGCCATAAAACTGAATGACAAGTGTACTAACAAACAACCTGAAATTGGAAATATTTTCAATAATCATTTTTTAAATGTTGTGGAGAAAGTAGGATCTAGATCTTCACTAGAAGAGACAAGGCTTCTAATAGAAGAGGCCATACCTGTGCAGTTAGGAACAACTGTATTTCCACGAACCTCTCCTCCTGAAATCACTGAAAAGTAAAAGCTCTTATGGAATTGATGGCATTTCCAGCAAGATACTTAAAGCTTGTTCCCCACAGATAAGTAGGATTCTCAGCCACGTATGTAATACCTCTTTGGAGCAGGGTGTTTTCCCCGATAGACTGGAATATGCCATTGTAAAACCATAAAAAGGGGGATACGTCGGATGTCAACAACTATCGCCCAATCTCTCTTCTGACAGCTCTATCAAAAATTTTTGAGAAAGTAATGTATTCAAGAGTAGCCTCCCATATATGTAAAAATAAAGTACTAACAAAATGTCAGTTTGGTTTTCAGAAAGGCTTTTCAACAGAAAATGCTATATACGCTTTCACTGATCAAATATTAAATACTCTGAATAACCGGACATCACCCATTGGTATTTTTTGTGATCTCTCAAACGCCTTTGACTGTGTAAATCATGGAATTCTTTTAGATAAGCTAAATCATTACGGTTTGAGGGGGCAGTGCACAAATGGTTTAATTCATACTTAACTGGAAGAATGCAGAAAGTTGAAATAAGTGGTTCATGTAATGTTAATACAACAGCTGATTCCTCAAACTGGGGGGCTATCAAGCACAGGGTCCCACAGGGCTCGGTCTTAGGTCCTTTACTGCTCTTGATATACATTAATGACTTACCATTCCATATTGATGAAGATGCAAAGTTAGTTCTTTTTGCTGATGATACAAGTATAGTAATAACATCCAAAAACCAAGAACTAAGTGATGTAATTGTAAATGATGTTTTTCACAAAATTATTAAGTGGTTCTCAGCAAACGGACTCTCTTTAAATTTTGATAAAACACAGTATATACAGTTCCGTACAGTAAATGGCACAACTCCAGTAATAAATATAGACTTTGAACAGAAGTCTGTAGCTAAGGTAGAATTTTCAAAAATTTTAGGTGTGTCCATTGATGAGAGGTTAAACTGGAAGCAACACATTGATGGTCTGCTGAAACGTCTGAGTTCGGCTACATATGCTATTAGGGTTATTGAAAATTTTGGTGATAAGAATCTCAGTAAATTAGCTTACTATGCCTACTTTCATTCACTGCTTTCATATGTTATCATATTCTGGGGTAATTCATCGTTGAGTAGAAAAGTATTCATTGCTCAAAAACGTGTAATCAGAATAATTGCTGGAGCCCACCCAGGGTCATCTTGCAGACATCTATTTAAGGACCTAGGGATCCTCACAGTAACCTCACAGTATATATATTCACTTATGAAATTTGTTGTTAATAATCCAGCCCAGTTCAAAAGTAATAGCAGTGTGCATAGCTATAACACCAGGAGAAAGGATAATCTTCACTATGCAGGGTTAAATCTGACTTTGGCACAGAAGGGGGTAAATTATGCTGCCACAAAAGTCTTTGGTCACCTACCAAACAGCATCAAAAGCCTGACAGACAGTCAACCAACATTTAAAAATAAATTAAAAGAATTTCTAGATGACAACTCCTTCTACTCATTGGCTGAAATTTTAGATATAAATTAAGGGAGGGAAAAAACTAACTTAAGCATTAGTGTCATGCAATATTTTGTGTAATGTAATATCTTGTACAGACATCTTTCTTTAACCTGACACGTTCCACATCATTACGAAGTGTCGTATTCATGATCTATGGAACAAGTATTAATCTAATCTAATCTCAGTAACTTGCAGAAAAAAGGCTTTTGCCTGCATTATGCAACCCAACATTGCCACTTCTGAAACTCTCAACATTTCAAATGAGTTATTTCCCTAGAGGAGATTTTTCTATGTTTCAATTGATGTAATTATTACTGTTAAATTATTACTAATAATTGTGTATGGAAAATATATTAAAATGTCTGCATTAATAAGAATGAATGCTGAAAGGTATAATTAGTCATTAGACGATTTTTGTGATAAAAACTGTAGCAAGACTTTGGTAATTGCATGTGAAGTGGGTTGCTAGCCCTACTGCTAATGTTGTGTCCTAACAAAATGAAATGGTCAAGACTGTGTTGAGTATAATAGTTGATCCTAACTGATGAAACCAATGGCAGCACTGTATGTTGGAAACTGGATTCAAATGTAGTTGGTAGTACTGCAAAACAATACACTTACGACAATGTGACTGTGTGATTTGCTTGGTTGAAGGGAAACTACCTATGATAAAGGAAGCATTAGGATTCTTAATGCAATCTCTCAACAGATTTTACAGATCAACATTCAGATCTTTCTGGGCATTAAGCACGAACTCTTCTCAGAAATCATAGTTTTTTTATTACATTAAATACATTCTGATTCTTTAAATGCTTAGCCAAGCTCCTGGGAGTATTTTTAAGCAAACTGATGGGATAAACCTCTCTCTTTTAGCTAAGGTAAAATATGCTATATCCAAGCAAACTGCTAAATGTATGCTGCAGGAGGTACCCGAGTTGCCTGCTAGTGGCTATTTTGCATCAAGAGCTGAATCACATAACACCTCATAGCTGCAGCTTATTTCAGCACAGAGATACAGGCAGTTCAGTCAAGATCCCTGTTCCCTACAATGCACTGTATTCCACTTCCATACCAAACTGTAGTTCTTGAGTTGTGTCAGGCCTTGTGGTTACTGTGAATTGATGGCCCTTACATGCCCAGAGAATCGGATATTCACATTCACTTAACACATACTGAGCTATCAATGACTGGGTTCCTTAAGGTGCTCATTATTTAATTCCTCAAAGTGTGCATGCGTAACTTAGGAATGCTTTGGATGTTATGAATATTACCCCCTCACAATGTGAGCTATACATTAAAGCAGGTTGTGGGCAGCAGGGTGACCATGAGCACCAGTTAGCAGGGGTAATCAAACAAATTATGTGCAGGTAGTCAAGGCAGCTGACCCGTAACCTATGTGATCATACTGCTCTGGATGATCATCTAGAGACTGGTGGCAAAGTGGTTCATTCACATACAGAAAGCGTGCAAATGGGTTGTCTGGTGGGTACTCGATATTACCTCTGCTTAGGTGTAGCTTTGGAACAGCCTTTATTAGAGGCACTATTGTACATAATCTTCTGTACATTGCTCATTTTTTCTATTAACTTTGTCCAGCTTTTTATATTTGGGTTTGCCAGGTGGCACTGCTTTCCAAGGAGTGCAGAATTACAAAATGGATAAGAAGTCTTCCGACAATATTTTAGCAGCTGTTCACACATTTATTGAGCAGTTTTTTAAGGACTCTACTGCAACCATCTCTGACAGTGATATAGAATTCTGCTGCTATCAGAAATCAACTATCACTCATGGTCCTCATTCCAAATGGCACTTGGAATCAATGGGAGTTCACTGTAAGCAGCATTATCAGCTTACGCCAAACCCCGCACCACAAGTCATGTCATGTCGCAGAACCACACAATTGCCAGCCATGTTTAAGGGCTCTGCCAAGCCCAAAGCAGTCACTCCTACTGGGACTGCGCCTGTGGAACATCTGGTCCATTAGCCTGCTATAACACAACAACAATTTCTTATATTCCTAGACTTCCACATACTTTGTTTCAGCCAGCTGTGTTCTCATAATGTCAAGTCAACCCTGCATGTGCTTGGTTCAAACTGTGTCTATACTTTGCATGTGCATACATTCAATAAATTGTGTTCGTAAGTGCAACTAATATAGCGATGATCACTATTATTGACTAATCAGGCAAAATGGAGCTGGAATTTATGAAACAGTGGCTACAACAACAGCAGGAACAATGACAGCTTGATCAATAACTACTGGAACAGTATCAACAGCAACTTACAGCATTGTCTGTCAAAAACTAGAAACCTGTGGTAGTTTTGCCATTTCCATCATTTGTCAACAGCATTGACGACTGGGAAAAACATTCATGTCATCTCAACCATCATTTCACTGCTTACACGGTAGCTGATTCACATCTAAAATGATCATTTTCTTTCCTTTCATAGTCATCACAGTGTGTTTGCTTGCTCTGTAAATTGTCTACCACACAGAATCATGATAATTTGTGTTTTGCTGAATTTTGTAAAATGCTTTTGTACCACTATGGTTGCTAATCCCGAGAAGTGTGGAATAGATTAGAATTTTACTGATGTGCAAACAGCAGTCTACATCCTGTAACGACCAGGTCTCTGATCTTCAGCATCAGTGTCACTGTCAAACTTTTGCGTGCCAGTGGAACATGGCAAAACTCATATGCAGACTCCATGATGAGGGATTTACTCATCAGATATTTGGCACATAAGGAAATGGGCGCCGAAGCTTCATGGAATTCTGATTCTTCTTTGGATGTGGTGCTTAGAATGGCTTAGACTTTCGAATTCACACAGGAAACAGAAAGCACAGGAAACAGAAAGCCAATGGGAGGCTCAATCCACACAGTGTCTGCAGTCACCAAAAGGGCGATAGTAAACGCACCTCATAACCTTACATGGAAAAATGAGGCACAGTAACATCTTTGTCCCCCAAAACTTCCCTTCCCTAAGCACGACAGGAAGCTGGTCACACTAGTGCAACTTCAAGCACATCCAAATACTCTTTCCCTAGTCTTAGTTCCACTTGAGAGAAATTATCTATCAACCAACTCAAATAAAAAAAAATAAATTATTAGTCGTCACTTGCCTTCTTGCCCAGATTGTTTCAGCTAACATTCGTCTCCTGCTGCCCACACCGGTTGGCTACCTATCTTACTTGTTGCACTGATAGTCACATTAATAGGAGAGTGCTTAAGTTGTCCACTACTTGGTGGAATAGAAGGAGAGATGAGCCCAAGACTGAACTTCCACCTCTTGCAAAACAAATCATGTACACAGACTGAAGCAGCGCACAACATAAAAGCTGTAATAAATCTGGAAGCAGGTAAATATGTAAAACTATTATTAATGTTATGAATATACTGGAGGGAAACATTCCACATGGGAAAAATATATCTAAAAACAAAGATGATGTGACTTACCAAACAAAAGCACTGGCAGGTCGATAGACACACAAACAAACACAAACATACACACAAAATTCAAGCTTTTGCAACCACCGGTTGCTTCTTCAGGAAAGAGGGAAGGAGAGGGAAAGACAAAAGGATGTGGGTTTTAAGGGAGAGGGTAAGGAGTCATTCTAATCCCGAGAGCGGAAAGACTTACCTTAAGAGAAA
Source organism: Schistocerca gregaria (assembly GCF_023897955.1). NCBI lineage: Eukaryota > Metazoa > Arthropoda > Insecta > Orthoptera > Acrididae > Schistocerca > Schistocerca gregaria. The sequence goes on from NC_064920.1 coordinate 766,633,997, forward strand.
AAAAGTACAGGTTGCGAGTGTATACCTGTCCTTTTTTTCCTCTTAAGGTAAGTCTTTCCACTCCCGGGATTAGAATGACTCCTTACTCTCTCCCTTAAAATCCACATCCTTTCGTCTTTCCCTCTCCTTCCGTCTTTCCTGAAGAAGCAACCGCTGGTTGCGAAAGCTTGAATTTTGTGTGTACGTTTGTGTGTCTATTGACCTGCCAGCGCTTTTGTTTGGTAAGTCACATCATCTTTGTTTTTAGATATATTATTAATGTTACAAATGCGTGGCACTGCTATCACTTTTGAAGTATATACTAGTGTTTCATCATCTATTACAAATAATAATATCTATTTTGTGCTAGGTTCCCCAACTCTAAAATTGTTACACACAAAAGTAACTACTTATGATGGCCGTGAACTACACGTGAAAAGAATCTTTACAAATGAAATTCATTATTAAAACTTGCTTTCTTTGTCGTTAATTTCAGTAATGCAGAGAACTTATTTGGTTTAGATGCATTTAAACAGTTTGGTTTCTCAATTACGCAACATGTTTGCCTGGTGTCCTCTGAGATTCTATTCTCAGGCATAGAAGATTTAGCTGCCATGTATTCAGACCTACTCACTCCAGGGTTACGCAAAGCCAATGACACAAAAGAGAAAACTCATTTACAATGGGGGGCTTTACCTCACTTAGTGCTTGTGCATTCAATCCCACACATCCCACTGGATGCTGTTAAAGTGAATTAGACAAACTGGTGGAACTATACATGTCTCACCCAGCCAATAGGCTTCTCTCCTAGTCATTATAAAGAAAACATGGTTCTCTCTGACTGCATGGTGACTTTAATGCCATAAATGCCCAGGTAGTCATAGATACTTGCTCGTTTCTACATCTGGAAGCCCTGTTTCCAAAAGTGAAAAATAGTGAATGCTACACTAATCTCAATCTATCTGATGCATACTTGCAGTTACCTTTATAACTGGAATCTCAGGAACTTTTTAGTGTTAAATACTCCTTTTCACCTCTGCTAATACAACTGCTGTCTTGCGGCATTTCAAGTGCCCTGGCAGTTTTCCAGTGATATTTTGAACAGTTAATACAGGGCACTTCTTCAGGCTGCAATTATCTTGATGACATCATTGTGACAGGCGAACCACAGTGTTCATCTTAGAAACTTGCTGTCACCGTTCACTAAACTAAACACTGCATGCTAAAAACAATTGATTCTAAAAGTGCAAACTCTAACAACAACCTTGGTGCCATAGTCAGCAAAAGGGGTATTCATCCTACCACACAGCACATCCATGCCATACAGAACATGCCCTAACCCCAGTGCCTTAAGTGACTTCCATCTTTTATGGGAAAAATCAGCTCCTACAGCTATTTTATTACCAATATTGCCAAAATTTCACATCCACTAAACATACTGTAGAAAAAAGAGGCAACATTCAAGTAGTCTCCAGACTGAGATGCAGCTTTTTGTTCTCCAAAATGAGCCCTACAGTCAGCACTGTGCCTCATCCTGTTTTCACCAGGTTGATGTTGTTGTGGCCTTCAGTCCTGAGACTGGTTTGATGCATCTTTCCATGCTAATCTATCCTGTGCAAGCTCCTTCATCTCCCAGTGCCTACTGCAACCTACATCCTTCTGAATCTGCTTAGTGTATTCATCTCTTGGTCTCTCTCAACGATTTTTACCCTCCACGCTGCCCTCCAATGCTAAATTTGTGATCCCTTGATGCCTCAGGACATGTCCTACCAACCGATCCCTTCTTCTAGACAAGTTGTGCCACAAACTTCTCTTCTCCCCAATCCTATTCAATACCTCCTCATTAGTTACATGATCTACCCAACTAATCTTCAACATTCTTCTGTAGCACAACATTTCGAAAGCTACTATTCTCTTCTTGTCCAAACTATTTATTGTCCATGTTTCACTTCCATACATGGCTACACTCCATACAAATACTTTCAGAAATGACTTCCTGACACTTAAATCTATACTCGATGTTAACAAATTTCTCTTCTTCAGAAACGCGTCCCTTGCCATTGCCAGTCTACATTTTATATCCTCTCTACTTTGACCATCATCAGTTATTTTGCTCCCCAAATAGCAAAACTCCTTTACTACTTTAAGTGTCTCATTTCCTAATCTAATTCGACTACATTCCATTATCCTCGTTTTGCTTTTGTTGATGTTCATCGCATATCCTCCTTTCAAGACACTATCCATTCCGTTCAACTGCTCTTCCAAGTCCTTTGCTGACTCTGACAGAATTACAATGTCATCGGCGAACCTCAAAGTTTTTATTTCTTCTCTCTGGATTTTAATACCTACTCCAAATTTTTCTTTTGTTTCCTTCACTGCTTGCTCAATATACAGATTGAATAACATCGGGCAGAGGCTACAACCCTGTCTCACTCCCTTCCCAACCACTGCTTCCCTTTCATACGCCTCGACTCTTAACTGCCATCTGGTTTCTGTACAAATTGTAAATAGCTTTCCGCTCCCTGTATTTTACCCCTGCCACCTTTAGAACTTGAAAGAGAGTATTCTAGTCAACATTGTCAAAAGCTTTCACTAAGTCTACAAATGCTAGAAACATAGGTTTGCCTTTCCTTAATCTTTCTTCTAAGATAAGTCGTAAGGTCAGTGTTGCCTCACGTGTTCCAACATTTCTATGGAATACAAACTGATCTTCCCCGAGGTCGGCTTCTACCAGTTTTTCCATTTGTCTGTAATTAATTCGTGTTAGTATTTTGCAGCTGTGACTTATTAAACTGATAGTTCGGTAATTTTCACATTTGTCAACACCTGCTTGCTTTGGGATTGGAATTATTATATTCTTCTTGAAGTCTGAGGGTATTTCGACTGTCTCATACATCTTGCTCACCAGATGGTACAGTCTACTCCCGCGGCCTTGTTTCGACTCAGGTCTTTCAGTGCTTCACCAGGTAAATCACTACTAATCGTCATGGACCCTCACAGTATAGGGCAGCTGCAGAAGATGGTGATTCCAAATACTCCTCTATGCTCGCAAGGTACACCCCAGGTGTTACATGCTTCACCCACTGTCCCTGCTGTCGAGACATCTTCGCGGGTACCGGGCGCGGTTGGGCCACCCTCTCCCCAAGGGGAGTGGCGGGTTCAGCGGCGTTCGCGGCGAACGAGGCGGAGGGTCAATGTGGAGGCTGGCCGTGTGGCATCGCCCGCTCTGCCTGTGAGTGGACATGTGGCTGCTCCTTCAGCAAGGTCCGAGCAGGCACATGGGGGGAGGGGTTTATTAGTTATTGGGAGCTCCAACGTTAGGCGGGTGATGGAGCCCCTTAGGGAAATAGCGGAAAGGTCGGGGAAGAAGGCCAGTGTTCACTCTGTCTGCTTGCCGGGGGGTCTCATCCGAGATGTGGAGGAGGCCCTACCGGCGGCGATAGAGAGCACTGGGTGCACCCGACTGCAAATTGTTGCTCATGTCGGCACCAATGACTCCTGCCGTCTGGGTTCAGAGGTCATCCTCAGTTCGTACAGGCGGCTGGCGGAGTTGGCGAAGGTGGAAAGCCTCGCTCGCGGGGTGGAATCAGAGCTAACTATTTGTAGTATCGTTCCCAGAACCGATCGCGGTCCTCTGGTTTGGAGCCGAGTGGAAGGCTTAAACCAGAGGCTCAGACGATTCTGCGGAGAGCTGGGGTGCAAATTTCTCGACCTCCCCTATCGGGTGGAGAAATGTAGGGTCCCCCTGAATAGGTCAGGCGTGCACTACACGCCGGAAGCGGCTACGAGGGTAGCGGAGTACGTGTGGAGTGCACATGGGTTTTTTTTAGGTTAGAGAATTCCCCCCCTAGGCCCGACAAGACGCCTCCTGAGACGCGGCAAGGCAGTAGGCAAAATTCAACAAGGAATAACAATATTAATGTGCTTATAGTAAACTGCAGGAGCGTCTATAGAAAGGTCCCAGAACTGCTCTCATTAATAAACGGTCACAACGCCCATATAGTACTAGGAACAGAAAGTTGGCTGAAACCAGACGTAAACAGTAATGAAATGCTAAACTCGGATTGGAATGTATACCGCAGAGATAGGCTGGACAGTGAAGGGGGAGGCGTGTTTATAGCGATAAGAAGTGCAATAGTATCAAAGGAAATTGACGGAGATTCGAATTGTGAAATGATTTGGGTGAAGGTCACGGTTAAAGCAGGCTCAGACATGGTAATTGGATGTCTCTATAGGCCCCCGGGCTCAGCAGCTGTTGTGGCTCAGCACCTGAAGAATAATTTGGAAAATATTTCGAGTAGATTTCCCCACCATGTTATAGTTCTGGGTGGAGATTTTAATTTGCCGGATATAGACTGGGAGACTCAGACGTTCATAACGGGTGGCAGGGACAAAGAATCTAGTGAAATATTTTTAAGTGCTTTATCTGAAAACTACCTTGAGCAGTTAAACAGAAAACCGACTCGTGGCGATAACATATTAGACCTTCTGGTGACAAACAGACCCGAACTATTTGAATCAGTTAATGCAGAACAGGGAATCAGCGATCATAAAGCGGTTACTGCATCGATGATTTCAGCCGTAAATAGAAATATTAAAAAAGGTAGGAAGATTTTTCTGTTTAGCAAAAGAGACAAAAAGCAGATTTCAGAGTACTTGGTGGCTCAACACAAAAGTTTTGTCTCAAGTACAGACAGTGTTGAGGATCAGTGGACAAAGTTCAAAACCATGGTACAATATGCGTTAGATGAGTATGTGCCAAGCAGGATCGTAAGAGATGGGAAAGAGCCACCGTGGTACAACAACCGAGTTAGAAAACTGCTGCGGAAGCAAAGGGAACTTCACAGCAAACATAAACATAGCCAAAGCCTTGCAGACAAACAAAAATTACGCGAAGCGAAATGCAGTGTGAGGAGGGCTATGCGAGAGGCTTTCAATGAATTCGAAAGTAAAGTTCTATGTACTGACTTGGCAGAAAATCCTAAGAAATTTTGGTCCTATGTCAAAGCGGTAGGTGGATCAAAACAAAATGTCCAGACACTCTGTGACCAAAATGGTACTGAAACAGAGGATGACAGACTAAAGGCCGAATTACTAAATGTCTTCTTCCAAAGCTGTTTCACAGAGGAAGACTGCACTGTAGTTCCTTCTCTAGATTGTCGCACAGTTGACAAAATGGTAGATATCGAAATAGACGACAGAGGGATAGAGAAACAATTAAAATCGCTCAAAAGACGAAAGGCCGCTGGTCCTGATGGAATACCAGTTCGATTTTACACAGAGTACGCGAAGGAACTTGCCCCCCTTCTTGCAGCGGTGTACCGTAGGTCTCTAGAAGAGCGAAGCGTTCCAAAGGATTGGAAAAGGGCACAGGTCATCCCCGTTTTCAAGAAGGGACGTCAAACAGATGTGCAGAACTATAGACCTATATCTCTAACGTCGATCAGTTGTAGAATTTTGGAACACGTATTATGTTCGAGTATAATGTCTTTTCTGGAGACTAGAAATCTACTCTGTAGGAATCAGCATGGGTTTCGAAAAAGACGGTCGTGTGAAACCCAGCTCTCGCTATTCGTCCACGAGACTCAGAGGGCCTTAGACACGGGTTCACAGGTAGATGCCGTGTTTCTTGACTTCCGCAAGGCGTTTGACACAGTTCCCCACAGTCGTTTAATGAACAAAGTAAGAGCATACGGACTATCAGATCAATTGTGTGATTGGATTGAGGAGTTCCTAGATAACAGAACGCAGCATGTCATTCTCAATGGAGAGAAGTCTTCCGAAGTAAGAGTGATTTCAGGTGTGCCGCAGGGGAGTGTCATAGGACCGTTGCTATTCACAATATACATAAATGACCTGGTGGATGACATCGGAAGTTCACTGAGGCTTTTTGCAGATGATGCTGTGGTGTATCGAGAGGTTGCAACAATGGAAAATTGTACTGAAATGCAGGAGGATCTGCAGCGAATTGACGCATGGTGCACGGAATGGCAATTGAATCTCAATGTAGACAAGTGTAATGTGATGCGAATACATAGAAAGATAGGTCCCTTATCATTTAGCTACAAAATAGCAGGTCAGCAACTGGAAGTAGTTAATTCCATAAATTATCTGGGAGTACTCATTAGGAGTGATTTAAAATGGAATGATCATATAAAGTTGATCGTCGGTAAAGCAGATGCCAGACTGAGATTCATTGGAAGAATCTTAAGGAAATGCAATCCGACAACAAAGGAAGTAGGTTGCAGTACGCTTGTTCGCCCAATGCTTGAATACTGCTCTGCAGTGTGGGATCCGCACCAGGTAGGGTTGATAGAAGAGATAGAGAAGATCCAACGGAGAGCAGCGCGCTTCGTTACAGGATCATTTAGTAATTGCGAAAGCGTTACGGAGATGATAGAAAAACTCCAGTGGAAGACTCTGCAGGAGAGACGCTCAGTAGCTCGGTACGGGCTTTTGTTAAAGTTTCGAGAACATACCTTCACCGAAGAGTCAAGCAGTATATTGCTCCCTCCTACGTATATCTCGCGAAGAGACCATGAGGATAAAATCAGAGAGATTAGAGCCCACACAGAAGCATACCGACAATCCTTCTTTCCACGTACAATACGAGACTGGAATAGAAGGGAGAACCGATAGAGGTACTCAGGGTACCCTCCGCCACACACCGTCAGGTGGCTTGCGGAGTATGGATGTAGATGTAGATGTGAAAGATACTCAACAATGCACAATGAAATTACCTCCAAAACGAAGGAGAGGCTTTGGCTACAGTTTATATGACCAAGGTATTCCACACCTACCTATACAGTGTGAAGTTTTATCTGCTAACACACTACAAACTGTTTGGTCCTCATAACACTATCACACACTGGACAGCACAAAGACGGCAGTGGTAGATATTCTCATCGGCTTGTAAATACATCACCTACAAGTCAGCAAGTCACCTTGGTAATGTCAATGCCCCATCCCAACTCCCATTAGGTCCAGATCCTGATTTCAACACCCAGAAAACCATCATTTTTCAACTGGATTCCAAGGCTTTTTTGTTACTGACAGATTTCCTTTTAATACAGCAGTGGTCACAGCTCAGACTAGAGGGGATCCAATCTCTGCAAGATTGCAAATGAATTCAGAAAGGGTCGCCTATCTGTCCGCAACACCAAATTGTCTCCTCGAAAAGGTCTTCGTCTTTTAAAAAAACAGGCTTTCCCTCCAAGATGGTGTTCTCCTCATACAAACAAAACAGTAACGAACTAGGATTGTAATTCCTCTGGCTCCCTGCCCTAGAGTATACACCTTCTGTACGAATCAGCTGACACAAAATCATGTATATTGTCCAGCCATAGAAAGAACATCAAGGTCATGATAAGTTCTTGGACTGAGTGTGCTCAATGGCAAACTGCACCACCTGATGTACCTTCCCCTTAGTCACCACTGGGCCCTCAGGAGCATGTCCACCTTGACTTTGCAAGCCCTTTTTTGAATAAGATATGGGTCGTAGTGGTGAATGTATGGTCTAAATTCCCATACATCAGATCCATGTGATCAATGACAACAGAGACCATGTTCAAGGTCCTTTTGCAAATTAATGTCACAGACGAAGGCCATTGTCTTGCATAGCTGAACCCATTGGCACCCATCCAATTTTCAAAATTCTACGAGCACCTTCTCACGGCATCATTCTAACCCCCATTGCAACAGAAGAAGGAACACATGATGTGTACTTTCTAAGAGCAAACAAAGGCAGTGACAAAATCCGCACCATCAAAAGAGGTCCTTACACTGCTTTTAGCCACTTAGAGAGGTCTGGATTTCCAAACGCGTTTCACGGCAGGCAGTCTCATACTCTCCTCACTCTGCTATAACCACTGGACCACCACCAAGCTCAGACTACAGCCCACTACCAGTCCAGGCAGGCTCCCTGGTGTGAGTGCAATCATTCGGGTACCAACCATCCTCATACATCTGGCTATCTTGTACTCTTTGGATGGTGGCTGGAAACCACCATCCAAGGAGTACAAGATAGCTAGATGTATGAGGACACTGCCAACAGACACTAATGAAGGTGGCACCAGAACCACTTACATTAGACATCATCTTTTGCAGTCCCAACCACACTATACAACTGCATCTGCAACAACTGCCCCCCCCCCCCCCCCCCCAGCCTCTATCACCAGCATCAGACCTCTCACTATCAGTGCAGCATGGACATGCCTCTAGCAGCACAGAACCAGCATGGCTGACCAGCTTCCACCTCCCCCACAAGCGACTTGGATCTCATCTTATCTGACACTGTCCTGGCTCCAAGGGAGTTGCCCAAAATCGTCGAAGTTGAGGTGCCGACCTCCCACACCCTGTAGTAGCACTCCCATGCCTGAGGCAGAGCTGACATAAACCAGGTAAATTCCGGCCTTACATATTTGGTGGGGTGGGGAGTGCTGTGCTGCAAACAGTTCACAGGCATCAGATATCGACCATCACTTATGGTTCTCACCCCAGGTGGTACCGCAATCAACACCAGTTGACCACAAGCAGAGCTATCAGCACACACCACTGGGCCACACATCATGTCACATGATGGGAGCGTGTGATCGCTGGCTGTATTTCAGGGAGCTCCCCAGCCCAGAGTAGTCATTTCCTCTGGTATATCTCCCATCAAAACATCAGCCTCTTGTACCACAACAACAATTTGCTACATTCCAAGACTTCCATGGAGATTGTTTCAATTGGCTAGATTACCAAAATGTCAAGTCAATCCTCATTGGTTTAACCATGTGTATATAGAAGCTGTTGGGGAAGTAAGGATGACTATTAAACTGCTAGAGAACATACAACATTTATTGAAAATGTATTTTTTCCCAAACACATTAGGTAACTTCTCCCAATTATGTATGAAAAATTACGTCCTTCATGTGACCAACCATGGCCATGCGATAACAAGCAATGTGTTCATTGAATTTTCAATGACACATTCACAAACATCTGGCAGGATGTTGTTAATAACCCTTTTAATTTCATCCTTCAATTGATGTATTGTTTGTGGTTTGTTCACATACACTTTTAATTTCACAAATTGGTTGGTTGGTTGGGTGTGGGATTGAAGGGACCAGACTGCTAAGGTCATCGGTCCCTTGTTCCACGATAAAATCACACGAAATAAAAACAGTCAGTCGTTAAAAACGGAGAACTGAGACAAGGGACGACACAATACAAGAAAGACAGACGAAGACCAGACAAACGGAACTAAAATCACACCGAGTGTGAAGGTGGTTGGCCGACCATGAAAATAAGGAAAAGCCAACCACCAAATGACATTAAAACCCACAGTTTAAAACCACAGGCCAAAGGCCCAAGTCAATACAGGAAATAAAAGGACAAACACTCAAATCATACGATAAAAACCCCCTGCCCGAATAAAACTCAACACGAGGTCCGCCATAGCAACGTCATCACATAAAAGGGCAGGGAGGGTATCAGGCAGCGCAAACGTCTGCCTGAGAGTCCTGTTAAAAGCGGGCAGTCCACCAAAATGTGGACCACCGTCAGAGCTGCCCCGCAGCGACATAGCGGTGGGTCCTCCCGGTGCAACAAATGGCCGTGCATCAGCCACGTGTGGCCAACGCGCAGCCGGCAGAGGACGACAGAGTCCTTCCGAGAGGCCCGCATGGAGGAGCGCCACACACCGGTCGTCTCCTTCACCGCCCGAAGTTTGTTGGGCGTGGGCAGGGTGCGCCACTCGTCACCCCAGGCACCAAGCACTTTCTGGCGCAAAAGCGACAGGAGATCACACTCCATAAGGCCGAGTTCCAGAGCCGGTGAACTCACTGCCTGTTTAGCCAGCGTGTCAACCCGCTCATTGCCCGGGATGCCGACATGACCTGGGGTCCAAACAAAGACCACGGAGTGGCCGCAACGGGCAAGAGCATGGAGCGACTCGTGGATGGCCATCACCAGACGGGAACGAGGAAAGCACTGGTCAAGAGCTCGTAAACCACTCAGGGAGTCACTACAGATGACAAAGGACTCACCTGAGCGGAAGCGGATATACTCTAGGGCGCGATAGATGGCAACCAACTCGGCAGTGTATACACTGTTCCCGGGTGCCAGCGACCGTTGCTCACAATGATCCTCTAGAGTAAGAGCGTAACCAGTGCGACCAGAGACCATCGAACCGTCAGTACAGGCCACGGCAGATCCGGGAAACTCGGCAAGGAGAGAAACAAAGCGGCGGCGGAGGGCCGGAGGAGGGACCGAGTCTTTCAGACCCTGTGCCAGATCCAGCCGAATGCATGGTCGGCGCACACACCAAGGAGGCAGACTGAGATTGGCCCGGAAAACAGGCGGGAGAGGAAAAAACTCAATCCCACACAGTAGAGCCCGGATGCGAACCGCGATCGTACACCCTGACCGGGGCCGCCTGTCTGGAAGATGGACGATCGAGTGCGGGAACAGGAGACAGTAGTTGGGATGCCCTGGCAAGCTACAAACGTGGGCAGCATAAGCGGCCAGAAGTCGGTCGCGCCGGATCCGCAATGGAGGAACACCAGCCTCCACAAGTAAGCTGTCAACAGGGCTTGTCCGAAATGCTCCTGTGGCGAGTCGGATCCCGCAGTGATGGATGGGATCCAGCAATTGCAATGCTGATGGCGATGCCGAACCATAAGCCACACACCCATAATCAAGGCAGGACTGGATCAGCGCTTGATACAGCCGGAGAAGGGTGGACCGATTGGCACCCCATCCGGTGTGGCTAAGGCAACGGAGAGCGTTTAAATGCCGCCAGCATGTTTGTTTAAGCTGCCTAATATGAGGCAGCCAAGTCAACCGGGCATCAAATACCAGTCCCAAGAACCGATGCGTCTCTACCACAGCAAGAGGTTCACCGTCAAGGTAAAGGCGTGGCTCAGGGTGAACCGTGCGACGCCGGCAGAAATGCATAACGCAGGTCTTAGCGGCCGAAAACTGGAAGCCATGCGCTACAGCCCACGACTGCGCCTTGCAGATAGCGCCCTGCAGCTGGCGCTCAGCAACTGCAATGCCAGCGGAGCTGTAGTAGAGGCAGAAGTCGTCTGCATACAACGAAGCTGCGACGGACGATCCCACCGCCTCAGCGAGCCCATTGATCGCAATTAAAAACAGGGAGACACTGAGGACAGACCCCTGTGGGACCCCGTTCTCCTGGACCCGGGAGGAACTATGGGACGCAGCATCTTGCACGCGGAAGGAACGAGACGACAGAAAATTCTGAATAAAAATCGGGAGCGGGCCCCTAAGACCCCACCCATGAAGTGTGGCCAGGATGTGATATCGCCAAGTCGTATCGTACGCCTTCCGCATGTCGAAGAAGACGGCAACCAGATGTTGGCGGCGTGCAAAGGCTGTATGGACGGCAGACTCTAGGGAGACCAGATTATCGACGGCAGAGCGGCCTTGACGGAACCCACCCTGAGACGGAGCCAGAAGGCCTCGAGACTCGAGGAGCCAACTCAACCTCCGGCTCACCATACGTTCTAGCAACTTGCAAAGAACGTTGGTGAGGCTTATGGGGCGGTAGCTGTCCACCTCCAGCGGGTTCTTGCCAGGTTTCAACACAGGGAGGATGATGCTTTCTCGCCATTGAGACGGGAACACACCCTCAACCCAGATGCGGTTGAAAACATCTAGGAGGCGTCACTGGCAATTCACAGATAGGTGTTTCAGCATCTGGCTGTGGATGCGGTCTGGCCCAGGAGCCGTATCAGGGCAAGCAGATAGTGCACTCTGGAATTCCCAGTCGCTGAAAGGAGCATTGTACGACTCCGCGTGGCGCGTGTGAAAGGAAAGCCTCCAACTTTCCAACCACTCTTTCCGGCAGCGGAAGGCCAGTGGGTAATTCGTAGATGCGGAACACTGAGCAAAATGCGCTGCTAACCGGTCCGCAATCGTGTCAGAGTCAGGACACACCACTCCATGCAGCGAAAGCCCAGGGACAGAGACAGGCGGGCGATAGCCATGAGTCGCCTAATCTTAGCCCAAACCTGCGATGCAGAGGTACGGACGCCAATGGTGGAAACATACCGTTCCCAGCACTCCTGCTTCCGTTGGCGAATAAGGCGTCGGGCACGGGCACGGAGCTGTTTAAAAACGATGAGGTTCTCCAAGGACGGGTGCCGCTTATGGCGTTGAAGAGCCCGCCGGTGATCTCTAATCGCCTCTGCGATCTCGGGCGCCCACCAAGGCACACTCCTCCACCGAGGGGACCCGGATGAACAGGGAATCGCAGATGCCGCCGCAGAAACGATGCCGGTGGTGACCGACTGAACCACCGCATCAATGGTGTCAGGGGAAGGAGGTGCGATAGTGGCGAGAGAGGAGAACAAGCCCCAATCAGCCTTATTCAGAGCCCATCTGGAGGGGCGTTCAGAAGAGTGACGCTGTGGTAGTGACAGAAAGATGGAGAAATGGACATAAGTCGTCATGGACACTCCAGTGGATGGATGGTGAAAGTCCGGGGCTGCAGATAGAAAGGTCGATGGCCGAAAAAGTGCCATGGACTACGCTGAAATGTGTCGGCTCTCCCATGTTTAAGAGGCAGAGGTCAAGCTGCGAGATAAGAGTCTCGACATCTCTACCCCGGCCAGTAATCGTGGCGCTACCCCACAGGGGGTTATGGGCGTTAAAGTCGCCCAGTAACACAAAAGGAGGGGCAGTTGTGCTATCAATGCAGCCAACACATGATGCGAGACATCACCATCTGGCGGAAGATACGAACTGCAGACAGTAATAGGCTGAGGCGTCCACATCCTTACAGCGACAGCCTCTAAAGGTGTGTGAAGAGGTACACATTCGCTGTAGACAGAGTTAAGGATGTAGACGCAGACTCCACCAGATACCCTCCCATAAGCTGCCCGGTTCTTGTAATAACCCCGATACCCACGTAGGGCAGGGATCCGCATTGCCGGAAACCAAGTTTCCTGTAGGGCAATGCAGAGGAAAGGGTGACTGCTGATGAGTTGGCGAAGCTCAGCAAGGTGGTGGAAAAAAGCGCTGCAGTTCCACTGGAGTATCGCTTTGTCCATGTCCGAAAAAGGCGTGAAGGGGCCGAGGAGGCAGATCACGCCACTGGGTCACCTGCTGCCACCGATGGAGGACCAGTACAATCTGCTTCCATGGTGTCTGAGGGTCCGGCGAGATCCAGGTCCTCAGCGGACACCCGGATCTCCACCTTATCCTCGGACGCAGAGCCTGTAGGGAGCAGTAGGGTGGATGCCACCGCGTGTTCCTTGGCCTTAGAGGTCTTCTTCTTCGTCTTGTCTCTCTGGTCCTTGGGTTTCATTGGCTGGGAGGGCTCCAGCGAGTCAGTCTCCAGGACGGAGGAGGAGCGGGAAGCCCTGCGACCAGCCGCTGGTCTGCTTTTCTTCCATTGGCTGACATCACCCTTCCCAGAGGCGGAAACCTGGGAAGGAAGGGACCCAAGGGACCCTTTCCATGCTATTTGAGCCGGGGAAGTTTGAGGCTTCCCCAGCTTAGAAGTGGGGACTGATGTCCCCGATGGTTGGGGGGTTGCTGCTCCTGAGGCAGGTAGTGCAGGAGCAGCAGGGAGTGAAGTGCCCCCACCATCAAGGGGGCAGGTGTAGCATTCCGGCTCTGAGAGGTGGCAGTCTGAGGGAGAGCTAATGGGGCCATAACAGTAGTAGCCGCGGCATACGAGGCAGTCATTCGAACAGGATGGAGGCGTTCGAACTTCTGCCTGGCCTCAGTGTATGTCAGGCGGTCCAGGGTCTTATACTCCATGATTTTGCGCTCTTTCTGGAAGATCCTGCAGTCCGGCGAGCAAGGCGAGTGGTGCTCTCTGCAGTTTACACAGATGGGAGGCGGAGCACATGGAGTATTGGGATGTGATGGGTGTCCACAATCTCGACATGTGAGGCTGGACGTACAGCGGGAAGACATATGCCCGAACTTCCAGCACTTAAAGCACTGCATCGGGGGAGGGATATATGGCTTGACGTCACAACGATAGACCATCACCTTGACCTTCTCAGGTATATCACCCTCGAAGGCCAAGATGAAGGCACCGGTGGCAACCTGCTTATCCCTTGGACCACGATGTACGCGCCGGACGAAGTGAACACCTCGCCGCTCTAAATTGGCGCGAAGTTCGTCATCGGACTGCAATAGAAGGTCCCGATGGAATATTATGCCCTGGACCATATTAAGACTCTTATGGGGCGTGATTGTAACCGGAACATCCCCCAGCTTGTGACAATCGAGTAACTGGCGGGACTGGGCGGAGGACGCCGATTTGATCAAAACCGAGCCCGAGCGCATTTTGGACAAGCCCTCCACCTCCCCGAACTTGTCCTCTAAGTGCTCGACGAAGAACTGAGGCTTCATGGATGTAAAGGATTCACCATCAGCTCTCGTACACACCAGGTAGCGGGGCGAGTATGGTTCGTGGCATCCTTAGTCTTTCGTTCCTCCCATGGTGTAGCCAGGGAGGGGAACGATTTGGGGTCATATGTAGTTGCGTTGTATTGAGCCCTGGAACGCTTAGAGACTGCTGGCGGCTGGCCGCCAGCAAGAGATGATGTACCACGCTTCATTGCGGGTCATCCGCCCTGATGCCACCTACTCCGACCAAGGGCCCTCCCCATGTGCGCCACCCAGCCTCAGCAACGACCACCTGTCAGGATGGCCATTGCCGGGAGTCCCGATGCCCCAAGGAGATAGGCATCTACTCCTTGGCATACGTGGGGAGTTAACGGCGCTGGCATCAGCAGAGCGATCCCTGTGTAGTCAGGGGGCTACAACCAACAGGGTACATGGCGGCCCCACCACAACGGACTGGCTACCGTGCTGGATTTCAGGTGATGTAGTCCAATATCGTCATTGGTGCATAAAGCGACACAGCATAGCAGACTGCAATAATCTGCACCCAAGAACAAATCCACGCCCAAGAGATGGTAGGTGAGCGGGACTGCTAAGCGATGACGACAAACCTGGCTACAGATGGTAATGCATGATGGACACATCGCTCCTTGTAAGGCGCCCTTCCCCAATCGGCTCGCTCTTCGGAAAATTTAGAAGGATGGAGGTCAAACCCGTTAGGGGACCATCTCACGGGGCCAAAACGTTTGAGACTCCTTTTAGTCGCCTCTTACGACAGGCAGGAATACCGTGGGCCTATTCTTACCCCCGAACCCACAGGGGGGGGATTTCACAAATTCCCACAGAAAAATGTCAGAAGGCATAAGATTGGATCTGGCACGCCGTTTCTGGTTTCCACAAAAAGAGTGAATTTTGTGAATAAACTTTTTATTCAGCAGAGCAATCGTTTCATGGGATGTGTAACATTTGCAAATCTTGCTGAAAACGAAAATTGTGACGGAAAAATCAACCATAAAACATGTTACAGTAACGGTCGCTGTTCACAGTGATGGCAGCTCCCTTATCACATTCCATGAAGCACAGGCCGATCACTCCTGCCCAGAAGCCACACCACACAGTCATGCATTGTGGGTGCATCTCATCTTCCACAGTCACTTGTGGATTTTCATTACCCCAAATTCTGCAGTGTTGCTTATTGACATACCCACTGAGGTGGAGGTGCACATCATTTGAGAAAATTGAAATCTTTTCATGAATTGAAGACTTCAACTCTTGTTAAATTGAATCTTGTACACATGCATTTTCTGATCTTTGGACAGAATTTAATGCCGTGAACTTGGTGATAAATACAATTGTTGGGCTCATCGGCGAACCAACTTTCTTGGGCTTATGCGCACATTGTCAAGCAGTTTGAACAGAACACAATCATCCTGTTTTTTTTTAATACTTGAAACAGAACCCATGGTCTCAAACTTCCAGATCAACTTGCAAAGCAATGATTCGGTTGGAGAAGCATTATATCCGAGTATCACACACAATTCACAAATGGTTGCCGTGGGACTTTCACAGTTTTTGTAATAACTTTTTATCACTTGGATACATTGCACAGTCATCAACTGCTCCATGACACAAACATCAAACAACAATGATCCCCACACAAAAGCTACCAGGCTACTAATGGGAAGGATCACAGATAAACAAGAAAAAATTAAGGCTGCCAACCATCATATGACAAAATGGCACAAAATTCGAATTTGTCCTTGCTTTCCAGACACACTTTATTTGTATGAGTGGTGCATTCAATAAACTATGTTTGTAAGTGCAGCCTACAACATAATCCATATTCTCCAGTAGGTCATTACTGACAAGGAGAGAACGCCTACTCGCCATCGCCGAATTTGGCCTAATTCATGGTACATGTAGGGTGTGGTGAGACATGACAGTGCCCCAAGTGGGACTGTGTATGTCTACTTCTTTCTATATGTAGAAAGAGTTTTGAGAAATTCCTGTTCCCAGCAATATACTGCAGAGAAGAAGAGAAAGGGAGTTTGCAGCAGCAGGCTAACCAGCTAGGAAAGTCAGCTGACCATCTCAAGTAAGTCGTATCATCAAAGAAGTTTAAGTTTGCACATATACTTCACCCCTTCACGTTGTCCAAAATGTTAGACTGGGGTGATATTCATCAAAGAAACAGGGGAAGCAATAATTTTGACATCTTGCGCATGTTATAAATGCTGCCTTTTTGCAGTGACATGGTTTTCTTAATGTATCCATAGAAAAACAAACTTTATTGACATTCTGAAAATGGCTTCTTTCATCGCACAGTCCAGCAGCAAACCACGTGTAATGCATACATGCAAGGATAACTGGTGATGTATAATGGATGCAAGCTTCTCAGGAAGAGATTACTTCTTTCTCAATGAAGTAAGTGCAGTTTTTACATTTCTTATTACGTTTTTTACCTGACGATTAAAAATATACATTGCAGGATTGCACTAGTGGCATACATTTGGGGGGAATTACTTTGATATCGCACGTTGGCAATCTGTTGTATCTTGGAACAGTTCATCGTATATTTGCCAAGGAGCACAAAAATTATTGTCGCTGGATGGAGTTGGGCATGTGACCCTTTCAATATGAATCCTTTCTATTATTGCTGAGCCAAACATCGCTTCCTAAACACATTGTCACATGGACAATTTATAAGGTGCACATGGTGACAGATCTGTACCAAAATTCCTTTTATTTCCTAATAAAAGGTCATCTGGAGTTTCCACTTGGGGCACTTTGTTGTCTCACCACACCCTACATGTACCATAAATTTGGACAAATTCGGCAATGATGAGTAGGTGCCTTGTCAGTAACCAAAATGGTTACAACACATTTCCTGGACAAGTTCTCTTGCAGTTACAAGTATGTTGCTTCAACATGGTATGAACAAATTTTTCATGTAATTTCAGAGACTTCCCTGATGTAGAACTTGGCCAATGATTTAGCCCTAATATATAGTTAATGCAATGATTAAATATGATGCTGATTGCTCCTTAAATCAGTTCTTTGGAAAGCTCAATCGTCTGGGATATGAAGGATCGTGAGTCTGTCCTGTTGAGCCAGCACCAACACTCTGAAGAGCTAGCTTGGTGTCAGACTGCCAATAAGAAGACCCAGGGTGCTGCCCTCAATCAGTCCTATGATTTTTTTTTTGTTACTTTTTCACCACTGGAAATAATTTATTAATGGAAACTGTGCCAACTTATGCCATGGTTCGAAGACCACATTGAGCTGTAGGTCCCACTATAACAGGCTGGAAAAGTTACTTCAAAGGTTAGAAAAAGTCAAGGCCATACCGCCACCATACAATTATGCTTCGTAAAACACTGGAGCATTCAAAGTAAATTTTGCCTTGAGAGCCTTGTGTACATAAAACAGTTCTGTACACTAACAGAACAGATAATGAATATTGTCACATTGTAACCAGAAACAAAACCAAATCTGAAACCACTAAAGTACAACACTTAGCATTGAAACACATATAATATGAACACGACATACAGCTTGAACAGAACCGATGGTAAGAAAATGCAGCTATTGACACAAATATCAAATATTCCAGAACATACAAACATCACAAACATAGTCATTTAAAGAACCTTCCAGAAATGATACATACTAAATGACAAATAAATGCAGGTGGTGACCCGCAGCATGCCAATCAGCAATGACAACTGGTATGTCACACTGTGTTCAGCACAGCCAGTGGCATTGCCCCCTCTCCTCTATAAACAGCAACCTGCTGATCCAAAGTATCTAGATGTTGCCAGTGGTCCCCTGTACGACAGCACTGATGGATCCTTGCACTCTGGACGCATTTTCACATCCTCTTCATTATGGTGCACATCAAAGGCACCTCATTTAATCAAAACTTCGCAATCACTCAGCAGTTCTTTGATTGCCTTAAATGAGAAGCCTCCATCATTTATCTTCACTTCCGGATTGTAGTAGGGCTCCATATGAAGGATATGGATGATGTGTGTGTTATTTTGTCTCCTTGATTAAGGATTATAATCCCTAAATTCTTGAGCGATGTCCGACAATTGAAAAAGGATATAATTTGGTTCAAAGTAGTTATGTGGTAATTTTTCTGATAGTCTCACTTTCCGCACAGGTTTAAAAATCCATATCAATCCTCCAGGGCTGTATCTCACAGGCTGGTGCTTGGCACTATAGCACACTTGGCATTTCTGGGCATCCAGGATATGTGACCAGTCTTCTTGTTTCTTTGGTCCAGGATATGGTGTGTTTCATGCAATCATCCTCAATATCATCCATCTGAAACAGGAACAATGTATCCAGTGTCTTTCTGGCCTTGCGACTGTGGACTGGAAAGAACAATGTGAAGCATATGCTGTTTTGCTTTTCTGTGTTGTATGTAAATGTTATTCTCTCTGTCTGACACCAAAATACATTGAGAGCATATGTGTGAATGCCTTATTACAGTGTTCTGCGAAAACGTTTCATCTGTGGGTGGTAGGCAGTCGCCACCCTGGGGGTGATGTCACAACACAAAATCATCTTCGTTACCTGGTCTTAACACTTTGCCGTCTGCATGTCTCAAACAAATGTATTCGCTTGATGCTGGCAGGGCTAGTTCCGATTACTTGGCTTGTCACCGGCCGTTCTTGACATTATCGGGAGATTATAAATTGTTAAGTTTTACTAATCTCGTCTCGTCGTTAGTTCTCAGTAAGTTCACAGCCCTGTTCCCCTACCTTCATAAAATTTCGAAGATATACATACATAAATAAATACAAAATTTGTTTGTTTCATACATTTGTTTGTTTGCATTGTCTTTGGTACTTAGTACTTGTTTTCCATATGATATGCAGCAAACAGTCTCCAAGATGTAACGCAACTCCACAAGACTTGCACATTAAGCTTGTTGTTGAATATACATGGAGGTTCCTTCGCTTTTGTTTAGTCATTTCGGAAATAAGTATTAGCTGGAGTTGCTTTATGTGACCAAAAAGTCTGTCAACCAGATCATGATGAGACGTACTTGATGTAGTGACAAACCCCAAGTTTTGCTCAGAAGCAGGTACATGGTCTTCTACCCATGAATCAGACACTTTCAATAAAAATCGTGAAATTGGAGACTCTTGTGCTCTGTATTGAAATACTGCCATGTAGGGAACACATTAAATAATGCGCAATTAAAGAGGCACATGCAAACCTTTTTTGACCATTTCATAGTTTTTCTGTATATGGGGTAATAATTCATATATTGGTCTACGCGATCCACTCCTTTCATGTATTTGTTGTAGTCTAATACACTTTCAGGTTTTTTTAAATTGTGTAATTGGTTTTTCTATATTTTCTTTGAGTGTCAGTTAAAGTGGCATTATGTATTGTAGAGATCATTCATATAGTTTTAGTTTTTGAAGCTCTCCATACCTGCGTGAGTAATTCATCTTTCAGTTGATGACAAGCTTCAAACATATTGACTTCTCTGCACTTTAATGTTTCCTGAAATACTATATTTTGCCGTATCGTTCCACAAACTAGAATTTTCTTTTCAAGTAACTTTCCTGTAAGTTCTACATGTTATAATAATTATCTATGTAGAAGTGATGCCACTTTCCATAAGAAAGTGTCAATAGTTTCATCACTGTTTTGCTAAGGTCTGTCCAGCACCGCTATATATCCTGAAGGAAGAAATGTATCCCATTCTCGAATAATCACACAGCACCCGAATGAGTATGCCATATTTCGTAATTTTCGACAGATTGTAAACTTTAAATTTTAAACCATCCACGCCACAGTATCATTCCTTCATCAATTGAGATGTTTTGGCTTGGATTAAAGGTTTCTTTAAACCTTCTGGAAAAATAATCAATTACGAATGGCACCTTGAACAGCCGGTTGACATTATCTGGTTTATTGTTGTCAGAAAAATGTAAAAATGGTAATATTTGTCTGAATTGCTTGTGGGACAACGATTTGTAAAATATCTGTGTGTATCAATGGATTCGTTGATCAATAATCATCGATCCTTGCTTTATTTACAATTCCCATAAGGATAGCATCCCCAAACCATTTTCTAAGTTCGGGTCCTGTAATGTGGGCAAATTTGGCATTTTTAAATACAGTTTCCTTCTATTGCAATTTTGACTGTAGTACTTGTTGGTTTCATTGCTAATATATTCAAATAGATCGTTCCCAATATACAATTTTATGGTATCCTAAACACTCTGTGTATCTTTGGGAAATATATTTGGACCAGGAGATCCTTCAAATGTATTATTGGTCCTTGGTAAATCAAAGTCTGACCACTGTGCACTGTCGTAGTCTTCTGATTCATCCGAATCAGTTGGCAACCTTGTTGAATTCTTCTTGGAAGTATTTCACTATTTCCGATGATTCTCCTTCACTTTCATTTTTTTTATATTCAATGTCTTCTTCCCACTCAGCCAAGTCATCCGAAACGTCAGACAAGGCATCCGCACATTCATAATAAATAATCGTATTCTCTCTTTCGTCTGCTGTGATGAAAGGACACATACTTGTTGACAGGTGTAACTTATTGTTACCTAAACGAAACACCAGCAGAATGCAAAACATACTGAAGTGCTGTCGCTGGCCACTGAGTGATACTATGCACACAACACCACTGTGTGTGTCGCTGGCCATTGACAGCTATTTCGCGCGCGAAGCCACTGTGGTGTCACCAGACGGCATAGTGTTAAATGAAAAACTTTTCCATGATCAGAGATCATTATGCAGGGAGCTTCAAAATGATGTCTTCTACAAGGAGCCTTGTAAAATCTAGAGCTTTCATAGTTGGCACAGTTTTGATGACAGCGTTGCAGGTGAGATAGTCAATCAAGTGGAGCTGCACGTGGAATTGTTGCTCTGGAGGTAATAGTGGCAAGCAATTTCCTACACTGGCTTTCCTTCCCCAAATGTCACAGTGTCCACAGTTTTCACAAATCCTACGCAAGTTAATGATGAAGTATCATGGAATAACTGCAGGATAGCTGACAGATGAGATGGGATGACGAAAAACCATTTCTGCCCACCAGATCATGATTCCTCTCGTAAAATGTTCTGTTTATTAACTGAAATTTCTTCAAGGCTTCTACAGTATTCAACAATGGTCTCTCTTCCCTCAGTTCAGCAGCAAAGTCATTTAATGCAGTGCTGACAGATTCTGTTCATGCTGTTGTGTTCTGCCACAGGATTCCCTAAAAGACAGCTAGCATCCTTGTGTTTACGTTAATTTCTGTATACCATACAGCAACCATCTTGCCAATTGACCTGACAGGTCCTTCAAGCTAGTCAGTCAGCGTAGAGAATGATGGTCCAGCACAACAGTGAGTGATTTGTCAAATAAATATCGCCAGAACTTGATGACCCAAACAATTGCAAGGCACTCTATCTCGTTTGTAATGTAGTTCCTCTTTGACTTTGAGAGTACTCTGGAAACAAAGTATCACCTTTCTATCAGCTTCCTATATCTGCACTAGAACTGCACCTATACCATTACAATGCAAGTCAATGTGAAATTCTGTCTAGGCATTTTCATCATGAAATCTCAGGACTGGAGATGATATTGCCCCCTCCTTAATGTTCAGGGAAGATCATAGCAAGTACATGTTGGTGTTTACCTGCAGCTGTTCTTGCAAGGACCATGCCTTGATGCAAGATTCCTTTATAAAATCACCAGTAATATGAGAAATTCCAAATCACGAATGTGCTGATGAGTCAGAAAATCTGACAGCTTTTATTGTGTTGTGGGGTTGGGGGGTCGAACCTGAGACTCCAGATGGCCAAGCTGAAGGCGGGACAAACCGCGCTGTATTTTTTCAGGAGGCCGAGCAAGTTCAAGAGTGTCAAGGAGCAGTGCAGAATGATACAGTAGTATTCGGTAACATTTCTTTATTCAGCTAATTTACAGTACTCGATGGTGAAGCGTAGTGTGAGTGTGTCGCGAGACCAGCCGCCCGCCGATGCGTTTTGACTTGCACTGTGCTGCTGCCCGTGATTCTGGAGACTGCTACAGTCCCTGGTCCTCGGCGCCCACTTCTTTTTTTTTTGTGGTTTTAGGGCGCACAACTACAATGGTCATTAGCACCCTGACTAATTTAGGAATATACCGCGAGGCACAAGGTTAAAACAGCAACTAAAAGGGACAACACTATAAAAGACGTATTAACAAGCATAGGATTAAAAAGCTACAGCATAATCAAACGTCCTTAGACAGGTGTGTCAAATTGATAAAACGAAGAACACGAGCAGCAGCTCCTGGGTCATCCGCTAAAATGGCATCCAGAGTACATGGCAGGCCAAGATCAAGACGCAGTGTAGTAAAATCCGGACAGGACGTTAAAATGTGGCGGACCGTCAGCAATTGCCCACATGGACAGAACGGCGCCGGTGCTGCCGTCAGCAGATGGTGATGGCTGAACCGGCAGTGTCCAATTTGTAGCCGGGCCAAAACGACCTCCTCCCGCCGAGAAGGACGTGAGGAGGACGTCCAAGCTGCGGGAAGAGGTTTCAAGGTCCGAAGTTTGTTGTCCGTAAGTGCAGCCTAATCGGCATGCCACAGCGATAAAATGCGCCGGCAAATGACCGTGCTACAATTTGATGAAGGGACACAACAAGAAGCCGTCCGAGGCTGGAGGACCGCAGCCTTGGCAGCGGCATCTGCAGCTTCGTTCCCAGGGATACCGACATGGCCAGGAACCCACATAAAGCTAACTGGAGACCCGTCGTCCACCAGCTGCCGAAGAGAGCGTTGGATCTGGTACACGAAAGGGTGAACCGGATACAGATCACTGAGGCTCTGGATGGCACTCAGAGAATCGGAGCAGATGACATACGCAGAATGTCGGTGGCTGCAGACGTAAAGAACAGCCTGGTAGAGGGCAAAGAGCTCAGCATTGAAGACCGAACAATGGCCATGTAGCTGGTATTTGAAACTTTGTGCCCCGACAATAAAAGAACACCCGACCCCGTCATTGGTCTTAGAGCCATCTGTATAAATGAAGGTCACATTAATAAACTTCGAACGAAGTTCGACTAAACGGGAGTGGTATACCGAACCGGGGGTAACCTCCTTTGGGAGCGAGCGGAGGTCAAGATGAAGGCGAACCTGAGCCTGGAGCCAAGGTGGCGTGTGGCTCTCACCTACTCTAAAGGTTGCAGGGAGTGAAAAATCAAGATGTTGAAGGAGGCGACGAAAGCGAACTCCAGGGGGTAGCAGGGCAGAGACATACAACCCGTATTGACGGTCGAGAGAGTCGTCAAAAAAGGAATGATACGATGGGTGGTCGGGCATTGACAGTAGCCGACAGGCGTAACGACAAAGCAGTATATCGCGCCGGTAGGTGAGTGGCAATTCACCAGCTTCAGCATGAAGACTCTCGACGGGACTAGTATAAAACGCTCCGATCGCAAGCCGTAAACCCCGATGTTGTATGGGGTTGAGGCGGCGTAAGATGGACGGCCGTGCAGAGGAGTATACAAAGCACCCATAATCCAGCTTGGAGCGGACGATCGACCGATATAGGCGAAGTAGGACGGTTTGATCAGCTCCCCACGACGTGCCACTGAGAACACGGAGGACATTTAGAGAACGGGTACAACGGGCAGCCAAATATGACATGTGGAGACCAACTAAGTTTCCTGTCAAATGTAAGACCTAAAAATTTTGTTGTCTCCACGAATGGGAGAGCAACGGAGCCGAGTCGTAAGGATGGTGGGAGAAACTCTTTGTAGCGCCAGAAGTTAATACAGACAGTTTTCTCGGCAGAAAAACGGAAGCCATTGGCGACACTCCAGGAGTAAAGACGGTCAAGAGAACGCCGAAGACAGCGCTCCAGGAAACATGTACACTGCGCTCTGCAATAGATGGTAAAATCGTCCACGGAAAGGGAGCCTGATACATCACCTGGGAGGCAATCCATTATTGGATTGATCGCTATGGCGAAGAGAGCGACGCTCAAAATGGAGCCCTGTGGCACCCCATTCTCCTGGCGAAAGGTGTCTGACAGGACAGAACCCACACATACCCTGAACTGTCGATCCATTAAAAAGGAACGAATAAAAAGAGGGAGGCGACAGCGAAAGCCCCATGTATGCATGGTGCGGAGAATGCCCGCCCTCCAACAGGTGTCGTAAGCCTTCTCCAAATCAAAGAACACAGCCGCAGTCGGGCACTTCCGCAAGAAGTTATTCATAATGAAGGTCGACAAGGTAACCAGATGGTCAACAGCAGAGCGGCGCCTACGAAATCCACATTGTACATTGGTAAGTAGGCGTCGAGATTCGAGCAGCCAAACCAACCGAGAGTTAACCATTCGCTCCATCACCTTACAGACACAGCTGGTAAGCGAGATGGTTCGATAACTGGAAGGCAAGTGCTTGTCCTTCCCCGGCTTAGGAATCAGTACAACAATAGACTCGCGCCAGCATGCGGGAACATGTCCCTCAATCCAGATGCAATTGTAAGTACGAAGAAGGAAACCTTTACCCGCAGGAGAAAGGTTCTTCAGCATCTAAATATGAATAGAATCAGGCCCTGGAGCGGAGGACTGTGACGGGCAAGTGTATTTTCGAGTTCCCGCATGGTGAATGGGGCATTGTAACTTTCACAATTCGAAGAGTGGAAGTTAGGTGGCCGAGCCTCCTCTGCATGTTTTCGGGGGAGGAAGGCAGGGGGGTAATGAGTGGAGCTCGAAACCTCTGCGAAAAAGCGGCCGAAGGCATTGGAGACATCCTCAGGGGCCACAAGGACGTCATTCGCGACCGTCAAGCCAGAAACTGGTGAGTGGACCTTAGTGCCAGATAGCCGGCGCAGGCTACCGCAGACAACAGAAGGAGTAAAACTGTTGAAGGTGCTTGTGAAAGCAGCCCAGCTGGCTTTCTTGCTTTCTTTAAAAATACGACGACACTGCGCACGTAATCGTTTATAATTGATACAATTCGCCACTGTAGGGTGGCGTTTAAAGGTGTGTAAAGCACGTCGACGAGCACGTAAGGCATCTCTACATGCTGCGGACCACCAGGGGACCGGTACGAGGCGTGGAGAAGAAGTAGTGTGAGGGATGGAATATTCAGCAGCAGTGAGAATGACTTCCGTGAGGTGTGCGGCCTGACTATCGCAGCTTGTGAAGGTTTGATCCTGACAGGTCGCCCTGGAAGAGAAGAGCCCCAGTCTGCTTTGGAGATGTTCCAACTAGTTGAGCACGGAGGGGGGTATGATGCAGGAGATGGATAACACACAGGAAGTGGTGGCTCGAATATGTATCAGAAAGCGCATACCACTCAAACCGGCGTGCAAGTTGGGTAGTAGATACAGAGAGGTCTAGATGGGAATAGCTGTGAGAGGTGTCTGAAAGGAAAGTAGGGGTGCCAGTATTGAGGCAGACAAGATTGAGCTGGTCGAAAACGTCTGCTAACAGGGAGCCGCTCAGACAGGATGCTGGAGAGCCCCAAAGAGGATGGTGAGCATTGAAGTCTCCAGTTAACAAAAATGGTGTAGGTAGCTGAGCAATAATTTGCAGCATGTCTGCCCTGGTAACGGCAGACGACGATGGAGTGTAAACGGTACAAATGTAAAATGTAAAAGTGGGGAGAGTAATGCGGACGGCAACTGCCTGCAGGCCAGTGTGCAATGTGATGGGATCATAGTAGGTATCATGCCGGACCAGCAACATAACCCCTCCATGAGCCGGAATACCTGCCACAGGGGGTAAGTCAAAACGCACAGAGGTGTAGTGTGCCAAGGCAATTTGATCGCATGAGCGTAGCTTCGTTTCCTGGAGGGCTATGACAAGCGGACGGTGCAAGCGAAGCAGCAATTTCAAGTCCTCTCGGTTGGAGCGAATGCTGCAAATATTCCAGTGAATAAGTGCCATCGTGAGAAGAAGAAGATGCAAGAAGAGGTCATCTCGCAGGCCGCTGAGGGCCCGGCTTCGAGCGAACACTGCCGCCGCTAGCAGGAGGCGGAGAGTCCTCGTCCATTTGTTCTATAGGTTCATCGGCCATCTTGTGAAGATGGCCGGGAGGGGGAACTTCCTCTGCTGGTGAATGGCCAGATGGTCGGCTACCAGCGGTGCGCCCAGGTGAAACGGATGATGGCCTGGGGCGGCAACCGCTAGGTGGCGCAGGAGAAGAAATGCGCCGTGCCGGGAAGGAGAACAGTGCTTCCATGAGCCTTCTTGGAAGGTCGTTTTGTGGAAGGATTGGTCAACGGCTGAGAGTTCGAGGTACGTAGAAGGTCTGCATGAGACGGTTCCTTCTTGAAGGCCCGTGCATCTGACTTCTGGGTCTTCGTCCTGGCATACGCTGATAGAGGTGCTTGTGTTGGAAGGGCGACGGGAGGAAGAGGAGACGTTGACCGGTCGATCTTAGCACTGGCCGAACGGACGAACGTAGTGCTGAAGGTCAGATCGCATGTCTGCGTCGCCACCTCCCTAGTAGTCCGAGGAGAGGCGAGGACAGTACTGTACTTCCCTGCTGGGAGCAACGTGGGCTTCCTACTAGCAAATAGCTTGCGAGCAGCCGAGGTGGAGACATTCTCTTTGAGCTGAATTTCTTGGATACAGTGTTCTTCCTTGTAGATGGGACAGCCGCGGGAGGACGCTGCATGGTCACCGTGACAGTTCACACAACGAGGAGACGGAGGTGGACAGTCACCCTCATGGGCATCCCTGCCACAAGTCACACATGTAGCCGCATTGGAACAAGACTGGCAAGTGTGATTATAACGCTGACAGTGGTAGCAGCGTGTAGGTGTCGGGATATAGGGGCGAACAGAAATAACCTCGTAGCCCGCTTTGATGCGCGACGGCAGCTGAACACTATCAAAGGTCAAGAAAAGTGTCCGGGTCGGTACAAGGTCATTGTTGACCTTTTTCATGACCCTATGGACAGCCGTCACGCCCTGCTCAGTGAGGAAAGACTGAATCTCCTCATCAGTCAATCCGTCGAGTGATCTAGTATATACCACACCACGAGACGAATTCAAAGTGAGGTGAGCCTCCACCCGGACAGGGAATGTGTACAGGAGTGTGGCCCGAAGCAGTTTTTGTGCCTGAAAGGCGCTCTCAGTTTCTAGTAACAAGGTACCATTATGCAACCTGGTACACGACTTGACCGATCCGGCTATGGCATCTACGCCCTTCTGGATAACGAAAGGGTTGACAGAGGAAAAATCCTTTCCGTCCTCAGATCGAGAAACTACGAGGAACTGTGGGGCAGGCGGTAGTACTTTTGTCACTGGTGGCTGGTCAAGTTTCCGTTTGTGGGCAGAAGTCGAGAGAAGAAGAAGAAGAAGAAGAAGAAGAAGAGAAATCCATTGCGGAGGAATCCCCCATGATTGCCAGCGTCTCCGATGGTGCGCTCCTTCCTTGTGGGGACCCACTCAGAGGGCACTCCCGCCTTAGGTGATTGTTCACAACTCAGGTCACACCTCCCGAGAAACGGATGGAGGTACCAATCGGCATGGTCGGAAGGTGTCAGCTCAGGCAATCACCCCTCCCTGGGCCTGGCCTTTACCAGGGGGTACGTGCGTGCCTTACTTGTCTACCCAGGGCGGGGAATTACGCGTTACCCCGTCACCGGCTACGCGTGCGAACGCGTGGGTCGGCCTTCAGGCACACACAGGGAGGGAGGAAGAAGAGGAAAAAGAAAGGAGAGAGGGAAAGAAAGGACAGACTGTCTCAAACGCCGAAACGGAGACCAGAGAAGGAGAAGAAGGCAAGAAAAAGAAACGGTGCCCTCTGGCCCGTCTGGCCTGCTCTGTTCGACCATAGGACGAAGGTGGATGTACTGGTCACCCGTGGCCTTCGGACTGCCAGTGCTTCCAGGACAGGACCAGACTCGAACCCACGCCCTCCTGGACGCTGTGCTGCAACTTGCTGCTAATGGTGCTTGCTGGATGACAACACCCGCCGCCGTCTCTGGCACTGTCGCAGCACTGCTGTGCCTCCCGCAGTGTATGCCTCGCCCGGACCCCAGTACGCCAGGTGAAAAGCAAATGTGGCCCTTAGACTCGAGTGGAACCAAGCCCCTCCTGGACCCGCTGTAGATCGCTGTCACTGCCTTCTTTCAGGCAGACCGTGCAATCTCCAACTTCCAGGCTACCATTCCATACCATATAGATGTTGTGTCCTCAGAGGTGGAATATAGCCCAAACAAGAAAAGAGAAATAAAGTACAAGTTTATGCAGAATACTTATAACATTGCTGCCAGACTGGCCCCTATAAGCACAGACCAGCACAGGTCCGTCCCGCTCAACTGACCTGGCACATTCCGTCAAGCTAAAATTCCCTGTCTATTTATATTGGTTTCTCCCTCACTTCTGACGTAGTGTCAGAGAGAAACAGAAACTATGGCAGGGATTCCCACAAGTCAGCCATTTACAAATTGCCACTCTTGGCTCTGACATAGCGCCCCACCTCATATATCACAATAACTTAAAGCAATGCTGCTGTTTCCTGCCTCTTTGTTGTTCTACTCTAAACAAATTGTGCGTGCAATACTGCTGTCACAGCTCCGCGTCCACGAGTGCCATGTTTACCTTGCCTGGACTGGTCCACAAGCAGCCCCAGATTTCTTTGCCCAACCGTGCCTTCATTAAATTTTGATAAAATTTCCCTTTGCCTCGACTAGGCATGACACTAGTACAGCATACCTCCCTCCTTTCAACAAGATTCATCCTGAATCAAGATAAAATAAACGTGGCCTGTTGTTACGCAAACATACCTTGTTCACAAAAATTACATTCTACAGACTAAAACTGATGAGAACATCAAAACATTAACTCTACACCTATACACTGTTTACACTGATTACCCATGCCGAAGGCAACTGATGTGTTGGCACCTCCTCCACTGGTGTATGTTTCCACATTCTCCACAAATCTATACTCATGAAAAATAGAAAAACAGCACACCCTGTGGCTGAAATGCTCACTGTCATTATCCTGTTGCTCCGATGCTGTTGTAACATTTGAACGTGTTCCAATACTTTATTAACCTTGATAGATCCTCCTCATGAATTAATAAAGGAATGCAATGTTTCCAAAAACTGTGAGTTTAACATGGAGTTCAAATATGTCAGATTCTGCAAT
This sequence comes from Schistocerca gregaria, assembly GCF_023897955.1. Taxonomy (NCBI): domain Eukaryota; kingdom Metazoa; phylum Arthropoda; class Insecta; order Orthoptera; family Acrididae; genus Schistocerca; species Schistocerca gregaria. The sequence continues at coordinate 766,663,482 of NC_064920.1, forward strand.
GGTAATATCTCCAGAACCCCTTCTGGATAAAACAATGTTCCCTGTGACAAAGGTAAAGCTGTTTCACCCGTACGTGATGCTGGATGATGGAAATCTTCCCCCAGTCTCACAAACCATACCATTGATAATTATTCCACCCCCTCGCAGTTGCAACCAGCTTATTTTATTCATTCTCTGATTGGTATAACAAGTGACCATCACCCATATCGCCGTAAATACCGAATATAACCAATGCCTCCCTACCTTCTGGAAGTAGGAGTGTGTCGCTAACTTCGCATGTACTACTAAAAAACCTGGTCGATTAGGGCAAATCATCACTCGTCCCTGTGAAGAAAAGGAACGAAACATGCTTGTACCACCCCTTTCCACTACAAGTTACTATAATATCATATGACATCCTCAAAAATTCCAAATAGTTCACTCTGACCCTATCAATTTCTCTGAATCTCCCCTATACAATGAAAAAAAACCTAAGATAATAAACAAGAAGAAAGCAACAATTATTGGACCCACCAAAAAGAGAGAAAAAGCCACACACACAAAAACAAAATGCAAATTATACCCTGATACAAAAACACAAAATGTAAACACGCCATATAATATTACACATACAATAATTTACTCTCTCCGTGACCATAACGCATACAGAATGTTGAGTGTCCGCTGTTTTCCTTCCCCCGAGACCACCTCCTTCCATTTGCTTTGCCTAGCCTCTGCAATCGGGTCACTTCCTTGTAATTGAGGTAATCTGTCCACCATTCCTTTAAATGGCTTTACTCTACTCACGTGGATAATGGATGTTTTTGTCGGCAGCTTCACTTTAACATTCACAGGTAAAGTCATGTCCATGACCTGGTATGGTACGTGCTACTTCATCAAGAATTTTTTTGTTTTTCCTTTAGGTGTGTATGGATTTGTGATTAATACCCATTGACCTACCCTGTACTGTGGTAAAGGTCCCAACCACTTATTCAGATCTTCCTGCCTCTCAAACACTTTCGCATTATCCCTCTTCCAGACTTCCCATATTGTTCGCGCAGATTCTCTCACTGTGTCTCCTTTAGCTCCCGATTTCGAACATAGAACATCAAATGGCGATGGCGTCTTCCTTCCATAGACCACCTCGAACAGTGATATTCCGACCCCCGAATGTATTTGTGTTACAACTTGATACCACGTATGGAAGATAAACATCCCAGTTATCATGGTTTCCATTCACATAATAACTTAGCATTTTCGAAACTGTCCTATGTACTCGCTCCATTCTCCCATTCGCCTGTGGATGAAATGGACTGGTCTGCAATTTTTTTAATTCTCAATAAACGACATAACTGTGACATTAATTCAGAGATGAAGCTCGTTCCCTGATCTGTAATTATGGTATCAAGCACCCCAAACTTCAATAACCAGGTACTGACTAAAGCTTGTGCTACCGTACTTGCGTGTTGGCCTGGTATCGTGACCATGGATAGAAACCATGAAAAGTGATCAATTACTGTTAAAACATACTGATTCCCTGCTGGTGTTTTGTTGTATGGGCCACAAATATCTAGCCTGATAAACTTGAATGGTTTTGAAGCCTCTGGTACCCGTTTCAATAGAATTCTTGTGTGCATCACATCCACTCGCTGCACACACGGAGCACCACAATTTGCTACGTATTGTTTCACATCCCTTCTCCAAGTGTGCGGCCAAAATCGTACTGCTACTCGTCTTCCCATTGCTCGACGACCACCATGCCCCGAGAGCATATGATCATGGGCATCCTTTAAGACTTCCTCTCTCAAACTCTTTGGTACCGCTACCCGTGGTCTGCACCTGGTAACTCTACACAACAAATTTCCCTCCACAATGAAATGTGGAGGAGTTCTAAAACTCTGGCACTCCTCATCCTCTGCTTTTGCCCTCTGCCATTCCACAACACTCTTACCCATTACTTCTAATGTGTCTAATTTGCAACTTAATGCATCTGCATTCTCGTATTTCTTCCCTGGATTATGGATTACTTCAAAGTCACATTCACTTAATTTTAGAGCACACCGTGTTAATCGACTAGAAGGATCCTTGAGTCCCAGTCACCATCTCAATGCTGCATGATCCGTCACAACCTTAAACTTCCTATCATTAATGTAACAACGAAAATACTTTACTCCATATATTACAGCCAACATCTCCTTTTCCGTTGTGGAATAATTCCGCTCTGCCCTATTTAACTGTCCAGAAGCATACGCCACTGGATGCTTCTGTCCATTCACCATTTGCCTCAAAACACATCCTACTGCACCATTTGAAGTGTCACATGATGATATGAAGTTTTCTGCAAAATTCGGAAATACCAACACTAGACCAGAAACTAATCTCATCTTTAATTAATCGAAAGCTTCGTGACATTCCTCTGTCCATTGAAATTTAACCCCTTTCTTTAAAAGCTTTATTAATGGCTCAGCTATTTTAGCAAAATCTTTAACAAATTTACGATAATATGAAAATAACCCAATATATGATTGTAATTGCTTCGTTGTATGTGGTGTCAGAAAATTCTGAACTGCCTCTGTTAACCGAGGATTGGTTTGAACCCCTTGTTTACTGATTACATGACCTAAATATTTGACCTGCATCTGTGCAAAATTACATTTTTCTAAATTTAATGTCAACCTTGCCAACCGCAATCTTCGAAAGACTTCTCTTAAACGTGATACATATTATGGTGTAGCCTTCGAAAATACTGTAATGTCTTCTAAGTAAACCATACATTCCTTTGATTTCAATCCCCTTAAAATCCCATCCAATAATCTCCGAAAAGTTGCTGGTGCATTCTTCAACGCGTATATACTGATAGTGTCCCCCAGGAACAATAAAAGCTGCCTTTGCCCTATTCTCTGGCGCTACTTCAAACTGATTGTACCCATTCCGTAAATCCATTGTCGTAAAATACTTATATTGTCCCAGATTGTCCAATGTGTGTGCGATATTCAGAATCAGATATGCATCCGAAATGGTTTTCGCATTCCGAAACCTATAATCACAAGAAAACCTGTATTTCCTTGTAGCATCCACTGACTTCTTACGTACGAGAACTACAATGCTTGAATATTGACTATCACTATGCTCTATGATTCCATCCTGTGGTAGTAGTTGTATAAACTACTCTAGTAGCAGTTGCATATGACATGGTATCCTATATGGTTTCCTAAACACTGGTGTATTATCCTTCTTTGGTATGTGATGGTTCATAATCGGTGTTGCTGGTAACCTACCCTCCATTCCGAATAAATCGCTAAATGTCAATAATAGTTCCTCAACGCGATCCTGTCATCTCCCTGCAAATGCTGTAATTTTCGCCTTAATTGCGCTGCATTGATGTTTTGCTTACGGCTTGCCTCTAAACCCTACCTATCGAGGTCATCTTCATCAAAAAACCCCAACATGGCAAATAACAACCCTTTCAACAAGCTAAAATCCGCTCTGCTGAAGTTATCTATACTTACAGGAACTCTATAATCTCCTTCCACTTAACTTGTGTGAGCTAAACTCCTCTGCACAAAACACTGTGCATTATCAAAGTCCTCATTACTCGAGAGTGGCTCCACCATGTACAAAGTATCCTTTGGTAAGACAGTATTTATTGAAACCCAAACTATCTTCCCTGTACCCGCCGGTATGTATCCTGCTGATCGATCTTTAATGAATCCGTTCGCAGTTTAGCTGGCATCACCTTCATGTTAAGTGCGCCTTGCGACATTTACCGATTCGCAAATGTTTCCCCCATGTGAAACACTGTTCCACTGAGTTCCACTGTTTGTTGCCAAAGATCTATCTTCGCACTGTCATCTTTCAAGGAAGTCCAGTCCGAGAATCACCGAATACCCCTCACCCACACATGGTAACACCTCTACCTGCTTACTAAACTTAGTTCCTGCAATCATGAATTGAAATACTATCGTAACCAATGACTCCACTTTTTTTATCTCCCAGCCCACGCGACCTATAATGTGGTGGCTCAAGCCTTCTCCTTCTAACTAGGACCAGACTCATAACAGACACGTGTGCTCCCGTGTCAACCAGAAACCTTTGTTCCCTTCCATTCACCAAGCCTAATAACCAGCATTCTGTCTGTGCACCTACAAGTGCCTTACCTAATTTCACTGGGACTGTTCTCCTATGGTTGAAGCAATCACATTCTCGTTTAACGGCTGCTGCCACCGAAGTTCCCCTCTATTTTTACTCATGCAGTTCACTTTCCGGTGACCCATTTTCCCCTTATGAGTAACACTGCAACTGATGCTGACATTGCCTCCTAATGTGCCCTACCTGGACGCAACCAAAACACTTCATTTACACTGCCAGGACTCTATACTCCACCCTTTGCTTCGTAGTATAATCTACCTCCTCTACGTATGTGGCAATCCTTAGAGCCGCCGCAGGATCACTGGGCTTCTCCATTCCCACCCAACGTGACAGCTCCAGCGGTGCTTCCTGCAAAAACACAAGTAACGCCCTGTTCTCGGTCTCTTGTAACATCACTTTATTAGTCTCACCATTCTGTGACAGTTCGAATGTTTGTGCATTCAGTTTTTGAATCCTGTCTGAGAAAACCTCCACAGTCTCATTTCTCCTCATAACTAACGCACTAAATCTTTCACAAAAAAACATGGTACTATTATGTTTTTGGTTCCTCTGGTGTAACCCAGCCTCAAGCTCTGAAAACATCCCACATTGTTCAACGTTTCGTGGTACAATATGTATGACTTGGCCTCCCTTATTAAGCGTAACTTCGTCACTCTCAACATTACAACATCCAACCACCTATTGGCCTCAGCCATTGTGATAATGTCATTAAGGAATACCGACAAATACTCCATTGCTTTACCTGAAAAGGGGTTAATCAATGCCGCGACTGCCAGGTCAATCGGGCTATGACACTCCATGACTTGTAATTTACTTTCACCCGATGTCCCTTCCCCTACTCGCAGTGCCTCAAATCTCCCTGCTAATTCTTCATATTTTTCTTTGCCACTTATCCTCGCCTCTGACAATACCCGAATTTGCTCTGTTAGAGTGGCTACAGCTTCTGCTGTAGTCACTGCCACAGCCTCCGCTGCTTGCTGTGTTTCCACCATCCTTGCTTATGGCTCCACTGTTGCCACCAATTTCACTCTGCTACTCCTGAAACTTAGTTCTTGTGGCGAATCATCACCCATCTACAATCGAAACAATTGCACACCAAATGTCCAAATCTATTACAAATAAATCAATTCTTTGGCACCCACTTTGTACGTGGTAACCCGTGGCCTGACAGGTTACAAAAATTACATTGCTTCGGCGCTATGTTGTCATGTCCCCCATTTCCCCTGAATCCAGATAAATCTACAGGCCCCTCTGGCATTACAAAAGACACCTGTAAAAAGTCCATCCTAATTAACAAAAGAATGACACATAAGCCATAAACCAAACATCACTCACCCATCCACATCCTGCTCATGTGCAGGTGAACAGTCCTGCTTTCCTCCCTATACTGGTATGGACGAACACCTCCCGAATGACAAGAAGTAACAAGAAGTGTACGACCACCCATCACAAATGCAACCAAATACCTCAACTACCCCTCTACACACCACAATGCTACTTGCTCGACGTAAGTTGTGGGAGTGGAAATCTGGCACTAGCGTTGTAACCGGCACCACTTCCGACACCACCAATGCGGGGTTGAGGGGTAGAACCTGAGACTCCAGATGGCCGAGCTGAAGCCGGGACCACCACGCCATATTTCGTCAAGAGGTGAAGCAAGTTCAAGAGTGCAGAGTGATACAGCGGTATTCAGTAACATTTATTTATTCAGCTAATTTACAGTACTCTATGGTGAAGCATAATGTCGGCATGCCGCCTGCACGTTGTGCCCCGAGTCCAGCTGGCTCAGCAGACTCGTATCCTGGTATGTCGACGCCGCTGCAGCCGTCATCAAGGCCACTCTGCTTGAAGTTGGTCGCACTCTCCCTGGTCGCCGCCCGCCAAGGCTTTGAGACTTGCACCGCACTGCTGCCCGTGATTCCGGAGACTGATACAGTCTCTGGTCCTCGCCGCCCTATGGCCCGTCTGGCCTGCTCTGTTCGACCATAGGACGAAGGTGGATGTACTGGTCACCGGCGACCTTTGGGCCGCCACTGATTCCATGACAGGACCAGACTCGAACCCACACCCTCCTGGACGCTGTGCTGCAACTTGCTGCTAGTGGTGCTTGCTGGATGACAACACCTGCCGCCGTCTCTGGTGCTGTTGCAGCGCTGCTGCGCCTCCCGCAGAATACGCCTCGCCCAGACCCCGGTACGCCAGGTGAAAAGCAAATGTTGCCCATAGACTCGAGTGGAACCAAGCCCCTCTTGGACCCGCTGTAGATCGCTGTCACTGCCCTCTTTCAGGCAGACCGTGCAATCTCAAATTTCCAGGCTACCATTCCATCCCATCCTGGTGTTGTGTCCTTAGAGGTGGAATATAGCCCGAACAAGTACACAGAAATGAAGTACAAGTTTATGCAGAATACTTATAACATTGCTGCCAGACTGGCCCCTATAAGCGCAGACCAGCACAGGTCCGTCCCGCTCGACTGACCTGGCACACTCCGTCAAGCTAAAATTGCCCGTCTATTTATATTGGTTTCTCCCTCACTTCTGACGTACTGTCAGAGAGAAACAGAAACTATGGCAGGGATTCCCACAAGTCAGCCATTTACAAATTGCCACTCTTGGCTCCGACATAGCGCCCCACCTCATATATCACAATAACTTAAAGCAAAGCTGCTGTTTCCTGCCTCTTTGTTGTTCCACTCGAAAAAAATTGTGTGTGCAATACCACTGTCACAGCTCCGCGTCCACAAGTGCCATGTTTACCTTGCCTGGCCTGGCCTGGTCTGCCAGCAGCCCCAGATTTCTTTGCCCAACCGCGCCTTCATTGATTTTTGATAAAATTTCCCTTTGCCTCGACTATGCATGACACTAGAGCAGCAATTTTCTCTGGATCAGCACAAGCTCCTTCACCATTCACTAGGCTCCATAAGATTTTTTATTTCTTGGATGGCGATGAGGAAATTTTTTGGACATGGGAGGAGATATGCAATCTGAACACAGTTCATCACTGCTGTCATGTGTCTTAGATGTTGTTCTAGTTATCTTTGAAAAAATGACAGATCGTCCATACAAGAAAGACATGTCACTCATTTAAACTGTCAAAGCAGTTTGTCCATCATACACTAAGGTGGCTGGAATGTTACAGTGTCGAAACAGTGAAACTTTACACACCCAGAGGCTGCCAGGAGTTATGAAGGCAATCTCTTCCCAGTCAACCTCATTAACCTCGATTTGCCAATAGCCTGTGTGCATGTCCAATGTTGAGAAACACTCAGCTCCTCTAAGACAGTTTAGGATGTCAACAATGCGCAACAGTGGGCAAACATTTTTCTTCATTATTTTGTTCAGTCATCTGTAGTCAATGCAGAAATGCCATGTACCATCCTTTTCCTTTACAACAACCACAGAAGAGGACCAAGGACACTCTGAAGATTCAATGATGCTATCTTGCACCATCTCTCCATCTTCTTCCAGTTTATATGGCACTAAGATGGTGACACCCTGTACAAATGCTGGATAAATAGTGTATGATTAGCAGTGTTGGTACAGTATTTTACTTTTTTTTTTTACCATTTCCCACTTAGCCTGTCACTTCTCCATTCCGGATTAAATGGCATCTGCAAATTGGCACATACCAGCTAACAGTTGCCAATGTTGTTCTTCAGTCAGGCCACATCCTATTGGCAGTTCGATAGTAGCTTCCTTTCCTGCGTTGCCTGTGGTGGTAGTGGAGCACAATTCTTTGCTGATGGCATTAATCTGCCTATCTTGGATTGGTTCAGTCGAACCTATGCACACACCTTTGATGATGAGTTGTATTTTCTCATGACAATTAGTGATCTAGGGTTTTCCTGGACCACCTAAAATGTTTATCATCATTGCTGGTAAGTGATTTTTTTATGAGCCTCAGTAGCTTTTGGCAACTGACAAAATCTTCAGAGTTTAACTGAACATCTGGACTGACGACCACAACTGATCTCGTTGATAATGGTGGAACAACAAAGTCTTCAATGGCACACAATTGCATAGACCAGTGTTTGTTATATATGGTACAGCTTCATCACTCTGGAGCACTCATCTTCCAGAATATACGACTAGTAACGAATGCAACAAGTCCCGCCTGAGAATAACCTTATGACTATATTATGAGAAAATGACAAATTCAAAGGGCAGTGTTCTGTCATACATAGTTATTCTTACAATACATGTTCCTGTTGACTGAAAGTACTTCCCATTTGCATCTTTCAGCACAACCACTTTTATATCACAGAACACAGTCTTCTTTAGCTGGTGATGATAAGCATTTGACATGACAGAAAAGCAAGTCTGAGTCGACTAATGTCGGGACAGGTTAGCTGTCAATGACCATGTCACAGAGATTTCAAGACACCTGAGTGACTCATCTATGGAGGAATTTCATCTGTGGTGACCTCACATTGACAGATCATCGCCTCACTTAGTTTTCTTGAATTCACTAGTAAATCAAGCTACTGGTACCTTTGTGGAGGAATGGCTGTGGTGTGTTGGGGAGTGATGTCATCCATGGTATGGTGATAGGCTTTGTCTCCCAGGTTGACTGTAATTGTCTGTGCTTGACTGTGTTACTGGAACTGCTGTGATTGTTGGCATCTGGCAGCATAGTAGTTCCCAAAAACCCTCTTCTTTCTCTGCAATAGTATACTATGCGTCCAGGGCATCCATAGTAGAAACATACTGGTGTGCTGTAACATCACCTTTGCTATGCAAACCATTGAAAGTTGTACCTCCCATCAGCTCACCACAATATCACAGAGCAGAAAATGTGTTTCCTAAGAATATTGTTGCATTACTGATCACAATTCTTGTAACTTCTATAATCCAGCATGCAGGTACATTGTACCTTACAAAAGGTGTGAATTTTACAGACTTTTAGTATGTTGTATGTAGAGGTGTGTAGTGTAAAATTCTAGATTGGAACCTCAAGAACCATGGCAGTTGCATCCAACAGTCCAAGCTCAACATCCAGAACCCCCTCTCTCTACCCTCAATGAGGTATAGGTGTGTAACTACACAGACAACCAATTTCTCATTTATACAAAAAAAATCCCCATTATATCTAATAAAATGTCATTTCTTAATAGCTAAACGTATATTTAAAGAATGAAAGTTATTATAAGTGAAAAAAAACATTTAACAGGATACAGAATTGCACAACAAAATTAATGCCTTAACCTCCTTAGTCCATATTGCAAATCAAATAGGATATCAACTTCTTCCTCCTCAGCAATGGCAATGGCAGTTACGGTTTTGCTATTGCTGTAATCCCCTTTCAGCATCCTCCTCGTCTATGTTCAACTGGGAAAAGGCCAAAACAAGGTTTGAAAATGACAGAGCACCAGAGCCATAATGTTTTGCAGCTGCAGGCCCTGTGCTACATCCCTTCACACATTTGCAAAAATCATTTTCACAATGAATCGGCAGCTACATTTTTCATTGTTACTGGAATCGGCCCTCCTCTTTTTGCGTCCAGCCAAAACTGATGGAGTCTTTTTGTTTACCCAGCCATGCCTGTGCTTTTAGGTTTGAAACGAATGGCACTGGGTGACTTGGTGGCAATCTCACAAGTCGGAATTTGACTTCTGCCAGTGACTGACCATTGTGGCTGTTCATGTGTAAACATACAATGTCACAAGAAATATTTCCCCTGCTTCAGAAATTTGGCAAGCAGTTGTGGTTGTCTACTTGTAAATACCAAGTCAGACAGGAACGGTTTTTCTCACAAATGGCACTAACTTTCTTTCCTTGTTCTAATAGGACTGAAGTAGTATGAAGGGGAAGAATATTCTGTGGATTGAACTTGCATGGTGCTGATGAATACAAAACACTGAGGGAATTATAACATCACATCAGTACCTTTTTGTGCCTGCTTAACCACAATGTCCTTTAGCAGCCATTTCAGTCACCAACATCAAAATGGAGCTGCTTCTGTTGGTGTGTTGGATAAAAAGTTTTCTTGTGATACTGTAATAACTGTTGTGGATGAGTTAAAAAACTAAAAAATAAAAAAGGTAACCATCAACTGCTGCATATCTGTACATCCGAAGGTTCATTTCTTCTCTTATCAGAGTTAATGTTGCACGCAGTGCGGACTTTGTGTCCCTGCTGATATGAGCTTCAAAGAAGATATGCACTGGAAAGGGTGCAAGGTCAAATTTTAACAATTTTGTCAGATTACAGCAGATTGCCTGGCAAATCGAACTCTTTGGAGGAGTTCAGATCTACAAATTTTCCCCCACCATTTTCTTCATGCAGTTGATGCCAATTTCTTGAGCTAAATGACAATTCACTTCTTCATGACCATTTGCTCCTGTGTTGACACCATTTACTTAGTCTCAAAGAGTAACAGATGTTCAAAGAACCATGCACTCAATTTATCAGTATAAAGATATTACATCTAGGTGTCATTCAGACGTTCCTGAATGTACCTCGGGGAACATCTTGCATTTGTTCACAGATGAGCTCATCGAGACAGCACACTATCTGTTATGCTGCTACTATCAGTCAGCCCTACGAAACTCTTCAATGCTGTCAATAGGACCTGTCCTGTTGTCATGCATGATCAGACATCTGGTCAGAATCTTCCAAAACAACGAATAATGAATTAATCCTAAGCCACGAATTTGTCAAATTTCTAAGAATCTATTTTGTCTTTTAGGCTGATCATGTCCTGGCAGTACAGACACACACTCTCAGCATAGTTTAAATAATCTGCATCGAAGGAAACAGGGAATTATTTTTACAAAAAACTCAACATGGAGAGGCAAGTCACCCCTCTGTTCAGCTTTATAGCACTTTTGGTAGGGCACCCACACAGAAGTATCAAGTCCATGGCCTAGTACGCAGTACTTTGTGAAGAAGCCTCATTTTCAACAATGGTTCAAGCAGTGATGGGAGATGGTGGTGGATCGTTGGAGAGTACCAACTACTTTGGGTGTCCAAAGAACACCAGCCCACTAAGTCACCAAAATGTCATATACAAGCAGAAATGAAAATCTCATTGCTTGGTTGGTTTGTGGGATTAAAGGGACCAGACTACTATGGTCATCGGTCCCTTGTTCCATAAAAACTAAAACCACCTGAAGAGAATAAAAAACGAACAACAGGAAAGACAGCAGACGAAACAGGACATGAAATACTCTGACAGAGACCAGACAAAACATATTAAAACACACAGTGTGACGGTGGTTGGCCAACCATAGAGAAAAAGAGGAAAAGCCAACCACCAAGAACACTTTAAAAACTCAGTTTAAAATCAGAGGCTAAAAGCCAGAATCAACACTAAAAAAAAAAAGAAAACACTCAGATTAAAGGATAAAAACCCCCTGCCAGAATAAAACACAAAACCAAGTCCACCATGGCAGAGTCATTTGATAAAAGAGCAGAGAGCGTGTCAGGCATTGCAAAAGTCTGCCTGAGCACGGTTAAAAGGGCGCACTCCGACAGAATATGGACCACCGTCAAGGACGCCCCACAACGACAAAGAGGAGGATCCTCACGACACAGTAAATAACTGTGCGTGAGTCGAGTGTGGCCAATGCGGAGCCGACAAAGGACGACTGAGTCCCTGCGGTTGGCTTGCATGGATGACCGCCACACAGTCGTCGTGTCCTTGACGGCACGGAGTTTGTTAGGGGTGGTCAGATCGCACCATTCAGCATCCCAAAACGAGAGCACTTTGCAGCGTAAGACTGCCCGCAAATCAGCTGCCAAGAGGCCAATCTCCAGAGATGGCGCACTGGTGGCCTCTTTCGCCAGGTGGTCAACAGTTTCATTGCCGGGTATACCAACATGGCCTGGGGTCCAAAGACCACAGACCTGCCGCTACGGACGAGAGTATGCAGGGACTCCTGGATAGCCATCACCAGATGAGAACGAGGGAAACACTGGTCGAGAGCTCGTAAACCGCTCAGGGAATCGCTACAGATAACGAAGGACTCACTTGAGCAGGATATACTCTAGGGCACGAAAGAAGGTGACCAGCTCAGCAGTGTAAACACTGCAGCCAGCCGTCAATGAACGTTGTTCAGAATGGTCCCCTAGAGTTAGTGCATAACCGACTAGACCAGCAACCATAGAAACGTCGGTGTAGACAACGCCAGAGCCCTGATACGTGGCCAGGATGGAATAAAAGAGCCATCGGAAGGCCTCCGGAGGGACTGAGTCCTTCGGGCCATGTGCCAAGTCGAGCCGAAGGCAAGGGCGAGGCACACACCACGGGGGTGTACGCAGAGGGGCCCGGAAAGGAGGTAGAACAGGGAAACACCCAAGCCAGGAAAGAAGCTGTTTGACATGTACGGCGATCGGACAACCCAACCGGGGCCGACGTTCTGGCAGATGAACGACTGACTGCGGGAAGAGGACACGATAATTTGGATGCCCAGGCAAGCTAAAAACATGGGCAGCATAAGCAGCCAGTAATTGTTGGCGTCGGAACCGCAGTTGAGGGACACCTGCCTCCACAAGTATGCTGTCCACAGGGCTGGTTCGGAAGGCACCAGTGGCAAGGCGTATCCTGCTGTGGAGGATTGGGTCCAGCACCCGCAACGCAGATGGGGATGCTGAGCCATAAGCCAGACTCCCGTAGTCCAGACGGGACTGGATTAACGCCTGGTAAAGCCATAGGAGAGTAGATCGGTCGGCGCCCCACCTGGTGTGGCTCAGGCATCGCATAGCATTTAGATGCCGCCAACACGCCTGTTTAAGCTGCCGAATATGAGGCAGCCAAGTCAACCAGGCATCAAAAACCATCCCCAAAAACCTATGTGACTCCACCACTGTAAGAAGCTCGCCGTCAAGATAAAGCCATGGCTCCGGGTGAACAGTGCGTCGCCGGCAGAAATGCATAACGCAGGTCTTGGCTGTGGAAAACTGAAAACCATGTGCTACAGCCCAAGACTGCGCCTTGCGGATTGCGCCCTGTAGCTGACGTTCAGCAGCTGCAATGCCAATAGAGCTGTAGTAAAGGCAGAAGTCGTCAGTATACAGGGAAGCGGAGACAGTATTTCCCACGGCCGCAGCGAGCTCGTTAATAGCTATTAAAAACAGACACACACTGAGAACAGAACCCTGTGGCACACCGTTCTCCTGGACTTGAGAGCAACTATATGAGGCCGCGACGTGCAGAAAATTGCGGATATAGATCGGCAGAGGACCCTGAAGACCCCATCCATGAATCGTATAAAGGATGTGATGACGCCATGTCGTATCATACGCCTTCCGCGTATCGAAAAAGACAGCAACCAGATGCTGATGGCGGGCAAAGGCAGTACGGATGGCAGACTCCAGGCTCACCAGATTGTCGGCGGCGGAGCGGCCTTTACGGAACCAACCCTGAGACGGAGCCAGAAGGCCTTGAGACTCCAGTACCCAATTCAAGCGCCGGCTCACCATCCATTCAAGCAACTTGCAAAGAACATTGGTGAGGCTAATGGGACGGTAGCTGTCCACCTCCAAAGGGTTCTTCCCTGGTTTCAAAGTGGGGACAACAAGACTTTCCCGCCATTGCGACAGAAACTCACCCTCGACCCAAATGCGGTTGTAAAGATCGAGGAGGCGTCACTGGCAGTCCTCTGAAAGGTGTTTCAGCATCTGAGAGTGGATGCTATCTGGCCCAGGAGCGGTATCAGGACAAGCAGCGAGGGCATTTCGAAATACCCGCTCACTGAATGGAACATTGTACAATTCAGGATGGTGAGTGCGAAAAGAAAGACTCCGATGTTCTATCCGCTCCTGTAGCGGAAGCCCAAGGGGTAGTTGGCAGAAGTGGAATTCATAGCAAAGTGCTCTGCCAAGCAGTTTGCAATGACGTCAGAGTCAGTACAAACTGCTCCATTCAGTATGAGTGCAGGGACACTGACAGGGGTCCGATAGCCATATAGGCGGCGAATCTTGGCCCAGACCTGCGATGGAATGACATGGAGGCCAATGGTGGACACATACCGCTCCCAGCACTCCTGCTTGCGTTGGGGGATAATGCAGCGGGCTCGCGCACGCAGCCGTTTGAAGGCAATAAGGTGGTCGATTGAGGGATGTCGCTTGTGACGCTGGAGCGCCCGTCGGCAAGCTTTAATCGCTTCAGCTATCTCAGGCGACCACCAAGGCACAGTCCGCCGCCGAAGGGACCCAGAAGAATGAGCAATGGCAGATTCGGCGGCAGTAACGATGCTGGTGGTGACCGATTGAACCACTGCATCAATGGCATTGTTAGAGAGAGGCTCAATAGCGGCAGTGGAGGAGAACAAGTCCCAGTCAGCCAGATTCATAGCCCATCTGCTAAGGCGCCCAGAAGACTGACGCTGTCGCAGTGACAGAAAGATCGGAAAGTGGTCACTACCACACAGGTCGTCATGCACTCTCCATTGGACAGACGGTAAGAGGCTAGGGCTACAGATGGAAAGGTCAATAGCGGAGTATGTGCCATGTGCCACACTGAAGTGTGTGAAGGCACCATCATTTCAGATCGAGAGATCGAGCTGCGCCAATAAACGCTCAACGATGGCGCCTCGACCTGTTGCCACTGACCCACCCCACAGATGGTTATGGGCGTTAAAGTCGCCCAGTAACAGGAAAGGTGGAGGCAATTGAGCTATCAGAGCAGCAGGACATGCTGCGCGACATCACCATCTGGTGGAAGGTAAAGACTGCCGACGTTAACAGCTTGTGGCGTCCACATCCAAACTGCGACAGCCTCTAAAGGTGTGTGGGGAGGTACATACTCGCTGTGAAGAGAGTTCAGGACATAGATGCAGATGCCACCAGACACCCTTTCATAAGCTGCCCGGTTCTTATAATAACCCTGATAGCCACGGAGGGCGGGGGTTCGCATTGCTGGAAACCAAGTTTCCTGCAGACCAATGCATAGGAAAGGGTGAAGGCTGATAAGTTGGCAGAGCTCAGCTAGATGGTGGAAGAAACCGCTGCAGTTCCACTGGAGGATGGTGGTGTCCATGGCTGAGAAAGGCGTGATGGGACTGGGAAGGGAGATTACGCCGCTGGGTCACCTGCTGCCTCCGATTTAGCACCTGTGATAGTGCTTTCCATGGCGTCTGATGGACCGGCGAGATTGAGGTCCTCAGCGGACGCCAGAATCTCAACGCATCCTCAGATGCAGAGCTGGAAGGTTGCGGTGGGATGGCTGCCACCACGAGTTCCTTGGGCTGAGAGCTCTTCTTGGGTTTCTCACGCCGTTCCTTGGGTCGCACCGGCTGGGAGGGCTTCACCGATTCAGTCTCTGAGACGGAGGAGGATCGTGAAGGCCTACGACCAGCTGATTGCGGGCACTTGTGCCATTGTCGGTCGTCAGGCTTCTCGCTGGTGGAAACCTGGGAAGGGAGGGACCCAAGGGACCCCTTGCGAGCGTGAGAAGCCGAAGAAGTTGGACGGACGTCCCCTATGGGTGGGATGGTGTTGCTCCTGAGGTAGGTGGCGCAGGAGCAACCCAGTGGGTAGAGCCCCCCCACTGGTGAGGGGGCAGGAGGAGTTGTACTACTCGTCGATCCGGCCACAATTGGAGAAACAGACGGGGCTAGCACAGTTGTTGTAGCAGCAGCGTAGGAAGATAGCATTCTCACAGGATGGAGTCGGTCGTATTTCCTTTTGGCCTCAGTATAGGTTAGTCGGTCCAGGGTCTTGTATTCCATGATTTTACGCTCTTTCTGGAAAATTCGGCAGTCTGGCGAGCAAGGTGAATGGTGCTCCCCGCAGTCGACACAGATGCGAGGCGGGGCACATGGAGTATTGGGATGTGATGGGCGTCCGCAATTTCGACATGTGAGGCTGGAAGTGCAGCGAGAAGACATATGGCCGAACTTCCAGCACTTAAAGCACCGCATCGGGGGGGGGGGGGGGGATATAGGGCTTAACATCACATCGGTACACCATCACCTTGACTTTTTCCGGTAATGTATCCCCTTCGAAGGCCAAGATGAAGGCACCGGTAGCAATCTGACTTTCTTCGGACCCCGATGAACGCACCGGACGAAATGTACACCTCAGTGCTCTAAATTGGTGCGCAGCTCTTCATCAGACTGCAAAAGAAGATCCCTATGGTAAATAACTCCCTGGACCATATTTAAACTCTTATGGGTTGTGATCGTAACGGCAACATCCCCCAACTTGTCACAAGTGAGTAACCGTCGTGACTGGGCAGAGGATGCCATTTGTATCAGGACTGACCCGGAATGCATTTTTGACAAGTCCTCCACCTCCCCAAACTTGTCCTCTAAATGCTCGGCGAAGAACTGATGCTTTGTGGAGAGAAAAGACTCCCCATCAACCCTCGTACAAACTAAGAAGCGGGGCGAATAGCTGCTACTGCCATCCTGAGACTTACGTTCCATGGTGTGGCCAGGGAGGGGAACGTTTTCGGATCGTACTTCTGAGCGTTAAACTGAGCCCGAGAACGCTTAGAGACTGCTGGCGGCTGGCCACCAGCGAGAGACGATGTACCACGCTTCATTGCGGGTCATCCACCCTGATGCTACCTACTCCGACCAAGGGCCCTCCCCATGGGCGCCACCCAGCCACGGCAAGAGCCACCTGGCAGGATGGCCGTTGCCGGGAGTCCCGATACCCCAGGAGGATAAGCATCTACTCCTTGGCATACGTGGGGAGTTAACGGCGCAGGCATCAGTAGAGCGAACCCTGTGTTATCAGGGGGCTACAACCAACAGGGTACACGGCGGCCCCACCACAACGGACTGGCTACCGTGCTGGATGTTAGGTAACATGTGGTCCATGGTCGCCGTCAGTGCAGAAAGAGGCACTGCACAGTGCAAGGTGTTATCTGCACGCAGAAAAAGAGTCATGCCCAAGAGATGGAGAGCAGACAGGACTGCAGTTCAACGGTGTATAAGCTGGCGAAAGGTCTGATCGCAAGATGGACACAATGCACCAAGTAAGGCGCCCTTCCCCAATCGGCTCGCTCTTCGGAAAATTTTGAGAGATGGAGGTCAAACCCAACAGGGGACTATCATACAAGGCCGAAAAGTTTGAGACTCCTTTTAGTCGCCTCTTACGACAGGCAGGAATACCGCGGGCCTATTCTAACCCCCGAACCCGCAGGGGGATCTCATTGCTTGGTGGAGCGTTTGAGGTTGATAAACATTGACTGTTCAAGCAACTCCATTTTGCTTCTAAAAATGTTGCAAAATTAAAGTTATAATGCTGACTAAGCACTTTTTGCTTTTTTAATAATATGAGAAATTTTATCTTTCTTTCAAGCTCTGTGTCTTGTTTAGTATCTGATGCAAAGAGACTTCTCCCATGAAAATTTTAGGAAATTTAAATCTGCACAAGAAATGCACGACTGCTTTTTGTCATGGAATTCATTGGGGGAAAGTTCAAAAATTCTGACCATTTGTAAGATACCACCCACCACTATCCACCTTTTTAAGTACCTGCTGATTAGACTATTTGTATTTTGTTTCAATTCAAAAATGTTAAGTTATATTCATTGGATATAAGCTGCATAGCTTCCACATCTATTAATACACTGTTTTTATGTATAGTTGTTATCTTGTAAAGTAATATGTGGTGACCTAATAGCTACAACTAACCCAAAAGGATAAAACATTCGGTCAGTTGCCACTACAATCATGTGCGATAAAACCATCTCCGATTCTGGTGCATGAAGATTTGCAAACTGAACTAGAAGAAAGAGGAACCTTAGCCTACGCACCAACCCAATCATCTAAAGGAATATACATTTGACTGTGTCTTAAAAATGAAGAGATCTGAAAGGGTTGTAAAATATGAAAGACTTTTCTACAAGAAATTTACATTATTCTGCTGTAAAGTAGCTACACAACAGATTTGTAACAATGTTCAACAACTTTATAGGAGCAAGCACAGTAACTGAAGTAGAAAGTTATGACCAAAAGTTGCGAAATCAGTCAAGGTGACTCATCCCAGGGAAATTGTAGAATATAATCAATTCATTGGAGTTGTAGGTTGAGTCAGTGACAGCCTTGTACATAATCACGTTCAAAAAAAAATACATATACTTGATCTGATAATAGTGAATGCTTGATGTCTTGACAGAGTAGCAAGTGGACTGCATCAGAAAACCACATTCGCCTTAGCTGAGTTAAAGAAAGCCATACGTAGGGGCTTATTGTTTCACAGAAAAATCAAGCAGCAAAGCAAAGATGGTCTAGTAGTAGTTCTATTGAGAGCTCCTTTAACTCAAATGAGAAAAAAAAAGGACCAGTTGCTGTACTGGCCAAAATGACATGGGACTGGATGGCACAGGACATTGTCTACTATGGACATGAAATGTTGGTACAAGGTTCTATCATGCTACTCACTAGTCAGAATGAAGTTCGTAAAAAGCAAAGTGAATTTATGTTTCATTGCAAATAAGAACTGATCTTGAACGGTGTGATACCTCATATCATCATTCATGTTGGAATTTCAAAAGTACAACTAAAACACGGTGAAAAACTTTAGATTAAAAAAAATTTCTTACACAACACTTTTCAGTGGCATATAGGGTCTGTTCAAAAAATTCCAAATTTGTCCACAAAATTTTTCTATGATTACCTTTTACTTGTTGTGCATGGTCTCCACTGAAATATTCTCCTCAACTTGGTACACTGCTCGCAATGCAGTTTCCACTTCCAGAAGCAGTCTTGGTATACCCCTTAATCGATTGTGTGAAGTGCCATCTGCAAATTTTCTTTTATCTCATCTATTGGTGAAAATCTTTGTCCTTTCCAACAGAGTTTTCAACTTTGGAAATAAAATGAAGTCTACAGGAGTCAGGTCTGGAGAGTACGGAGGATGAGCAAGCACAGTGATTTTGTTTCTGTGGAACAGTCATGGACCAACAGGGATGAATGTGCAGGTGCATTATCATGATGCAAGAGGCATAAATTGTTTCGCCACATTTCAGGTTGTTACCTTCTCACATTTTATTGCGGGTGTCACATGTCCTGAGAGTACCATCGATTAACAGTTTGTCCCTGTGGCACAAAGTGATCCTTCAAAGCCAAAGAAAACTATCAAAACTAGACATGATTGCCGCAAACGTTCTTTAAATAAAAATATGGCATTTCAGTCTTTGATCGCTATTTTTTATTTTCTGCAACTCTGAGATTGCCACTAAAGGAAGAAGAGTTGCAGAAAGAACTAGGTATTATTAAGCAAGTAAGCTAATGGATACAGGTCACAAAATGTTACACGTATGTTTAACAAGATCAAAAACAAATCCACGGGTATCAGTAATGGTTCTAGGAAAATTAAAGTTAAGAAGTAGTTTGTCACCCTAACATACAAAGGGCATGTGTTGGAAAGAAACATCGCTGTGGCATTCCAGAATGAAGGGCAAATGGCACATAGACTAAGACATAAACCAGCAACGGAAAAAAAACAACAATTCTGGAGCATACAAGATCAAATGTGCTCAATGTGACAGTTATTATATAGGACAGACAGGGCGGAATTTTGAAATTCGATACAGGGAACATTGCAGTCATAGCAATCGAACAGCATTTGAAGCTCATGTAAAACATGAAGTGAGTAATATAAATGAACAAATGGAGGTGCTACATAAAGCTCCAAAAAGTCTCTATCTTAACATGCTCGAAGAGATTTAAATGTATGCTCACCAAAGAAAACACTCAGACCTACTACTTGATGAGCAAAGTGATTTTATTCACAGGAGTTATGAGATTTTTAAAGACCTGTTTTAGGCTTACCCTTGAATGCAACATCACGCTCCAGTAAGAACAAGCTGCAGCAGAGCGGCCCCCAGCGTACTGGCGGCGAGGTGAATTGGGCATGGCGGAAGAGGACTTTGGGTGGCATTATATACACTCCTCTCCACCACCAATCAATACAAAGAGAATGAAACACACATTTGGGTCTGTGGTCCACTCAAAAAAGATTATTCGTATGTTATT
This sequence comes from Schistocerca gregaria, assembly GCF_023897955.1. NCBI lineage: Eukaryota > Metazoa > Arthropoda > Insecta > Orthoptera > Acrididae > Schistocerca > Schistocerca gregaria. Next base: position 766,683,544 of record NC_064920.1, read on the forward strand.
ACTATAGAAATTGTTTTATTAAAAAGTATTTTCGCCATTAATATGTACGGTGAAAAAATATGCACAACTCTTATAGGTAGATGGCACTTTTTACTGTTACCAATCAGGTTTCTCCCAAACTGCGATATAAAGTTTTAAGTTATGACAGTGAACTGATAGTTCTGTACTGACAAGTTACTCTGTAACTGCAATATATGGAATGTTGGCAATTAATACATTCCAGAATTTCTTTTGTAAACTAAGATATTTCTATCAGTAACTGTATCTCTCTTGTTAATTATATTTTTAACTTTGTCTAACAGATCTGAAGATGAGCAGCTAGCCTGAAACCAGTCATTGAAAGTAAAAAATAGCGATCAAAGACTGAAATGCTGTATTTTTATTTAATGAAAATTATCACCATGGTTTTGACATTTGATCTGACCTGACAAGCTTTTTTGGTCTTGGAGAACCTTTCCTGCCCCAATGTGAAGATTGAACCTTGGTCTCAACATCATAACTGTAGACCCATGTCTCATCACCAGTTGTGATTCTCTTATGGAACATCTCATTCTCATTTGTAAGATCAAGGTTTTTCTGCTCTTTGCTCATGAGCTCTGGGACGAACTTGGTGGCGACATAATGCATTCCAGGATGCTGTGTAAGGATTTCATGACATGATCCAACTGAAATGCTACATTCTTCTGCAATCTCTTGGAAAGTCAGTCTTCGATTGGTACGCACAATTTCACTGACATTCCTGACATGAGTGTCGTCAGTAGAGATCAAAGGGCATTCTGAATTAGGGTCATCCTTAAGTTCCATCTGGCCATTTTTAAACCATGTAAATAATTTGTAGCACTGAATATGGCTTAAATACTCTTCACCGTAGGCTTCCTGCATAATTTGGTGTGTATCTGTAAAAGTTTTCTCGAGTTTCACACAAAACTTAAATCAGACACATTGCTTTCTTTAACTCTGCCATCTCGGAATTCGCAAACTATGAAATAACATTCTACTCAATACAGCACTGAACAATAACTAACAGGCATACAACGATGACACTTCCACCAGTTAGAAGCACAGGTGTGTGCAGGGATGCTAACTACATATCACTTCAACACACCATTGGCAAGAAATTATGAATGTTCCAGAATTTTTTGAACAGACCTTATACTTAGAAGCATATTTACATCTTCCATAAAACTGGTTGCACATAGAAGTAAATAAAAACATTGAGTGTCTTCCAGGAAGTATTACAATGTCCATGTGGTATTGCCACATAGGAACAAAGCTAAATTTTAAATAGATAAAAATTTACATAAGTTTAAAGTGTTACATAGTAATTTACACATCAGAATCTACCCAAAGATTTTTTATTGAAACTAGTTTCCTAAACAAAAGGGTTAAAAATGCATTAACTTCTATCAATTTTCTACTTCTTGAATGTATGTTAGAACTTACCAGTAGCATCAACAAAGCCAGCCAATATCCGACCAACACGTCCCAGTGAAGTCATGCTTTGTAGGCTCAAAGCATCATGCTCTATAATACGAAAAGGATGAAGAGTTTTGGGGGGAACAGCAAAAACTCCTTCAATTGATGATGTCTGGCTGTCTGGTGGAGAAGTATTGCTCGGCCCAATATCTTCATCTTCAGTTTGCATTCTCTGGCGGAGTTCTCTAAAGCGTTTTCGTCCTTGGTGACTTTCAAGCACTTTCCTTTCAACATCCTGATAAAATATGCAAATAAAAGGCAATAGTTACTGTACCTAACATTAGTGTCAGTAACAATTACTTCATTATTGATTTTAACCATGAACTAATACATAGGAATTCTTACTGGAACTACTCTTAGGTAGTAAGTGTCAGGCATTATTAGCTTCTCAAGTAATATGTACAGAAACTAACATTAAACAATGCATATAGTTAATTAGTCATTAAAGCTTTCTATCTATCAAAAATTTTATATGGTTCCAGAAAAAAACACAAACTGACCACAGGACTTTGCCTAGATCAGCTTTCCACCACAGGAACAAAAAAAATCTGACCTGCCATAGCCCAACGGAAGTAGCCCAATGGAAGTAGTTGTTTTCTCAGAAACAGTAGTAAGTGGATAATGTTTTTAAATTAACCCTCTTTGTTGATAAATTTGGTTGCCTATCTGCTAACCTACCAGCTGTCCTCTTTCATTTCTGCTACTGGGCACGCATTTCCCCACCAGTGACCCATGCACAGGCAAAGGCACAGGGACAGAATGATGTTCTCACCAGCTTCAGCTCAGTCACTCAGTCGAACTCTCTCTGTGCTGTCAGAGCAGGTCACGTTGAAAATACCAAAAGAAAACTCAAAACTTTAACAAAACTAAGGTTTAAGATAGCAGAAGCTATTGCTCAAGAAGGAAAATTTTGTCTGATGGGGAATTCGTCAAATAATTTTGGGAAATATTTGCATCCGCAGCAGTTCAAGAACAAACATCATCAGTGAAAACTACAAGCTTGTCACATCAAACCACAGCATAATCATTTGACAACATGGTAAATGAAATTGAAATACACTCAAAGCACAATTAAAGGACTATGTATTTTAAAGTTCAGCACTTGATGGAAGTGTTGATGTTTCAGATACAGTCCAGCTTGCAGTCAGTCTTGAATCCTGCTGAAGGAATGATCACCTGTCCACTCACAGAACGAATAGACAAAGCAGATGGCTAGACTCCATATCGGCCCTCCACCTCAGGTGACTAGAACGCAACACCAAATGCCACTCACCCTGTGGCGAGAGCAGATGCACCACATCAGGTACAATGGAAGGTGCCTTGGCAGCAGAACTCATGGGTGAAACAAAGGACAACTGAGGTGTTCCATGCAATGCACCAGGATCTTCACCACTACTACACCCCAAAGTAGCAGCCAGAAGACAGCTGACCATAGCAAAATGCACATTCAGCTGTTCTCTAACTGTAGCCAGCTGCTCTTGCGTCCACACACACATCCTACACATGTTACCAGGGCTAAATGAGAAAGTAAACCATAAGCTCTGACAGAAACCTAGATATGCAACTTGCTATATGAAACTTGCTGCCCTCCTGATTTATCACTGATGCAGACTGATGCATCAATGAGCTGCGTAATTAGCTGTTCATAAGAAATGACGACTGTACTACAGATTGCCCAACTACATTTTAGTTACAAAAAATGTGAGATTACAGCTCTTAAATAGAAAAATATGAATCAAAGTTTAGAAATGTACTACTAATAAAACAGAGAAAAAGGTAAGTATCTTGCCACTCTCCAGCTGTGTACTGAGTGACAGCTAGAGCCTGGCTTACGCTTACTAGGCTGAAATGAAATGTTCCTGGCTCTTCAGAAATTCCCAACTAAGTTTGTAGTAACCATGTCACAAATTCTGATCTTGGTGTAATGTAATCAGCTGTCTACTAATTGTGTGCCCTTCTTTCTCCTCTACAGAACCAATCAAATGTGACACTGTTGTAAAAAGATGTGAATACCAGCGTACTTTGGAATAGGCATATTATGCTTGGAATGACTTCATTGTCACTGCAGAGAGAGATGACTGGCGTAATGTGATGAACCACCTAAACATGCCTGATGCTACATAACTACTCCCATTAGTACTGTGGGCATGAAAGTGATATAGTTCTATGTAGTCAACCCTCAACACCCACTCACATGTACTTAATTTAATGAAGAATTTAGAACCATGACTTCTATGATTAACATATCTTATCTCAAGGATCACATCAGCAACTATTTGGCATGATTAGAATATTATCCAAGATACAAAACTTCCTGGATGTGACCAAAGCTGCATACCAAAACAGAGCTTTAATGCAGATTCTCTGAGTTCAGGAAAATGGAGGAAAAGTACTGACAGACTGAAGCTGTGGAGCCTAAGGTGTGCCTGGATGCTTAGTTGGTAAGATTACTGCCTGAAAAAGTCAAGGGTCTGGCTTGGAGTTCCAGTGCAACAACAGTTTTAGTCACTCTGCTGTAATGTTACGACAGTGTACACTCTGTTGAAGACAGAAAGATTCATTCTGCACCACTCGTGAATCTACATTAATGTGATGAAGTCGGCATTTGTGAAAATTTACAATACTTCTAAAGGTATGATGGGGAGAAGAAATCAAAAGAACAAGGTGAAATAGTATATAAAAAAGATGAAGAAAACAGTAGTAAAAATAGTGGTTATATTGAATGTGTTCATCCAAAACTCTCACTCATCAGATTGCAGTGTACCAAAACATCCTTGACCCAACACTTATAAATTGGCAGACAGTATGAGAGCCACTCATGATAATGATTAGCATGACAAAAATGGCATCAGAGGCAACCCATGGGCACACATGATGTCTGATGTATCATTCTGCCATCAGAGTTCCCTCAACCATAACCACCTATGATCGTAAGTCATACCTGATGGCTCATCATACCATGACAACAGGAGTACAACTGCTGTCCCTCTCCGAAATATCGGGAGAACATGGCCTCTTCCCAGGTTGTCGTCATGTGGTCATCCAGGTAGTAAAACACCATAGTTCACTGCTGAGGATTATGTGACACCATTCATCAGTAGTCCATGATTCCTGGTCACAGCACCATTCTGAATGCAGCCACTGTGTCATGGTTTTAACAGCTGCCAATGCACAGCATGATAATTCCCTAGTCCAGCTGTTGCTAGTCTCTGACAGATGGGATAGTGTGGTGTGATACAGAATGCTGCAGGGAGTCAATTCTTGTTCTCAGATGGTAGGCAGAGATGTGAAAGGATTCCAATACCCTTTGGGCACAATTACTCGCAAACAAGGGCCCACCAAGTCGAATGGATGCAAGGTGCGATACTGTGTACCTTAACCTACATCACCACATAGATGGTTTCAAAAAAATTGATCCCACCATTGGGGACCTCTTCTTTTGAGAACTTGTTATTCTTGAGACCCTTGATGATATCCTGTATTTCTTCTGTGGTGGACGGTTGATAATCAGGGTTCCTGGTGGACTGTTGATGGAAGGTAAGTCTGTCTTTAGATACCTCTGTGTTGAGGAACCCCTAGAAATAGTCATCAAGTATGTGCAAGCCTTTGGTTCAGTTAGAGCTTCCTACCTGGCCCATGGAGAAGTAGGGCAGGAGATGTGAACCAGATCTTCTGCTTCTTCAGCGTCCTTTGCACAGGTCTCTTGAGCTGTTTCTCTTCTGTCTCTTGCAGCAAGATCCTGAGGTAATTCCTCTTTGCTCTGCAGACAGTGTTGGCTGTAATTTTTCTTTGTATGATGGTTTCATGATTGGATTCATTCTTACACTTGTTCCACATAATGAAACTGTTATGCCTTTCTTCTACGGCCTAACTGCACTCTGTAGTCCACCAGAGGTGTCTGCCTTTATTGGCTCAGACAGGAATAGTTTTTGGGCAGAATCCAATAAAGCCTTTTGTAGGGAAGACCACCCTTCTTTCTGTGTATTCTTCCTTAGAGTACCATGGAAGTCACAAACTTCATTGCACAGTCAAACAGTGTTGACTCTGGGTATCTTAACGGCTACTTTGGGGGTTTGGTGTTCTTCTCAAGGGTTGCATGTTAGTCTTGACAAGTGAAAGGTAATGCTCAGAATCTAAGCTGACTCCTCTCAGTTCGATATGAATCTCAGAGTCAAAGAAACTGAAAGAGGGAGAGGAGAAAACCACAAGAATGATAGAAGGGCAACAAACACTACAATGGACAAAAGCAGAAAACGAAAACCACAGAAACGCAAGAAACCTGTAGAAGAGATCAAAACAAGAGAGCAGATTTCCATGGCTCGCTGACCATGAGAATAAAAGGGAGAAGTCAGCCACTCTGCAACACATTAAAACCTCCACCCTAAAAGTAAAAGGGTGGAGGACACAGAGGGACCAAGGATATGCACTAAAACTTAGATCAAATGATAAAACCCATCCTCACAAATAAAATGTAAATCTAAAGCTGCTGTTGAGGCATTGTTGCCTAACACCGAAGGTAGAGTGCTGGGAAAGTTAAAAGTATGCTGCACAGCGGCTAAAAGTGGGCAGTCCAGCAAGAGGTGGACGACAGTCATTTGTGAGCCAAAGCGACACCAAAGTGGATCCTCATGATGGAGGAGGTAACCATGCATTAGGAATGTATGGCCAATGCGGGGCCGGCAAAGGATAACTGATTCCCTGCAAGAGGACTGCATGGAAGACTTCCACATATTCATAGTCTCCTTAATGACACGCAGTTTGTTGTGCGTACTGTTATGCCATACTGTCTCCCAAAGCTGAAAAATCCTGCAGCATAAGACAGAATGCAGGTCAGTTTCAGAGATGCCCATCTCCAGAAGCCGTTCCCGTGTAGCCTGTTTGGCCAGCCTGTCACCAAGTTTGTTGTCTGGGATTCCGACCTGTCCTGGGGTCCACACAAACACCACTAAACGATGGGACCATTCCAGGGCATAGATGGACTCCTGAATGGACACTAAATACACAGTGGAAATGACTCACCAGGGCCTGAGCAGATGTGCTCAAGAGCACGAGATATGGCCACCAGCCCTGCAGAGAAAACACTGCAGCCATCTGGGAAGGAGTGCTGTCCATTATGTCCTCCATGCACATATGCAAAGCCTACGTGACAATCAGTCATCGAGAGGGCAGTGTAAACCACTTCATGGCCCACATACATGTCGAGAATCGAGAGGAAGTGATAGCAGAGAGCCGCAAGGTTAACGGAGTCTTTAGGGCCATGCAAAAGGTCCAGTAGAATCTGCGGCCTAGGTGTACACCATGGAGGTGTACATGAATGGACCTAGTTTTCTGTATGGTAGTTACTGTACCACTAAGTGGACTACGCCTGTCAGTATGGATAAACTGTTTTGTGTCCACTCGTCCACACTTTAACACTTGATCTGCTGCCCAGGGGAAACCAAGCATTAATGGCTTACTCTTGCCACATGTTCCTGGAGGTACTAACCAGCCTGAAAACATACAACTCCTAACAGCTATAATTATTAGACTGCAAATGTTGTAAATACTAATGTAATGTTATTCAGTACACTGTTCTCAGTCACCAATAAAGTATCTGCATTTATACCCATTATACCCTGTGTACACACACACACACACACACACACACACACACACACACACACTCTCTCTCTCACTCTCTCTCTCTCTCTCTCTCTCTCTCTCTCTCTCTAGGAAATAACAAGTTGGCATTACGGATATTTTACGACCAGGAATATAAGAAGAGGTTTCAATACAAGGCAATCAGATCTCGTGGAGAATTTGAAACAAGGAAATATAAATATTGCCATAATAACAAAAACAAAGAAGTAACTGAGAGGAACAAAATATTTAAATAATTATACAGTAAACTGTAGTGGAGTCAAATACAATGAACACTGAGTGGAACAGGTAATCATAATGGAGAAAGAAACACATATAACTATATAAATGAAAGGTTATTAGCTGCTAGAGTTAGAGCTGACTGAGGACAGTCATGTGTCCGAGTATAGGCAAAACACAAAGATTCTGAAATATGAGGTGCATTCAACTTAGGACACCACCTATTTTTTTCTCACAAACTAATTGCACAAAAACTGTGAAACCTGTGTCACTTCTCAAAAAAAATTCTCTGAACTGTACACATTTTTCACAATGTCAACATCCTGATTCCATGGCCACTGGTGATACTTCTTTAGGAGTCTCAGACCACTGGAACATTGCTGATGCAATACTGGCACAGCTAATGAATGGGCAAGGCTGAAAAAATAACAATCACTTCTCATATTCATTGTCACAATCAATGAAAAGGAAGTCCCAGGCACGCCATCATCACGTGCCAACACAGCCCGCCAACATATCACATGTGCAGCCTTGTGGCCATCTGTCTACATTTCTGGAATTCACCTGGTGGACTGTGTTAGCGTAAGCTGTCGCCAGCACACCGGTCGCCAAAGACGTAGCTCGAAGATCGATAGTAGGTGCTGGATCAAGTGCGCCTCATGAGAGAGGCCAGAGACACACCGAAGAACAACACGCAGCCAATGCCCTCTCGACAACATATATTTAGCCTGCCACCGCTGACAGGAGACTCAAGTCACTAACTCACACACCAGTCTGGCATCTGCCAGTTCAATTGCGGAGTGGGTATGATTCACATCACAAGCTACGGCTGTATATAGTGACCAGAATTGAGACTATAGTAAGATCACCAATACTGTTCGCAAGAGGACTATTATTGATGAGCTTGTACCACAAGTTAAGTAGGAGCTATCTGTTCATGTACATAAACAACTGTGTTAATCCATCTGTGCATTTGTGTAGTAAGAAGAGGATACAGGCCACCCATAACAACATCCTCTCCCTTGCCTCCTACAGTACAAGACTCTACAGTGGTGACGAGGATACCACAGTGGCAAGGAGGATAATTCAGGGGCAATCAAAGATAATCAACTTGGCTGAAGATTTTGCTTGCTTCTCTTGTGTTTTAGATTGGAGAGGTGATCATGTTCTTCTATTTGCTAATTCCAGGAGGCGAACCACAGAACTAACGAAATTTCTCTTTTCAGAGGCTTTACTTGCTTCTTACTATAACATGTTTATGTAAACCATGAATTCCCTGCGCCCTCCACCCCCTGACCCCCGCCTCAGCCACAGATGGCCAATGTGATGGATGTACCTCAAGTTTCTTAGTTTCATAAGCAATAAATTGCTACCCTTTTGATAGTGGTTGCATAAGCTGCACAACTGACGAAACAACCAGCCCAACAATTCCCGCCGAGCAGTACACCTATGTTCCAGCAATTTAAGGATACAGAAGAGAAATGGATCGAATACCTGACTCAGTTCCAAGTACATTGTTAATTTCATCATGTTCAAGGTACTGTAAAGTTACAATACTTCCTTTTGATTGTGGGCTCCCCAGTGTTCAGGTTAATACAAAAACTGTTACCATCAGCATCTCCCGCCGAACTAAGCTATGGCCAAGTAATTGATGCATTAAATCAATACTACAGCCACCAAGTCCAAGTAGCTGCAGCTAGATAACAGTTCTTTTGCTAGCAGAAAAAGCCAGAACAGATGCACCACCAATGGTACAAAAAACTAACGGGCATCACTAGGAAGTATAAATTTAAGTGTAGTTGTGGCAACTTTTACATCGATCTCATGATACACAATGCAATAACATTCAGTGTCCCAGATAGTAGAATACGGTAACAGATACTTACGTACTCTGATCCATCACTTCTCCAAGTATTGTATATCTTTTAGAGCAATACAATTTGAGTGCCATAGTGGACGATAAGTTTGGCCGGGCCCCAATTTGTTGGGTCGAGTCACCCCCTGCTCGCGAGTGCCCTGAGCGGCTACAACAACAAGCATGTACACAGCCGCGTGGACAGCCAAGTAGACATGTAAATGGGGCTGTGAATTTAGTGATGTCTTGCTCGAGATGTTTTGAACACCACAAGAGACTGGATTACCCATCATGTAAAGCAACATGTAGTAAGTGTGTGTGTGTGTGTGTGTGTGTGTGTGTGTGTGTGGGGGGGGGGGGGGGGGGGGGGGGGGGGGGGATGGCATGGCCACGTCCAAGCACTTTGTTTGTAAGGGCACAAAACCATCAATTTTGTCCACTCACAGAAACAACAGGCTCGTGCATATGCAGTGAACATTGTGTTTTCACAACTGAGAACAGGTTCTGACAAAAGTGCGATTAAGGTTGTGCCGCCTCCTCGCCCTAGTGCTATGTGACGACATTCTAACAAACTATTTGTCTCATTACGAATTCCTGGCCGTCGTGTGAACTTTCAGTAACTTTGCTTAATCATGCCATGTACAAACAGAGTCACCATGCCATTCTAAATCTAGCAAGCACCTCACTGCCTACAATGGACAGGAAATTCCATTGCTTGGACAGCGTAGTTTGCCTTACACTTACAAATTTGACACTAGGGCAGTGACTTTTACTGTGTTGAAATCAAGAGACAGTGAGAACATATTCAGTTTAGATGCTTATGATTTGTTTGAACTCAGCATCCAAGACAATGTACTTTCAGCATCGGCTTTTACTCCAAAACACAGGGCAGCTAGCTTGCTTCAAGAACTTCCTGAGCTATTTTCAGAATGAATGGGAAAAGCTAATAACTTTGTAGCACATGTTACATTGAAAGACATTGCACAGCCTAAGTTAGCAAGATAATGGCTCCCATTCAAGCTAGTCAATGGGCAAGTCCTCTTGTTTTGTTGCCTATGCCTTCTGGTCGCACTCACATTTGTGTTCACTTCAAATCTACAGTCAACTCACAGACAGTAGTTGACACTTATCCATTACCATGCCCTGAGGAACTCACGGACGAGCTTGGTGCAGGATGTTCCTTTCCTAAGATAGATTTGGGTGATGTCTACTTGCAAATTCCATTGGATGAAGTATTACAAGAAGTGTTTCTTATAAATACACATTTAGCACTGCTCAAGTATTTGCATCTGCCCTTCGGCTGTGCTTCTGCACCCGCCATTTTTCAACATTACTTGGAACAGCTGACTGCAAAAGTGCCGTTCTGCTCAATCTACCTTGACAATATTGTCATCTCAGGTTGTACACCAGAGGAACATGTTGCCTATTTACATACTGTGTTTCAAGTGTTGTCACAAGCATTACACAAGTCTCGTCTCGAAAAACGTGACTTTTTTCAAATTGAACTACAGTACTTAGCGCATGTGTGAAACTGTCAGGGTGTGCACCCCACCCAATATCATTTGTTTGCAATTAATGACCTGCCTGTTCCTTGCAACGTATCTGAACTGCATTCAATCCTAAGCAAGATGACATACGACATTTGATTCTTACCAGATGCTGCTCAGATTGCAGCTCCATTGCATTGCTTGCATTGCAAAAATGTACCTTTTCTGTGGACCAAAGGCTGTCAAGACGTATTTCAGAAACTCAAAAATGCCTTGCTCAATGACAGATGTTTAATGCATTTTGACCCTGCCAAGCCAGTAGTTTTGCAAGTCGACCCTTCTTTCTATAGATTTGTTATTGTGCTTTCTCACAGAATTGGAGCACAAGACAGACACTGCTTTTGGCTCAAAGTTGCTCACTCAAACTCAGTGGAATTATTCTCAAATAGAAAAAGAGGTTCTCGATATAGTGTGTGTGGTGTGACAAAATTCCATCACTCTCTGTTTGGTCGCAAGTACTTTTTAGTGACAGATTACAAGCCTTTTCAGCCCTTGTTTCATCCATCCAAGCCAGTTCCTACATGCACTGCTAAAAATGGCAACATTGGGTTTTGTTGCTTTTGCAGTATCAAAATGAAATCCTGTACAAATCTATGGCAAAGCATGGCAATGCAGAAGCCCTATCTCACCTTCCAATTGGCCCAGACTCTGATTTTGATGCATCTGTTGCATCTTGTTGCCAAATCGATGTGCAGGACTCTGAACTGCTGTAATCTTTTTCCTTGCACTACAGACAATCCGCTCTGTCACAGCTTGGCCTAAGACTCAATCGCCATGGCAATGAGTGCACACTGACTTTGCAGGACCATTTTGGAACTCATGTTGGCTCATAGTGGTAGACTCTTAGCAAGTTCCCATTTGAGGTGCGTATGGCTTCTACCACATTGTGGAGCACCATTCAAGCATTGTCCTCCATATTTTGCATAGAAGGTTTGCCAGATCCACAGTTCACTTCACATGATTTTGAACAGTTCTGTGAATGAAATGGCATTCGTCATCTAACAAGTGCTTTGTTTCAACCCTAGTACGATGGAGAAACACAGAGGAACAGGCATTCAGACGCTGCTACACTTGCTACACTCAGCACAGCATCCAGTGCCATCAATGTTCCGCAAGTATTGCTTTGCGTTATGCGTTCTTGTTTACGACAACAGTAGGCACTGGAGAAGAAGTGTGATCCAGGTATGCATTGGCTCTTTTATCTACTTAATTGCAGGTCCTGATGGTTTGCAGTGCTGCCACCAGAACCAAATTTGTGGAAGTCATTTGCCCAATGATTCTGATGTTTTTCTTCCCACAGATTCACAGCCTCACAGGACTGTGCAGTCTTTGCAGCCAACCTCTGATGTCACCGTGGGACCTAAGGATGAGCAGATGCACCCTTTCCCCCACCATCCTTACTCGCCGACCTGATGGCCATGGACCTGTTGTCTCTGCTGCCATCATCGCCCCAGGACAAGCCCTCAGGCCTCAACATGTGTCCTGGCAGCAGTTTTCTGGAGGATGTTCCTGTTACCTCACAAGCCAGATAGTGGTGTACAGTCGAGAGTACGCTATCCTCTACAGCCATGGCTCTCAGCTCATCTCTACATCCAGTGTCCTGCCTCCTCCCCCTCCCCCGCTGTCATTTGCATCCTCCCTATACATCAACGGTGCAGCATATCAGGAGGAGGAATGTGCTGGTGCAAGCTGTTGCAAGCACCCTGGTGGGCAAACATGTAGTGTAAAGATTGATAGGAGGTGCTGGATCAAATGCGCCGCAAAGATCTAGCACGAATATCGATGATAGGTGCCTGGTCCAGTGCATGTATCACGAGACAGATAATACACCAATACACACCAATAAACAATATGCTGCCAACGTCTTCTCAAGATCATGTATTTAGGCCGCCACCACTGACCAGAGACTCAGTCCCTAAGTTACACTCCAGTTTAGCGTTGTCAATTCAATCATGTAGAGGGTATTTTCACATCACAAGATACGACAGTACATACCAACCAGAATTGTGATTATAGCAAGATTACCAATACAGTAGAGTCCCGGTAATCCGAACTAATTGGGACCGGACCTTGTTCGGATTAGCTGGAATTGCGGCGACAGGTTTCTAGAATGAAGTATACCAAGCAAATAAGTAGGTACATCATGGTAACAAATGGGAACAATGGCTCACTCTCACTCCCTGCCCTTGTCGTCGTACATTGTCGAGACCTTTGTAGTGTGAGGTCAGTGCACTGCAAGTTGACTCACAAAGCACTTGGGTATGTTAGTTATTGATTGCTGGAAAGCATAACAGTTTTATAGTATTCGTTTAGGTGTATTGATGTACGTATTTTCGTCATGAGTAAACAGAAACATACAACTTTAACTCTGAAAGAAAAACTGAATTCTTTGAAGCAGATAAACAATGGTGAGAATGTGTGTAAACTGGCAATGGAACTTGGTGTTGGTAAAGCAACCATTCGTGATTGGAAGAAGAACCGAGTGAAGCTTGAACAGTCCTGTGCAATATCTTCGGGAAAAACACTCAAAATTCAGCAAACAGTCCCAGCACGATAAAGTGGATGAAGCTCTTTTCCTTTGGTTTATGCAGGAAACAGAAAGGGGAACTCCTCTGAGTGGAGCACAGGTTCAGGAGAAGGTGGTTTACCTGAACAAGTCAATGAATGGTGGTGAGTCTTTTAGTGCGAGTAAGGATTGGTTGGACAGATTCAAAAAACATCATGGAATCCATCAGCTAACAATTACTGGAGGAAGGGTTCTTCTGGCTGTGATGCAGTGAAGGAATACTTGGGTGTGTTTGAAAAAAATGATAAGAGAGGGAAGCTATTCTCCCCAACAAATTTATAACGCTAACGAGACTGGCTTTAATGTTGGGGCATTGCAAACAAAAAGCCTGACATCAAAAACAGAAGACCATGTTCCTGGTTTTAAAATGTGCAAAGATCATGTGACTTTATTAGCGTGCAGCAACGCTTCTGGTAGTCACTAGCTGCCTTTAATGCTGATTGGCAAACCTGCTAGGTCCAGAGCTTTTAAAAACTGCAACATGAAGTCCCTGCCTGTATATTATCGCAACCATAAAAAGCATGGATGGTCAGCTGTTTAAAGAATGGTTTCACAGCCAGTTTCTTCTCTCTGTTCAACAGTTTTCTAAGGAAAATCATTTGTCTCCCCGTGCAATCCTTTCGATTGGTAAAGCGCCACCTCACCCCAGCACTGAAGAATTACGTGATGGAGAAATTGTGGTGAATTTTTTGCCACTGAATGTTACACCACTTCTACAGCTGATGGACCAGGGCGTACTGCAAGCATTAAAACAAGTTTTATGAATGCTGATCCAAGATGACAGCATTCCTTTAGTGGACAAAATAAAAAAGACCAATTGAAGGACGTTGTTTATTGGGCCGCAGAGGAATGGCAGACTATTTCAGAAAATACTCTGAGAAAATCGTGGAGAAAACTGTGGACATCTCTTTGAATTTCAGGACAACCTAGTTGGAAAATCTGCTACAAATGATACAGATAATCCCTGGATGTAAAGAAGCTAGTGATGGAGACGTGGATGAGTGGATGGCAGAGGATGGTGTGTGTGTGTGTGTGTGTGTGTGTGTGTGTGTAGAACCTTACTGATGCTGATTTAGTTGCTGCTGTCACTTAAGACCAGGAAGAAGTGGACTGCTGTGACGGAAGTGACAATGAGCCTGAAAGTGACAAAAAGGAGAGCTGGTGCTACACAGTGATGCAGCAGAAGCCCTTGACCTTGTGCTACGTTATTTGGAGCAACAACCCACTGCTACACCTGCTGATTACGAGACGATGGCGCAACTATATGTCATATAACAGACTGTCTGCATTACACCAAAAAACAATGACTGAATTTTTGTCATCTAAAAAGTACGGATAAAATGTCCGCTGTATTTTAGTAAGTTTGGCAGCTTTTCTTTCATTGTTATGGATTGTTTAAACCAAATGTTTTCTTGCCAATTTTTCTAATACATGTTTACTGTACTGTGTAAATTAAAATTGTGTGTGTGTGTGTGTGTGTGTGTGTGTGTGTGTGTGTGTGTGTACAGCAGTTTACTGCACAGCTTACCAAACTTGGACTAACATCTTTCATGTTCGGATTAACCGAATGTTCACATTACCAGGCCTCTGCTGTACTGTCTGCAAGAGGACTATTAACGATGAGCTTGTACCACAACTCATGGACTCTATTCAAGTTAAGTAGCAGCTCTCTGTTCATGTAAATAAAGAACCATGTTAATCCACATGTGCATTTGTGTTTATGCCATCCATAACAACATCCTCTCCCTTGCTACCTATGGTAAAATGTCAACTTTGGAGGTGATGTGTTCCACACACATTTGGCGAGTGTCAAAAATAACCTTCTGCACTCACTTGATCATGTTGTCAGACTGGCTGTGAGCCTGAGACAGTCTTAGTTTTGTGTCACATGACACTCTGCCGTCTCTGAACTATCACATCCATCAATGCACATTAGACACATCTGTGATACCATCCATCATGTTGTCTCACTC
Organism: Schistocerca gregaria; assembly: GCF_023897955.1. Classification (NCBI taxonomy): domain Eukaryota; kingdom Metazoa; phylum Arthropoda; class Insecta; order Orthoptera; family Acrididae; genus Schistocerca; species Schistocerca gregaria. The sequence continues at coordinate 766,698,820 of NC_064920.1, forward strand.
AAGTGGTAGTGAATTGCAGTCAGTGTGACACTGCATAAATGCAGAACCCTAAAAATTACGCACTGTTCTTGAAATGAAAATGTCACAATTTTAAGTGTTAAAAACAGTCTTCACTCTCACTTCTGCCAGTAGAGTTCGGTGTGCTGTAGAGTGCTGCCATCTACCATGCAGTCATAAAAAATGCATGAGTATTTTAAAACAAAATGCATAAATGTGAGTCCAGTTCTGAGAATAAAACCTGGTGGCGTTATAACTTTAATGCATCTCTTATTTTATAAAGAACTGCAAAACAAGTAAATAAATACAATAAAATTGATTGTTTGTTATGATCAGAATATTTAAATGTGTGAACAGGAAAGTACCAATACTAAATACAGTAGGCACAATTGATGAAATAATTTTAAAAGAAACGAAATTCTAGGATGGAATGTAACAATATTATAGAAAGGATAGTTGCTGCTCACAATATAGCAGAGATGCTGAGTCGCAGATGGGCACAACAACAAGAATGCCAGAAATTTGGCCAAGAAGGCCTTCGTCAGAGATAGGAAACAAACACACACACACACACACACACACACACACACACACACACACACACACACGCATGACTGCAGTCTATAAACATTCTCAAGTATTCACAGGCTCTGATCACTTCCTAGTTACTTTAAATTTTTCAGTATGGGCAAGTTGGAGAGAATAAATGAATGTAAAGAAAATACAAAGTCAAATTCTGAGATCTAACACTCATTTTCTACAGGAAGAAAGCATAGCGAAATTATATCAACAGAGACTCCTACACAAACTGCAAATGGAAGACAGTACTGAAGAAGAACAAGAAAAATTCAAATCAGTAATGTTGAAAATGGCTAATGAAGTACTGGGGAAAAGTGAAGTATCAAACCAGAAAAGGGGGTCCCAATAATGGAATGCAGAAATAGCCAACAAAATGACAGAAAAACAAAATTATTATTCTCCTCCTCCTCCTGCTTCTTGCCTGTTCCGTCTTCACTTTTCACTGCCACCTTATTCTAGCTCTTCTTCCTCTTGGCTGGTACAGAATGGCCAGGTGTGCGATTCTCTTGACACTCATCTTTGTAGCTAATGTTTTCATAAACTTTTATTTTGTTCAATCTTTTCATTAATATTATAAATATCTAGGCAATTTTTAACATCTTCATTTCTTATACAGTCTTCCCTGGCAACATCTCTCAGTTTTCTAAGAAATCTCATTACTGTTTGCAGTTTGCTTTTTTCTTTTAAGGAATGAATGACTCGCTCCCATACAACGATACAGGTGTAACAATGGGTTTACAAAATATTAATTTAGTTTTCCTGCTGTATTTTGTTCTGTAATGGGGAGAGGGGGAGAGAGGGGGGTGGGAGAGGGGGGAGAACCAGAGTTCCAAGCCCTAATAGAAAGCACTGAAGCTCAAATAATTTTAGGCACAAAAAGCTGGCTAAAGCCGGAAATAAGTTCAGCTGAAATTTTTTCAAACGGTCTAACAGTGTTCAGAAATGATAGATTAAATACAGTTGGTGGTGGAGTATTTATTGCTGTCAGAAGTTGTTTGCCTTGTAGTGGAATTGAAGTAGATAGTTCCTGTGAAATAGTATGGGTAGAGGTTGTACATGACAATTGGACTAAACTATCAATAGGACCGTTTCACCGACCCCCAACTCAGGAGATATAGTTGCTGAACGGTTCAAAGGAAACTTGACTCATTTCAAATAGGTACCCACTCATTCAACTATAATCGGTGACGACATCAATCTATCCTCAATATGCTGAAAAAATTATATGTTTAAAGCCGGCATCAGGCACAAAACATCATCCAAAATTGTACTGAATGCTTTCTCAGAAAATTATTTTGAACAATTAGTTCACGAGCCTACTCTAAGCGTAAATGGTTGCGAAAGCATACTTGACCTTTTAGTAACAAATAACCCTGGACAAATAGTGAGTGTTGTGACGAATACAGGGATTAGCGACCAAAAGGCAGTTGCTGCTAGGCTGAATACTGTAACACCCACAACCATCAAAGAGAAATGCAAAGTACATCTATTTTAAAAAGCCGATAAAAATGCTCTTAACGCCTTTTTAAGAGACAGTCTCCACTCCTTCCAATCTGATCATATAAGCGTAGAAAAGATGCAGAATGATTTCAAAGAGATAGTATTGATGGCAACTGAGAGATATGTAACATATAAATTAATAAGTGGTGGTACTGATCCCCTATGGTACACAAAACATGTCAGATCACTGTTGCAGAAGCAACGAAAAAAGTGTGCCAATTTTAAAAGAATGGAAAACCATGGAAATTGGCAATGTTTGCAGAAGTTTGAAATGCAAGATGCTTTTAATAATATCCACAACGAAACTCTGTCTCAGAATCTGGCAAAAAACCCAAAGAGATTCTGGTCAAATGTAAAGCACAACAGTGGCAAGACGAAATCAATACCTTCACTGCGCGATAACAAAGATGAAGTCACTGATGACAGGGCCACCAAAGCAGAGTTTTCTGAAACTCCTTCTCCAAAGAAGAAAAAGTAAATAGTCCTGAATTACAATGAAGAACAACTGCGAAGATGAGAAAAACAGAAGTAGATATCCTCAGTGTATCAAAGCACCTTAAATCACTTAATAAAGGCAAGGCTTCCCGTCCAGATGGTATACCAGACAGTTTCCCTTCAGAGTATGCAGATGCAATAGCTCCATATTTAGCAATTATATACAACTGCTTGCTCACAGGAAGTTCCATACCTAAAGACTGGAAAGTCACTCAAGTCACACCAATACCCAAAAAGGGAAATAGGAGTAATCCGCTGAATTACAGGCCCATCTCAGTAATGTCGATTTGCAGTAGGAACATATACTGTATTCTAACATTATGAAGTACCTCGAAGAAAACGGTTTACTGACATATAGTCAGCATGGATTCACAAAATATTGTTCTTGTGGAGCACAACTAGCTCATTATACTCATGAGGTATTGAGTGCCATCGACAGGGATGTCAAATTGACTCCATATTTTTAGATTTTAGAAGGCTTTCAACACTGTTCCTCACAAGCATCTTCTAACCAAACTGTGTGCCTGTGGAATATCGCTTCAGTTGTACCACTGGATTCGTGATTTCCTGTCAGAAAGGTCACAGTTCGTAGTAATAGACGGAAAGTCATCAAGTAAACCAGAAGTAATATCTGGCGTTCCCCAAGGAAGTGTTATAGGCCCTCTATTGTTCCTGATCTACATTAACAACATAGGAGACAATCTGAGTAGCCCTCTTAGATTATTTGCAGATGATGTTGTCATTTACCGTCTAGTAAAGTCAACAGATGAGCAAAATGAATTGCAAAGTGATTTAGGTAAGATATCTGTGTGGTGCGAAAAGTGGCAATTGATCCTGAATAAAGAAAAGTGTGAAGTTACTCACATGAGTACTAACAGAAATGCGCTAAATTTAGATTATGAGATAAGTTACATAAATATGGAGGATGTAAATTCAACTAAATACTTAGGGATTACAATTACAAATAACCTAAGTTGGAACCATCACATAGATAATGTAATGGGCAAAGCAAACCAAAGACTGTGATTCATTGGCAGAACACTTAGAAGGTGCAACAGATCTACTAAAGAGACTGCTTACACTACTCTTGTCCACCCTATTCTGGAGTACTGCTGTGCGGTGTGGGATCCGTATCAGGTGGGACTGACAGATGATATTCAAAAAGTTCAAAGAAGGGTGGCTCATTTTGTATTATCGCGAAATAGGGGAGGTAGTGCCACAGACATGGTACATCAATTGGAGTGTAAGCTCATTTTGTATTATTGCAAAATAGGGAACGTAGTGCCACAGACATGGTACGACAATTGGAGTGGCAATCACTAAAACAAAGGCGTTTTTCGTTGCGACAGGTTCTTCTTATGAAGTTTCAATCATCAGTTTTCTTCTCCGATTGCGCAAACATTCTGCTGGCACCCACCTACATAGGGAGAAATGATCATCATGACACAATAAGGGAAACCAGGGCTCACACAGAAAAATTTAAGTGCTCGTTTTTTCATTGCACCGTTCGAGAGTAGAATGGTAGAGAGACAGCTTGAAGGTGGTTCATTGAACCTTCTGCCAGGCACTTAATTGTGAATAGCAGAGTAATCACGTAGATGTAGATGTGGTTCATGAACTGGGACATGGCTACAGGAACCCACACCATGAACCCAATAAGTGTTTTACTTTTTTCCAAAAAAATTATATTGCACAAGTTATTCATATTTAAAATTTTGTCAATATAGGATTAACGAGCCAACCAGCTGTGTTTTAGAATGTTCCAGTCTTTAAATTATTTCCAAAATTCAGTACCAACAGCTCTATAGGACTGATTTATCTGTTTCCAGAACTGCAAATTTTCACTAAATTAACTTGCAAGTTTGTTAATTACAGTAGAACCTCACAAATATGACTTTGGATGGACCAAGTCCCCACTTAGTCCAACCATCCCACTTTCTGTGTTTGTTTACCTACCCAGGTCGCTGCTACAATCAGGACTACACTTGTTGATGGCTCATCATCTGCGATACATATATGTAGACAGCTGACCGTTGCTAGGTACGATAGTTTGATCACTTTCAGAAAGAAATAGCTTGTTTCTAACTATCAATAAGTGTTACTGTACACACATTTTTTTGATAAATTAGTGACAATGTTGTTCTTACATAGTAATATGTGTAAAAGTAAATAGTGGCATCAAATAAAAGTGAAACAAGTGGTTCTGGTTCTTTTTTTTTTTTTTTTTTTTTACAAGTGGGCGTTGAGCCCAGTGACATAAATGAGTGGATCAGTACAGCTGACGTTGACTACACAACAAAAGCAGAAGTAAGCGATGACTAACTTATTGTCACTGCAACTCGAACAACCAATGATAATGGGAAAGATGATAACAACAAAGACAATTAACCTACAGTTCGAGTATCCCAAATGTATACTAAAAATGCATTTGATGCAGCTTTTTAATGCATTGAGCAAAGCTCTAGGTCTAACCCAAGAACATTTTGTATATTAGAAAATGGCCGAACATAGCTGAAAAATTAAAATTGTCTGCTAAGCAAAAGGATATTACAAGACTTTTTTGTCCTGCTTAAGACAAGAAGTTTTTTTGTTTTTGTGATTTCTCTCGTTTTAAATAGTTTAGGTACAAATCAATTGTGTGTCAATGCAGTACTGTAATAAGGTATACAGACATTAAACTTTCACCACAATAATACTATGTTATTTATTGTACAATAAAGATGTATTTTGGAGTACATGCACTATGTGACATTGCACTTTCATGTAAGATCATTTAGTGTTGAATGTTTTCTTCTTGTTTTGTTGCTATTTTAGCATGGAAAAATATTTCAAGACAGTATTTACAGTTGAATATTACAGTTGTGCTGCACTGTATTGTGATGTTATGGGTCAATAGAAGTGTTCATCTAATAATCTGACTATTTGCATTCCAACCAGCTCCCGTCCCATAGGGAATAGATTAGTGAGGTTCTACTGTTTCTAATTAGAAAAAATTCACTTTCTTGAAACTTTCAGACGTGCTTTGGAAATCACTGTCTACGTTAAAATCGCAGTCACAGTAATTCCTGTTATTTATGCCATTTTCTAGTTATAGTGGTTTTAGTTAAACAAACTTATCTCACTACCTACTGTATCTTTACTCCATTTAATTTTTCTGATTTTTATATTACTATTCTACACAATAAAATCTTCTCAGTAGATCAGCTGAGTACATGTTGGAAGAGTTTGTGTCTTTACTGACGTGTCTCTTGAATAGCGCTAAGGAATTTTCCAATGGCACTTGGGTGGAAAGTAATGTGACATCAAAGCTGATTAGTAGGTCCTTCTCATCCAAACCTAATCCACGGAGTATCTTCACAACTTCTGTTGCGTTCTTGACACGGTGTGTACAGTGACCCACGAGAGAATCGAACAGCTGTGCCAGATGTTTGGCTATCCTGTATGTCAGCAAGTTTATGATGTTCAATAAAGGCTGCAGTGGAACTCTCTCCTTATGTATTTTTGGGAGGCCACATAGACATGGTGGTGCCAGTGCCCTGGGGTATAGCCTTTCGTGGTGTTCCTATTCAGTCCTGAGCTATCGCGTACATCAAATGTCTTACATGTCACAGATGTTGTCGTACCCTTCTCCCCTTGTTTCTATGCTGGATCTTCTGTCATTAATCTCCTGGGTTTGGTAGCACTGTCCCACTGACTATTTGCTCCTGACACCACTATGTCCATATCATCATGTAAGGCCACTAGTGCTCTCTGTTCTGTTGTCAATATGTTGCTCTCCAGCATTCGTCTCTTTTACAGGACCTCCTCACTTCTTAAGCTGCCTCAGGCAGGAGCCCATGTAGGGCATGCTCTATGCTGCTGATGAAGCCATGTTTCAGAAACATTCTTGGAACTGCTGCAAAGTTGAAGTCTTTCAACAGCATGGAACTTGTTGGCTCATTCAGGTCTCTCAGTCATGTTGTTATTGATCTTTTGTCTTCCTGCTGTAGAGCTCTCAGAAGTCAGAGAAACATGTCACATACTTTCTTAGTGGCTTTCTTCCAGCAGAGTTCACTGACTGTGCAAGTGTTGCCATACATCCACTTCCAGCTATGTCTGGGAGACTGGAAGTCAGGCCCACATGGTGAGTTAGCAAAGTACTTGCATTCTTGTCAAGTTCCAGTCTGGTAACAAGGATGTGCTCCTGCACCAAGCCCAAACTAGCCAGTCGTGATATGTGTCTCATCCTGGTCTGTCACATGACAGAGAAAACCTACAGGAGTTCCTACATCATCTCAGTGGCATTCATAACAACATCAAGTTCACCACTGAGACATAGGAGAATGGAAGTCTATCCTCCTTAGAAATTTTGATCACGAGAAGTTTCAACAGCATGCAGGGACACACTGCTTCTACATTAATGCTTGGACTTGCCAACCAGTGCAACTCAACTCATTACTAACTACCGAAGTAATAGAGTGAGGCGCCTCTGCTACAAGAATGCAGGAAACTTTCTGCAAAAATGGTTACAACAAAATGCAAATTACATGGGACCTAAAGGTAGATAGGAGGAGGGAGGACAAACCAGATAAAGAAGAAGCCAAATGTGTAGTTTCCATGCTGTATGTAATGTCTCTGACAGCAAAGATCACAAAAATAATGGAGAAACATAATATAATGACTGTTATTCATGCAACAAGAAAAACTGAGGACATGCTTGGCCTGAACAAAGACACGCTAGGATCACGGACACCAGGCATTAACAATATTGAGTGCGAATATGGGATGCAATAAATCAGGCAGACACAGCAATACCTTTCACAGCACCATGCAGAACACATCAGCAATACCTGACTGCGGCAAACAGACTAGTCCAGGGTAACAGAGCATGTCATCAATGAGGAAAACAACTTCAGTTTCTAATGAACGATGAGGTTGTGCTGTGTCAACAGGTTCTAGGACTTGATTGTCAAAGAGGTGGTAAAAACACATCTGTACAACAACCTAATAAATTGTGATAGCAGCGCATCGTTGGATTCCACAGTTACAAAAATTGACAGATGCCACACATGCCGGGACTCAATGCTGACACCAGGGCCGCACTGCATTCCTCCACCACCAGTTCGGAACCTGCTTCCAGAGGCCTGTTACTCGCCCACCCACAGATGAGGTCAGTGGTCAAGCAGCTATGTAGATTAGCGGAACATTTTGCCTGTAGTTGATGGGTACAAGACTCATTGAAACATTGTGAAAAGACTATGCCACCACTTAGAAGATCATTAGAGAAGATTTTATCATTGGAATGTGTCAAGAAAACCTGCAATCACAACTACCTAACATGTAATAAGCTTATAGTTCAGTAAATAGTCATTCTGGACATTATGCGCACCTATAACTAGGTGTGGCACACAAAGCCGCAGGCAATCAGTCATTCAGTGTCCGGTAGAGAGAAGGTAACAACATGTTACCAGTCAGGCCTCAGTACTGAAATCATTAACAACCTATATGTGTCAATATATAATTTTCAGTCTGTGCCCAGTTACTGACATGTAAACCACTATGTAAATCTGCACATAAAGGATATGTTCTCCTTAGTCAGTTAGCACCAACTGTTACAATATGAAGCTATCAGTTATTTAGTCATCTGTGAACTTTGTTACTATTTCTTTATTAGTTTAATTTACTGACCTGAATTTTGAGACTCCTGCATGTTAGAAATCTGATCACCATTAAGTGAACATTTTTTGTTGGTAAACATGAAGAAACTGAAAATTATTTGCTGCAGTGTTGGGTAACTTCTTAAAAAAAGAAGGCTATCAAGCCCACTAACAACAGAAAGATGATTCACAAAGACAGGCTGTGAGACTTCCAAAATGGTGTTCTAGGCCCTTCAAAGCACCCTATGTTTCGTGCCCCGGGATTCTGGAAAGTGATCATAAGACTGACGGCCGAAAACGTACCATGGGTGGCACTGAAGCGGGTAGGAGTACTATCATTGAGGAGACAGGTCCAGATCACAAATAAGCTTTTTCCACTAATTTGCCAAGTACTGACTAGCAAATGAACACACACACTACTGATACTATGGACAAACAGCGTTATTATGTACTGTTGAATAAGTTTCAAACAACTGCTTTCAACAACAGGTCCATTGGCCTAAATGTGGAAAAATACTTCAGATCCTGAGTATATTGGCAAGAGACAAGGACTAGTCACCATAATGTTATTACAAGGGCAATGGTTACCAAACTTCATTAACAAAACTAAGAGATTATTTGTATTTTATGGAACTGCCAGTCAGTCACTAATAACTTATTCAAAACACAAACAGAGCACTTGGTTCAAATCTAACGAATGCAAGAGAGTTGTAGCTGAAACATATCATAGGTTACATACAAGTACTAGGTACCTCTCTGGACTTATGTGAATTCAAGGAACTGCTCCAAACCTTCAATTGTACCTCTTGTGGATCAATGCAGTGAGGCAACTGAAGACAGTGTACTCATACTAGAAAGTCCAATATGGTTGACATCAGTGTGAGAACATTAAAATTATGTCAAATGAAGACACTGATGAAACGTGTGTAGTAAAAATAGTGGCAAATTTGAAAGTATGACATCTACATAGACTTTGATGATTAACTTACACTAAGCACAGACCTCAGATTACATTAGCTATGTATAAATCTGTTACGAATCACTTTTATGTGTTTATATTTATTGGCCTTTGCCAAATCATAATCAATTCATCACATTCTAACCTAACCTAGGCCTAGGGTTTCTTTACAGCTCAATGTGTAATCACAACCAAAGCTCCAGGGAGGGTGGGAGGAGGTAGCTATCATATCCTAGCTGATAATTACGACATTAAATGTGGATGGTGCTTATTTCACTCACTGCAATTTAATCTGTGCTATCAGATCTCAACCTAACCACATAACCTAGGAAATCATGACATTCAAAAAAACATAATTGTGAATATAAACATGTTGACATAAATCAATAATAGCCATCAATTAATCTTGCTGTCTCCACAAGGAAAACAAAGTAATCAATCTGTATCCTCTGCAGAAAGAAATCATTACATTCAGTGATTCTCACTGGTTGTCCTATGCTATCACTTCACTGGCTACAGCCAATGATAAATTGCCAACAGCAGCATGCAATGGAAAACTTGTAGATTCGTAAGTGCACTTTAACTAGTGTAATTTCTTAACAGGAAATCAAAAGTGAACATTTGAATTAAGTGATGAAAAGTGATATGGTAAATATAATTGAAATCATTGGCATGTAAAAGGAGATGGATAACTAACAGAACCAGTATCATTAATTTATTTGTCCAAGCATCATTTTACAATGGTGTAGGATGTCAACTTAATATAGACGGTATATGAATGCAAACATTTGCTTAATGAGGAGACGGAAAAAGTTCACCACAAGAAGGTATTATTGTTACACGACTAAGGAAATGCACAACAACTTGCACTGAATTTGCAATTGGTGTAATGAGCGACATGTCCCTTATAAATGTGGATAAATGGAAAATAATGCCCATAACAAGAAAGAGCTGGAATATATGTGATAATAAGATTAGTGGTAAACTAGCAAAGCCCATCACGGAACTTCAGTGTGTAATGGTAATTCTAAGAAACAAAATACAATGAGACAAACACACAAAATCGGTTGTAAGAATGGTGAATAGAAGGTTTAGATAAACAAAGAACACAGACTACAGCTATTAGGAGGGCGCATCATACATCATCTACAGGGTGAAGTGGAATTAGAGCACTCGGGCTTTGCAGCGTGACTCCTCACATGCCAGCGATAAAAGAAGAGTCTCTCTCAAAATTTCGTCTAGCGAGTATATCCAGCAGAAAAAGGACTTTAAAGAGTGACAATCTGGCAACAATGTAACCACACGTATGGTAACTACCTCTGTCTGTACAGATTAGTTGTGCTGTACAGTTGGTGCATGGATATAGTTTTGGGTCAGTATGCAGGAGGTCAATGGTTCGATCCTGGGTTGAGGCATATGTTTTTTTATTTGGTAGGCTAAATGTAGTCCAGGTGGTATGGTATCTGGCATCTTAATCGTCAACAGCGATTGCAGCAGGTCCCCTAGAAAACATTTGCCCATACATGCTACAATTGTAGAAATGGAAGAATGGTCAGCTTTGAAAGAAGACCTTTTCAAGTCACGGGCGTGAATTTATTTGCACCACTCCATCTACTAGATGTGAAACCTGTTTTCCTTGTACCCTCCTCAAATGATCCCATAGATTAGTACCAACTTTTATTTTTGCCTCATTCAGGTCCATTACATTTCATTAGGGCCTTATGTTACCAGTAGGGCTAGCAACGTGCAACTGGTACTAATTGTATGTCTTATCACCATGGTCTCACTAATTATGTCTTTCAACACTGAGTCTGGTAACCACATGCTGTTTAGTATGTAGCTCAATGCATCATCATCATCATCATCATCATCATCATCATCATCATCCTATCGATGGGACTATGGGACTGTGGAAACATCACGTCTGTTGTTATTAGAGAAACAGTGTAATCAGAAACCGAACATTTTACAATTAGCGGTGTTGGGACAATCATGCAGAACAATATCTGTCAGAGGGGTAATGAATGTTAGGTGGAACTGCATGCAGGACTGATTGTGTGTTTATACTGTATGCACTGTCCACCGGACAGGGACAAGTTGCGAGCTCAGTAACGCGCTCATGACAGACTCCAATGAACTTGCATACACATATTGAATTTTCTCATTGTAAACCTATAAACCAGTGTGGTCCATGTATAGCATACACAAATAATGAATACGTGGATATGCTTCTGGTCTTTGGCACATCTGATAATCAGGCTGGTGTCACCACTCGTGAATATGCTGCTAGATATCCTTGCCGACACCATCTACATAACAATGCGTTTCGCCATCTGGAGCTGCACTTTTGGGAGTCACGTTCTCTCCTTCCACCTTTGTGTGAAACAGGTTGTCCACGGACTTGCCGTACTCCAGCTACTGAGGAAGCTATTCTGGAGGTCATACATTAGGAACCTCAGCGAAGTATACATAGCATACCAAGGTAGCTGCGTGTCTCGCAGCTCAAGGTTGTTCAAATGCTCCACAAGCATGGGCTGCATCCCTATCAATGCTTTCTCGCAACACTTCCCTCCTGCGAATCGCCATCAGCGGATGCAATTCTGTGAATGGTTCCAACAACAACAGGAAACCAATGATGACTTTGTTAACACCGTAATATGGTCAGATGAAGCAGTATTCACTCGTGATGGTGTCTTCAATTAGCACAATGCACTCTATTGTTCTGAGGTTAATCCGCAGGTCCCCCATGACTGTGGATATCAAGTTCGCTTCATATCAACGTCTGGGCCAGCATATTGGGTGATAGGTGTTTGGGTCATTACATGTTGCCTGACTGGTCGACTGCGCAAAGGTACCACGCATTCTTCTCAAACTATCTGCCTGATGAGCTGGAAGATGTTCCACTAGATGTTAGGCAGAGGATATGATTCCAAGCTGATGGTGCACCTCCACATTCTGGAATTGTGTGACAGTATTTGGACAGAACATTTCTAATGAAATGGCTAGGACATGCAGGTCCAGTTGTATGGCCATTACATTCACCTGACCTAAATCCCCTGGATATCTTCCAGTGGGGACACCTGAAGGAGCAGATGGCCTCTACTCCACCGATAAATGTGGAAGAATTGGTAGTGTGTGTTCATGTTGCTCTAGTTACTGTGGATGCAGATTTCTTTTTTTCATGGTTTGTTGTTGTTGTCTTCAGTCCTGAGACTGGTTTGATGCAGCTCTTCATGCTACTCTATCCTGTGCAAGCTTCTTCCTCTCCCAGTACCTACTGCAGCCTACATCTTTCTGAATCTGCTTAGTGTATTCATCTCTTGGTCTCCCCCCCACGATTTTTACCCTCCATGCTGCCCTCCAATACTAAATTGGTGATCCCTCGATGTCTCAGAACATGTCCTACCAACCAATCCTTTCTTCTAGTCAAGTTGTTGCCACAAGCTCCTCTTCTCCCCAATTCTATTCAATACCTCCTCATTAGTTGTGTGATCTACCCATCTAATCTTCAGCATTCTTCTGTAGCACCACATTTCAAAAAATTCTATTCTCTTCTTGTCTAAGCTATTTATCGTCCATGTTTCACTTCCATACATGGCTACACTCCATACAAATACTTTCAGAAACGACTTCCTGACATTTAAAACTATACTCAATGTTAACAAATTTTTCCTTCTTGATAAACACTTCCCTTGGCATTCCCAGTCTACATTTTATATCCTCTCTACTTCGACCATCATCAGTTATTTTGCTCCCCAAATAGCAAAACTCCTTTACTACTTTAAGTGTCTCATTTCCTAATCTAATTCCCTCAGCATCACCCGACTCAATTCGACTACATTCCATTATCCTCGTTTTGCTTTTGTTGATGTTTATCTTATACCCTTCTTTCAAGACACTGTCCATTCCGTTCAACTGCTCTTCCAAGTCCTTTGCTGTCTCTGACAGAATTGCAATGTCATCGGTGAACCTCAAAGTTTTTATTTCTTCTCCATGCATTTTAATACCTACTCCGAACTTTTCTTTTGTTTCCTTTATTGCTTGCTCAATATACAGATTGAATAACACCAGGGATAGGCTACAACCCTGTCTCACTCCCTTCCCAACCACTGCTTCCCTTTCATGTCCCTCGACTCTTATAACTGTCATCTGCTTTCTGTACAAATTGTAAATAGCCTTTCGCTGTCTGTATTTTACCCCTGCCACCGTCAGAATTTGAAAGAGTATTCCAATCAACATTGTCAAAAGCTTTCTGTAAGACTACAAATGCTAGAAAGGTAGGTTTGCCTTTCCATAATCTTTCTTCTAAGATAAGTCACAGGGTCAGTATTGCCTCACGTGTTCAAACATTTCTACGGAATCCAAATTGATCTGCCCTGAGGTCGGCTTCTATCAGTTTTTCCATTCGTCTGTAAAGAATTCACATTAGTATTTTGCAGCTGTGACTTATTAAACTGATAGTTCGGTAATTTTCACATCTGTCAACACCTGCTTTCTTTGGGATTGGTATTATTATATTCTTCTTGAAGTCTGAGGGTATTTTGACTGTCTCATACATCTTGCTCACCAGATGGTAGAGTTTTGTCAGGACTGGCTCTCCCAAGGTTGTCAGTAGTTTCGTGGTTAACATGCATTACATGAACAAAGCATGCATCAAAATACTTCATGTGGATTTCTCTATTCTGTAATCCAGATTATCTGAATAAATCTTGCAGTGTTAGTTTTTATAATGAACAATGCGTTAAGTATGTCATAATAGTAGACTTCAGACTATATTAAAAATCAATCTGCTACTACAACTTTTATTTTATATTTGTATTTGTTGGCTTCAAATCATAACCAAACTGTCTCATTTCAACCTAACCTAGACCTCAGGCTATCCTACAAATCAGTTTGCAATCACAGCAAAAAGGGTAGTAAGTAATAACCACAAAAACAAGCGAAGTAATTGCAACTGCTACACTATGTACTTTCCTTGATTTTCGTCAATAATGCTAAATAAACTAAATAATAACAGCCAATTTTCTTTATTACTTCTGATTTGTGAATAGTGCTCTGCAAACAAATATTATGTTGCAGTCAGAATCAAGCTTCGTGTAGGCCTAATGCTGGAGTTGAAACTGCCTCTTTAATTCATTACTGAGCTCCCCCTATGTATTGAAAATGATGACCACAGCATATAACGGGTCTTGGGAGTTTTTCTTTGCAATTACAGCACATAAATCTGTTATTCATAAATTCCAACTTTGAATTGAAATATTTGTTTGTTCAGGACCTATAACCTTATGACAGCACTGTATGAGAATAACTTGTGAGTCTTACTGATATATTCTGATTCTTTTGCGTGTACAGCTGTGTTTTCTCAGTTACATTGACCACCTAATAAAGCTATGACAAAGACAAAAATAGGTGCCTACGTTAATCTGCGAAGTACGATGCTAACATAATCAGACGTCAACGAAAAAAATATTGAAAAAGATATCTATAAAACAGCTAAATTGCAGTTTCAACACATCCAACAACATTACAATACATCAAATTACAAAACTTCACTATATAGTTATTATGCTTTCATCCTCACATCTTTTTCCGGTATTTGTTGACATTCGTCATTGGGTACTGATCTTGAGAGTTGACGAGATGAAGCTGTTTCTTCTGTCGTAGAATTTCTTTTGGCTTCTGCAGCAAAAACACTACCTTCAGAATCACTTCTCGGGATAACATCATCTTCCTTGGTAGATTTGATTTTCCTGTTCCAAACGAGGATACGATATTGCTATGAAATTATAATCAGCTTGCCAAAATTCGATGTGGAATATTATACACGGTGGGGAATGACACCAGCAATGACATACAGGTTATAAAGTTGATACATTTCCGACAAAACAATTTCATGACAATTGCTATTTTTACCTCGATTGTCGACTGGGTGTTAAGTCTTCAGCGTCGTAAAATTCTTCAGAATCACTACTAACAGACATTCTATAATTACTTTATTAACACTCATATGATACACTCAACCATTCCAAAAATGTCATAACACACGCGAAACATATACACTGTCTACTGTCTGAGCAAGGAAATTCTGCAGTTATCTTTGGAACAGTGTGACTGACCAATAGGGAAGAATCTTTATTCTCTTATTTAAGTAGGATTGGCCAATGTCGATATAGCCTCAAACCCAAGGTTTCTATGGTACAAAAGTAAGATGGAGGATCTTGCAGTTGAAGTATGCGGCGAGAATGGGGCCTATTATAAGGTTTGTACTGTATAAAGTATGTCGTTTGTAGGGAGAAGCACCATTGCAGGTCATTCAGTTAAATTTCAAATATGTTCCCAAAAAATATTTTACCGGTATGTCTTTTACTTTCGGAGAATATTCGTTTTAAGAGTGGTACGAGAACGCGGCTAGGACGCCATGTCCCATTTGACAGGGCGTGATTTTACACGCGCGTGTCTTATAGGGAATAATTTAAGCATTATGAAATGCTAATGCACCTTAAAGTCATGGTAAATAAGGTCAGTTTTATCCAAGAGACGTATATTGGTTTGTGTGTGGTATGTAGTTCAGACGTGCGCTTACTTCAGCATTTGCTGTTTCTTCTAACCTAACAAGTTAGTCTTGGTGAAGTACTGGTTATAAGCTATTTTACGGTGTCAAGAACGTGCCTCTTACTGTCATCTTCAGAAATGAATCAGCTCTGAATTGCACGAATAATCCCATGACCCGGAAAACAGCTCGCAAGCGATATTAGCAGGACGCGTGTTCGTTAAGTAGACTACTGGAAACTAAACTTTTGTCACTTTTCTGTTTCAGGCCTTCGTTACAGACATTTTCGATGAGGAAGTATCCGTTGCGTTCGAGAAAGAGTGAGTATAATTCTACATATGTGAAGGTAGCTTTATACTTGATAACAACACAAGCGAATACCTGTGTTTGGATTCTGTGACTGGGCACAAATTGTAGTGGTTATGCTAGGGCTAGCAGTTGGGATCAATATTAATTGCATTAATTACGTAATAGGAATCAAAATTAAAATTTGTGACATGTAAGTATTTTTTTTATTTTTGTGTTGGCAGTGAAACTGTTTTGTGTTAAGCGGAAAAAAGGTAGATCTATAACAGTACCCCTGTTACAGTTAGTACGTGGAAGTCTTACCTTGTTTACATTTAGACTTTGTGTTGTGTTTATTATTATTATTATTATTATTATTATTATTATTATTATTATTATTGCCTTGTTGACTGAGTTAATGTGTACCTTCGTCATGGTGTATAATAGTTATGCAGGTTCACTTTGATTCATAAGTGGAATAATTAAGATAATTTTTTTTCTTTGTTATGCCTTACAGGGAATCCTTTTCGACTTTTGTAAATAACTGAATTAACTGGGTGTTTTATATTTTGAGTGTAGTTACTGTGTTTTTGTGTGTGTGTGTGTGTGTGTGTGTGTGTGTGTGTGTGTGTGTGTGTGTGTGTGTGTGTGTGTGGGGAGGGGGGGGGGGGCAGGGTAGTGCACTGTGGTTGCTTGCTTTTCTCAGTCCCTGCCAATGGAGTTGTCGTGGTGTCTCTTGCATGATGAAGTTATTTCTGCATTGCGTGGCTGTTTATCTTATGACAGAGGACTTTGTCAATGTATTTTCAAGCTGTAAATGAGCTTTGTTATGTAGAAGTGTACTGTATAATCATGTGCACAGGAAAATCAAAGGATTACTTACTGGCTCTTGACTGAAGGAAGCTAATCCAATTGAAGACATTAACAACTGTGAGACAGCATTTTATTCTTCCTAGCTTAGCCACCATCTACTTTTTTGCTCTGTGGTTCTATATACTGCTCATACAGATGCGCAGTGTCTGGTGACAACTTCCTTATCCCATAATCATTGCCTTGAAACAGCTAAACATTACCATTTGGTATCTCTTTTTATATACTATATAGATTAACAAAATGTTGCAGCTGCAGGTTGAGAGAGGTGCACAGTTACTGAAGATGTCATTTGATAGTGTTGTAACAAGCTGGACATTGACTTAGCTGGTAACTAATGTTGTTTTGCTCAGTGTAAGTCAGTCTTACTTCTCAGTGTAATTTTATCAGTTCCAGCATTTGCTAGAGAATCTATCAGTTGTACCCCATATTAAAGCAATTGGACCTTGTGCCTATGCTTGTTTTCAAACTTGTATAGATTGTTTGTATTAGAAGCTAAATAGTGTGTGTGTGTGTGTGTGTGTGTGTGTGTGTGTTAAATTTGTAGGAAGAAACATTTAAAAGTATTCATTTATTTTACTGGTAGTAAGTTGTGGTAATTGTCTTTTTTGCAGAACACCCCAAAGATTTTGAATTGAGTGATTACTAGCTTTTATTGTTTATTGATAACAAAAATATATTACAGTTGGCAGCCAGAATCAAAATTTCCATTCTCGCAAGTACGGCTTCCACCTGATGACTCCACAAGCAAATCAGATTTCACTGAAAACCAGGAAATTGAAGTATTTTCGAGGGCCAATGATCAGGAAGCGTGTGGTTGGTGGAAAGCAATTATAAAGGTAAGTCAGCTATACTTCTTGCAAAACAAGTGTAAACAGTTAAGAAAATATGTTTCCCTGTCCCACTCCCTATTGAACAGTGTTAACGTTCTGCATTGTGAAAACTAAGCAGCAGTTCCCTTTTAAGAAACAAATATGTCAAGTTTTCAACAAGTATTGACTTTCCTACAATTCTTACATAAGTTGTAAGAAAGTACTTATTTTTTTCTATTGCCAAATAATGCACACACTATTTGGTACTTAGCTCCACCAATTAAGCTGAACCATCTTTCAACTGCTAATCCTCCTTAGGCTGGTTCTCATTGTATGTCATTACATTTTTTAGTTAAACTGCTGTCTCTGTTCATAATAATTAGGCTAGAGACTTGAATTGCCATGAAGGTATTAAATTTTAACATTGGCTGCTGGAGGTGCCCTGTTGTTATTGATAACTTGGAAGTACACTGATCTTTGCATTATTAAATTGCCTAGTATGTTAAAGGCAGCCATCCCATTGATGATGGAAGTGTTATATGGAATGAATAGATGGGCTACCTTAAATACTGGTAGAAATTGTGTGATTTTAGGAATTTTACATGGAATGTGTTAATTTCTTGGAACGTAATTTAATTGGATAGATAAGGAAATCTACCCACCAAGTGGCGGCAGAAGCCCCACAGAAAGGTTATAATTAGCCAAGCTTTCGGAGCCAGTGTTCCCTTCAGGTGGAAGGGTTTAAGGGGAAGTACTGGAGAGGTCTAGGCAGAGTAGAAGATTTCAGGAAAGTCACCCAGAATTGCGTGTCAGGAGAAACTTACTGGGCAGGATGAAAAAGAAAGATTGATTCTTGGGGACTGCACTGGATGATATTTGACAACCTGAGAGCTTAAAGATAAGAGTAATATGCAAGACAAAGATCACTGCTTAAACATTGTGCACGAGCCAAATAGTGAAAAGTGAATTGTACGTAATAGTTGTGGGAGGTGGGTGGTGAAAAATGGATGGATAAGACAATGAAAGATGTAGAAAACTAAATCAAAGTGAAGAAAAGTAGTTACTGTGAAGATATGCTGAGGAAGAAATTAACATAAATTAAGGCCAGTTGGGAGGCGAGTGCCGAGAGTTCTGATAAACTGGTGTCTGGGAGAAGAATGCAGGTGGTGCATGTGGTGAAACATGCACAGAGGTCACAATTGTCATGTTCTAGAGCATGCTCTAAAACAGTATATTGCATGTTGGCAGTATAAACCCTCTGCCTGTGCCCATTCATCCTAATTGATAAATTGGTGGTGGTCGTGCCAATGTAAAAGGCCAAACAGTGTTCACATAACAGCTAGTGTGACCTGTTGTTTGACAGGTGTGCCAGTTACGAGGCTCGTATAGGCGGTGGTAGGAGGGTACAAAGGGCATGTCTTGCAGTGGGTACATTCACAGTGATAGGAGCCATAAGATAGGGAGATGGGTGCCAGCGGAGCATAGGGTCTGCCAAGAATATTGCAGAGATTGGGAGGGCAACAAAAAGCTATTCTAGGTGTGGTGGGTAAAATTTCAGGGGAGGATTTCAGGAAGTGATAGCGTTGTCATAGTAGCTGATTAATACATTCCAGGCCAGAATAATACTAAGTGACCAGTGGTGTGCTAGGAAGGTTTTTTGGAGGGTTGTTTTTTGAATGAACAGATTAACGCATGTGGTAGAAAACATGACGGTCTGAACAAGAGACGATTACAAAGACTGACAAGAGGGTTACATAAGAAAGAATGATGGCCACATGGGATAATATAACAACAAAACAATCAATTTTTGACAAATTGATTGTTTTCATTGGAAAATACTAACACATACATAAAATCACATAAGTGTTTCCAGTGGGACACAACTATGGTGTGCGAAATATATAAAAAAAGTCCTGACTTTCTCATTGGCTTTGCCAAATTCCTACCTAACTTAACCTTTTCGTCCGACCTTAGGTTACACTATAGATTAATCAGAACTTGTGTTCAGAAAAATAGCTAATCTTCGCACTTCAATCCAGTTACCACCTAATCTGGTCTGGACCTTGGGCTGCACTAAATTTAACATGTTGCCACTTTCATTTAAAAAAAAAAAAAAATAGTAGTGATAGTGACGTTATGGCCTAATTTTTCATTTTGTCACGGATCACAGCAGAATGACAGTGTTCTGAGCTTCAGTACACCCTTCAACAGATTTCATTTGACTGGGTGGGAGGTTTAAAATTGGATAGGATTTCCTATTGTATGGTGAAAGATTGTAATCACTGATCACAAAGCAATCAAAGCACTGAAATTAAGTGTATGCTTGAAGTCTGATGAAAGGTAATGTTTATAGTTACTGTCACATAGCCTAACACTTAAACACACAGCAAATAGTCCTAAAACTAATGCATGTTAGAGATACATTTAATGCTGGCTATCAAGTAAATTGTGTACTTCTGTGGTAAAATATGTAAATATCACCTGATGCAGCATTTTAACTTACCTTAACATGGCAGTATGTGTCACATGGTCTCGCTGTTTCATGTGAACTCATAAGTGTAAGACATTGTGTGTTAACATCCAAGCTGCCCAAAGCGTGTACGTTACTACTTCTCCAAACACACACCCCCTACAATCTTTATCATACTGTGTTTGCATCTAGGCACAAAGTAACAATTTACAATTGTATGGTTGACAGGGATTATCTTACAGTTCAGAACAGTGTTATGAAATTGCCCCTTCCTCCTGGTGGATTGGGATAGTTCGAATTGGTCAGCTGTAGTATTTTACGCAGACAGACTCAGTGCATCCATTGTTTGTTATGCCATCAGCTTTAATAGTCTCACTTTCACCATACAATGTTACTATCCCAGTCATTAAGCTAAATCAAATTTTGTTCTGTCTGTGATCATATTACATATTCCATGGATCATTTTGCATGATAGATCATAATGTGGAATGAGTCTTCCACATTCACATTGCAAATTAATTTGTACATGTGGTTATAGTCTGGACATTTCTAAGTTTATTTTTTTATTACACAACAGATAAATAGATGTTAGTAATTCCACCACCTTCTACAGATTAAGGTAATAGAAATTCTTCTGCATAGTAATCGTCAAGGAGAAGCTCTATAGATTTGTTTTCATTTCTGATATTAAGATGAAATAGTAATTTATTAATAGCGTATCATTTTGATTATTGCCCATGTTAATGGTGAAAACTGGTTTAGTGTCCAGTCTCAAACAAAATAAATATTTCCGGTAAGTGCTCTTTTCTGTATTATCAAATAGAAGTGTTCAAAGTGTGTTTCTGTCATTGTTGAAATATTTTCTTACACATATCTTACACAATATTGCTATTGACAGCAGGCATCTACAGTTAAATTTTATTTCAGTAGTCACGGGATTCTACAATATCTACATGGATAAGCTTAATCTTTTATGAATCTGTAATTTTTTTAATGGTGTTAGACTGGAATATTGTGAAGTACAGTTAGTTTTCCTTCATTTCAGTGTTAGAGAAGTGTGTGGCAACATCTTTCAGAATACTGGGTTCATATTATCATTCATAATATTTGTGTAGTTTGTAATAATCATTCTGTTACGCACGTGTAATAATTTAACTTTTCCAAGATGTCATGTAGCATGCTGTGATTTGATAGTAGCAAAATGAAGCCGCCATGTTTAAGTAAATGTTTTTGATGTTTAAATCCCATATTTTGTTATCTTTACATTTATATGTGAATACCACGGAAGTATATAATTTGATGCATCCTGTTAATATCTCTACAAAATGCTTGATACCTAGTATCTGTTATGTGATGGAATATGATAGCAGTGGCTAAACAAATTGCCACCAAAAACCTGTCAACAAATTTTCAAGTCCTGATTCATATGTGATAATCTCGGAAAACTATTAGGGTTTTTTTTTTTTTTTTAATTTTCTTAGCCAAACAAAATATACTAGTTTCACACATAATATGTTTGGATACTGTAGTCTAGGCTTAATTAAAGTTAAGATACTAATAAAAATGCATACCAAATTTCTGTGACTTTGTGGTTGTTGGTACCGCTACTTTCGTTTTAGAAGCCTCAGTAGGTATCTCAATCAAATTTTTAATTTCTTTTTTGTGTATTTGAATTTCAGATGATAAAAGGTGACTTCCATGTAGTGGAGTATCTTGGCTGGGAGAGTACTTATACAGAAATAGTGGGCAGTGAAAGACTAAGGCCGAAAAACCCAAATCCTCCTATAAGTAAAAGTACTTTCCATAAATTTGAAATTGAAGTACCTGAAGAACTAAGGGAGTAGTAAGTTAACTTAAGTTTCTTTGATTTTTAAATTCTTGAGTAAATATTATTTGTCAGAAAGATACCTTAAATCTTATCGTTGTTGAATTCTCTCTCTCTCTCTCTCTCTCTCTCTATCTATCTATCTATCTCTATCTATCTATCATTTTTGATAGTCACTTATTTGACCCCACTTTTCTTCACTTCTGTTTCATTTCAAAGTTCATATTTTTCGTTAACTGTTTAACAAGTTTCTCTTGTGTAATTTCTTAGTTATAAAATGAATTTCTTATGGGGTCATGGTTGGTTGATGTATGTACACAAATTTGCCGGGTTACAGATGTTCACTTGCACATTCACTCTTCAGTTTTGTTAAGTTCAATGGATTGAATTAATCTTTGGTGTTTTATTGCAATTAATACCTTATTCGGCGAAGGGAGATGTTTCTATACATGCCTAGTTTTTAAACACTCAAAGCATTGTGTACTCTACTTAAGTTATTGATCTGGTATTTTGTTTGCCTGGCAAATATATAGAACAGAGTAGTAATGAAAATCAAACAGAAGTAGTACAAGCACAAATTGTTATTTATTAAAACAATTTCATAAAACTTTACTTTCATAGCAGTTCAGTTAGCGGTTGTTAGTGAAAATTATCTAAATTCTTCAAGAAATGTGTCAATAATTTTTTTTTTAATTTGTAGTTAGTGTAAGACTTCTTGTCAGCAATTTTCTTAATTGCTCAATAGTCCCAGAATGATGTGTACAGGCAGCTTTTTAACTGTCTTCAGATCAAATCGGATAATCAGAAATAATTTCTTTATAAATAATGAGGCAGTGATAACATTAACAGTAGTCTGTAATATTGAAATCTTAAATCTGTCTTGTTGAATCCAGAGTTTGAACCAATTTTGGATAAACTCCTAATATTACTAGTACAATACTTCCTCCCAAGCTTTTCATTAGTGATAACGAAGTGTTCACCAGATTCTCTTTTTGTTAACTCAAAATAGAGGAAAGACTGTAGAGTACTTAAGTGATGCCAAGTCAAACAATTTAATTGTTCTTACCACTTACTATACCGAAATTGAGTGGATTGTGATTTTATAAAATTTGATTATTGTATTTTAATGTGGAAAGGTCACTTATTTTTTAATTGCTAGGAACTCATTGGCCACCAATTTTTGCTATGCTTTGTAGGTGCTGCAGAAGTACTAATAAATTCGGTATCATAAGGAAAAATATCTCGTTCTTCAGTCAAGTGTGTAAATGCACAACCCTTAGGAGGAAATATCTGATGAAAAATCTTTTCCTATAACATGATGACCTAGTGAATGCAATTAACTGCATAGTTGACTGTACTGTTCTGTAATATTTTAATCCATGATTCATCTTCATTATTGAAATGTTGTCCATGGTAACAGATGATCATCTTACTAGTACACTTCATTCTCAAAAGATTCACATTCTTATTAGATACCAGCATACAAATGAAATTGCATATCGAGTGTCTTTCTAAATGAAGAGACTGCAGGATGTATAGGGCAAAGAAAAATTTGCGCTCTCCGACTTTGCAGCGTGATTCCTCACATACCTAAAATGTCGCAAAAATTTGCCCTGCGCATATTTCCAGCAGTAAATGGACATTAAAGCTTGGCCAATCGGGCATCACAGGAATCACATGTACGGTAACTACCTCTATCAGCATATAGGAATAGTATTGCACAGCTGCTGCAGTGGATGACATATTAGGTTAGCATCAGTGACGTGAACTGGGTCGAGGCGTGCTTGTTTTTATTTGCCAGATCGTGGTTAACGCGTCTTTAGTCGCAGCAGGCTGTTGCATCTATTGTGCATAACCTCTTTTAGCTCCAGTTATACTTGATTTATCTTGGTACTGCTAGCTATGAAATGTTAGCTTTTGAATTATACTTTTCCCTATTGACAGTGGACATGATGTTTCCAAATTTACATCGACAATGATGTGGTGGTGGTGGTGGTGGTGGTGGTAGGAACAGCAGCAGCAGCACATGGAGGTACTTACTAAACAGCATGCGCTTATCAGACTCTGTTTTGGGAGGCATAATTATTGGGTCCATGGTGATACTATTTACAAAATGGTAATAAAGTTTGGAAATCATTTGCAAAGCTTGTTACGAACCCCCTTTTGAAGATGTAAGGCCCTAAGGAAATACGGTGGACCTGAACGCAGTAAGAATAATAGATGGTAGTAATTGATGGGGCCATTGGGAGGGAGGGAGGCGGAGTACACAGATAACTAGATTGGAATCTAGTAGATAAAGTAGTATGGAACAATTTGCATCCACGATGTGCAAAAGGCTTTTTTTAAAGCTGAAAAATGAAAACTGTTGTATTTCCATTTCAGTGTTTGAAGTGCATAAGTGCAAGTGTTTCGTAGACGACTCACTGTAATCACTGTAACACAATTAAGATGCCAGATACTTTACCACGCAGACTGTTTAACAAATAAAAACAAGTTCTCCTTGACCCAGAATTGAACCCTTGACCTCCTGCTTACTAACCCAAAATGTTATCCACTGCACCAGCTTCACAGTGCTAATAATATATACTGGCAGTGTTTATGTAATTAGTGTTGCCAGATTGTCAATCTTTAATGTCTATTTACTGTTGGAGATGTATGCAGGACAAAATTTTGTGACAGGCATTTTTGTATTGCTAGTATGTAAGGAATCGTGGTGCAAAGCCAGTGTGTGTGAATTTTTTTCACTCGGTATTTCTCATTGTTAAAGCGGTTTGTGCAACCAGACTCGGTAATAATCTTTTCCTAAAGAGGGCAGACTACAATTCTGTCTAAAACAGAAGCTGTCATATATCCTTAGCTGGCAAATTCCATCTGTATTCAGAGGATGTGCCTGCTAAAATTAATGTACAGTAATTTGTCAGTCCATTTAATCCTGATGGTTCTAGAGCAGGTGAAGTTTGATCAGGTGCCAAAAATTGTCCTAAATTCGTCAGTAACTCTATTCAGGAGCTTTACTCAACAGACAAATTAGTCCAGAGTATTAATGACACACTTCTCTCTTGTGCAAAGAGAAGATACTGTCATTGTGCTGGGCTCTGAGCCAAGAAAAATCTGGAAATAAAAAATATTGCAGCCAAGGTGCTTATGGTTAAAATTGCATAACTTACTATGCCATCCCCCTTGCTGTTTAGAAAATCCAAAGGGAGTGTGAATGGCTGGAGATAGACAAATTTACGAGGCAGTAATATTTCTCCATGTAAAAAGAAGTGATAAGATAGTCGCTTCATGTGTTGAGATTAAGTTCATGTTTAAATTACTTTTGTGGCAAGAGGATAACCCAATAACCTATATGTGATGTAGATTGTATTCCACTTTTTTTTACAAGAGGCCATAATTTCAAATAGCTATGGACTTGTCCAAAGTTTAGATGAAGATTAGACCAGTCATTGTACCTGTCAAATTCCTAATATTTGTGTGTGTGTGGTAGGCCTGCTACAGACGTTTTAGAAATAGTTGGAGTTTCCTTTGTTAATTAGTCTGTTGAAATAGTGGGGAGGCACTCTCTGCCATTTTTGTGTGTGTGTGTGTGTGTGTGTGTGTGTGTGTGTGTGTGTGTGTGTATAAGATAGTGATTTTTTTAAATATAGTTTTAAAGTCTGTTATTGAATTATTGAAGGAATTGATTAATGCTTACAGTGCAAAAATGGACTCTGCACATAAAGAGTTCCAGAGGGCTATTGAGGCTGCTATTTGTCGGTATGTTCCTGAGCGAGGGGTTCTTAGTGTTATTTCTCGAAGTGAACAATCAAAGAAAAGATCTCAGATGCTTCAAGAAATGCATTTTCGGAACCTCACACAGAAGGTTCTGTTGCTCAAACGCACCGAAGAAGCAGCTAGGCAACTTGAGTCTACAAAGCTGCAGAATGTTGGGGGGTGAGTAAAAGCAAATTTCTTGTTGGTCCTATGGTATTACCCTATTTCAGAAATTGGTGTACAGCTCTTCATGCTAAAGGTAAATAACTAAACAGTTGAATGCAGAAGTCTGTAAATAATTACGTCATTTATGTGTTTGAAAGAATTAGATGATCCTATATTTACTTTTGTTACTAGTGTTATCAAACCCATATTACATTCTACTACATATAAATTTATTGCTGACCTAATACGTTTATTTTTGAGGAAGACTTCAGAGTTTTGGCAGTGTAACAATTTTTTTAAATGTATTATTGGTATGAACATTCCAGCTACCGCAACACACAATTTCAATAGTACAGTGGGTAACTGCTATCTCATCTGCAGCCAACAATTCACTGTAGAAGATACAGGATAAAATGCCAATTCTTGTCTTAGTATAAATCTGTAAAGCTTGATGCTTACACAAAGTGGAGTTAAATGTCTGTCTGTTGCTTTTTCGTTTAAATAATACCTGAAACTTGGTTTTCTGATAAGATCGTTAATAAGCCTGAAAGATTAAGTGCAGAGTAGTGATTGTTGTACACTTAATGGGTGAAGCAGAAGACTAAGACTTTCTCTAGGTATTCATATATTGTCTCCACCCATTCTATATGTAAAGCAAAAGAATTATATTAAGATCGGCAGTCTAGTGCACAGAACTAATGGAGTCAGTTTCTGTGCGAAGTCTTCAAATTGCCGTAGTATTGTTAAAAAGTCTGTACCTTTTCCAGCAACAAAGTAATCCCTTATCTAGTTTGAAGTGCAGCAATGGGCTGCCAGTCGTCAGCAGAAATTTATCAGGGAGGAGACAAAATCCTAACATTGGCATTTTTGATACAGCTGATGATCCAGTGAGTAGAAAGTATACAAAACTAAGATAAGGATTCATAATTCTTGATTTAGTACGTCCAAGATACGTTACTGCGAAAGCCAAACATGTTGCATATATAGTAGTGAATGCAATCTTCTGATATTAATATAAATATCAGTGCTACTGTTTTTTCAATAATCTGAAATTGTATTGTAACGTAGTTACATCCAGGATAACAAGCAAGTAAAGAGATGTATATAGAAAATATTTACAAAGAAATTATATTCCAGTAATGTTAGGCTGACACTGACATTACAAATCTGTAATGTAAAAATTCTGAACAATTAAGAAAATTCTGATGGATGCAACAAAAAACATTTAAATGGAGGAATCAACTTTATTAAAAACTTGTTTCTCTTTGTTGACATTTTGTTGCTTACCATACTTAACACCTGACTGTGTTAACGGTTTCCTTGCAATACTTCCATCCTTTCTATTTTTATTATAGATTATTGTAACTAAAGTTGAATAAGATATTTTGGAAGCTAAACTTTTTGGTTCTGTTTCTACAGTGATACTTAAAAAAAACTTGGTGGAGGGTACCCAGTACAACTTCTAGACATTTTTCTTTCCTATTTGACTTGCAAATAGAACCAGGGAAAAATGACTGTTTATATGGCTTTGTATGAGCCCAGATTTTTCATATGTTATCCTTCAAAGTTCTTATGCACAGTGTATGTTGTAGGCAACAGAATTGTTTTGCAGTCAGCTTCAAATGATGGTTGTGTTAATTCTGTCAATAGTGTTCCTCAAGAAGAATGTCGCCCTCGCTCCATGGATTCCCATTTAGTTCCCCGAGGATCTCCTTGGCACTTGAATATTTGTTAAAAGCTGCCAGCCAAATATAGCAGTTCGTCTCTGAATTGTTTATATGCCTTCCTTCAATCTGATCTTGTACAGGTTCCAAATATATCAGTAATCAAGGATAGCTCGCAGTAGTGTCCTATATATGGTCTTCTTTACAGATGAACCACACTTCCCTATAATTCTCCCAATGAACACCATTTTCCTTCCCTACCACAGTTCTTGCATGCTTGTTCTATTTCATATTGCTTTGCAGTGTTTTTTCCAGATATTTAAGTGACAGGACTGTGGCAAGCAGGACACCAGTAATGCTGTGTCTGAATATTACGGGTTTGTTTTTCCTACTCATCTATATTTTTTAACATTTAGAGCTAGCTGCCATTCCTCACATCGACTAAAAATTTTGTCTAACCCATATTGCATCTTCCTACAGTCACTTAGCTTTGACACCTTACCGTGTACCACTGCATCATCAGCAAACAACTACAGATTGCTGCCAATTCCGCCCATCAAATCATTTGTGTATGGAGAATAACTGGAAAAAGGTACTGTGTCAAACACTTTCCAGAAATCTAAAAATATGGAATCTGACTGTTGCCCTTCACCCGTAGTTCACATTGTATCGTGATGAAAGGGCAAGCAGAGTTTTACACGAGCAATGCTTTCTAAAACCATGGTGATTAGTGGACGTAGGCTTCTCAGACTCAAAATATTATACTCGAACTGAGAATATATTCTCAGCAAACCAGAGTTATGTTCTTTTGCCCTTCATATACACAGTAGTCACGTGCACGTTTTACAGTGGACATTGTGCTGGGCTAGTGATTAATGATACATCAAAGCTAAAAAGACAGCCAGTGCCGTTGAGTATTGTTTCTCCATGCAAGGGATGCTTATTACTATGTTGTCCATAAAGGAGTCTGTTTAATGGTCAAATGACGGTATGTTTGTACAGCTCTCCTGTGTGAACAATTACTTGGAAAAAGTCTAACCCAGAACCAGTTTTAGGCTAAATGAGGGAAATCTCCCAAATCTGCTCTCAAATTGGCTGGTGGAACCCTTTTTAACAGTCCAGGAATGAACTGAGGTGGTCCTCACTTCTTCAGTTTGTCCTGTTATTATGCAGTCACACCTGCTGGACTGAAGAATTCTTAGCAAGGCTGGGTTTGGAACTGTGTTGCACCCAATAGGGTTAGTTTGCAATCCCTAGGAAGACATATTTTACTTGATGTGTTTAGCTCCCAAGATAAAGTATAAATGTCACAGTTATACTATAGCATGGTTGTGTTCTCGAGTAGATGCTACAACTCTGCTGTATAAAACTGCATGTGTATTCAGCAAGTCATCACATGTCTCCTTCATCCACAGGAAATGGTAAATTACTGTTAGATTGCATTATGCGATCTGTTGTTTGATAAGGGCTGTACAAGGAAATGTCTGAAAATATTAAAGACACTATTTTGGCATGGTTCTGAAAAGTTTAGCATCCATCTTAATGGCAGAACAGTGCCAAAACTGCCTCCTCAACTAGGAACTGGCATAATTTCCTGTGGACAGTGAAATGACCAAAAGACTTAAGATGCACAGTGATTGCTGAAGTCACTGTATTTCCCGATGGGATCAGCAGTGTTAAACCTGCATTTCAGTATTCAGTGCTAGAAGAACGGGAGATTACTGTGGTGAATAGTCTGTAATCGATTCCATGAGGCTGGAAGGCTACCCCCATCCCTCGTCCCTTGTGGATGCCTTAGGTCAATCAGCATTCTTTTTGCAGGCAAGTAGATAAGCCCAAGTTAATTTCTTATTGGGTCACTAGGGGCCAGTTACTGAAACAGGTAACTAAATAAAATTATTGAATAAAATTACGCCTGTTGATATTATTGAATAAAATTACGCCTGTTGATATTTTTTACTTCTTCTTCTTCTTCTTCTTCTTCTTCTTCTCGTCTTCGTCCAGCTGCAGACCCATTTCATTTCCACAAGGTGGAATTGCAGGAATTTCTTAACTGATGGTCCTGTAGTTGCACTAAACATTTTTGTTTGAATCATGGACTAAAGAGGCATCAACTGGATAATCTTGTTCCTTGGTGATTATAAGTGCTTTTGAGGCACACAGAAAAAGTTATATTTTAAAGGAAATGTAAAAGGGATACTAGTTTTCCACTAAAAACAGATTTGCAAAATTAGCAGTATAGTGAGAGACAAGTATCTTAATCAGTCAGTTCTGTTCAAAGATTGAAAAAACAGTTTCTTCTTAAAAGTTAGCAGCAGATGTTTAAAAAAAAGTTTGGCAATGCTATATTCTCCTATTCAATCTGAATTTTTCTTATCACTGTTGAAATTAATGAATGTTACTTGGTGTGAGTAAAATTACAACAGCATTGAACACACCTTTTTTAGTGGTACTGCAGTGCAAGTACAAAATTAGTGATTTGTGAAAACCTGTTAAAAGCTAATTTCTTATAATATTGGTGAACCAGTTCTAACAGTATAGGCTTAGTTGTGAGAGTTTCGGGTGTGGTAATTCAGGAGGTATGAAAATTTGAAATGCACTCCATTTTGTGGGTTGTTCTTAAAAATATGCCGTTTCTGTTAATTTGCCATAGGTGTGTAAAACAGTGCAATGTGTGTGTCAGTACCGATTAAAGTTGAGACAGAAGAAATTCCACATGTTTTATGGTAATCTTTGAATATCTGAAGATTAGAGTAATATGCATATTAAGAAACTGGCTGAACTGTCATTTGATGTGGCTTCACCATGAGATGAGACATGTTAGAATTTAAACTGTGTGATCAGCATGAAAAAGTACTTTCTTTAATCTTTTGTTTTCAGGGTAGATACAGAGCACAAGGTTGATTAAATGTTAAATATTGATTTCCCACATATAATATATTTACGAGAATAGTGAATTGTTTCCTTCTTTCCATTTCAAAGTAAAATGTGTCAACAGTTTCTCCCTCAAAAGTTTCATGATGTGTAACTCATTCTATACCACATTCCAAAATTATTGGATAAGGTTTCCAATTTTTGATTCAAATAATTCTGTATGTTTTGTATTAAGATGTAAAGGCAAAGAGTTTGGGCAGGGACATCTCTGTCCAAACTCTTTGCCTTTAAATATGTCTGCTTATATATATATATATATATATATATATATATATATATATATATGTGTGTGTGTGTGTGTGTGTGTGTGTGTGTGTGTGTGTGTGTGTGTTTTTCCCACTTGGTAAGTCTTGGAATCTTTGTTTTTAATATATTTTTCCCATGTGGAAGTTTCTATTTTATCTACATGTCTATACAGTTGATATGACACATCGTGTTACATCAAGAATAAGTTTATGAAAAGGAAAGTCGCTACTCACCATACAGCATAGCTGAGTCGCAAATAGGCACAACAAAAATTGTGTCACAACTACTGCTTCTGACCATTAAGGCCTTTGTCAACAATAGACTGCAGTCTCAGGCACACAGCAGTGTGATTTCAGTTGCTTGAGACTGCGGTCGTTTTTGTGAGGTGTGTGTGCGTGTCATCTATTGTTGACAAAGCCCTTAATGGAAAAGCTTTATTTATGACAATTTTTTGTTGTGTGTGTCTGCAACTCAGAATCTCCACTATATAGTGAGTAGCGACTTTCCTTTTCATAATATTTTTACATTCCGTCCAGAATTTTCCATTGTTTGAAGAATTAGTTTATAATACAGCAAAGTGTGGAAGGGTATGATACAGACAAATGTTTGACTATAGGAAGCAGATTAAATTGGATATACTTTTAAGCCCTTATGCAGACAGGAGGCTTGCATGGAGAAGTGCAACAAATTTCTGTGGACTGAATACTGAAAAAATGTCAGTTCATTTATGTGATCAAACTTGCCTCAAAGAATCTTCCAACGCGAAACAGTGTTTGACAAGAAATAGTTTTTTTGTTTTGTTTAAAGAGCAGTACTCGGTTGCTAGGAAGTTGACCATAAACCATAGGAATGTGCTATGTTTAGCACTCATGGAAGTTTGCAATCATTGTTAGTAATTCAGCATAAAGGAATTCATTTTTTAGTGAATTCCATTATGGTGTCGTGTGGGCATTCAAAATGAGTTAACGATAAATTATTTACAAAGTAGCCCTATAGTGTATCACCAAGTGAGGTACTGCAGTGTTCTGCAAGCTGAACTCATATTAGGGAGGAGAGAAGTCCAGATCTGTATCTGACTGTCCATATTTGGTTTTACTGCAGTTTCCTTAAATTGCTCGAGCAAAACGCCATGAAGTTCCCTGAGGAAAGGTCATGGCAGATCTCCATCCCCATATTTTTGTAATACAAGCTTACACTCTGTTTCTAATGATCTCACTGTTAATGCAATGTTAAACTACTGTCTTCCTCCCTCCACTTCAGAACTTGCTCAGCTTTGAGAAGCATTGTTTCTGGGCAGAATCTTGCCATCCTACCAATGAGAAGGTGAAATATTGCAGTCTAACACTAGGCTCAGAAATTAATATGGGGTATCAGCTCAGTGATGTGATTAAAAGCAATCACATGGTAAAATATTTAAAGGATATGTTCCAGTTATTGGAAATTAAGCCTTTATAAGTTTATCTGTGTTGCGAACAAGATCTTAGCATGCACTTACATAATCAGCATATTTAAATTTGAAATGGTACTTTCGATTTAGCCTTATAGGTATGTAAAAATTGACATTAACCTTCATTTTGTCTGTCTTAAAACTGGAGCTCTTTTAATTAGTGAACCTGTAGAGGCTTGAAAATGTGGCATAAATTTTGGTGAAATTAGCACCTAATTTTTGTTTGTGAACAATCAATATAAAAATTTAAAAAGATGTCATGCTAAGTGCCTGAAGACCAAACCGTATCAAAAGTCGAAACATTAATACTTTGAAATTGTCTGTTTAAAAAAAAAATTGATGGTTAATGAGCTTTCTGACTGGTATATTTACTTTTGTAAAATCTTAAGAGAGATTTTCTATGGAATTGTCTGTTTCTTTCTTTTGGCTGTATTTTAGCTTTCAAGAAAAGGTAGATTATGTTGAAGCAGCAGCATTTTCCTGCTGGTGAAGTGAGTGCTTCTTCGATATGAAGTGTTTTTAGACATTTTTTCCCCACTGAGGTCAACAATTAAAATCTTGCAGAATTGTAATTTTGACCTTTCGTTAGCATTCATAGTCTTGTGACCCATACTCAACAATGCTACAGTTAGAATTTACAATGCCCGAAGTGTAAAAGTAGAACTGAAAATAACTGTTAGAGGAAGAATTTCAGAACAGTCAAAATACGTTTACAGGTTTTGTTTTTCAATTACTGTAGTGCAAAATACAGGCACGGGCAGTTTGTCACAATTCTAAACAAACCAGAACTAAAACAGCCAAAAGAAGGGACTGGTGTGAAGAAGAAACACCCGCCTCTCTCTCACAGGGTGACAACCTATTCCTGTGATTTGTCACGCATGGTTGTGGGTTTCATTGATCTGTTTTGATTATGCGAGTCATAATTGAAGGCTGTTGTAGACAAGGATTTGCATCTTCATTCATTCATTTCAAAACAAAACAAGAGATGGAATAATTAGCAATGCACAACACAACCCATTCAGTAATGGGTATGACAGAATTGCTTACTGATTTTGGCAGTGTTGCAAATGAGTTAGTTCATGCCAATCTTCAGCCAGTATATGATGAAACTGCAATTCAAAACACCCACCATCTAAAACTATCATGTTAAGTGTCAACATTATATCAACTCTTGAACTGCAGTAAGCAGGTTAATATATGTATTTGTTTGTTCTAAGAGGCTAGGTGTCACGACTCAGTCCTATGTTATATTACACTGGGTGCATCTTATACAGAACATTCAACTGCCCGCAACTGGCATGATACCATAGCATCACATGCACTGATATATTGTTGATTTCATGCTTTATATTTTGTAAACATGTTATTATGTGCACGATCTTTGCAAATTGTGTTTCAAAAGATATGGTGAATTACTAGTAACCAAAATTGGTTAAATTTTTTCTTTTTATGCAGAAAATAAAGCTACTTCAGTTTATCTCTGATAAAACAGTCTGGGTACAGTTTGCTACAAAATACCATATCTTAGGTAATTTTGCACTTTGAGACAAAATTTACATCTTTAGTCTGATTTATTCGAAAATGTGAATTTCTCGGGTCCCTACTAATATATAATGAATTGAAAGCTAACACGTTGCAGTGCATGGAGCCTTACATTGTTCAAACACACATTTTATTAACAGTAATTGTATACTATTACTACGGATGTCTACAAAGGAGCTTCACTAAAAGATAGTGAAATTATACGTAATACCAAAGCTGCCAGATAAGTTAGATCATGAATTCATTCAATGACAAAAATTCAACACCAGCTCCTAATCCAAGTGACTTCAAAAGAAAATTCAAATGATGTAGTTCTGATAAGGTACATCCAGCTATGTTTGTGTAGAGGAAAGTTTAAATTTGAAGGACTTGGAAATAATTGCTACTAGTATAAGGCCCTGGATCAAATGCAGATAATTGAAAGTGTAAAATTAACAACTAGCCATGTAGTTAAGGTGTTGGGAACAGTCAAGGGGCACGTAAACAGAATTGGAAACATTCCTGAGCTGCTGTAGAGCTAATTGCAGTGACACTCTCTTATGACTACATCATTCTGGCTGGCTGTATTTACCTGGTCTGGCAGCTTGGTAACAAATTCATAACTGCACAATGACAAACAATGGTAGTACAGTGGAAAAATAAATTCCAGAAGGGAAAATGTTGAAGTGCCTGAGCAACAGCATTGACACAATCTCCCATCATCCCACCCCACCCTACTCCAGTCAAACTACTCTAAATAAATTGTGTGATTGCTTTTACAGTAAGGTCATGCCTCTATACATTTCTCATCCTTGTCAGTTAGTTTGGGTTAATCGTCCATTGCCTGGATTTCAGTAACATTACCACCATTCTTTTCTTGTTAACTTTTGTGCAGCCGACTATAAAATATGCAATTTACAAATTTTCATGTGTCATGTGTCACTTTAATGTACTGTATTTGCCATATTAATATTGTCAAAGTTTTACAGTCACCTCATGTAATGCATGAATGTTGAAACTCTGCATTGCCTGCCCCTAGCAATAGGAGTTGACAGTTTTATATGCCAATATTTTGCATTCTGAAACATTCATATATCCTCAACAGTAAACATTTCTTGGAAGCTGTTCTTTGCTCTAAAAGTTTGGTAATGATTTCATAGCTGTTTAATCTGCCATAAGAAGGTACAGATCGCCCAAAAAAAGGGGGAAACGAGCATATGGCATTGTTGGCTGGGAACCCCACCTGGGGAAGTTCGGCTGCCAAGTGCAAGTCTTATTTCATTCAATGCCACATTGTGATGAGGATGAAATAATAAAACATCCAGTCCACAAGCAGAGAAAATCTCCAACCCTGCTGGGCCCACTTGCATTATAAGTGTGTCTTCAAAGTCTGAATGCGCAACTTAATGTTTCAATGTCTGTTACGTGCGTAACATTGATTTTTATCTTGCTTGTTTAATCATTAAGATTCCTTTTCCCTGCAAAGGCAAAGTCATCTCTTTTCAGCATCATGTGTTGTAAAATATTTTGAACACTGGATTACAATCATATTAATCAACTCAGTTATCTTCTCCAAGTCTGCTGTAAACAACAACAACAACTGAATTTATTTAATTATATATAAATGCATTTACATTTTCTGTGCATACCTGTGATAGCTTTACATGGTCTTACGTGTGGTAAATGATTTGGAGAAGGGGAAAGAAGTGGGATTTCTCTAGAGTGACTTGAGGGAGCCGAGTTCCATTGTGTTTCTAATAAGAGATGAAGCCTTTGGATCCACCTGCTTCTCATTCATAAACAGCAAATAAAAGCACTTTGTTTTATAATAGAAAGCCCTGCATTGAATTAGACAGTGCAGTGTCCTGTTTCAAAGGTTATTTCAAAAACATGTTTGAAACTAGTGCCTTGAATGATTTCAATAATTTCCATTTATTTATGTACCAAACACATCCCTTCTAAATGCTTTTACGTTGTTATATTGAATACCATGTTCTTTCAGAGCACCAATTTTAAACCAG
Source organism: Schistocerca gregaria (assembly GCF_023897955.1). Lineage (NCBI taxonomy): Eukaryota > Metazoa > Arthropoda > Insecta > Orthoptera > Acrididae > Schistocerca > Schistocerca gregaria. Next base: position 766,734,548 of record NC_064920.1, read on the forward strand.
TCACATTGTGTTGAATTTACTGTGTCAGAAGTCTCTATACTTCTATTATCAGTTCCGTAAGTAGTGCAGCAGTACACATTTTCTGTCAGTGGTCTCATATTTAAAAAGTCATTGATCGTTAAACGCTTCATCAGTCAAAAGAAAGAATTAAGATGTGTGTTACTGAGTCCCTAAAATGAACACCTACTGTTAATTGTTTGATAGTATAGTTTATTACGGCATTCAATATATAGTTCAAACTCGAAACATAAAACTTGACACTGATGCGTCCAAACACAGCTCACATTCAAAGAATTTGTTCATCCATTGCCAGAAATCTAAGTACTCATTTTCTTCATTTTATCCCCCTCCCTCCTTGAAACACATTACCACTGTTCAGTTCAGCTCTCTCTCTCTCTCTCTCTCTCTCTCTCTCTCTCTCTCTCTCTCTCTCTTTTTTTTTTTTTTTTTTTTTTTTTTTTTTTTTTTTTTTTTTTTTTTTTTTTGTATGCCTCTTGAAAGTTGCTGCTTCATTGGCAAATTGCTACTTCATTGACACACTGGACTGCTTCATCCCATTTCCCTTATATCTTAGATCATATAAAATCATCCTGTTTCTTTATTTGCAAAATATTGATTCGCCTGAAGCATATAATCCTTTGGCATCTTAGCAGTTGTGAATTCCATTGAACATACTTCTTAATACTTGAATGCAATAAACATAGACAATGCATCTGCATTTTCTGGCCTTATGTCTGAAACAGCTTCACTAATGATCAGTGATCATACAGAGAGAGATTGTGGAACAATGCTGAGAGTGCAAAAACTCTTCCAAGCATCTTTAAAAGTATTCCCCACAAAATTCAGTTATTTAGGAATGTGAGATGAATATTAGACTCAAAAAATTAGTTCCTGTTGGTTTAGTTCAGGTGAATTCCTGTTCAGAGCTGTTAGCTGAATGTTCAAATGCTGAACAATGAACATGAATACTACTACTACTACTACTACTACTACTACTACTACTACTACGATGACACATGGCGGTAAATAATGCTGAAATGCTTCATACAATTAAAATTGAAAAATGCATTATTTGACTCATTCAGTAAGAATACTTTTACTACAAAGCTATGTATGGGTGAGAGTGGAACCTGACATTTGATTACTATTGCAATGCACATGGTATTACTTATGATTATAGTAAGTAATGACAATATGCATCAGTGGCCAGACATCGGCTGACTTTTACTGTTTTAGATGTAAGTAGTAAAGATGCATAGAAATGTGTGCGGACTTGCAATTACTTAAATACGTACACGTTAGTAGTTATTTGGGTTCAAATTAATGATGATGTAAATAAAATAGAAAGAAACCGCCACATGGGAAAACATATTAAAAACAAAGATTCCAAGACTCACCAAGCGGGAAAGTGCCGGCAGACAGGCACAATGAACAAAACACACAAACAGGAAGGAGAGGAAGCAACCGTCGGTTGCGAGGGCTGGTGGTTCTGTGTGTGTGTTTGTGTGTTTTGTTCATTGTGCCTGTCTGCCGGTGCTTTCCCGCTTGGTGAGTCTTGGAATCTTTGTTTTTAATATGTTAGTAGTTATTTGCACAGAGATATTTATAGCCTAAAAATAGAAATGTTCTCCTTTATCTAATTGGATAGAAAACTTGTTAATGTTCACACTTGGGATGAGAAATTGGCGCACAGCCCTAGACACCTCAGAACTTAGTGGTATGTTTCTTGTAAAACAATTGTGAGGATTGCAAAAACATAATCACCTTCCCATTGCATTCAGTCTGAGGTCAACATGACCAGACTCCCGTGGTGTGCCAGTAGGCTCTCGTAAATGGAGATGTTGCCTTCTTTCCACAACAAATATAGTGTTTGTTGCAATGGTGTGTGTATGTGTGTGCGAGTGTACACCTGTCCTTTTTTCCCCTAAGGGAAGTCTTTCTGCTCCCGGGATTGGAATGACTCCTTACCCTCTCCCTTAAAACCCACATCCTTTCGTCTTTCCCTCTCCTTCCTGAAGAAGCAACCATCGGTTGCGAAAGCTAGTAATTCTGTGTGTGTGTTTGTGTGTTTTGTTAATGTGCCTGTCTGCCGGCGCTTTCCCGCTTGGTAAGTCTTGGAATCTTTGTTTTTAATATATTTTTCCCATGTGGAAGTTTCTTTCTATTTTATTTACGTCATCTTTAATTTTATGTATTGATTTCAGTTTAATTTCTTTTATCATTCTGTTGTTTTGTCCGCATTATTGCATTAATTATACATATCTCTCATTTTGTTTGAATTTCATCCTCAGCGTTATTTTGCCCATAGTGCGTCAGGTATTTAGATTATGTTTTAAATGTTTTTGTGATGATTACCATGCAGAAAAATTGCATGTCTGGTTATGAAAATTAATTTTTACACCACTACACAGTCAATATAAATACACACAACAACAAAAAAAGTTATGCACCCCCTTGGTTCTAAGAGTTCCGAAACTTGTACAGAAAATTGGAAGAGAGATCAACATAGAGATCATTTTCGCTTTTTTATTGCTCATGAAAACCACATATTGCATATTGTACCACCATATGGAGACCTTCAGAGGTGGTGGTCCAGATTGCTGTACACACCAATACCTCTAATACCCAGTAGCACATCCTCTTGTATTGATGCATGCCTGTATTCATTGTGGCATACTACCCACAACTTCATCAAGACACTGTTGGTCCAGATTGCCCCCACTCCTCAACAGCGATTCGGCGTAGGTCCCTCAGAATGGTTGGTGGGTCACGTCGTTCATAAACAGCCCTTTTCATTCTATCCCAGGCATGTTTGTAGGGTTCATGTCTGGAGAACATGCTGGCCACGCTAGGAATGTCGTTACCCTGAAGGAAGTTATCCACAAGATGTGCATGACAGGGGTGCAAATTATCATCCATGAAGATAAATGCCTCACTAATATGGATGCACTATCGTCGGAGGTTGGCATTCACATATCGTACAGCCATTACGGCGCCTTTCATGACAACCAGCGGTGTACGTTTTCCCCCACATAATGCCACCCCAAAATATCGGGGAACCTCCCCCTTGATGCACTCTGTGGACAGTGTGCCTATGGCGTTCAGGCTGACCAGATTGCCTCCAAACAAGTCTCTTAACAATTGCAGGTTGAAGGCATATGCGACTCATCGGTGAAGAGAATGTGATACCAATCCTGAGCAGTCCATTCGGCATGTTGTTGGGCCAATATGTACCACACTGCATGGTGTCGTGGTTACAGAGGTGGACTTCACCATGGACGTCAGAAATGAAGTTGACCATCATGCAGCCTATTGCGCACAGTTTGAGTCATAACACAACGTCCTGTGGCTGCACAGAAGTCATTATTCAACATGGTGGTGTTGCTGTCAGGGTTCCTCAGAGCTGTAATCCATAGGTAGTGGTCATCCACTGCAGTTGTGGCCCTTGGTAGCCTGAGAGAGGCATGTCATTGACAGTTCCTGTCTCTGTCTCCTCCATGTCTGAACAATATTACTTTGGTTCACTCAGAGATGCCTGGACACTTCCTTTTTGAGAGCCCTTCCTGGCACAAAGTAACAATGCGGATGTGATCGAACCACGTTAGTGACCATCTAGGCATGATTGAACTTCAGACAGCATGATCCATGTACCTCTTTCCTGGTGGAATGACTGCAACTGATCGGCTGTTGGACCCCCTCTAATAGTCACGTGGTTGTTTACATCCTTGGGCAGGTTTAGTGACACCTCTGAAAAGTCAGTGACTGTATCTGCGATACAATATCCATATTCAACATCTATCTGCCACAGTTCTGTGAACTGGGGTGATCCAAAACTTTTTTTCATGTGTATACAATATTTGGTCATTTGTTCTTTAACTGGTAGATTGAAATTGTATATTATAATGAATTCATGAAGGTTCCTGGTAGATAAAAACTATGTGCTGGACCAAGACCCAAGCTTGGGACCCGGTAGAGCACTTGCCAGCGAAAAGCGAAGGTCTAGAGTTAGTCTCGGTTCGGCACACAGTTTTGATCTGCCAGGTAGTTTCAAATCGGCACATACTATGCTGAGGGTAAAAGTTTTATTTAAGGTAATTGAATTAATGTTTACAAAAATTCAGATTGGAAAAAGAATGACATAAAGAAAATAAAATTAATGAGAAAAGTTGATATGGTGATCAAAATAATGTGACAAAGGAATAGAAATTAAAAATTACATTTAAACTAATTAACTGAATAAACATAGTGATGAGTGATTTCAATAAAGGTTTAAAAAAAATCCACTACACCTGTGAATCATAGAACCCACAACCTTTTGCATGTGAAGCTATTATACTCTCCACTCCACCACACAACTAGACTACATAATTTTACTTTTCTAATGTTATTGGGGATCACAGAATTACGAAATTTTTATTGTCAATTACCTGTAAATGAGGGCCTACCACAGTGAGTGGCTGCAGGTTGTAATACCCATACGGTTACATAGGTTAAGATCCTAGGTATTGCACACTGCAGCCTTTCACTCATTTACAAGTAATTGTAAAAAGAATGGAATTTTGTGTAACACTCAGTAACATTACAAAAGTTGAAGCAAATAGTCTTGTTAACCTAAAGAACCCGTATATCTGGTTTCAAAAAGTCATTCGCACTACGGGTGATGTCTCCTGGCAAGCATAATCATTTTATTGCCCTGTTGGTGTCTTTCCTTTCTTGTGTGTACACACACACACACACACACACACACACACACACTCTCTCTCTCTCTCTCTCTCTCTCTCTCTCTCTCTCTCTCTCTCTCTCTCTCTCTCTCTCTGTGTGTGTGTGTGTGTGTGTGTGTGTGTGTGTGTGTGTGTGTGTGTGTGTGTGTGTGCGCGCGCGCTCCTACCACCCAACCCTGAAAGTTTCCAACTGCCATGTTGAAACACACTGTATTTGTAGTTCTGACTTGTAAATGCAATTTTTGTGACCCTGTTTAAGATGAGTGAATCTATTTGAGGATTGCATATTACCCTCTGTGATGACTTTATTTTGAATGTAAAAAGGGGTGGTTAGAGCAAAGCAAAGGAATGAAGGGATAGTTTCGCTAAATTACTAGAGTATGTAGTTTTTCTGTGACAGTTACACATATGTTTGATTTGTGAAACTCCATGAAATTTTCCTATGAACACACAGTAGTGAGAGGTGTATCTAGGCAGTTCAGCATTTTTTAAATAAAATGCAAAAGATATGTAATTGAGGTGATGCAATAATTAAGTTTGTTTTGAAGTAGTGGGGTCCTTTTTGTGTAGTAGTAGTAGTAGTAGGTAGTAGTAGTAAATGATTTGGCACCTGAAATTATAAATGTGATGTAAACACTTTAAAATAAAAGATGGATGTTTTGTACAGACAGAAAATCTCATTATTTCTGAAAATATATTGTGAAGCTTACAAAGTATGTATACAGTTAAATAGGCATCATAATTCAGATCTCCCCCCCTCCTCTCCACCCACTCAGCTGCATTATGCCACAAAGAATTGTCATACTGTTGGATTCCATAGGCTGTTGCAGGTCCACAGAAGAATATTTGTCACCCATATGGAAAAGGCAAGCAGTTTCTCCTCATGCTTTCATAAGATATGTGCGGAATCACACCTTCCAGAAAGTCTCTTCTGCCTGCAGAAGAGGGCTTCCTTTGTATTCCGGATGAGATCTTCCAATTCTATCTCCAACTATTTACATTTTCCTCATTCACATAGGAATAAATTTTTGTTCTCACCGCATCCTTGATTCTTGTGTTCCTCTCCTTGACTCATATTAAAACAAAACAGAAATCATGTAAACTGCCTTGACAGTGACACTTTTTTACCAGTGAAAGTCTTTAATTGTTCTCTGGTACTATATTCTGTTTGTGAAGAGACCATTTGCGTCATTAGTACCTCAGTCCCCAATGAGTTTAACACATGATGCTCACATTTTCGACAGTTGTAATTCATAGGCTGTGCAAAAGGCTATTGAAATTTTATGCTTAGAAATTTTTCAGAATCCTGTCTGAAAACTAGCCTTTTCAACACACTGCTACATAGTTTCTGACAATTGACCTAGATTATCATGAGCTGTTGTACTTAAACTCAGTTAATGACTGAATTTGTGTGAGAGAGAAAATTTGCTATCCTGTTAGCAAAATTGGAACAGCTGCCGAAAGTTAAATGTTAATACACACTGTATTATTTGATGTTCACATCTCTGTGAAGTACTTATAATACTGGTATTTTTTCTATGGTCAGTCGGTGAATCCTTTTGTGGTGCAGTACCTTTTGGTTGAACTCTTTATATTAAATTAGTGAAAGTCTTGAATCCTTTGTTGAGAGTTTCCAGTTGCCATTCTAAAGTACTGATTGGTGATGTTTTGTTCTGTCACTGAACCTCTTCCATCACACAATAGCTGTTTTAGCCTAGTTAATTACTTTCCTGTTCCATATATCATTTTGCACAATCAATTGTCATAATGTGGAACCTTTCTTTTTTCACCCAAAATTCTTGTGTAAAAACTTTCAGCAGTATTTTCTCACACCAGTCTGTCTTTCCTAAAGATTTGTAGTACATATACTGTTGTTATTAAAGATACCATTTTTAAACTAGTTCAAAGTCTTTAGTACATTTTATCCAAAGTATTGTCACTGTTACGTTTGTGTCCTACTTCAGTTAAAAATTTCTATTGCTAGTTTGTGCACCACATTACATTGATCTTTTTCGTATCACCAGGGACATTCTCGTCCTGTTTTTGTTATTTATTATTTGTAAAGTCTCCCTTGAATTTGTGTTCAGCACACCATATTCTTAATACTCACTGCTCCTATGCCACAACATTGTCAGTTATCACATACTTTCAAATATTTAGTTTGTTCAGGCAACACAAATATGGAAATTGATTATATTCTTGAGAATATAAAAGGATAGTGGTACTGTGTGTTTTCAAAGCTTTTATCTGAAGCAAAATTAACCATCTGTTGTATGAGCCATACGTCTCTTCCCAAATTTCTCAGATGGGATTATGTATCATCTCAAAAAAATACTGAGAGTAAAAGCCAGAAGTTCTGTATTAAAGTTCTGTTTGTCAAATGGCAGTAGTGGTTTTACGTACCTTTAAAGGTTACTGTAAAATGGTGGTTTTTAATATTTAATATTTTTACTTTATTTTTTTTTTAGTTTCATGTTTTCAAGAAAGCTACTTAAATGATTCCTGGGATGTAATGTCTAATGTAGTAACTGTAACTACTACATCAGTCAATACAACCATTTACATAGTATTTTGTGTTTTTGCAAATTTGTTAAAATTTCACAGCAACTAAATGGGATACATATTTCAAAGTATACTTGTCCATTAAAGGCAGCATGTCTCATGACACAGCATGGCAGAGGGTATTTTTAATCTTCATTGCAACAAATTATTTGTGGTGATGCTAAAACAAGTTTCCCACCAATGTTGAAATATTGCAGTCAACGTGTTCTCTCTCTCTCTCTCTCTCTCTCTCTCTCTCTCTCTCTCTCTCTCTCTCTCTCTGTGTGTGTGTGTGTGTGTGTGTGTGTGTGTGTGTGTGTGTGTGTGTGTGTGTGTGTGTGTGTGTGTGTGTGTGTGTGTGTAGGGGGACGAGAGAGAGACACCTGAAACTTGCAATAGTTATGAATAAGCATTTCAGGCAAAATTATTAGTACTTGGTAATGGTAATATATGTGGTTGCTCGTAATCAGACATTATATTAAGAATGCATAGTTTGTGAATGCCACATTTTGTAGGCTTTGCAAATTTTTCAAATTGTTTAGCTGGGAGTATTAAGATAGTAATCATTTTTTACAGTTATTTGCAGTAGATGGTATAGCAGAAATGGTGCAAAATGTGCCTGTGAGTGGAGAATTGGCGTAGTTTTCTCATGTAGCCATGTTTGTTACAAGAGAAAAACGTAATATTTGCTTCAAAGTGAAATAAATGACTCACATAATCATCACATAACATCATTTCGCTGCATTCATTATTGACTTCTAGTAGTCTCTTGCTTACATTGTGGCAGATCACGAGCTTCTGTCATTTGTGTTAGGTTTCTCATAATTTATTACTAGTGTTAATGCTGTCGCTTCATCAGAGGTTTCTTTTTCTTTTCAGCAGATTTAGGTCTTCAAACTTTAATTATCAGCGTGTCTCAAACTATGAGGCAGGGCTGAGAGCAAATTCAAGGTGAGGCGCGACATTTGACAATTTGGCCTTCTTACTGTCTGTTAAAAACAATGCATGCCTCTTCTGGAACAAGAAAAGCTCATAGAATAATTTGTCATAAATCAGAAAATTTATCTTTTTGTAGTTTGCGGTAGAATGCTGTCTGAAATTTAAAAGGTTAGTGATTATGGCAAACATTATAGAATAGCCTGCCACAAGTTTGAGAAACACTGATACTGAGAACGGTATGATTTCTAACTTAAGATGACATTCATTCCATTTTTGTGTAATGTATGACAGTTCAGAGGTTGAATGTGGCTTTAGAATAATGTTTCTGGCACAAGTATATTATTTATTTAAGAGATGATTAGGTTTTTGTCATTGTTATTTAATTTTTGTGTACTACAATCTGAACTCTGATGGTGAGAAACTGAAACTTACTGAAACACAATTTTGGAACGGCTTCGTAAGTGTTGCTAGTGTGTGTAATAACACAACATAACTCACATCTCTTGTCTTTCAGGTATTTATCAAGGGGCAATATTTTCTTTTTGAGTATGTATATTGCACCTTTTGTGTTATGTAACCATGCCTTTTACCTTGGCCAAAATAATGTTAGAGTTAAATGGTCAGGCTACGGCATGGCTGAACCATATTTTCAGTCCTTTAGATTGGCTGTTGCAGATGTGGCTACTGTAACCATTTAGGCCAGAAACATACAGTAGTCGGCAAAATATGATCTTTGACAGGTAGCAACACTGTTGGCACCTTTCAACTGATAAGTGCAAACGGCTGCAGACGAAATGTCATTTGTAGAGCTCCAGCAACACAGAAATTGTCGTAGAGATGTGTACAAAATGTGTTACATGATTGGTTGAGGTAAACATGCAACACAACCATTTTGCCCACGACTGTCAGGGATCTTTTTCTGCAGACTCAATTACAGTGTGAACCATATGTTATGTTAGCAAAACATTTCTTGAGACTTCCAATAGTTTCATTGGTGGAAGACAAGGCTAAGAAACTTTCATGTAGAAATTTGGTTGTTAATTTAATGTACTTTTTCAGTAAAGAATCAGAACTGACCTCATCTTTTAGTTGTAGGAAACATTAAAGTTCTTAATCTGAAGTGACACCACAAATGTTCATAAAGCAGTCTGCTGGCACAATAGCCAGTGTGGCATTACTTGGTACTTAATGTTCTATACTAACACACTGCCATATTTTATGCTCCCAAAAGATTTTAGTGTGTCATAATTATTAAAGCTCAGAAACTTCAATGGTATCTTAATACCTATACGTATGATTCAGTGCTTCAATAAAGACTTGAGAGGCCATGTGCGACAACATTGCCTTTTAGTCTTTCAGATTTTTAACCAAATAGTTTTGTACTGTATCAACTGTTCATGAAAGTTAAGGCTTTTCTTATCGGTAACTAAAAACATCATGGTTGTGTTAAATGGAGAGATCAGCTCTGCCTGTTACTACTGCTGCCACTACCAACAGCAAAGGTGATTAAAACTGCACTTGACACTATGTATGAGGCCTTAAAGCTACGTTCTCACTGTTACTAAAAGTCTGCAGATTGCTGAACAATGAAGTTTTACTCCAGCAGTGCTCACTCATTGCACTTAAATAGGGCTGTGTTTACCAAAATGTTTGCTTTTGCACTTATTTAATAAGAGTTTAAGTATACTTATAAAAGGATGACATGGACCATTTGGAAATATTTGGTAACATCGTTTTGATAGAATATTTCCTACTCCTCTTTCCAAGTTCAGTATTTGGAACATTAGTGAAACAGTCTACTGTCTAGTTTTCCAACATTGGATTCAGTTTCACTTTGCAAGGGTGTACACTCCTTAGGTATTATTTTTTCAAGATTTAGTATCAGGCTTGCTTTAAACTGGTTCCAAAAAGTTGGTTAAGGTCATTATGAAAGTTTTCAGGTTCCTTGCTTCCCAAATCCCTAACTCTTATAGACAGTGAGTAAATCTGGCCACTCATTTGATCAGATTGTATGAGCTGACAGACCAGACTTAGTTTGTGTTCAGTGACATGCTGTCCATTGTAAGGTGCTCTACAATGTTAGGACAATTTTTTCAGAATTTGTCATGTGTTCGAGCAGTAGTGAACTAAGTAACAAAACAATGAATTGCTGACTTATTATATCTATATATCTCAGAGGGCGACCACTTGTAGTTGGTTTGCATGCAGTGATTTAGTGATTTACAGACTGGCTTTGTTATTTGGGCTCCAAGTAACTGATGAAGATAGAAGTAAAGAGGATAGAGAATACTGCCTTCAAATAAGAAACTTCCCTGAGGCAGTGAAATATGTAAAAGTTGAAAATCAATTTGTTAGAATTTCTGTTAAATAAATATTTATTAAGAGTGCAGCCATACAGCGCAGTGAAAACTTAACTACACAGAAGAATGCTGAAGGTTGGTAGAGTAAGTACTGAAAAAATTGTGAAATAAAATGACAATAGTTTATGGCTCAACCAGACTAAAAGGATAGGGATATATTAAGTCACATCTGAGAAGATACAGTTAACCTGCTAAAAAAGGAAAGTGGAGACAAATTCGTGGCCACAATAAACAGATTAATGTGGATGTAGAATGCAGTAGTTGTGCAAACATGAGGCTTGTACGGGGCAGATGTGTGTTAAGAACTGCATCAAGCCAGTCTTTGAACTGAAGCCAGCAACCACCACCATTACCTAAAATGGATACAGAGCATGTATTTTTTTACTTTGCATAGTGAACTGAAGACATGACCAGCTGGTAACTGTGTTATTTATGTCCAAGAAGCTTACGAACATAACTTATGAAGCCAGAATGAGATTTTCACTCTGCAGCGGAGTGTGCGCTGATATGAAACTTCCTGGCAGATTCAAACTGTGTGCCCGACCGAGACTCGAACTCGGGACCTTTGCCTTTCGCGGGCAAGTGCTCTACCATCTGAGCTACCGAAGCAAGACTCATGCCCGGTACTCACAGCTTTACTTCTGCCAGTATCCGTCATGTTACATCCAGGTATACAGTACACTTTGAGTACTATAATATTAGATTGAGGTCATTGGCATTCATCTGGACACAAGATTTTACTATAGTATTATGCTTGGTAAGACCCTTTCATTATTGGTGATAGCTCTCGCATTTTCCTAATGCTCTAGGCCCACCTGCAATTAGATTGTCTGCCATGCCTCTTGTAATCTGCTAAAGAAATGTCTGTTCACCTACCCTGTACCACCTTACAGGATTTCATTTTCATTAATCAAAATTAAGTCTTCCATTCCACTGTATTGTCTGATCCATTTGTTTGTTTCTCCTAGTAATTCCTGACATACATTTCTCCATTGTTAAAGAGTTTATACGGAGTTCTTAAATGTTAAAGTTTTGTCTCATTGCTGTAAGTTGAAACTGGTAATACAAACTGATTGCATACTTTGCTTTTCTGACATAGCAGTGTAGTTTTAGAAACCAAATTCAGTTCTCCTGAATCACACGAGGCCACGTTTAATCTTCTGGTATCCATACAGGTTTTTTCATCTACTCTAAACATAAAAACGCAACTGGTTCTAAGATGTAATTGTAAACATGTATAAGTTTTCTCTTTCAGTTATTCATAATTCTAGTCTTACAGTTTTTTGCCAGGCCCACTTTCAAACTTAAGGTCTTCCATTTATTGTTGAAATTTACCTACACTAAAGGCAATTACCAAGTGTCAGGAAAATTAATGTTTCAGTTGTGTTTAACATGTAGTTTGTCTTCCTTACCCTAGTTTAAGGATCAGAAAAAAATGTCCTATTTCATATGTGATCATAGTTTTGATTATATGAAATCTATGTTGATTCCTCTTTTTATTCTAAATTTCTTACTGTCCTATTGAAGTTTAATGGAAGGTGTGTGTGTGTGTGTGTGTGTGTGTGTGTGTGTGTGTGTGTGTGTGTGTCATGCTCTTCAGATACTAAAAAGTTAATTTGTTGTTAAACAGAATTATGCTCTTCAGATACTAACCGAAGTTAATTTGTTGCTAAACAGAATTTTAATTTTCTCCGAATCTGTAAGTACAATAGAGTGATGATTCATGCTAGTTACTCGGTTGTATTTTATTTTATTTTTTTTATTTCTTTTTTTATGAGTTGCAAATTGTTTGTTGTATTAATCCATTTGTTTAAAATCATTTAACTTAGAGAATTCATTCATATTTGAATTCACAGAATCGACAAAAAACTGTCTGCAGCTCGTGGTCTAGTAGCTAGCATTTCTGCTTCTGGATCACAGGGTCCCGGGTTTGATTCCCGACTGAGGACATGGTGTTTGTGTTGTCCTTATTTTATCATCATCATTTGTGACTGTGGCTACATTGGATTGTGAAAAAAAAACATACTGTGTAAAAATTGGACTTTGTACGGGCACTTACGACCGTGCAGTTGAGCACCCCACAAACCAGACATCAGCAAAACTCCATGACATTGAAATAGTAATCTGCAAATAAATGGCATAACAAAGGGTGTTGATCCCCTCTTAAAATTAGATGAAATTGTAATAAATGGCACGTAAAGGCTCATTTGAATTATATAGCTAACAGTAATATGTCAGGAGAATGACATTGGAAGTCTTCTTACTGCTTTCAATTGTCGGTGTTGGAAAAACAATTTCTTACATTGAATGTTAAAGGATTACTCAACTAACTGTAGAATTACATTTGTGCTTACTTTCCCCCTTATGTTCGGCATGAAAATTTATTATAAAACAAGTGCAATTGACAACATTGTTAAAATGTTTAGTGTAGGAAAGAGGCAAAATCATTCATATTTCCTTGTGAAGTTCAGTTGCTGTAAATTTAATGCTATATTTCTGCATGTTGTAAGTTGAATATTCTTACCTTTTGGTAACACTGTATTTAAAGCTGTGGGTGTGCATTGTCTGCGAAAGTGCTAAATCCTTTTTTACATGGGTGGGTGGTTGGGTGGGTGGATGGATTTAAGGAAGTGTTCGGAGCATCGGTAGCAAACAACCTTGCCGCAGTAGTAACACCGGTTCCTGTCAGATCACCAAAGTTAAGTGCTGTCATACTGGGCTAGCACTTATATGGGTGACCATCTGGTCTGCTGAGTTCTGCTGGCAAGCAGGGTGCCCTCAGCTCTTGAGAGGCAAAGTGAGGAGCTACTTCATTAAGAAGTATCAGCTCCGGTCTCTGAAACTGACATACAGCCGTGACAGAGGTGTGCTGAGCACATGCCCCTCCGTATCTGCATCCATTGTCACCTGTGTGCTGAGGATGACATGGTGGCCAGTCAGTACCATTGGGCCTTCATGGCCTGTTCCGGAGGAGTTTAGTTTGTGTTTAGTTGTGCAGCTTCAGTGGGGTGTTCACAATTGGTAATTGTGAGTAATGTACATTTCTGTATTACGTAGTTTCCATGCTCGAACTGAGTGAGATGGCGCTGTTGTTGGAGCATGGGAATCATATTTAGCAAAATAGGGATTAAAGTCTCTTCTTACCATTCAGATTATTTTATTCTGTTCATAACATGACTAACTTCATTCCTTCCTGCCAAATGCAGACTGGGTGAAAATGCATTGACAACTAATATGGAGCAAAACTGGAGTGCACACTCAAAAGTGCCATTTGGTGTAGTAGCACCTGAATAACTAGAAAACTGCAGTTCCTAGTGAAAATGTTACCCAGTACAAAATAAAAATATACTTCCTACAAGAAAGGTCCTATTCTGTTCTTGTCTTGGGTAAAAGTTTCCATGTTGCAAGGAATGGAGTAATGCAGATTATTAAAAATAGGGGTTTAATGGTATAAAACATTCATTTTTAAATGAAGTGGGCTAAGAACAAAAATGTATGTACCATATGCAAGTGCAGTGGATCTGTATTAAGCGATAAATTGTGTTCCAAAATTGCAACAGGGTGAGGGAGTGGCAGTGGAGGGTACAAGGCATTCTATGGAAATATCTGCACACTATTTCACACTGATACAGGGGGAAGTCTGTCACTCTGCATGCAGGTGTTCTTCTGGTAAAGGTGACTTCCACCACCACAAATACTGCTCTTTCCAGCTTACATACGATCTATATCCCCAGTATTACCTGTCTAATTATTTTATGTGACAAAATAACTTCACTAAGCTCATGTCTATATAGAGCAGGGGGTTTCAGTTTATTAACTGAGTAGTTACTTCCAGTTACTGATTGAGCTTTTATGAAAATTATGTTCCTATCAACAATGGCTGAGAAGTGTTGATATATCTGATGTTGGTGGTTGGTGGGAAAGGAATTGTATTGATAATTGTGACGTCTTGATGGTGTCTGTTCAGACAGTGTTCTGTAAAGCTGTTTAATTATGTAGTAGCCACTTGGTGATGAATTAATGAATAGCGAGAAAATTACATTTTTCACCCTAGAGTTATTACTAGATGGCACAAATCTCCTCCATTGAAGAACTGCTGAAAATTGTAAAGTGGACTGCACTGAGTGGAGCCCTTACCCCACATGCATGGGATATCTTCCATGCTGGTGTGAATATGTCTGATGGGACAGGATTGATAGTTACAGTCTAGAATGGTAACCTACAGTAATGGACTGTTTGACTTGTGTTTAAAAGTGTGAAGTTCCAAAACTTCTAAGTGACATACTTCCGTTCCAGAGGGAGCTGATTTAAAACTCTGAGCATCGTCAAATATCTGGAGAGCTGAAGTGGGTGTGATGGGTGTGATTCATTTCATAGCTGCCCTGTACTGTGAAAAGTGTTCCACCCATTGATAGTTAACGCAATAAAATTGACACTGTTGAATAGGTACTGATAGGACAGTAAACTTGAGGCAGGCTCTTCAATTTAGTAAACACTTCATAGCTCCGGTTGTATAACTTTTTCACATAATAGCTTACTAACTGGAAATAAGTACGCATGTAATATACTGAAAATAATTCCTCCACACAAGCACAGTTTGAGTGAAGTTATTTCATCTACTTACAGAACAGCACTGGACAGAAAAAATTTTGGGGAAGTATAGTTTGCCTGTAACTGTAAAACTGAGCGGCACTGGGGGGTGGAGGAGTTGCCTTTCCCAGAGCAATAAAATTATTTTACTTCATGACTAGAATGAATTTCGCTTCTAGCATTGTAGAACAGTCTGCAAAATTTGTTTATTCTGTCCATGTGTGTTTCTTGTGGTAGCATTGTTAGTAATTCATAGCGTGTAGTGCTAACTTGAACACCCTCGTCCCCTCCCACTCGGGCATGTCTGCGTACTACATTGCCAGCGATTCATGTGGTGCACTGTGGAAGCGGTTAGTATAGTGGGGGGGGGGGGGGGGGGGGGGAAGGAGAGAGAGAGAGAGAGAGAGAGAGAGAGGGGGGGGGGGAATTGTATATATTTGCTTACTCCTTCAGTTTGCAGACCCAGGAAGGAAGTAAGTGCGTGACCACAATCTGACGACGTGCTTTCCCTCACACTTTGATCTTTGAACTCACTACATACTGGGTTTCTGAACCAGTTCATTTAGAAAGATAAATGTAAAGTTTGTATCATTAAAACACTACTTCTAAGATTTTAGAAAAAATAGAAAAAACTTAAAACGTCCCGCGCGCCCCCTCTCTCGCTCTCTCCCTCGCTCTCCTCACTCGCTACCTCCCTCTCTCCCACCCCTCTCTCCCACCCCTCTCTCCCACCCCTCTCTCCCACCCCTCTCTCCCACCCCTCTCTCCCACCCCTCTCTCCCACCCCTCTCTCCCACCCCTCTCTCCACCCCTCTCCCACCCCTCTCTCCCACCCCTCTCTCCCACCCCTCTCTCCCACCCCTCTCTCCCACCCCTCTCTCCCACCCCTCTCTCCCACCCCTCTCTCCCACCCCTCTCTCCCACCCCTCTCTCCCACCCCTCTCTCCCACCCCTCTCTCCCACCCCTCTCTCCACCCCTCTCTCCCACCCCTCTCTCCCACCCCTCTCTCCCACCCCTCTCTCCCACCCTCTCTCCACCCCTCTCTCCACCCCTCTCTCCCACCCCTCTCTCCCACCCCTCTCTCCCACCCCTCTCTCCACCCCTCTCTCCCACCCCTCTCTCCCACCCCTCTCTCCCACCCCTCTCTCCCACCCCTCTCTCCCACCCCTCTCTCCCACCCCTCTCTCCCACCCCTCTCTCCCACCCCCTCTCCCCCCTCTCCCACCCCTCTCTCCCACCCCTCTCTCCCACCCCTCTCTCCCACCCCTCTCTCCCACCCCTCTCTCCCACCCCTCTCTCCCACCCCTCTCCTCCCACCCCTCTCTCCCACCCCTCTCTCCCACCCCTCTCTCCCACCCCTCTCTCCCACCCCTCTCTCCCACCCCTCTCTCCCACCCCTCTCTCCCACCCCTCTCTCCCACCCCTCTCTCCCACCCCTCTCTCCCACCCCTCTCTCCCACCCCTCTCTCCCACCCCTCTCTCCCACCCCTCTCTCCCACCCCTCTCTCCCACCCCTCTCTCCCACCCCTCTCTCCCACCCCTCTCTCCCACCCCTCTCTCCCACCCCTCTCTCCCACCCCTCTCTCCCACCCCTCTCTCCACCCCTCTCTCCCACCCCTCTCTCCCACCCCTCTCCTCCCACCCCTCTCTCCCACCCCTCTCTCCCACCCCTCTCTCCCACCCCCTCCCCCGACAGGTGTGTTGTGTGGTAATGGCATCAACCTGCTTTGAAGGGCAGCCTGCATGTCAGGGACAAGAAAGTTTTCTGGCTTCCTGCTCTGCATGATAGGCAAGTTGTGCAAGTAATATTGCACTGTTTTATTTTTTTCCAGGGATTGCACAGACTAACAAGCATATGGCTTGGGACATGTTGAGATTGATAAAGGAGGTAGGGGATGGACAGCGTGAGGGGGAGGTGCAAAGAGGTGCGTTCAACGTGTAGAGGTGGTCGGTAGCTGGATAAGTAAGAAGTGAAATGGACATCAGAATAGAGAGGATATAGTCAGGGAGATACGTTGCAGGAAATGGACAGACAGAGGGAGAAGGAGAAGTGAGACGATTAGGTGGACACAGACAGACAGAGGGAGGAAGAACTGAACACAGGAGATGTTGACAGTTTGTGTCGAATGCACATGTAGTATCTCGTTTACATACCAGCATGTTAAAAATTTATCAACAATTAATCTGTCTCGCGTGTGT